>NC_136065.1:609944740-610628740 GCF_964261635.1 Lissotriton helveticus
TGTGAGGGTTTAAAAAGTGGTTATTCCACATGAGGCCCGATCCAAATGACATTTTGAATCATTTTTGGTAGAGTCCAAAAAATAAATTTTATGATGAAAAACGATGACCCCGGACCTGTCGAACGTTCAAAAACGTGGTCAATATTGATGAAATTTTACCATTTAATCTTTTGACTTTAAATGACTGGTGGATGTGAATTATTACTTTTTCAACTAAAATAAGTGTGTTTAAAGTCATTTCTGTGCCTGAAATTGGTCAAAATTGAAGCTTTTGAGTTAGAGAAAACTCTGTAAAAATGTCAATTTTGGTCACTGTGAAGGTTTAAAAAGTGGCTATTCAACATGAGGCGCGATCCCAATGACATTTTGAATGATTTTTGGTAGAGTCCAAAAAATCAATTTTATGATGAAAAACGATGACCCCGGACCTGTCGAACGTTCAAAAAATGGTCAATATTGATGAAAATGTAACATTTAATCTTTTGACTTTAAATGACGGTTGGATGTGAAATATTATTTTTTCAACTAATATAAGTGTGTTTAAAGTCATTTCTGTGCCTGAAATTGGTCAAAATTGAAGCTTTTGAGTACGCGAAAACTCTGTAAAATGGCAATTTTGGTCACTGTGAGGGTTTAAAAAGTGGTTATTAAACATGAGGCGCGATCCCAATGACATTTTGAATCATTTTTGGTAGAGTCCAAAAAATCAATGTTATGGTGAAAAACGATGACCCCGGACCTGTCGAACGTTCAAAAAAGTGGTCAATATTGATGAAATTTTACCATTTAATCTTTTGACTTTAAATGACTGGTGGATGTGAATTATTACTTTTTCAACTAAAATAAGTGTGTTTAAAGTCATTTCTGTGCCTGAAATTGGTCAAAATTGAAGCTTTTGAGTTAGAGAAAACTCTGTAAAAATGTCAATTTTGGTCACTGTGAAGGTTTAAAAAGTGGTTATTCAACATGAGGCGCGATCCCAATGACATTTTGAATGATTTTTGGTAGAGTCCAAAAAATCAATTTTATGATGAAAAACGATGACCCCGGACCTGTCGAACGTTCAAAAAATGGTCAATATTGATGAAAATGTAACATTTAATCTTTTGACTTTAAATGACGGTTGGATGTGAAACATTATTTTTTCAACTAATATAAGTGTGTTTAAAGTCATTTCTGTGCCTGAAATTGGTCAAAATTGAAGCTTTTGAGTACGCGAAAACTCTGTAAAAATGGCAATTTTGGTCACTGTGAGGGTTTAAAAAGTGGTTATTAAACATGAGGCGCGATCCCAATGACATTTTGAATCATTTTTGGTAGAGTCCAAAAAATCAATGTTATGGTGAAAAACGATGACCCCGGACCTGTCGAACGTTCAAAAAAGTGGTCAATATTGATGAAATTTTACCATTTAATCTTTTGACTTTAAATGACTGGTGGATGTGAATTATTACTTTTTCAACTAAAATAAGTGTGTTTAAAGTCATTTCTGTGCCTGAAATTGGTCAAAATTGAAGCTTTTGAGTTAGAGAAAACTCTGTAAAAATGTCAATTTTGGTCACTGTGAAGGTTTAAAAAGTGGTTATTCAACATGAGGCGCGATCCCAATGACATTTTGAATGATTTTTGGTAGAGTCCAAAAAATCAATTTTATGATGAAAAACGATGACCCCGGACCTGTCGAACGTTCAAAAAATGGTCAATATTGATGAAAATGTAACATTTAATCTTTTGACTTTAAATGACGGTTGGATGTGAATTATTATTTATTCAACTAAAATAAGTGTGTTTAAAGTCATTTCTGTGCCTGAAATTGGTCAAAATTGAAGCTATTGAGTAAGCGAAAACTCTGTAAAAATGGCAATTTTGGTCACTGTGAGGGTTTAAAAAGTGGTTATTTAACATGAGGCCCGGTCCAAATGACATTTTGAATAATTTTTTGGTAGAGTCCAAAAAAATCAATTTTATGATGAAAAACGATGACCCCGGACCTGTCGAACGTTCAAAAAATGGTCAATATTGATCACATTTTAACATTTAATCTTTTGAATTTAAATGACTGGCGGATGTGAATTATTACTTTTTCAACTAAAATAAGTGTGGTTAAAGTCATTTCTGTGCCTGAAATTGGTAAAAATGGAAGCTTCTAAGTAAGCAAAACTCTGTAAAAATGGCAATTTTGGTCACTGTGAGGGTTTAAAAAGTGGTTATTAAACATGAGGCGCGATCCCAATGACATTTTGAATCATTTTTGGTAGAGTCCCAAAAAATTAATTTGATGATATAAAACGATGACCCCGGACCTGTCGAACGTTCAAAAAAGTGGTCAATATTGATGAAATTTTACCATTTAATCTTTTGACTTTAAATAACTGGTGGATGTGAATTATTACTTTTTCAACTAAAATAAGTTTGTTTAAAGTCATTTCTGTGCCTGAAATTGGTCAAAATTGAAGCTATTGAGTAAGCGAAAACTCTGTAAAAATGGCAATTTTGATCACTGTGAAGGTTTAAAAAGTGGTTATTCAACATGAGGCGCGATCCCAATGACATTTTGAATCATTTTTGGTAGAGTCCAAAAAATCAATTTTATGATGAAAAATGATGACCCCGGACCTGTCAAACGTTCAAAAAATGGTCAATATTGATGAAAATGTGACATTTAATCTTTTGACTTGAAATGACTGGCGGATGTGAATTATTACTTTTTCAACTAAAATAAGTGTGTTTAAAGTCATTTCTGTGCATGAAATTGGTCAAAATTGAAGCTTCTAAGTAAGCAAAACTGTAAAAATGGCAATTTTGGTCACTGTGAGGGTTTAAAAAGTGGTTATTCCACATGAGGCCCGATCCAAATGACATTTTGAATCATTTTTGGTAGAGTCCAAAAAATCAATTTTATGATGAAAAACGATGACCCCGGACCTGTCGAACGTTCAAAAACGTGGTCAATATTGATGAAATTTTACCATTTAATCTTTTGACTTTAAATGACTGGTGGATGTGAATTATTAATTTTTCAACTAAAATAAGTGTGTTTAAAGTCATTTCTGTGCCTGAAATTGGTCAAAATTGAAGCTTTTGAGTTAGAGAAAACTCTGTAAAAATGTCAATTTTGGTCACTGTGAAGGTTTAAAAAGTGGCTATTCAACATGAGGCGCGATCCCAATGACATTTTGAATGATTTTTGGTAGAGTCCAAAAAATCAATTTTATGATGAAAAACGATGACCCCGGACCTGTCGAACGTTCAAAAAATGGTCAATATTGATGAAAATGTAACATTTAATCTTTTGACTTTAAATGACGGTTGGATGTGAAATATTATTTTTTCAACTAATATAAGTGTGTTTAAAGTCATTTCTGTGCCTGAAATTGGTCAAAATTGAAGCTTTTGAGTACGCGAAAACTCTGTAAAAATGGCAATTTTGGTCACTGTGAGGGTTTAAAAAGTGGTTATTAAACATGAGGCGCGATCCCAATGACATTTTGAATCATTTTTGGTAGAGTCCAAAAAATCAATGTTATGGTGAAAAACGATGACCCCGGACCTGTCGAACGTTCAAAAAAGTGGTCAATATTGATGAAATTTTACCATTTAATCTTTTGACTTTAAATGACTGGTGGATGTGAATTATTACTTTTTCAACTAAAATAAGTGTGTTTAAAGTCATTTCTGTGCCTGAAATTGGTCAAAATTGAAGCTTTTGAGTTAGAGAAAACTCTGTAAAAATGTCAATTTTGGTCACTGTGAAGGTTTAAAAAGTGGTTATTCAACATGAGGCGCGATCCCAATGACATTTTGAATGATTTTTGGTAGAGTCCAAAAAATCAATTTTATGATGAAAAACGATGACCCCGGACCTGTCGAACGTTCAAAAAATGGTCAATATTGATGAAAATGTAACATTTAATCTTTTGACTTTAAATGACGGTTGGATGTGAAATATTATTTTTTCAACTAATATAAGTGTGTTTAAAGTCATTTCTGTGCCTGAAATTGGTCAAAATTGAAGCTTTTGAGTACGCGAAAACTCTGTAAAAATGGCAATTTTGGTCACTGTGAGGGTTTAAAAAGTGGTTATTAAACATGAGGCGCGATCCCAATGACATTTTGAATCATTTTTGGTAGAGTCCAAAAAATCAATGTTATGGTGAAAAACGATGACCCCGGACCTGTCGAACGTTCAAAAAAGTGGTCAATATTGATGAAATTTTACCATTTAATCTTTTGACTTTAAATGACTGGTGGATGTGAATTATTACTTTTTCAACTAAAATAAGTGTGTTTAAAGTCATTTCTGTGCCTGAAATTGGTCAAAATTGAAGCTTTTGAGTTAGAGAAAACTCTGTAAAAATGTCAATTTTGGTCACTGTGAAGGTTTAAAAAGTGGTTATTCAACATGAGGCGCGATCCCAATGACATTTTGAATGATTTTTGGTAGAGTCCAAAAAATCAATTTTATGATGAAAAACGATGACCCCGGACCTGTCGAACGTTCAAAAAATGGTCAATATTGATGAAAATGTAACATTTAATCTTTTGACTTTAAATGACGGTTGGATGTGAATTATTATTTATTCAACTAAAATAAGTGTGTTTAAAGTCATTTCTGTGCCTGAAATTGGTCAAAATTGAAGCTATTGAGTAAGCGAAAACTCTGTAAAAATGGCAATTTTGGTCACTGTGAGGGTTTAAAAAGTGGTTATTTAACATGAGGCCCGGTCCAAATGACATTTTGAATAATTTTTGGTAGAGTCCAAAAAATCAATTTTATGATGAAAAACGATGACCCCGGACCTGTCGAACGTTCAAAAAATGGTCAATATTGATCACATTTTAACATTTAATCTTTTGAATTTAAATGACTGGCGGATGTGAATTATTACTTTTTCAACTAAAATAAGTGTGGTTAAAGTCATTTCTGTGCCTGAAATTGGTAAAAATGGAAGCTTCTAAGTAAGCAAAACTCTGTAAAAATGGCAATTTTGGTCACTGTGAGGGTTTAAAAAGTGGTTATTAAACATGAGGCGCGATCCCAATGACATTTTGAATCATTTTTGGTAGAGTCCCAAAAAATTAATTTGATGATATAAAACGATGACCCCGGACCTGTCGAACGTTCAAAAAAGTGGTCAATATTGATGAAATTTTACCATTTAATCTTTTGACTTTAAATAACTGGTGGATGTGAATTATTACTTTTTCAACTAAAATAAGTTTGTTTAAAGTCATTTCTGTGCCTGAAATTGGTCAAAATTGAAGCTATTGAGTAAGCGAAAACTCTGTAAAAATGTCTATTTTGGTCACTGTGAAGGTTTAAAAAGTGGTTATTCAACATGAGGCGCGATCCCAATGACATTTTGATTCATTTTTGGTAGAGTCCAAAAAATCCATTTTATGGTGAAAAACGATGACCCCGGACCTGTCGAACGTTCAAAATATGGTCAATATTGATGACATTTTAACATTTAATCTTTTGACTTTAAATGACTGGCGGATGTGAATTATTACTTTTTCAACTAAAATAAGTGTGTTTAAAGTCATTTCTGTGCCTGAAATTGGTCAAAATTGAAGCTTTTGAGTAAGCGAAAACTCTGTAAAAATGGCAATTTTGGTCACTGTGAGGGTTTAAAAAGTGGTTATTTAACATGAGGCCCGGTCCAAATGACATTTTGAATAATTTTTGGTAGAGTCCAAAAAATCAATTTTATGGTGAAAAACGATGACCCCGGACCTGTCGAACGTTCAAAAAATGGTCAATATTGATCACATTTTAACATTTAATCTTTTGACTTTAAATGACTGGCGGATGTGAATTATTACTTTTTCAACTAAAATAAGTGTGGTTAAAGTCATTTCTGTGCCTGAAATTGGTCAAAATGGAAGCTACTAAGTAAGCAAAACTCTGTAAAAATGGCAATTTTGGTCACTGTGAGGGTTTAAAAAGTGGTTATTAAACATGAGGCGCGATCCCAATGACATTTTGAATCATTTTTGGTAGAGTCCAAAAAATGAATTTTATGATGAAAAATGATGACCCCGGACCTGTCAAACGTTCAAAAAATGGTCAATATTGATGAAAATGTGACATTTAATCTTTCGACTTAAAATGACGGTTGGATGTGAATCATTACTTTTTCAACTAAAATAAGTGTGTTTAAAGTCATTTCTGTGCCTGAAATTGGTCAAAATTGAAGCTTCTAAGTAAGCAAAACTGTAAAAATGGCAATTTTGGTCACTGTGAGGGTTTAAAAAGTGGTTATTCCACATGAGGCCCGATCCAAATGACATTTTGAATCATTTTTGGTAGAGTCCAAAAAATAAATTTTATGATGAAAAACGATGACCCCGGACCTGTCGAACGTTCAAAAACGTGGTCAATATTGATGAAATTTTACCATTTAATCTTTTGACTTTAAATGACTGGTGGATGTGAATTATTACTTTTTCAACTAAAATAAGTGTGTTTAAAGTCATTTCTGTGCCTGAAATTGGTCAAAATTGAAGCTTTTGAGTTAGAGAAAACTCTGTAAAAATGTCAATTTTGGTCACTGTGAAGGTTTAAAAAGTGGTTATTCAACATGAGGCGCGATCCCAATGACATTTTGAATCATTTTTGGTAGAGTCCAAAAAATCAATTTTATGATGAAAAATGATGACCCCGGACCTGTCAAACGTTCAAAAAATGGTCAATATTGATGAAAATGTGACATTTAATCTTTTGACTTGAAATGACTGGCGGATGTGAATTATTACTTTTTCAACTAAAATAAGTGTGTTTAAAGTCATTTCTGTGCATGAAATTGGTCAAAATTGAAGCTTCTAAGTAAGCAAAACTGTAAAAATGGCAATTTTGGTCACTGTGAGGGTTTAAAAAGTGGTTATTCCACATGAGGCCCGATCCAAATGACATTTTGAATCATTTTTGGTAGAGTCCAAAAAATCAATTTTATGATGAAAAACGATGACCCCGGACCTGTCGAACGTTCAAAAACGTGGTCAATATTGATGAAATTTTACCATTTAATCTTTTGACTTTAAATGACTGGTGGATGTGAATTATTACTTTTTCAACTAAAATAAGTGTGTTTAAAGTCATTTCTGTGCCTGAAATTGGTCAAAATTGAAGCTTTTGAGTTAGAGAAAACTCTGTAAAAATGTCAATTTTGGTCACTGTGAAGGTTTAAAAAGTGGCTATTCAACATGAGGCGCGATCCCAATGACATTTTGAATGATTTTTGGTAGAGTCCAAAAAATCAATTTTATGATGAAAAACGATGACCCCGGACCTGTCGAACGTTCAAAAAATGGTCAATATTGATGAAAATGTAACATTTAATCTTTTGACTTTAAATGACGGTTGGATGTGAAATATTATTTTTTCAACTAATATAAGTGTGTTTAAAGTCATTTCTGTGCCTGAAATTGGTCAAAATTGAAGCTTTTGAGTACGCGAAAACTCTGTAAAAATGGCAATTTTGGTCACTGTGAGGGTTTAAAAAGTGGTTATTAAACATGAGGCGCGATCCCAATGACATTTTGAATCATTTTTGGTAGAGTCCAAAAAATCAATGTTATGGTGAAAAACGATGACCCCGGACCTGTCGAACGTTCAAAAAAGTGGTCAATATTGATGAAATTTTACCATTTAATCTTTTGACTTTAAATGACTGGTGGATGTGAATTATTACTTTTTCAACTAAAATAAGTGTGTTTAAAGTCATTTCTGTGCCTGAAATTGGTCAAAATTGAAGCTTTTGAGTTAGAGAAAACTCTGTAAAAATGTCAATTTTGGTCACTGTGAAGGTTTAAAAAGTGGTTATTCAACATGAGGCGCGATCCCAATGACATTTTGAATGATTTTTGGTAGAGTCCAAAAAATCAATTTTATGATGAAAAACGATGACCCCGGACCTGTCGAACGTTCAAAAAATGGTCAATATTGATGAAAATGTAACATTTAATCTTTTGACTTTAAATGACGGTTGGATGTGAAACATTATTTTTTCAACTAATATAAGTGTGTTTAAAGTCATTTCTGTGCCTGAAATTGGTCAAAATTGAAGCTTTTGAGTACGCGAAAACTCTGTAAAAATGGCAATTTTGGTCACTGTGAGGGTTTAAAAAGTGGTTATTAAACATGAGGCGCGATCCCAATGACATTTTGAATCATTTTTGGTAGAGTCCAAAAAATCAATGTTATGGTGAAAAACGATGACCCCGGACCTGTCGAACGTTCAAAAAAGTGGTCAATATTGATGAAATTTTACCATTTAATCTTTTGACTTTAAATGACTGGTGGATGTGAATTATTACTTTTTCAACTAAAATAAGTGTGTTTAAAGTCATTTCTGTGCCTGAAATTGGTCAAAATTGAAGCTTTTGAGTTAGAGAAAACTCTGTAAAAATGTCAATTTTGGTCACTGTGAAGGTTTAAAAAGTGGTTATTAAACATGAGGCGCGATCCCAATGACATTTTGAATCATTTTTGGTAGAGTCCCAAAAAATTAATTTGATGATATAAAACGATGACCCCGGACCTGTCGAACGTTCAAAAAAGTGGTCAATATTGATGAAATTTTACCATTTAATCTTTTGACTTTAAATAACTGGTGGATGTGAATTATTACTTTTTCAACTAAAATAAGTTTGTTTAAAGTCATTTCTGTGCCTGAAATTGGTCAAAATTGAAGCTATTGAGTAAGCGAAAACTCTGTAAAAATGTCTATTTTGGTCACTGTGAAGGTTTAAAAAGTGGTTATTCAACATGAGGCGCGATCCCAATGACATTTTGATTCATTTTTGGTAGAGTCCAAAAAATCCATTTTATGGTGAAAAACGATGACCCCGGACCTGTCGAACGTTCAAAATATGGTCAATATTGATGACATTTTAACATTTAATCTTTTGACTTTAAATGACTGGCGGATGTGAATTATTACTTTTTCAACTAAAATAAGTGTGTTTAAAGTCATTTCTGTGCCTGAAATTGGTCAAAATTGAAGCTTTTGAGTAAGCGAAAACTCTGTAAAAATGGCAATTTTGGTCACTGTGAGGGTTTAAAAAGTGGTTATTTAACATGAGGCCCGGTCCAAATGACATTTTGAATAATTTTTGGTAGAGTCCAAAAAATCAATTTTATGGTGAAAAACGATGACCCCGGACCTGTCGAACGTTCAAAAAATGGTCAATATTGATCACATTTTAACATTTAATCTTTTGACTTTAAATGACTGGCGGATGTGAATTATTACTTTTTCAACTAAAATAAGTGTGGTTAAAGTCATTTCTGTGCCTGAAATTGGTCAAAATGGAAGCTACTAAGTAAGCAAAACTCTGTAAAAATGGCAATTTTGGTCACTGTGAGGGTTTAAAAAGTGGTTATTAAACATGAGGCGCGATCCCAATGACATTTTGAATCATTTTTGGTAGAGTCCAAAAAATGAATTTTATGATGAAAAATGATGACCCCGGACCTGTCAAACGTTCAAAAAATGGTCAATATTGATGAAAATGTGACATTTAATCTTTCGACTTAAAATGACGGTTGGATGTGAATCATTACTTTTTCAACTAAAATAAGTGTGTTTAAAGTCATTTCTGTGCCTGAAATTGGTCAAAATTGAAGCTTCTAAGTAAGCAAAACTGTAAAAATGGCAATTTTGGTCACTGTGAGGGTTTAAAAAGTGGTTATTCCACATGAGGCCCGATCCAAATGACATTTTGAATCATTTTTGGTAGAGTCCAAAAAATAAATTTTATGATGAAAAACGATGACCCCGGACCTGTCGAACGTTCAAAAACGTGGTCAATATTGATGAAATTTTACCATTTAATCTTTTGACTTTAAATGACTGGTGGATGTGAATTATTACTTTTTCAACTAAAATAAGTGTGTTTAAAGTCATTTCTGTGCCTGAAATTGGTCAAAATTGAAGCTTTTGAGTTAGAGAAAACTCTGTAAAAATGTCAATTTTGGTCACTGTGAAGGTTTAAAAAGTGGTTATTCAACATGAGGCGCGATCCCAATGACATTTTGAATCATTTTTGGTAGAGTCCAAAAAATCAATTTTATGGTGAAAAACGATGACCCCGGACCTGTCGAACGTTCAAAAAATGGTCAATATTGATGACATTTAAACATTTAATCTTTTGACTTTAAATTACTGGCGGATGTGAATTATTACTTTTTCAACTAAAATAAGTGTGTTTAAAGTCATTTCTGTGCCTGAAATTGGTAAAAATTGAAGCTTTTGAGTAAGCGAAAACTCTGTAAAAATGGCAATTTTGGTCACTGTGAAGGTTTAAAAAGTGGTTATTCAACATGAGGCGCAATCCCAATGACATTTTGAATCATTTTTTGTAGAGTCCAAAAAATCAATTTTATGATGAAAAATGATGACCCCGGACCTGTGAAACGTTCAAAAAACGGTCAATATTGATGAAAATGTGACATTTAATCTTATGACTTTAAATGAGGGTTGGATGTGATTTATTACTTTTTCAACTAAAATAAGTGTGTTTAAAGTATTTTCGGTGCCTGAAATTGGTCAAAATTGAAGCTTCTAAGTAAGCAAAACTCGGTAAAAGTGTCAAATTTGGTCACTGTGAGGGTTTAAAAAGTGGTTATTAAACATGAGGCGTGATCCCAATGACATTTTGAATCATTTTTGGTAGAGTCCAAAAAAAACAATTTTATGATGAAAAACGATGACCCCGGACCTGTCGAACGTTCAAAAAAGTGGTCAATATTGATAACATTTTACCATTTAATCTTTTGACTTTAAATGACTGATGGATGTGAATTATTACTTTTTCAACTAAAATAAGTGTGTTTAAAGTCATTTCTGTGCCTGAAATTGGTCAAAATTGAAGCTTTTGAGTAAGCGAAAACTCTGTAAAAATGGCAATTTTGGTCACTGTGAAGGTTTAAAAAGTGGTTATTCAACATGAGGCGCGATCCCAATGACATTTTGAATTATTTTTGGTAGAGTCTAAAAAATCAATTTTATGATGAAAAATGATGACCCCGGACCTGTCAAACGTTCAAAAAATGGTCAATATTGATGACATTTTACCATTTAATCTTTTGACTTTAAATGACTGGTGGATGTGAAATATTACTTTTTCAACTAAAATAAGTGTGTTTAAAGTAATTTCTGTGCCTGAAATTGGTCAAAATTGAAGCTTTTGAGTAAGCGAAACCTCTGTAAAATTGTCAATTTAGGTCACTGTGAGGGTTTAAAAAGTAGTTATTTAACATGAGGCCCGATCCAAATGACATTTTGAATCATTTTTGGTGGAGTCCAAAAAATCAATTTTATGGTGAAAAACGATGACCCCGGACCTGTAGAACGTTCAAAAAATGGTCAATATTGATGACATTTTAACATTTAATCTTTTGACTTTAAATGACTGGCGGATGTGAATTATTACTTTTTCAACTAAAATAAGTGTGTTTAAAGTCATTTCTGTGCCTGAAATTGGTCAAAATGGAAGCTTCTAAGTAAGAAAAACTCTGTAAAAATGGCAATTTTGGTCACTGTGAGGGTTTAAAAAGTGGTTATTAAACATGAGGCGTGATCCCAATGACATTTTGAATCATTTTTGGTAGAGTCCAAAAAAAACAATTTTATGATTAAAAACGATGACCCCGGACCTGTCGAACGTTCAAAAAAGTGGTCAATATTGATGAAATTTTACCATTTAATCTTTTGACTTTAAATGACTGGTGGATGTGAATTATTACTTTTTTAACTAAAATAAGTGTGTTTAAAGTCATTTCTGTGCCTGAAATTGGTCAAAATTGAAGCTTTTGAGTAAGCGAAAACTCTGTAAAAATGGCAATTTTGGTCACTGTGAAGGTTTAAAAAGTGGTTATTCAACATGAGGCGTGATCCCAATGACATTTTGAATCATTTTTGGTAGAGTCCAAAAAATCAATTTTATGATGAAAAATGATGACCCCGGACCTGTCAAACGTTCAAAAAATGGTCAATATTGATGAAAATGTAACATTTAATCTTTTGACTTTAAATGACGGTTGGATGTGAATTATTACTTTTTCAACTAAAATAAGTGTGTTTAAAGTCATTTCTGTGCCTGAAATTGGTCAAAATTGAAGCTTCTAAGTAAGCAAAACTGTAAAAATGGCAATTTTGGTCACTGTGAGGGTTTAAAAAGTGGTTATTCCACATGAGGCCCGATCCAAATGACATTTTGAATCATTTTTGGTAGAGTCCAAAAAAATCAATTTTATGATGAAAAACGATGACCCCGGACCTGTCGAACATTCAAAAACGTGGTCAATATTGATGAAATTTTACCATTTATTCTTTTGACTTTAAATGACTGGTGGATGTGAATTATTACTTTTTCAACTAAAATAAGTGTGTTTAAAGTCATTTCTGTGCCTGAAATTGGTCAAAATTGAAGCTTTTGAGTTAGAGAAAACTCTGTAAAAATGTCAATTTTGGTCACTGTGAAGGTTTAAAAAGTGGTTATTCAACATGAGGCGCGATCCCAATGACATTTTGAATCATTTTTGGTAGAGTCCAAAAAATCAATTTTATGATGAAAAACGATGACCCCGGACCTGTCGAACGTTAAAAAAATGGTCAATATTGATGACATTTTAACATTTAATCTTTTGACTTTAAATGACTGGCGGATGTGAATTATTACTTTTTCAACTAAAATAAGTGTGTTTAAAGTCATTTCTGTGCCTGAAATTGGTCAAAATTGAAGCTTTTGAGTAAGCGAAAACTCTGTAAAAATGGCAATTTTGGTCACTGTGAAGGTTTAAAAAGTGGTTATTCAACATGAGGCGCGATCCCAATGACATTTTGAATCATTTTTGGTAGAGTCCAAAAAATCAATTTTATGATGAAAAATGATGACCCCGGACCTGTGAAACGTTCAAAAAATGGTCAATATTGATGACATTTTAACATTTAATCTTTTGACTTTAAATGACGGTTGGATGTGAATTATTACTTTTTCAACTAAAATAAGTGTGTTTAAAGTCATTTCTGTGCCTGAAATTGGTCAAAATTGAAGCTTCTAAGTAAGCAAAACTCTGTAAAAATGGCAATTTTGGTCACTGTGAGGGATTAAAAAGTGGTTATACAACATGAGGCCCGATCCAAATGACATTTTGAATAATTTTTGGTGGAGTCCAAAAAATCCATTTTATGATCAAAAAACGATGACCCCGGACCTGTCGAACGTTCAAAAAATGGTCAATATTGATGACATTTTAACATTTAATCTTTTGACTTTAAATGACGGTTGGATGTGAATTATTACTTTTTCAACTAATATAAGTGTGTTTAAAGTCATTTCTGTGCCTGAAATTGGTCAAAATTGAAGCTTTTGAGTAAGCGAAACATCTGTAAAATTGTCAATTTAGGTCACTGTGAGGGTTTAAAAAGTGGTTATTTAAAATGAGGCCCGATCCAAATGACATTTTGAATCATTTTTGGTGGAGTCCAAAAAATCAATTTTATGATGAAAAATGATGACCCCGGACCTGTCAAACGTTCAAAAAATGGTCAATATTGATGAAAATGTGACATTTAATCTTTCGACTTAAAATGACGGTTGGATGTGAATCATTACTTTTTCAACTAAAATAAGTGTGTTTAAAGTCATTTCTGTGCCTGAAATTGGTCAAAATTGAAGCTTCTAAGTAAGCAAAACTGTAAAAATGGCAATTTTGGTCACTGTGAGGGTTTAAAAAGTGGTTATTCCACATGAGGCCCGATCCAAATGACATTTTGAATCATTTTTGGTAGAGTCCAAAAAATAAATTTTATGATGAAAAACGATGACCCCGGACCTGTCGAACGTTCAAAAACGTGGTCAATATTGATGAAATTTTACCATTTAATCTTTTGACTTTAAATGACTGGTGGATGTGAATTATTACTTTTTCAACTAAAATAAGTGTGTTTAAAGTCATTTCTGTGCCTGAAATTGGTCAAAATTGAAGCTTTTGAGTTAGAGAAAACTCTGTAAAAATGTCAATTTTGGTCACTGTGAAGGTTTAAAAAGTGGTTATTCAACATGAGGCGCGATCCCAATGACATTTTGAATCATTTTTGGTAGAGTCCAAAAAATCAATTTTATGGTGAAAAACGATGACCCCGGACCTGTCAAACGTTCAAAAAATGGTCAATATTGATGACATTTAAACATTTAATCTTTTGACTTTAAATGACTGGCGGATGTGAATTATTACTTTTTCAACTAAAATAAGTGTGTTTAAAGTCATTTCTGTGCCTGAAATTGGTAAAAATTGAAGCTTTTGAGTAAGCGAAAACTCTGTAAAAATGGCAATTTTGGTCACTGTGAAGGTTTAAAAAGTGGTTATTCAACATGAGGCGCAATCCCAATGACATTTTGAATCATTTTTTGTAGAGTCCAAAAAATCAATTTTATGATGAAAAATGATGACCCCGGACCTGTGAAACGTTCAAAAAACGGTCAATATTGATGAAAATGTGACATTTAATCTTTTGACTTTAAATGACGGTTGGATGTGAATTATTACTTTTTCAACTAAAATAAGTGTGTTTAAAGTATTTTCGGTGCCTGAAATTGGTCAAAATTGAAGCTTCTAAGTAAGCAAAACTCGGTAAAAGTGTCAAATTTGGTCACTGTGAGGGTTTAAAAAGTGGTTATTAAACATGAGGCGTGATCCCAATGACATTTTGAATCATTTTTGATAGAGTCCAAAAAAAACAATTTTATGATGAAAAACGATGACCCCGGACCTGTCGAACGTTCAAAAAAGTGGTCAATATTGATAACATTTTACCATTTAATCTTTTGACTTTAAATGACTGATGGATGTGAATTATTACTTTTTCAACTAAAATAAGTGTGTTTAAAGTCATTTCTGTGCCTGAAATTGGTCAAAATTGAAGCTTTTGAGTAAGCGAAAACTCTGTAAAAATGGCAATTTTGGTCACTGTGAAGGTTTAAAAAGTGGTTATTCAACATGAGGCGCGATCCCAATGACATTTTGAATTATTTTTGGTAGAGTCCAAAAAATCAATTTTATGATGAAAAATGATGACCCCGGACCTGTCAAACGTTCAAAAAATGGTCAATATTGATGACATTTTACCATTTAATCTTTTGACTTTAAATGACTGGTGGATGTGAAATATTACTTTTTCAACTAAAATAAGTGTGTTTAAAGTAATTTCTGTGCCTGAAATTGGTCAAAATTGAAGCTTTTGAGTAAGCGAAAACTCTGTAAAAATGGCAATTTTGGTCACTGTGAAGGTTTAAAAAGTGGTTATTCAACATGAGGCGCGATCCCAATGACATTTTGAATTATTTTTGGTAGAGTCCAAAAAATCAATTTTATGATGAAAAATGATGACCCCGGACCTGTCAAACGTTCAAAAAATGGTCAATATTGATGAAATTTTACCATTTAATCTTTTGACTTTAAATGACTGGTGGATGTGAAATATTACTTTTTCAACTAAAATAAGTGTGTTTAAAGTAATTTCTGTGCCTGAAATTGGTCAAAATTGAAGCTTTTGAGTAAGCGAAACCTCTGTAAAATTGTCAATTTAGGTCACTGTGAGGGTTTAAAAAGTAGTTATTTAACATGAGGCCCGATCCAAATGACATTTTGAATCATTTTTGGTGGAGTCCAAAAAATCAATTTTATGATGAAAAACGATGACCCCCGGACCTGTCGAACGTTCAAAAAATGGTCAATTTTGCTGACATTTTAACATTTAATCTTTTGACTTTAAATGACTGGCGGATGTGAATTATTACTTTTTCAACTAATATAAGTGTGTTTAAAGTCATTTCTGTGCCTGAAATTGGTCAAAATTGAAGCTTTTGAGTTAGAGAAAACTCTGTAAAAATGGCAAATTTGGTCACTGTGAGGGTTTAAAAAGTGGTTATTCAACATGAGGCGCGATCCCAATGACATTTTGAATCATTTTTGGTAGAGTCCAAAAAATCAATTTTATGGTGAAAAACGATGACCCCGGACCTGTCGAACGTTCAAAAAAGTGGTCAATATTGATGAAATTTTAACATTTAATCTTTTGACTTTAAATGACTGGCGGATGTGAATTATTACTTTTTCAACTAAAATAAGTGTGTTTAAAGTCATTTCTGTGCCTGAAATTGGTCAAAATGGAAGCTTCTAAGTAAGAAAAACTCTGTAAAAATGGCAATTTTGGTCACTGTGAGGGTTTAAAAAGTGGTTATTAAACATGAGGCGTGATCCCAATGACATTTTGAATCATTTTTGGTAGAGTCCAAAAAAAACAATTTTATGATTAAAAACGATGACCCCGGACCTGTCGAACGTTCAAAAAAGTGGTCAATATTGATGAAATTTTACCATTTAATCTTTTGACTTTAAATGACTGGTGGATGTGAATTATTACTTTTTCAACTAAAATAAGTGTGTTTAAAGTCATTTCTGTGCCTGAAATTGGTCAAAATTGAAGCTTTTGAGTAAGCGAAAACTCTGTAAAAATGGCAATTTTGGTCACTGTGAAGGTTTAAAAAGTGGTTATTCAACATGAGGCGTGATCCCAATGACATTTTGAATCATTTTTGGTAGAGTCCAAAAAATCAATTTTATGATGAAAAATGATGACCCCGGACCTGTCGAACGTTCAAAAAATGGTCAATATTGATGACATTTTAACATTTAATCTTTTGACTTTAAATGACGGTTGGATGTGAATTATTACTTTTTCAACTAATATAAGTGTGTTTAAAGTCATTTCTGTGCCTGAAATTGGTCAAAATTGAAGCTTTTGAGTAAGCGAAACCTCTGTAAAATTGTCAATTTAGGTCACTGTGAGGGTTTAAAAAGTGGTTATTTAACATGAGGCCCGATCCAAATGACATTTTGAATCATTTTTGGTGGAGTCCAAAAAATCAATTTTATGATGAAAAACGATGACCCCCGGACCTGTCGAACGTTCAAAAAATGGTCAATATTGCTGACATTTTAACATTTAATCTTTTGACTTTAAATGACTGGCGGATGTGAATTATTACTTTTTCAACTAATATAAGTGTGTTTAAAGTCATTTCTGTGCCTGAAATTGGTCAAAATTGAAGCTTCTAAGTAAGCAAAACTCTGTAAAAATGGCAATTTTGGTCACTGTGAGGGATTAAAAAGTGGTTATACAACATGAGGCCCGATCCAAATGACATTTTGAATCATTTTTGGTGGAGTCCAAAAAATCCATTTTATGATGAAAAACGATGACCCCGGACCTGTCGAACGTTCAAAAAATGGTCAATATTGATGACATTTTACCATTTAATCTTTTGACTTTAAATGACTGGCGGATGTGAATTATTACTTTTTCAACTAAAATAAGTGTGTTTAAAGTCATTTCTGTGCCTGAAATTGGTCACAATTGAAGCTTTTGAGTAAGCGAAAACTCTGTAAAAATAGCAATTTTGGTCACTGTGAGGGTTTAAAAAGTGGTTATTAAACATGAGGCGCGATCCCAATGACATTTTGAATCATTTTTGGTAGAGTCCAAAAAATCAATGTTATGGTGAAAAACGATGACCCCGGACCTGTCGAACGTTCAAAAAAGTGGTCAATATTGATGAAATTTTACCATTTAATCTTTTGACTTTAAATGACTGGTGGATGTGAATTATTACTTTTTCAACTAATATAAGTGTGTTTAAAGTCATTTCTGTGCCTGAAATTGGTCTAAATTGAAGCTTTTGAGTTAGAGAAAACTCTGTAAAAATGGCAAATTTGGTCACTGTGAGGGTTTAAAAAGTGGTTATTAAACATGAGGCGCGATCCCAATGACATTTTGAATCATTTTTGGTAGAGTCCAAAAAATCAATTTTATGGTGAAAAACGATGACCCCGGACCCGTCGAACGTTCAAAAAAGTGGGCAATATTGATGAAATTTTACCATTTAATCTTTTGACTTTAAATGACTGGTGGATGTGAATTATTACTTTTTCAACTAAAATAAGTGTGTTTAAAGTCATTTCTGTGCCTGAAATTGGTCAAAATTGAAGCTTTTGAGTAAGCGAAACTTCTGTAAAATTGTCAATTTAGGTCACTGTGAGGGTTTAAAAAGTGGTTATTTAACATGAGGCCCGATCCAAATGACATTTTGAATCATTTTTGGTGGAGTCCAAAAAATCAATTTTATGATGAAAAACGATGACCCCCGGACCTGTCGAACGTTCAAAAAATGGTCAATATTGATGACATTTTAACATTTAATCTTTTGACTTTAAATGACTGGCGGATGTGAATTATTACTTTTTCAACTAATATAAGTGTGTTTAAAGTCATTTCTGTGCCTGAAATTGGTCTAAATTGAAGCTTTTGAGTTAGAGAAAACTCTGTAAAAATGGCAAATTTGGTCACTGTGAGGGTTTAAAAAGTGGTTATTAAACATGAGGCGCGATCCCAATGACATTTTGAATCATTTTTGGTAGAGTCCAAAAAATCAATTTTATGGTGAAAAACGATGACCCCGGACCCGTCGAACGTTCAAAAAAGTGGTCAATATTGATGAAATTTTACCATTTAATCTTTTGACTTTAAATGACTGGTGGATGTGAATTATTACTTTTTCAACTAAAATAAGTGTGTTTAAAGTCATTTCTGTGCCTGAAATTGGTCAAAATTGAAGCTTTTGAGTAAGCGAAACTTCTGTAAAATTGTCAATTTAGGTCACTGTGAGGGTTTAAAAAGTGGTTATTTAACATGAGGCCCGATCCAAATGACATTTTGAATCATTTTTGGTGGAGTCCAAAAAATCAATTTTATGATGAAAAACGATGACCCCCGGACCTGTCGAACGTTCAAAAAATGGTCAATATTGATGACATTTTAACATTTAATCTTTTGACTTTAAATGACTGGCGGATGTGAATTATTACTTTTTCAACTAATATAAGTGTGTTTAAAGTCATTTCTGTGCCTGAAATTGGTCTAAATTGAAGCTTTTGAGTTAGAGAAAATTCTGTAAAAATTGCAAATTTGGTCACTGTGAGGGTTTAAAAAGTGGTTATTAAACATGAGGCGCGATCCCAATGACATTTTGAATCATTTTTGGTAGAGTCCAAAAAATCAATTTTATGGTGAAAAACGATGACCCCGGACCCGTCGAACGTTCAAAAAAGTGGTCAATATTGATGAAATTTTACCATTTAATCTTTTGACTTTAAATGACTGGTGGATGTGAATTATTACTTTTTCAACTAATATAAGTGTGTTTAAAGTCATTTCTGTGCCTGAAATTGGTCAAAATTGAAGCTTTTGAGTAAGCGAAAACTCTGTAAAAATAGCAATTTTGGTCACTGTGAGGGTTTAAAAAGTGGTTATTAAACATGAGGCGCGATCCCAATGACATTTTGAATCATTTTTGGTAGAGTCCAAAAAATCAATGTTATGGTGAAAAACGATGACCCCGGACCTGTCGAACGTTCAGAAAATGGTCAATATTGATGACATTTTAACATTTAATCTTTTGACTTTAAATGACTGGCGGATGTGAATTATTACTTTTTCAACTAAAATAAGGATGGTTAAAGTCATTTCTGTGCCTGAAATTGGTCAAAATGGAAGCTTCTAAGTAAGCAAAACTCTGTAAAAATGGCAATTTTGGTCACTGTGAGGGTTTAAAAAGTGGTTATTAAACATGAGGCGCGATCCCAATGACATTTTGAATCATTTTTGGTAGAGTCCAAAAAAATTAATTTTATGATATAAAACGATGACCCCGGACCTGTCGAACGTTCAAAAAAGTGGTCAATATTGATGAAATTTTACCATTTAATCTTTTGACTTTAAATGACTGGTGGATGTGAATTTTTACTTTTTCAACTAAAATAAGTGTGTTTAAAGTCATTTCTGTGCCTGAAATTGGTCAAAATTGAAGCTATTGAGTTAGCGAAAACTCTGTAAAAATGGCAATTTTGGTCACTGTGAAGGTTTAAAAAGTGGTTATTCAACATGAGGCGCGATCCCAATGACATTTTGAATCATTTTTGGTAGAGTCCAAAAAATCAATTTTATGGTGAAAAACGATGACCCCGGACCTGTCGAACGTTCAAAAAATGGTCAATATTGATGACATTTTAACATTTAATCTTTTGACTTTAAATGACGGTTGGATGTGAATTATTACTTTTTCAACTAATATAAGTGTGTTTAAAGTCATTTCTGTGCCTGAAATTGGTCAAAATTGAAGCTTTTGAGTAAGCGAAAACTCTGTAAAAATAGCAATTTTGGTCACTGTGAGGGTTTAAAAAGTGGTTATTAAACATGAGGCGCGATCCCAATGACATTTTGAATCATTTTTGGTAGAGTCCAAAAAATCAATGTTGTGGTGAAAAATTATGACCCTGGACCTGTCGAACGTTCAAAAAAGTGGTCAATATTGATGACATTTTACCATTTAATCTTTTGACTTTAAATGACTGGTGGATGTGAATTATTACTTTTTCAACTAAAATAAGTGTGTTTAAAGTAATTTCTGTGCCTGAAATTGGTCAAAATTGAAGCTTTTGAGTAAGCGAAACCTCTGTAAAATTGTCAATTTAGGTCACTGTGAGGGTTTAAAAAGTGGTTATTTAACATGAGGCCCGATCCAAATGACATTTTGAATCATTTTTGGTGGAGTCCAAAAAATCAATTTTATGATGAAAAACGATGACCCCCGGACCTGTCGAACGTTCAAAAAATGGTCAATATTGCTGACATTTTAACATTTAATCTTTTTACTTTAAATGACTGGCGGATGTGAATTATTACTTTTTCAACTAATATAAGTGTGTTTAAAGTCATTTCTGTGCCTGAAATTGGTCAAAATTGAAGCTTCTAAGTAAGCAAAACTCTGTAAAAATGGCAATTTTGGTCACTGTGAGGGATTAAAAAGTGGTTATACAACATGAGGCCCGATCCAAATGACATTTTGAATCATTTTTGGTGGAGTCCAAAAAATCCATTTTGTGATGAAAAACGATGACTCCGGACCTGTCGAACGTTAAAAAAATTGTCAATATTGATGACATTTTAACATTTAATCTTTTGACTTTAAATGACGGTTGGATGTGAATTATTACTTTTTCAAGTAATATAAGTGTGTTTAAAGTCATTACTGTGCCTGAAATTGGTCAAAATTGAAGCTTTTGAGTAAGCGAAAACTCTGTAAAAATAGCAATTTTGGTCACTGTGAGGGTTTAAAAAGTGGTTATTAAACATGAGGCGCGATCCCAATGACATTTTGAATAATTTTTGGTAGAGTCCAAAAAATCAATGTTGTGGTGAAAAATTATGACCCTGGACCTGTCGAACGTTCAAAAAAGTGGTCAATATTGATGACATTTTACCATTTAATCTTTTGACTTTAAATGACTGGTGGATGTGAATTATTACTTTTTCAACTAAAATAAGTGTGTTTAAAGTAATTTCTGTGCCTGAAATTGGTCAAAATTGAAGCTTTTGAGTAAGCGAAACCTCTGTAAAATTGTCAATTTAGGTCACTGTGAGGGTTTAAAAAGTGGTTATTTAACATGAGGCCCGATCCAAATGACATTTTGAATCATTTTTGGTGGAGTCCAAAAAATCAATTTTATGATGAAAAACGATGACCCCCGGACCTGTCGAACGTTCAAAAAATGGTCAATATTGCTGACATTTTAACATTTCATCTTTTTACTTTAAATGACTGGCGGATGTGAATTATTACTTTTTCAACTAATATAAGTGTGTTTAAAGTCATTTCTGTGCCTGAAATTGGTCAAAATTGAAGCTTCTAAGTAAGCAAAACTCTGTAAAAATGGCAATTTTGGTCACTGTGAGGGATTAAAAAGTGGTTATACAACATGAGGCCCGATCCAAATGACATTTTGAATCATTTTTGGTGGAGTCCAAAAAATCCATTTTGTGATGAAAAACGATGACTCCGGACCTGTCGAACGTTAAAAAAATTGTCAATATTGATGACATTTTAACATTTAATCTTTTGACTTTAAATGACGGTTGGATGTGAATTATTACTTTTTCAAGTAATATAAGTGTGTTTAAAGTCATTACTGTGCCTGAAATTGGTCAAAATTGAAGCTTTTGAGTAAGCGAAAACTCTGTAAAAATAGCAATTTTGGTCACTGTGAGGGTTTAAAAAGTGGTTATTAAACATGAGGCGCGATCCCAATGACATTTTGAATAATTTTTGGTAGAGTCCAAAATATCAATGTTATGGTGAAAAACGATGACCCCGGACCTGTCGAACGTTCAAAAAAGTGGTCAATATTGATGAAATTTTACCATTTAATCTTTTGACTTTAAATGACTGGTGGATGTGAATTATTACTTTTTCAACTAATATAAGTGTGTTTAAAGTCATTTCTGTGCCTGAAATTGGTCAAAATTGAAGCTTTTGAGTAACCGAAAACTCTGTAAAAATGGCATTTTTCGTCACTGTGAGGGTTTAAAAAGTGGTTATTCAACATGAGGCGCGATCCCAATGACATTTTGAATCATTTTTGGTAGAGTCCAAAAAATCAATTTTATGATGAAAAACGATGACCCCGGACCTGTCGAACGTTCAAAAAATGGTCAATATTGATGAAAATGTAACATTTAATCTTTTGACTTTAAATGACGGTTGGATGTGAATTATTACTTTTTCAACTAATATAAGTGTGTTTAAAGTCATTTCTGTGCCTGAAATTGGTCAAAATTGAAGCTTTTGAGTACGCGAAAACTCTGTAAAAATGGCAATTTTGGTCACTGTGAGGGTTTAAAAAGTGGTTATTAAACATGAGGCGCGATCCCAATGACATTTTGAATCATTTTTGGTAGAGTCCAAAAAATCAATTTTATGGTGAAAAACGATAACCCCGGACCTGTCGAACGTTCAAAAAATGGTCAATATTGATGAACTTGTAACATTTAATCTTTTGACTTTAAATGACGGTTGGATGTGAATTATTACTTTTTCAACTAATATAAGTGTGTTTAAAGTCATTTCTGTGCCTGAAATTGGTCAAAATTGAAGCTTTTGAGTAAGCGAAATCTCTGTAAAAATGGCAATTTTGGTCACTGTGAGGGTTTAAAAAGTGGTTATTTAACATGAGGCCCGATCCAAATGACATTTTGAATAATTTTTGGTAGAGTCCAAAAAATCAATTTTATGATGAAAAACGATGACCCCGGACCTGTCGAATGTTCAAAAAATGGTCAATATTGATTACATTTTAACATTTAATCTTTTGACTTTATATGAAGTTGGATGTGAATTATTACTTTTTCAACTAATATAAGTGTGTTTAAAGTCATTTCTGTGCCTGAAATTGGTCAAAATTGAAGCTTTTGAGTAAGCGAAAACTCTGTAAAAATGGCAATTTTGGTCACTGTGAGGGTTTAAAAAGTGGTTATTTAACATGAGGCCCGATCCAAATGACATTTTGAATAATTTTTGGTAGAGTCCAAAAAATCAATTTTATGGTGAAAAACGATGACCCCGGACCTGTCGAACGTTAAAAAAAGTGGTCAATATTGATGAAATTTTACCATTTAATCTTTTGACTTTAAAAGACTGGTGGATGTGAATTATTACTTTTTCAACTAAAATAAGTGTGTTTAAAGTCATTTCTGTGCCTGAAATTGGTCAAAATTGAAGCTTTTGAGTAAGCGAAAACTCTGTAAAAATAGCAATTTTGGTCACTGTGAGGGTTTAAAAAGTGGTTATTAAACATGAGGCGCGATCCCAATGACATTTTGAATCATTTTTGGTAGAGTCCAAAAAATCAATGTTGTGGTGAAAAATGATGACCCCGGACCTGTCGAACGTTCAAAAAAGTGGTCAATATTGATGACATTTTACCATTTAATCTTTTGACTTTAAATGACTGGTGGATGTGAATTATTACTTTTTCAACTAAAATAAGTGTGTTTAAAGTAATTTCTGTGCCTGAAATTGGTCAAAATTGAAGCTTTTGAGTAAGCGAAACCTCTGTAAAATTGTCAATTTAGGTCACTGTGAGGGTTTAAAAAGTGGTTATTTAACATGAGGCCCGATCCAAATGACATTTTGAATCATTTGTGGTGGAGTCCAAAAAATCAATTTTATGATGAAAAACGATGACCCCCGGACCTGTCGAACGTTCAAAAAATGGTCAATATTGCTGACATTTTAACATTTAATCTTTTGACTTTAAATGACTGGCGGATGTGAATTATTACTTTTTCAACTAATATAAGTGTGTTTAAAGTCATTTCTGTGCCTGAAATTGGTCAAAATTGAAGCTTCTAAGTAAGCAAAACTCTGTAAAAATGGCAATTTTGGTCACTGTGAGGGATTAAAAAGTGGTTATACAACATGAGGCCCGATCCAAATGACATTTTGAATCATTTTTGGTGGAGTCCAAAAAATCAATTTTATGATGAAAAACGATGACTCCGGACCTGTCGAACGTTAAAAAAATTGTCAATATTGATGACATTTTAACATTTAATCTTTTGACTTTAAATGACGGTTGGATGTGAATTATTACTTTTTCAACTAATATAAGTGTGTTTAAAGTCATTTCTGTGCCTGAAATTGGTCAAAATTGAAGCTTTTGAGTAAGCGAAAACTCTGTAAAAATAGCAATTTTGGTCACTGTGAGGGTTTAAAAAGTGGTTATTAAACATGAGGCGCGATCCCAATGACATTTTGAATCATTTTTGGTAGAGTCCAAAAAATCAATGTTATGGTGAAAAACGATGACCCCGGACTTGTCGAACGTTCAAAAAAGTGGTCAGTATTGATGAAATTTTACCATTTAATCTTTTGACTTTAAATGACTGGTGGATGTGAATTATTACTTTTTCAACTAAAATAAGTGTGTTTAAAGTAATTTCTGTGCCTGAAATTGGTCAAAATTGAAGCTTTTGAGTAAGCGAAACTTCTGTAAAATTGTCAATTTAGGTCACTGTGAGGGTTTAAAAAGTGGTTATTTAACATGAGGCCCGATCCAAATGACATTTTGAATCATTTTTGGTGGAGTCCAAAAAATCAATTTTATGATGAAAAACGATGACCCCCGGACCTGTCGAACGTTCAAAAAATGGTCAATATTGATGACATTTTAACATTTAATCTTTTGACTTTAAATGACTGGTGGATGTGAATTATTACTTTTTCAACTAATATAAGTGTGTTTAAAGTCATTTCTGTGCCTGAAATTGGTCAAAATTGAAGCTTTTGAGTAAGCGAAAACTCTGTAAAAATGGCAATTTTTGTCACTGTGAGGGTTTAAAAAGTGGTTATTCAACATGAGGCGCGATCCCAATGACATTTTGAATCATTTTTGGTAGAGTTCAAAAAATCAATTTTATGATGAAAAACGATGACCCCGGACCTGTCGAACGTTCAAAAAATGGTCAATATTGATGAAAATGTAACATTTAATCTTTTGACTTTAAATGACGGTTGGATGTGAATTATTACTTTTTCAACTAATATAAGTGTGTTTAAAGTCATTTCTGTGCCTGAAATTGGTCAAAATTGAAGCTTTTGAGTAAGCGAAAACTCTGTAAAAATGGCAATTTTGGTCACTGTGAGGGTTTAAAAAGTGGTTATTAAACATGAGGCGCGATCCCAATGACATTTTGAATCATTTTTGGTAGAGTCCAAAAAATCAATTTTATGGTGAAAAACGATAACCCCGGACCTGTCGAACGTTCAAAAAATGGTCAATATTGATGAAATTGTAACATTTAATCTTTTGACTTTAAATGACGGTTGGATGTGAATTATTACTTTTTCAACTAATATAAGTGTGTTTAAAGTCATTTCTGTGCCTGAAATTGGTCAAAATTGAAGCTTTTGAGTAAGCGAAAACTCTGTAAAAATGGCAATTTTGGTCACTGTGAGGGTTTAAAAAGTGGTTATTTAACATGAGGCCCGATCCAAATGACATTTTGAATAATTTTTGGTAGAGTCCAAAAAATCCATTTTATGATGAAAAACGATGACCCCGGACCTGTCGAACGTTCAGAAAATGGTCAATATTGATGACATTTTAACATTTAATCTTTTGACTTTAAATGACTGGCGGATGTGAATTATTACTTTTTCAACTAAAATAAGGATGGTTAAAGTCATTTCTGTGCCTGAAATTGGTCAAAATGGAAGCTTCTAAGTAAGCAAAACTCTGTAAAAATGGCAATTTTGGTCACTGTGAGGGTTTAAAAAGTGGTTATTAAACATTAGGCGCGATCCCAATGACATTTCGAATCATTTTTGGTAGAGTGCAAAAAAATTAATTTTATGATATAAAACGATGACCCCGGACCTGTCGAACGTTCAAAAAAGTGGTCAATATTGATGAAATGTTACCATTTAATCTTTTGACTTTAAATGACTGGTGGATGTGAATTATTACTTTTTCAACTAAAATAAGTGTGTTTAAAGTCATTTCTGTGCCTGAAATTGGCCAAAATTGAAGCTATTGAGTAAGCGAAAACTCTGTAAAAATGGCAATTTTGGTCACTGTGAAGGTTTAAAAAGTGGTTATTCAACATGAGGCGTGATCCCAATGACATTTTGAATCAATTTTTGCTAGAGTCCAAAAAATCAATTTTATGGTGAAAAACGATGACCCCGGACCTGTCGAACGTTCAAAAAATGGTCAATATTGATGACATTTTAACATTTAATCTTTTGACTTTAAATGACTGGCGGATGTGAATTATTACTTTTTCAACTAAAATAAGTGTGTTTAAAGTCATTTCTGTGCCTGAAATTGGTCAAAATTGAAGCTTCTAAGTAAGCAAAACTGTAAAAATGGCAATTTTGGTCACTGTGAGGGTTTAAAAAGTGGTTATTCCACATGAGGCCCGATCCAAATGACATTTTGAATCATTTTTGGTAGAGTCCAAAAAATCAATTTTATGATGAAAAACGATGACCCCGGACCTGTCGAACGTTCAAAAACGTGGTCAATATTGATGAAAATGTAACATTTAATCTTTTGACTTTAAATGACGGTTGGATGTGAATTATTATTTTTTCAACTAATATAAGTGTGTTTAAAGTCATTTCTGTGCCTGAAATTGGTCAAAATTGAAGCTTTTGAGTAAGCGAAAACTCTGTAAAAATGGCAATTTTGGTCACTGTGAGGGTTTAAAAAGTGGTTATTTAACATGAGGCCCGATCCTAATGACATTTTGAATCATTTTTGGTAGAGTCCAAAAAATCAATGTTATGGTGAAAAACGATGACCTGTCGAACGTTTAAAAAAGTGGTCAATATTCGATGAAATTTTACCATTTAATCTTTTGACTTTAAATGAATGGTGGATGTGAATTATTACTTTTTCAACTAAAATAAGTGTGTTTAAAGTCATTTCTGTGCCTGAAATTGGTCAAAATTGAAGCTTTTGAGTAAGCGAAAACTCTGTAAAAATGGCAATTTTGGTCACTGTGAGGGTTTAAAAAGTGGTTATTTAACATGAGGCCCGATCCAAATGACATTTTGAATAATTTTTGGTAGAGTCCAAAAAATCAATTTTATGATGAAAAACGATGACCCAGGACCTGTCGAACGTTCAAAAAATGGTCAATATTGATGACATTTTAACATTTAATCTTTTGACTTTAAATGACTGGCGGATGTGAATTATTACTTTTTCAACTAAAATAAGTGTGGTTAAAGTCATTTCTGTGCCTGAAATTGGTCAAAATTGAAGCTTCTAAGTAAGCAAAACTCTGTAAAAATGGCAATTTTGGTCACTGTGAGGGTTTAAAAAGTGGTTATTAAACATGAGGCGCGATCCCAATGACATTTTGAATCATTTTTGGTAGAGTCCAAAAAATCAATTTTATGATGAAAAATGATGACCCCGGACCTGTCAAACGTTCAAAAAATGGTTAATATTGATGAAAATGTGACATTTAATCTTTCGACTTAAAATGACGGTTGGATGTGAATCATTACTTTTTCAACTAAAATAAGTGTGTTTAAAGTCATTTCTGTGCCTGAAATTGGTCAAAATTGAAGCTTCTAAGTAAGCAAAACTGTAAAAATGGCAATTTTGGTCACTGTGAGGGTTTAAAAAGTGGTTATTCCACAGGAGGCCCGATCCAAATGACATTTTGAATCATTTTTGGTAGAGTCCAAAAAAATCAATTTTATGATGAAAAACGATGACCCCGGACCTGTCGAACGTTAAAAAAATGGTCAATATTGATGACATTTTAACATTTAATCTTTTGACTTTAAATGACTGGCGGATGTGAATTATTACTTTTTAAACTAAAATAAGTGTGTTTAAAGTCATTTCTGTGCCTGAAATTGGTCAAAATTGAAGCTTCTAAGTAAGCAAAACTGTAAAAATGGCAATTTTGGTCACTGTGAGGGTTTAAAAAGTGGTTATTCCACATGAGGCCCGATCCAAATGACATTTTTAATCATTTTTGGTAGAGTCCAAAAAATCAATTTTATGGTGAAAAACGATGACCCCGGACCTGTCGAACGTTAAAAAATGGTCAATATTGATGACATTTTAACATTTAATCTTTTGACTTTAAATGACTGGCGGATGTGAATTATTACTTTTTCAACTAAAATAAGTGTGTTTAAAGTCATTTCTGTGCCTGAAATTGGTCAAAATTGAAGCTTCTAAGTAAGCAAAACTCTGTAAAAATGGCAATTTTGGTCACTGTGAGGGTTTAAAAAGTGGTTATTAAACATGAGGCGCGATCCCAATGACATTTTGAATCATTTTTGGTAGAGTCCAAAAAATCAATTTTATGATGAAAAATGATGACCCCGGACCTGTCAAACGTTCAAAAAATGGTCAATATTGATGAAAATGTGACATTTAATCTTTCGACTTAAAATGACGGTTGGATGTGAATCATTACTTTTTCAACTAAAATAAGTGTGTTTAAAGTCATTTCTGTGCCTGAAATTGGTCAAAATTGAAGCTTCTAAGTAAGCAAAACTGTAAAAATGTCAATTTTGGTCACTGTGAAGGTTTAAAAAGTGGTTATTAAACATGAGGCGCGATCCCAATGACATTTTGAATCATTTTTGGTAGAGTCCAAAAAAATTAATTTGATGATATAAAACGATGACCCCGGACTCGTCGAACGTTCAAAAAAGTGGTCAATATTGATGAAATTTTACCATTTAATCTTTTGACTTTAAATGACTGGTGGATGTGAATTATTACTTTTTCAACTAAAATAAGTGTGTTTAAAGTCATTTCTGTGCCTGAAATTGGTCAAAATTGAAGCTTTTGAGTAAGCGAAAACTCTGTAAAAATGGCAATTTTGGTCACTGTGAGGGTTTAAAAAGTGGTTATTTAACATGAGGCCCGATCCAAATGACATTTTGAATAATTTTTGGTAGAGTCCAAAAAATCAATTTTATGATGAAAAACGATGACCCAGGACCTGTCGAACGTTCAAAAAATGGTCAATATTGATGACATTTTAACATTTAATCTTTTGACTTTAAATGACTGGCGGATGTGAATTATTACTTTTTCAACTAAAATAAGTGTGGTTAAAGTCATTTCTGTGCCTGAAATTGGTCAAAATTGAAGCTTCTAAGTAAGCAAAACTCTGTAAAAATGGCAATTTTGGTCACTGTGAGGGTTTAAAAAGTGGTTATTAAACATGAGGCGCGATCCCAATGACATTTTGAATCATTTTTGGTAGAGTCCAAAAAATCAATTTTATGATGAAAAACGATGACCCCGGACCTGTCGAACCTTCAAAAACGTGGTCAATATTGATGACATTTTACCATTTAATCTTTTGACTTTAAATGACTGGCGGATGTGAATTATTACTTTTTCAACTAAAATAAGTGTGGTTAAAGTCATTTCTGTGCCTGAAATTGGTCAAAATTGAAGCTTCTAAGTAAGCAAAACTGTAAAAATGGCAATTTTGGTCACTGTGAGGGTTTAAAAAGTGGTTATTCCACATGAGGCCCGATCCAAATGACATTTAGAATCATTTTTGGTAGAGTCCAAAAAATCAATTTTATGATGAAAAATGATGACCCCGGACCTGTCAAACGTTCAAAAAATGGTCAATATTGATGAAAATGTGACATTTAATCTTTCGACTTAAAATGACGGTTGGATGTGAATCATTACTTTTTCAACTAAAATAAGTGTGTTTAAAGTCATTTCTGTGCCTGAAATTGGTCAAAATTGAAGCTTCTAAGTAAGCAAAACTGTAAAAATGGCAATTTTGGTCACTGTGAGGGTTTAAAAAGTGGCTATTCCACATGAGGCCCGATCCAAATGACATTTTGAATCATTTTTGGTAGAGTCCAAAAAAATCAATTTTATGATGAAAAACGATGACCCCGGACCTGTCGAACGTTAAAAAAATGGTCAATATTGATGACATTTTAACATTTAATCTTTTGACTTTAAATGACTGGCGGATGTGAATTATTACTTTTTAAACTAAAATAAGTGTGTTTAAAGTCATTTCTGTGCCTGAAATTGGTCAAAATTGAAGCTTCTAAGTAAGCAAAACTGTAAAAATGGCAATTTTGGTCACTGTGAGGGTTTAAAAAGTGGTTATTCCACATGAGGCCCGATCCAAATGACATTTTGAATCATTTTTGGTAGAGTCCAAAAAAATCAATTTTATGGTGAAAAACGATGACCCCGGACCTGTCGAACGTTAAAAAAATGGTCAATATTGATGACATTTTAACATTTAATCTTTTGACTTTAAATGACTGGCGGATGTGAATTATTACTTTTTCAACTAAAATAAGTGTGTTTAAAGTCATTTCTGTGCCTGAAATTGGTCAAAATTGAAGCTTCTAAGTAAGCAAAACTCTGTAAAAATGGCAATTTTGGTCACTGTGAGGGTTTAAAAAGTGGTTATTAAACATGAGGCGCGATCCCAATGACATTTTGAATCATTTTTGGTAGAGTCCAAAAAAGTCAATTTTATGATGAAAAATGATGACCCCGGACCTGTCAAACGTTAAAAAAATGGTCAATATTGATGAAAATGTGACATTTAATCTTTCGACTTAAAATGACGGTTGGATGTGAATCATTACTTTTTCAACAAAAATAAGTGTGTTTAAAGTCATTTCTGTGCCTGAAATTGGTCAAAATTGAAGCTTCTAAGTAAGCAAAACTGTAAAAATGGCAATTTTGGTCACTGTGAGGGTTTAAAAAGTGGTTATTCCACATGAGGCCCGATCCAAATGACATTTTGAATCATTTTTGGTAGAGTCCAAAAAATCAATTTTATGATGAAAAACGATGACCCCGGACCTGTCGAACGTTCAAAAACGTGGTCAATATTGATGACATTTTACCATTTAATCTTTTGACTTTAAATGACTGGTGGATGTGAATTATTACTTTTTCAACTAAAATAAGTGTGGTTAAAGTCATTTCTGTGCCTGAAATTGGTCAAAATGGAAGCTTCTAAGTAAGCAAAACTCTGTAAAAATGGCAATTTTGGTCACTGTGAGGGTTTAAAAAGTGGTTATTAAACATGAGGCGCGATCCCAATGACATTTTGAATCATTTTTGGTGGAGTCCAAAAAATCAATTTTATGGTGAAAGACGATGACCCCGGACCTGTCGAACGTTCAAAAAATGGTCAATATTGATGACATTTTAACATTTAATCTTTTGACTTTAAATGACTGGCGGATGTGAATTATTACTTTTTCAACTAAAATAAGTGTGTTTAAAGTCATTTCTGTGCCTGAAATTGGTCAAACTTGAAGCTTTTGAGTTAGAGAAAACTCTGTAAAAATGTCAATTTTGGTCACTGTGAAGGTTTAAAAAGTGGTTATTCAACATGAGGCGCGATCCCAATGACATTTTGAATCATTTTGGGTAGAGTCCAAAAAATCAATTTTATGGTGAAAGACGATGACCCCGGACCTGTCGAACGTTCAAAAAATGGTCAATATTGATGACATTTTAACATTTAATCTTTTGACTTTAAATGACTGGCGGATGTGAATTATTACTTTTTCAACTAAAATAAGTGTGTTTAAAGTCATTTCTGTGCCTGAAATTGGTCAAAATTGAAGCTTTTGAGTTAGAGAAAACTCTGTAAAAATGTCAATTTTGGTCACTGTGAAGGTTTAAAAAGTGGTTATTCAACAAGAGGCGCGATCCCAATGACATTTTGAATCATTTTTGGTAGAGTCCAAAAAATCAATTTTATGATGAAAAACGATGACCCCGGACCTGTCGAACGTTCAAAAAATGGTCAATATTGATGAAAATTTAACATTTAATCTTTTGACTTTAAATGACGGTTGGATGTGAATTATTATTTTTTCAACTAATATAAGTGTGTTTAAAGTCATTTCTGTGCCTGAAATTGGTCAAAATTGAAGCTTTTGAGTAAGCGAAAACTCTGTAAAAATGGCAATTTTGGTCACTGTGAGGGTTTAAAAAGTGGTTATTGAACATGAGGCGCGATCCCAATGACATTTTGAATAATTTTTGGTAGAGTCCAAAAAATCAATTTTATGATGAAAAACGATGACCCCGGACCTGTCGAACGTTCAAAAAATGGTCAATATTGATGACATTTTAACATTTAATCTTTTGACTTTAAATGACTGGCGGATGTGAATTATTACTTTTTCAACTAAAATAAGTGTGGGTAAAGTCATTTCTGTGCCTGAAATTGGTCAAAATGGAAGCTTCTAAGTAAGCAAAACTCTGTAAAAATGGCAATTTTGGTCACTGTGAGGGTTTAAAAAGTGGTTATTAAACATGAGGCGCGATCCCAATGACATTTTGAATCATTTTTGGTAGAGTCCAAAAAAATTAATTTGATGATATAAAACGATGACCCCGGACCTGTCGAACGTTCAAAAAAGTGGTCAATATTGATGAAATTTTACCATTTAATCTTTTGACTTTAAATGACTGGTGGATGTGAATTATTACTTTTTCAACTAAAATAAGTGTGTTTAAAGTCATTTCTGTGCCTGAAATTGGTCAAAATTGAAGCTTTTGAGTTAGAGAAAACTCTGTAAAAATGTCAATTTTGGTCACTGTGAAGGTTTAAAAAGTGGTTATTCAACATGAGGCGCGATCCCAATGACATTTTGAATCATTTTTGGTAGAGTCCAAAAAATCTATTTTATGATGAAAAATGATGACCCCGGACCTGTCAAACGTTCGAAAAATGGTCAATATTGATGAAAATGTGACATTTAATCTTTCGACTTAAAATGACGGTTGGATGTGAATCATTACTTTTTCAACTAAAATAAGTGTGTTTAAAGTAATTTCTGTGCCTGAAATTGGTCAAAATTGAAGCTTCTAAGTAAGCAAAACTGTAAAAATGGCAATTTTGGTCACTGTGAGGGTTTAAAAAGTGGTTAATAAACATGAGGCGCGATCCCAATGACATTTTGAATCATTTTTGGTAGAGTCCAAAAAATCTATTTTATGGTGAAAAACGATGACCCCGGACCTGTCGAACGTTCAAAAAATGGTCAATATTGATGAAAATGTAACATTTAATCTTTTGACTTTAAATGACGGTTGGATGTGAATTATTACTTTTTCAACTAAAATAAGTGTGTTTAAAGTAATTTCTGTGCCTGAAATTGGTCAAAATTGAAGCTTCTAAGTAAGCAAAACTCGGTAAAAGTGTCAAATTTGGTCACTGTGAGGGTTTAAAAAGTGGTTATTGAACATGAGGCGTGATCCCAATGACATTTTGAATCATTTTTGGTAGAGTCCAAAAAAAACAATTTTATGATGAAAAACGATGACCCCGGACCTGTCGAACGTTCAAAAAAGTGGTCAATATTGATAACATTTTACCATTTAATCTTTTGACTTTAAATGACTGGTGGATGTGAATTATTACTTTTTCAACTAAAATAAGTGTGTTTAAAGTCATTTCTGTGCCTGAAATTGGTCAAAATTGAAGCTTTTGAGTAAGCGAAAACTCTGTAGAAATGGCAATTTTGGTCACTGTGAAGGTTTAAAAAGTGGTTATTCAACATGAGGCGCGATCCCAATGACATTTTGAATCATTTTTGGTAGAGTCCAAAAAATCAATTTTATGATGAAAAATGATGACCCCGGACCTGTCGAACGTTCAAAAAATGGTCAATATTGATGACATTTTAACATTTAATCTTTTGACTTTAAATGACTGGTGGATGTGAAATATTACTTTTTCAACTAAAATAAGTGTGTTTAAAGTAATTTCTGTGCCTGAAATTGGTCAAAATTGAAGCTTTTGAGTAAGCGAAACCTCTGTAAAATTGTCAATTTAGGTCACTGTGAGGGTTTAAAAAGTGGTTATTTAACATGAGGCCCGATCCAAATGACATTTTGAATCATTTTTGGTGGAGTCCAAAAAATCAATTTTATGATGAAAAACGATGACCCCCGGACCTGTCGAACGTTCAAAAAATGGTCAATATTGCTGACATTTTAACATTTAATCTTTTGACTTTAAATGACTGGCGAATGTGAATTATTACTTTTTCAACTAATATAAGTGTGTTTAAAGTCATTTCTGTGCCTGAAATTGGTCAAAATTGAAGCTTTTGAGTTAGAGAAAACTCTGTAAAAATGGCAAATGTGGTCACTGTGAGTGTTTAAAAAGTGGTTATTCAACATGAGGCGCGATCCCAATGACATTTTTAATCATTTTTGGTAGAGTCCAAAAAATCTATTTTATGGTGAAAAACGATGACCCCGGACTTGACGAACGTTCAAAAAATGGTCACTATTGATGAAAATGTAACATTTAATCTTTTGACTTTAAATGACGGTTGGATGTGAATAATTACTTTTTCAACTGAAATAAGTGTATTTAAAGTCATTTCTGTGCCTGAAATTGGTCAAAATTGAAGCTTTTGAGTAAGCGAAAACTCTGTAAAAATGGCAATTTTGGTCACTGTGAAGGTTTAAAAAGTGGTTATTCAACATGAGGCGCGATCCCAATGACATTTTGAATCATTTTTGGTAGAGTCCAAAAAATCAATTTTATGGTGAAAAACGATGACCCCGGACCTGTCGAACGTTCAAAAAATGGTCATATTGATGACATTTTAACATTTAATCTTTTGACTTTAAATGACTGGCGGATGTGAATTATTACTTTTTCAACTAAAATAAGTGTGTTTAAAGTCATTTCTGTGCCTGAAATTGGTCAAAATTGAAGCTTCTAAGTAAGCAAAACTCTGTAAAAATGGCAATTTTGGTCACTGTGAGGGTTTAAAAAGTGGTTATTAAACATGAGGCGCGATCCCAATGACATTTTGAATCATTTTTGGTAGAGTCCAAAAAATCTATTTTATGGTGAAAAACGATGACCCCGGACCTGTCGAACGTTCAAAAAATGGTCAATATTGATGAAAATGTAACATTTAATCTTTTGACTTTAAATGACGGTTGGATGTGAATTATTACTTTTTCAACTAAAATAAGTGTGTTTAAAGTCATTTCTGTGCCTGAAATTGGTCAAAATTGAAGCTTTTGAGTAAGCGAAAACTCTGTAAAAATAGCAATTTTGGTCACTGTGAGGGTTTAAAAAGTGGTTATTAAACATGAGGCGCGATCCCAATGACATTTTGAATCATTTTTGGTAGAGTCCAAAAAATCAATTTTATGGTGAAAAACGATGACCCCGGACCCGTCGAACGTTCAAAAAAGTGGTCAATATTGATGAAATTTTACCATTTAATCTTTTGACTTTAAATGACTGGTGGATGTGAATTATTACTTTTTCAACTAAAATAAGTGTGTTTAAAGTCATTTCTGTGCCTGAAATTGGTCAAAATTGAAGCTTTTGAGTAAGCGAAAACTGTAAAAATGGCAATTTTGGTCACTGTGAGGGTTTAAAAAGTGGATATTCAACATGAGGCGCGATCCCAATGACATTTTGAATCATTTTTGGTAGAGTCCAAAAAATCAATTTTATGATGAAAAACGATGACCCCGGACCTGTCGAACGTTCAAAAAATAGTCAATATTGATGAAAATGTAACATTTAATCTTTTGACTTTAAATGACGGTTGGATGTGAAATATTACTTTTTCAACTAATATAAGTGTGTTTAAAGTCATTTCTGTGCGTGAAATTGGTCAAAATTGAAGCTTTTGAGTAAGCGAAAACTCTGTAAAAATGGCAATTTTGGTCACTGTGAGGGTTTAAAAAGTGGTTATTAAACATGAGGCGCGATCCCAATGACATTTTGAGTCATTTTTGGTAGAGTCCAAAAAATCAATTTTATGGTGAAAAACGATGACCCCGGACCTGTCGAACGTTCAAAAAAGTGGTCAATATTGATGACATTTTACCATTTAATCTTTTGACTTTAAATGACTGGTGGATGTGAATCATTACTTTTTCAACTAAAATAAGTGTGTTTAAAGTCATTTCTGTGCCTGAAATTGGTCAAAATTGAAGCTTCTAAGTAAGCAAAACTCGGTAAAAGTGTCAAATTTGGTCACTGTGAGAATTTAAAAAGTGGTTATTCCACATGAGGCACGATCCAAATGACATTTTGAATCATTTTTGGTAGAGTCCAAAAAATCAATTTTATGATGAAAAATGATGACCCCGGACCTGTCAAACGTTCAAAAAATGGTCAATATTGATGAAAATGTAACATTTAATCTTTTGACTTTAAATGACGTTTGGATGTGAATTATTACTTTTTCAACTAAAATAAGTGTGTTTAAAGTCATTTCTGTGCCTGAAATTGGTCAAAATTGAAGCTTCTAAGTAAGCAAAACTCTGTAAAAATGGCAATTTTGGTCACTGTGAGGGATTAAAAAGTGGTTATACAACATGAGGCCCGATCCAAATGACATTTTGAATCATTTTTGGTGGAGTCCAAAAAATCCATTTTATGATGAAAAACGATGACCCCGGACCTGTCGAACGTTCAAAAAATGGTCAATATTGATGACATTTTAACATTTAATCTTTTGACTTTAAATGACTGGTGGATGTGAATTATTACTTTTTCAACTAAAATAAGTGTGTTTAAAGTAATTTCTGTGCCTGAAATTGGTCAAAATTGAAGCTTTTGAGTTAGAGAAAACTCTGTAAAAATGGCAAATTTGGTCACTGTGAGGGTTTAAAAAGTGGTTATTCGACATGAGGCGCGATCCCAATGACATTTTGAATCATTTTTGGTAGAGTCCAAAAAATCAATTTTATGGTGAAAAACGATGACCCCGGACCTGTCGAACGTTAAAAAAATGGTCAATATTGATGACATTTTAACATTTAATCTTTTGACTTTAAATGACTGGCGGATGTGAATTATTACTTTTTAAACTAAAATAAGTGTGTTTAAAGTCATTTCTGTGCCTGAAATTGGTCAAAATTGAAGCTTCTAAGTAAGCAAAACTGTAAAAATGGCAATTTTGGTCACTGTGAGGGTTTAAAAAGTGGTTATTCCACATGAGGCCCGATCCAAATGACATTTTGAATCATTTTTGGTAGAGTCCAAAAAATCAATTTTATGGTGAAAAACGATGACCCCGGACCTGTCGAACGTTAAAAAAATGGTCAATATTGATGAAATTTTACCATTTAATCTTTTGACTTTAAATGACTGGTGGATGTGAATTATTACTTTTTCAACTAAAATAAGTGTGTTTAAAGTCATTTCTGTGCCTGAAATTGGTCAAAATGGAAGCTTCTAAGTAAGCAAAACTCTGTAAAAATGGCAATTTTGGTCACTGTGAGGGTTTAAAAAGTGGTTATTAAACATGAGGCGGGATCCCAATGACATTTTGAATCATTTTTGGTAGAGTCCAAAAAAATTTAATTTTATGATATAAAACGATGACCCCGGACCTGTCGAACGTTCAAAAAAGTGGTCAATATTGATGAAATTTTACCATTTAATCTTTTGACTTTAAATGACTGGTGGATGTGAATTATTACTTTTTCAACTAAAATAAGTGTGTTTAAAGTCATTTCTGTGCCTGAAATTGGTCAAAATTGAAGCTTCTAAGTAAGCAAAACTGTAAAAATGTCAATTTTGGTCACTGTGAAGGTTTAAAAAGTGGTTATTCAACATGAGGCGCGATCCCAATGACATTTTGAATCATTTTTGGTAGAGTCCAAAAAATCAATTTTATGGTGAAAAACGATGACCCCGGACCTGTCGAACGTTCAAAAAATGGTCAATATTGATGACATTTTAACATTTAATCTTTTGACTTTAAATGACTGGCGGATGTGAATTATTACTTTTTCAACTAAAATAAGTGTGTTTAAAGTCATTTCTGTGCCTGAAATTGGTCAAAATTGAAGCTTCTAAGTAAGCAAAACTCGGTAAAAGTGTCAAATTTGGTCACTGTGAGAATTTAAAAAGTGGTTATTCCACATGAGGCCCGATCCAAATGACATTTTGAATCATTTTTGGTAGAGTCCAAAAAATCAATTTTATGATGAAAAACGATGACCCCGGACCTGTTGAACGTTCAAAAAATGGTCAATATTGATGAAAATGTAACATTTAATCTTTTGACTTTAAATGACGGTTGGATGTGAATTATTACTTTTTCAACTAAAATAAGTGTGTTTAAAGTAATTTCTGTGCCTGAAATTGGTCAAAATTGAAGCTTTTGAGTAAGCGAAACCTCTGTAAAATTGTCAATTTAGGTCACTGTGAGGGTTTAAAAAGTGGTTATTTAACATGAGGCCCGATCCAAATGACATTTTGAATCATTTTTGGTGGAGTCCAAAAAATCAATTTTATGATGAAAAACGATGACCCCCGGACCTGTCGAACGTTCAAAAAATGGTCAATATTGCTGACATTTTAACATTTAATCTTTTGACTTTAAATGACTGGCGAATGTGAATTATTACTTTTTCAACTAATATAAGTGTGTTTAAAGTCATTTCTGTGCCTGAAATTGGTCAAAATTGAAGCTTTTGAGTTAGAGAAAACTCTGTAAAAATGGCAAATGTGGTCACTGTGAGGGTTTAAAAAGTGGTTATTCAACATGAGGCGCGATCCCAATGACATTTTTAATCATTTTTGGTAGAGTCCAAAAAATCTATTTTATGGTGAAAAACGATGACTTGACGAACGTTCAAAAAATGGTCACTATTGATGAAAATGTAACATTTAATCTTTTGACTTTAAATGACGGTTGGATGTGAATTATTACTTTTTCAACTAAAATAAGTGTGTTTAAAGTCATTTCTGTGCCTGAAATTGGTCAAAATTGAAGCTTTTGAGTAAGCGAAAACTCTGTAAAAATAGCAATTTTGGTCACTGTGAGGGTTTAAAAAGTGGTTATTAAACATGAGGCGCGATCCCAATGACATTTTGAATCATTTTTGGTAGAGTCCAAAAAATCAATTTTATGGTGAAAAACGATGACCCCGGACCCGTCGAACGTTCAAAAAAGTGGTCAATATTGATGAAATTTTACCATTTAATCTTTTGACTTTAAATGACTGGTGGATGTGAATTATTACTTTTTCAACTAAAATAAGTGTGTTTAAAGTCATTTCTGTGCCTGAAATTGGTCAAAATTGAAGCTTTTGAGTAAGCGAAAACTCTGTAAAAATGGCAATTTTGGTCACTGTGAGGGTTTAAAAAGTGGATATTCAACATGAGGCGCGATCCCAATGACATTTTGAATCATTTTTGGTAGAGTCCAAAAAATCAATTTTATGGTGAAAAACGATGACCCCGGACCTGTCGAACGTTCAAAAAATGGTCATATTGATGACATTTTAACATTTAATCTTTTGACTTTAAATGACTGGCGGATGTGAATTATTACTTTTTCAACTAAAATAAGTGTGTTTAAAGTCATTTCTGTGCCTGAAATTGTTCAAAATTGAAGCTTCTAAGTAAGCAAAACTCTGTAAAAATGGCAATTTTGGTCACTGTGAGGGTTTAAAAAGTGGTTATTAAACATGAGGCGCGATCCCAATGACATTTTGAATCATTTTTGGTAGAGTCCAAAAAATCTATTTTATGGTGAAAAACGATGACCCCGGACCTGTCGAACGTTCAAAAAATGGTCAATATTGATGAAAATGTAACATTTAATCTTTTGACTTTAAATGACGGTTGGATGTGAATTATTACTTTTTCAACTAAAATAAGTGTGTTTAAAGTCATTTCTGTGCCTGAAATTGGTCAAAATTGAAGCTTTTGAGTAAGCGAAAACTCTGTAAAAATAGCAATTTTGGTCACTGTGAGGGTTTAAAAAGTGGTTATTAAACATGAGGCGCGATCCCAATGACATTTTGAATCATTTTTGGTAGAGTCCAAAAAATCAATTTTATGGTGAAAAACGATGACCCCGGACCCGTCGAACGTTCAAAAAAGTGGTCAATATTGATGAAATTTTACCATTTAATCTTTTGACTTTAAATGACTGGTGGATGTGAATTATTACTTTTTCAACTAAAATAAGTGTGTTTAAAGTCATTTCTGTGCCTGAAATTGGTCAAAATTGAAGCTTTTGAGTAAGCGAAAACTCTGTAAAAATGGCAATTTTGGTCACTGTGAGGGTTTAAAAAGTGGATATTCAACATGAGGCGCGATCCCAATGACATTTTGAATCATTTTTGGTAGAGTCCAAAAAATGAATTTTATGATGAAAAACGATGACCCCGGACCTGTCGAACGTTCAAAAAATAGTCAATATTGATGAAAATGTAACATTTAATCTTTTGACTTTAAATGACGGTTGGATGTGAAATATTACTTTTTCAACTAATATAAGTGTGTTTAAAGTCATTTCTGTGCGTGAAATTGGTCAAAATTGAAGCTTTTGAGTAAGCGAAAACTCTGTAAAAATGGCAATTTTGGTCACTGTGAGGGTTTAAAAAGTGGTTATTAAACATGAGGCGCGATCCCAATGACATTTTGAGTCATTTTTGGTAGAGTCCAAAAAATCAATTTTATGGTGAAAAACGATGACCCCGGACCTGTCGAACGTTCAAAAAAGTGGTCAATATTGATGACATTTTACCATTTAATCTTTTGACTTTAAATGACTGGTGGATGTGAATCATTACTTTTTCAACTAAAATAAGTGTGTTTAAAGTCATTTCTGTGCCTGAAATTGGTCAAAATTGAAGCTTCTAAGTAAGCAAAACTCGGTAAAAGTGTCAAATTTGGTCACTGTGAGAATTTAAAAAGTGGTTATTCCACATGAGGCACGATCCAAATGACATTTTGAATCATTTTTGGTAGAGTCCAAAAAATCAATTTTATGATGAAAAATGATGACCCCGGACCTGTCAAACGTTCAAAAAATGGTCAATATTGATGAAAATGTAACATTTAATCTTTTGACTTTAAATGACGTTTGGATGTGAATTATTACTTTTTCAACTAAAATAAGTGTGTTTAAAGTAATTTCTGTGCCTGAAATTGGTCAAAATTGAAGCTTTTGAGTTAGAGAAAACTCTGTAAAAATGGCAAATTTGGTCACTGTGAGGGTTTAAAAAGTGGTTATTCAACATGAGGCGCGATCCCAATGACATTTTGAATCATTTTTGGTAGAGTCCAAAAAATCAATTTTATGGTGAAAAACGATGACCCCGGACCTGTCGAACGTTCAAAAAAGTGGTCAATATTGATGACATTTTACCATTTAATCTTTTGACTTTAAATGACTGGTGGATGTGAATCATTACTTTTTCAACTAAAATAAGTGTGTTTAAAGTCATTTCTGTGCCTGAAATTGGTCAAAATTGAAGCTTCTAAGTAAGCAAAACTCGGTAAAAGTGTCAAATTTGGTCACTGTGAGAATTTAAAAAGTGGTTATTCCACATGAGGCACGATCCAAATGACATTTTGAATCATTTTTGGTAGAGTCCAAAAAATCAATTTTATGATGAAAAATGATGACCCCGGACCTGTCAAACGTTCAAAAAATGGTCAATATTGATGAAAATGTAACATTTAATCTTTTGACTTTAAATGACGTTTGGATGTGAATTATTACTTTTTCAACTAAAATAAGTGTGTTTAAAGTCATTTCTGTGCCTGAAATTGGTCAAAATTGAAGCTTCTAAGTAAGCAAAACTCTGTAAAAATGGCAATTTTGGTCACTGTGAGGGATTAAAAAGTGGTTATACAACATGAGGCCCGATCCAAATGACATTTTGAATCATTTTTGGTGGAGTCCAAAAAATCCATTTTATGATGAAAAACGATGACCCCGGACCTGTCGAACGTTCAAAAAATGGTCAATATTGATGACATTTTAACATTTAATCTTTTGACTTTAAATGACTGGTGGATGTGAATTATTACTTTTTCAACTAAAATAAGTGTGTTTAAAGTAAATTCTGTGCCTGAAATTGGTCAAAATTGAAGCTTTTGAGTTAGAGAAAACTCTGTAAAAATGGCAAATTTGGTCACTGTGAGGGTTTAAAAAGTGGTTATTCAACATGAGGCGCGATCCCAATGACATTTTGAATCATTTTTGGTAGAGTCCAAAAAATCAATTTTATGGTGAAAAACGATGACCCCGGACCTGTCGAACGTTAAAAAAATGGTCAATATTGATGAAATTTTACCATTTAATCTTTTGACTTTAAATGACTGGCGGATGTGAATTATTACTTTTTAAACTAAAATAAGTGTGTTTAAAGTCATTTCTGTGCCTGAAATTGGTCAAAATTGAAGCTTTTGAGTAAGCGAAAACTCTGTAAAAATGGCAATTTTGGTCACTGTGAGGGTTTAAAAAGTGGTTATTAAACATGAGGCGCGATCCCAATGACATTTTGAGTCATTTTTGGTAGAGTCCAAAAAATCAATTTTATGGTGAAAAACGATGACCCCGGACCTGTCGAACGTTCAAAAAAGTGGTCAATATTGATGACATTTTACCATTTAATCTTTTGACTTTAAATGACTGGTGGATGTGAATCATTACTTTTTCAACTAAAATAAGTGTGTTTAAAGTCATTTCTGTGCCTGAAATTGGTCAAAATTGAAGCTTCTAAGTAAGCAAACTCGGTAAAAGTGTCAAATTTGGTCACTGTGAGAATTTAAAAAGTGGTTATTCCACATGAGGCACGATCCAAATGACATTTTGAATCATTTTTGGTAGAGTCCAAAAAATCAATTTTATGATGAAAAATGATGACCCCGGACCTGTCAAACGTTCAAAAAATGGTCAATATTGATGAAAATGTAACATTTAATCTTTTGACTTTAAATGACGTTTGGATGTGAATTATTACTTTTTCAACTAAAATAAGTGTGTTTAAAGTCATTTCTGTGCTGAAATTGGTCAAAATTGAAGCTTCCTAAGTAAGCAAAACTCTGTAAAATGTGGCAATTTTGGTCACTGTGAGGGATTAAAAAGTGGTTATACAACATGAGGCCCGATCCAAATGACATTTTGAATCATTTTTGGTGGAGTCCAAAAAATCCATTTTATGATGAAAAACGATGACCCCGGACCTGTCGAACGTTCAAAAAATGGTCAATATTGATGACATTTTAACATTTAATCTTTTGACTTTAAATGACTGGTGGATGTGAATTATTACTTTTTCAACTAAAATAAGTGTGTTTAAAGTAATTTCTGTGCCTGAAATTGGTCAAAATTGAAGCTTTTGAGTTAGAGAAAACTCTGTAAAAATGGCAAATTTGGTCACTGTGAGGGTTTAAAAAGTGGTTATTCAACATGAGGCGCGATCCCAATGACATTTTGAATCATTTTTGGTAGAGTCCAAAAAATCAATTTTATGGTGAAAAACGATGACCCCGGACCTGTCGAACGTTCAAAAAAGTGGTCAATATTGATGACATTTTACCATTTAATCTTTTGACTTTAAATGACTGGTGGATGTGAATCATTACTTTTTCAACTAAAATAAGTGTGTTTAAAGTCATTTCTGTGCCTGAAATTGGTCAAAATTGAAGCTTCTAAGTAAGCAAAACTCGGTAAAAGTGTCAAATTTGGTCACTGTGAGAATTTAAAAAGTGGTTATTCCACATGAGGCACGATCCAAATGACATTTTGAATCATTTTTGGTAGAGTCCAAAAAATCAATTTTATGATGAAAAATGATGACCCCGGACCTGTCAAACGTTCAAAAAATGGTCAATATTGATGAAAATGTAACATTTAATCTTTTGACTTTAAATGACGTTTGGATGTGAATTATTACTTTTTCAACTAAAATAAGTGTGTTTAAAGTCATTTCTGTGCCTGAAATTGGTCAAAATTGAAGCTTCTAAGTAAGCAAAACTCTGTAAAAATTGCAATTTTGGTCACTGTGAGGGATTAAAAAGTGGTTATACAACATGAGGCCCGATCCAAATGACATTTTGAATCATTTTTGGTGGAGTCCAAAAAATCCATTTTATGATGAAAAACGATGACCCCGGACCTGTCGAACGTTCAAAAAATGGTCAATATTGATGACATTTTAACATTTAATCTTTTGACTTTAAATGACTGGTGGATGTGAATTATTACTTTTTCAACTAAAATAAGTGTGTTTAAAGTAATTTCTGTGCCTGAAATTGGTCAAAATTGAAGCTTTTGAGTTAGAGAAAACTCTGTAAAAATGGCAAATTTGGTCACTGTGAGGGTTTAAAAAGTGGTTATTCAACATGAGGCGCGATCCCAATGACATTTTGAATCATTTTTGGTAGAGTCCAAAAAATCAATTTTATGGTGAAAAACGATGACCCCGGACCTGTCGAACGTTAAAAAAATGGTCAATATTGATGAAATTTTACCATTTAATCTTTTGACTTTAAATGACTGGCGGATGTGAATTATTACTTTTTAAACTAAAATAAGTGTGTTTAAAGTCATTTCTGTGCCTGAAATTGGTCAAAATTGAAGCTTTTGAGTAAGCGAAAACTCTGTAAAAATGGCAATTTTGGTCACTGTGAGGGTTTAAAAAGTGGTTATTAAACATGAGGCGCGATCCCAATGACATTTTGAGTCATTTTTGGTAGAGTCCAAAAAATCAATTTTATGGTGAAAAACGATGACCCCGGACCTGTCGAACGTTCAAAAAAGTGGTCAATATTGATGACATTTTACCATTTAATCTTTTGACTTTAAATGACTGGTGGATGTGAATCATTACTTTTTCAACTAAAATAAGTGTGTTTAAAGTCATTTCTGTGCCTGAAATTGGTCAAAATTGAAGCTTCTAAGTAAGCAAAACTCGGTAAAAGTGTCAAATTTGGTCACTGTGAGAATTTAAAAAGTGGTTATTCCACATGAGGCACGATCCAAATGACATTTTGAATCATTTTTGGTAGAGTCCAAAAAATCAATTTTATGATGAAAAATGATGACCCCGGACCTGTCAAACGTTCAAAAAATGGTCAATATTGATGAAAATGTAACATTTAATCTTTTGACTTTAAATGACGTTTGGATGTGAATTATTACTTTTTCAACTAAAATAAGTGTGTTTAAAGTCATTTCTGTGCCTGAAATTGGTCAAAATTGAAGCTTCTAAGTAAGCAAAACTCTGTAAAAATGGCAATTTTGGTCACTGTGAGGGTTTAAAAAGTGGTTATTCAACATGAGGCGCGATCCCAATGACATTTTGAATCATTTTTGGTAGAGTCCAAAAAATCAATTTTATGGTGAAAAACGATGACCCCGGACCTGTCGAACGTTCAAAAAATGGTCAATTTTGATGAAAATGTAACATTTAATCTTTTGACTTTAAATGACGGTTGGATGTGAATTATTACTTTTTCAACTAAAATAAGTGTGTTTAAAGTCATTTCTGTGCCTGAAATTGGTCAAAATTTAAGCTTTTGAGTAAGCGAAAACTCTGTAAAAATAGCAATTTTGGTCACTGTGAGGGTTTAAAAAGTGGTTATTAAACATGAGGCGCGATCCCAATGACATTTTGAATCATTTTTGGTAGAGTCCAAAAAATCAATTTTATGGTGAAAAACGATGACCCCGGACCCGTCGAACGTTCAAAAAAGTGGTCAATATTGATGAAATTTTACCATTTAATCTTTTGACTTTAAATGACTGGTGGATGTGAATTATTACTTTTTCAACTAAAATAAGTGTGTTTAAAGTCATTTCTGTGCCTGAAATTGGTCAAAATTGAAGCTTTTGAGTAAGCGAAAACTCTGTAAAAATGGCAATTTTGGTCACTGTGAGGGTATAAAAAGTGGATATTCAACATGAGGCGCGATCCCAATGACATTTTGAATCATTTTTGGTAGAGTCCAAAAAATGAATTTTATGATGAAAAACGATGACCCCGGACCTGTCGAACGTTCAAAAAATAGTCAATATTGATGAAAATGTAACATTTAATCTTTTGACTTTAAATGACGGTTGGATGTGAAATATTACTTTTTCAACTAATATAAGTGTGTTTAAAGTCATTTCTGTGCGTGAAATTGGTCAAAATTGAAGCTTTTGAGTAAGCGAAAACTCTGTAAAAATGGCAATTTTGGTCACTGTGAGGGTTTAAAAAGTGGTTATTAAACATGAGGCGCGATCCCAATGACATTTTGAGTCATTTTTGGTAGAGTCCAAAAAATCAATTTTATGGTGAAAAACGATGACTTGACGAACGTTCAAAAAATGGTCACTATTGATGAAAATGTAACATTTAATCTTTTGACTTTAAATGACGGTTGGATGTGAATAATTACTTTTTCAACTAAAATAAGTGTGTTTAGAGTCATTTCTGTGCCTGAAATTGGTCAAAATTGAAGCTTTTGAGTAAGCGAAAACTCTGTAAAAATGGCAATTTTGGTCACTGTGAAGGTTTAAAAAGTGGTTATTCAACATGAGGCGCGATCCCAATGACATTTTGAATAATTTTTGGTAGAGTCCAAAAAATCAATTTTATGGTGAAAAACGATGACCCCGGACCTGTCGAACGTTCAAAAAATGGTCATATTGATGACATTTTAACATTTAATCTTTTGACTTTAAATGACTGGCGGATGTGAATTATTACTTTTTCAACTAAAATAAGTGTGTTTAAAGTCATTTCTGTGCCTGAAATTGGTCAAAATTGAAGCTTCTAAGTAAGCAAAACTCTGTAAAAATGGCAATTTTGGTCACTGTGAGGGTTTAAAAAGTGGTTATTAAACATGAGGCGCGATCCCAATGACATTTTGAATCATTTTTGGTAGAGTCCAAAAAATCTATTTTATGGTGAAAAACGATGACCCCGACCTGTCGAACGTTCAAAAAATGGTCAATATTGATGAAAATGTAACATTTAATCTTTTGACTTTAAATGACGGTTGGATGTGAATTATTACTTTTTCAACTAAAATAAGTGTGTTTAAAGTCATTTCTGTGCCTGAAATTGGTCAAAATTGAAGCTTTTGAGTAAGCGAAAACTCTGTAAAAATAGCAATTTTGGTCACTGTGAGGGTTTAAAAAGTGGTTATTAAACATGAGGCGCGATCCCAATGACATTTTGAATCATTTTTGGTAGAGTCCAAAAAATCAATTTTATGGTGAAAAACAATGACCCCGGACCCGTCGAACGTTCAAAAAAGTGGTCAATATTGATGAAATTTTACCATTTAATCTTTTGACTTTAAATGACTGGTGGATGTGAATTATTACTTTTTCAACTAAAATAAGTGTGTTTAAAGTCATTTCTGTGCCTGAAATTGGTCAAAATTGAAGCTTTTGAGTAAGCGAAAACTCTGTAAAAATGGCAATTTTGGTCACTGTGAGGGTTTAAAAAGTGGATATTCAACATGAGGCGCGATCCCAATGACATTTTGAATCATTTTTGGTAGAGTCCAAAAAATGAATTTTATGATGAAAAACGATGACCCCGGATCTGTCGAACGTTCAAAAAATAGTCAATATTGATGAAAATGTAACATTTAATCTTTTGACTTTAAATGACGGTTGGATGTGAAATATTACTTTTTCAACTAATATAAGTGTGTTTAAAGTCATTTCTGTGCGTGAAATTGGTCAAAATTGAAGCTTTTGAGTAAGCGAAAACTCTGTAAAAATGGCAATTTTGGTCACTGTGAGGGTTTAAAAAGTGGTTATTAAACATGAGGCGCGATCCCAATGACATTTTGAGTCATTTTTGGTAGAGTCCAAAAAATCAATTTTATGGTGAAAAACGATGACCCCGGACCTGTCGAACGTTCAAAAAAGTGGTCAATATTGATGACATTTTACCATTTAATCTTTTGACTTTAAATGACTGGTGGATGTGAATCATTACTTTTTCAACTAAAATAAGTGTGTTTAAAGTCATTTCTGTGCCTGAAATTGGTCAAAATTGAAGCTTCTAAGTAAGCAAAACTCGGTAAAAGTGTCAAATTTGGTCACTGTGAGAATTTAAAAAGTGGTTATTCCACATGAGGCACGATCCAAATGACATTTTGAATCATTTTTGGTAGAGTCCAAAAAATCAATTTTATGATGAAAAATGATGACCCCGGACCTGTCAAACGTTCAAAAAATGGTCAATATTGATGAAAATGTAACATTTAATCTTTTGACTTTAAATGACGTTTGGATGTGAATTATTACTTTTTCAACTAAAATAAGTGTGTTTAAAGTCATTTCTGTGCCTGAAATTGGTCAAAATTGAAGCTTCTAAGTAAGCAAAACTCTGTAAAAATGGCAATTTTGGTCACTGTGAGGGATTAAAAAGTGGTTATACAACATGAGGCCCGATCCAAATGACATTTTGAATCATTTTTGGTGGAGTCCAAAAAATCCATTTTATGATGAAAAACGATGACCCCGGACCTGTCGAACGTTCAAAAAATGGTCAATATTGATGACATTTTAACATTTAATCTTTTGACTTTAAATGACTGGTGGATGTGAATTATTACTTTTTCAACTAAAATAAGTGTGTTTAAAGTAATTTCTGTGCCTGAAATTGGTCAAAATTGAAGCTTTTGAGTTAGAGAAAACTCTGTAAAAATGGCAAATTTGGTCACTGTGAGGGTTTAAAAAGTCGTTATTCGACATGAGGCGCGATCCCAATGACATTTTGAATCATTTTTGGTAGAGTCCAAAAAATCAATTTTATGGTGAAAAACGATGACCCCGGACCTGTCGAACGTTAAAAAAATGGTCAATATTGATGACATTTTAACATTTAATCTTTTGACTTTAAATGACTGGCGGATGTGAATTATTACTTTTTAAACTAAAATAAGTGTGTTTAAAGTCATTTCTGTGCCTGAAATTGGTCAAAATTGAAGCTTCTAAGTAAGCAAAACTGTAAAAATGGCAATTTTGGTCACTGTGAGGGTTTAAAAAGTGGATATTCAACATGAGGCGCGATCCCAATGACATTTTGAATCATTTTTGGTAGAGTCCAAAAAATGAATTTTATGATGAAAAACGATGACCCCGGACCTGTCGAACGTTCAAAAAATAGTCAATATTGATGAAAATGTAACATTTAATCTTTTGACTTTAAATGACGGTTGGATGTGAAATATTACTTTTTCAACTAATATAAGTGTGTTTAAAGTCATTTCTGTGCGTGAAATTGGTCAAAATTGAAGCTTTTGAGTAAGCGAAAACTCTGTAAAAATGGCAATTTTGGTCACTGTGAGGGTTTAAAAAGTGGTTATTAAACATGAGGCGCGATCCCAATGACATTTTGAGTCATTTTTGGTAGAGTCCAAAAAATCAATTTTATGGTGAAAAACGATGACCCCGGACCTGTCGAACGTTCAAAAAAGTGGTCAATATTGATGACATTTTACCATTTAATCTTTTGACTTTAAATGACTGGTGGATGTGAATCATTACTTTTTCAACTAAAATAAGTTTGTTTAAAGTCATTTCTGTGCCTGAAATTGGTCAAAATTGAAGCTTCTAAGTAAGCAAAACTCGGTAAAAGTGTCAAATTTGGTCACTGTGAGAATTTAAAAAGTGGTTATTCCACATGAGGCACGATCCAAATGACATTTTGAATCATTTTTGGTAGAGTCCAAAAAATCAATTTTATGATGAAAAATGATGACCCCGGACCTGTCAAACGTTCAAAAAATGGTCAATATTGATGAAAATGTAACATTTAATCTTTTGACTTTAAATGACGTTTGGATGTGAATTATTACTTTTTCAACTAAAATAAGTGTGTTTAAAGTCATTTCTGTGCCTGAAATTGGTCAAAATTGAAGCTTCTAAGTAAGCAAAACTCTGTAAAAATGGCAATTTTGGTCACTGTGAGGGATTAAAAAGTGGTTATACAACATGAGGCCCGATCCAAATGACATTTTGAATCATTTTTGGTGGAGTCCAAAAAATCCATTTTATGATGAAAAACGATGACCCCGGACCTGTCGAACGTTCAAAAAATGGTCAATATTGATGACATTTTAACATTTAATCTTTTGACTTTAAATGACTGGTGGATGTGAATTATTACTTTTTCAACTAAAATAAGTGTGTTTAAAGTAATTTCTGTGCCTGAAATTGGTCAAAATTGAAGCTTTTGAGTTAGAGAAAACTCTGTAAAAATGGCAAATTTGGTCACTGTGACGGTTTAAAAAGTGGTTATTCGACATGAGGCGCGATCCCAATGACATTTTGAATCATTTTTGGTAGAGTCCAAAAAATCAATTTTATGGTGAAAAACGATGACCCCGGACCTGTCGAACGTTAAAAAAATGGTCAATATTGATGACATTTTAACATTTAATCTTTTGACTTTAAATGACTGGCGGATGTGAATTATTACTTTTTAAACTAAAATAAGTGTGTTTAAAGTCATTTCTGTGCCTGAAATTGGTCAAAATTGAAGCTTCTAAGTAAGCAAAACTGTAAAAATGGCAATTTTGGTCACTGTGAGGGTTTAAAAAGTGGTTATTCCACATGAGGCCCGATCCAAATGACATTTTGAATCATTTTTGGTAGAGTCCAAAAAATCAATTTTATGGTGAAAAACGATGACCCCGGACCTGTCGAACGTTAAAAAAATGGTCAATATTGATGAAATTTTACCATTTAATCTTTTGACTTTAAATGACTGGTGGATGTGAATTATTACTTTTTCAACTAAAATAAGTGTGTTTAAAGTCATTTCTGTGCCTGAAATTGGTCAAAATGGAAGCTTCTAAGTAAGCAAAACTCTGTAAAAATGGCAATTTTGGTCACTGTGAGGGTTTAAAAAGTGGTTATTAAACATGAGGCGGGATCCCAATGACATTTTGAATCATTTTTGGTAGAGTCCAAAAAAATTTAATTTTATGATATAAAACGATGACCCCGGACCTGTCGAACGTTCAAAAAAGTGGTCAATATTGATGAAATTTTACCATTTAATCTTTTGACTTTAAATGACTGGTGGATGTGAATTATTACTTTTTCAACTAAAATAAGTGTGTTTAAAGTCATTTCTGTGCCTGAAATTGGTCAAAATTGAAGCTTCTAAGTAAGCAAAACTGTAAAAATGTCAATTTTGGTCACTGTGAAGGTTTAAAAAGTGGTTATTCAACATGAGGCGCGATCCCAATGACATTTTGAATCATTTTTGGTAGAGTCCAAAAAATCAATTTTATGGTGAAAAACGATGACCCCGGACCTGTCGAACGTTCAAAAAATGGTCAATATTGATGACATTTTAACATTTAATCTTTTCACTTTAAATGACTGGCGGATGTGAATTATTACTTTTTCAACTAAAATAAGTGTGTTTAAAGTCATTTCTGTGCCTGAAATTGGTCAAAATTGAAGCTTTTGAGTAAGCGAAAACTCTGTAAAAATGGCAATTTTGGTCACTGTGAGGGTTTAAAAAGTGGTTATTTAACATGAGGCCCGGTCCAAATGACATTTTGAATCATTTTTGGTAGAGTCCAAAAAATCAATTTTATGATGAAAAACGATGACCCCGGACCTGTTGAACGTTCAAAAAATGGTCAATATTGATGAAAATGTAACATTCAATCTTTTGACTTTAAATGACGGTTGGATGTGAATCATTACTTTTTCAACTAAAAAAGTGTGTTTAAAGTCATTTCTGTGCCTGAAATTGGTCAAAATTGAAGCTTCTAAGTAAGCAAAACTCGGTAAAAGTGTCAAATTTGGTCACTGTGAGAATTTAAAAAGTGGTTATTCCACATGAGGCCCGATCCAAATGACATTTTGAATCATTTTTGGTAGAGTCCAAAAAATCAATTTTATGATGAAAAACGATGACCCCGGACCTGTTGAACGTTCAAAAAATGGTCAATATTGATGAAAATGTAACATTTAATCTTTTGACTTTAAATGACGGTTGGATGTGAATTATTACTTTTTCAACTAATATAAGTGTGTTTAAAGTCATTTCTGTGCCTGAAATTGGTCAAAATTGAAGCTTCTAAGTAAGCAAAACTCTGTACAAATGGCAATTTTGGTCACTGTGAGGGTTTAAAAAGTGGTTATTAAACATGAGGCACGATCCCAATGACATTTTGAATTATTTTTGGTAGAGTCCAAAAAATCTATTTTATGGTGAAAAACGATGACCCCGGACCTGTCGAACGTTCAAAAAATGGTCAATATTGCTGACATTTTAACATTTAATCTTTTGACTTTAAATGACTGGCGAATCTGAATTATTACTTTTTCAACTAAAATAAGTGTGTTTAAAGTAATTTCTGTGCCTGAAATTGGTCAAAATTGAAGCTTTTGAGTAAGCGAAACCTCTGTAAAATTGTCAATTTAGGTCACTGTGAGGGTTTAAAAAGTGGTTATTTAACATGAGGTCCGATCCAAATGACATTTTGAATCATTTTTGGTGGAGTCCAAAAAATCAATTTTATGATGAAAAACGATGACCCCCGGACCTGTCGAACGTTCAAAAAATGGTCAATATTGCTGACATTTTAACATTTAATCTTTTGACTTTAAATGACTGGCGAATGTGAATTATTACTTTTTCAACTAATATAAGTGTGTTTAAAGTCATTTCTGTGCCTGAAATTGGTCAAAATTGAAGCTTTTGAGTTAGAGAAAACTCTGTAAAAATGGCAAATGTGGTCACTGTGAGGGTTTAAAAAGTGGTTATTCAACATGAGGCGCGATCCCAATGACATTTTTAATCATTTTTGGTAGAGTCCAAAAAATCTATTTTATGGTGAAAAACGATGACTTGACGAACGTTCAAAAAATGGTCACTATTGATGAAAATGTAACATTTAATCTTTTGACTTTAAATGACGGTTGGATGTGAATAATTACTTTTTCAACTAAAATAAGTGTGTTTAGAGTCATTTCTGTGCCTGAAATTGGTCAAAATTGAAGCTTTTGAGTAAGCGAAAACTCTGTAAAAATGGCAATTTTGGTCACTGTGAAGGTTTAAAAAGTGGTTATTCAACATGAGGCGCGATCCCAATGACATTTTGAATCATTTTTGGTAGAGTCCAAAAAATCAATTTTATGGTGAAAAACGATGACCCCGGACCTGTCGAACGTTCAAAAAATGGTCATATTGATGACATTTTAACATTTAATCTTTTGACTTTAAATGACTGGCGGATGTGAATTATTACTTTTTCAACTAAAATAAGTGTGTTTAAAGTCATTTCTGTGCCTGAAATTGGTCAAAATTGAAGCTTCTAAGTAAGCAAAACTCTGTAAAAATGGCAATTTTGGTCACTGTGAGGGTTTAAAAAGTGGTTATTAAACATGAGGCGCGATCCCAATGACATTTTGAATCATTTTTGGTAGAGTCCAAAAAATCTATTTTATGGTGAAAAACGATGACCCCGGACCTGTCGAACGTTCAAAAAATGGTCAATTTTGATGAAAATGTAACATTTAATCTTTTGACTTTAAATGACGGTTGGATGTGAATTATTACTTTTTCAACTAAAATAAGTGTGTTTAAAGTCATTTCTGTGCCTGAAATTGGTCAAAATTTAAGCTTTTGAGTAAGCGAAAACTCTGTAAAAATAGCAATTTTGGTCACTGTGAGGGTTTAAAAAGTGGTTATTAAACATGAGGCGCGATCCCAATGACATTTTGAATCATTTTTGGTAGAGTCCAAAAAATCAATTTTATGGTGAAAAACGATGACCCCGGACCCGTCGAACGTTCAAAAAAGTGGTCAATATTGATGAAATTTTACCATTTAATCTTTTGACTTTAAATGACTGGTGGATGTGAATTATTACTTTTTCAACTAAAATAAGTGTGTTTAAAGTCATTTCTGTGCCTGAAATTGGTCAAAATTGAAGCTTTTGAGTAAGCGAAAACTCTGTAAAAATGGCAATTTTGGTCACTGTGAGGGTATAAAAAGTGGATATTCAACATGAGGCGCGATCCCAATGACATTTTGAATCATTTTTGGTAGAGTCCAAAAAATGAATTTTATGATGAAAAACGATGACCCCGGACCTGTCGAACGTTCAAAAAATAGTCAATATTGATGAAAATGTAACATTTAATCTTTTGACTTTAAATGACGGTTGGATGTGAAATATTACTTTTTCAACTAATATAAGTGTGTTTAAAGTCATTTCTGTGCGTGAAATTGGTCAAAATTGAAGCTTTTGAGTAAGCGAAAACTCTGTAAAAATGGCAATTTTGGTCACTGTGAGGGTTTAAAAAGTGGTTATTAAACATGAGGCGCGATCCCAATGACATTTTGAGTCATTTTTGGTAGAGTCCAAAAAATCAATTTTATGGTGAAAAACGATGACTTGACGAACGTTCAAAAAATGGTCACTATTGATGAAAATGTAACATTTAATCTTTTGACTTTAAATGACGGTTGGATGTGAATAATTACTTTTTCAACTAAAATAAGTGTGTTTAGAGTCATTTCTGTGCCTGAAATTGGTCAAAATTGAAGCTTTTGAGTAAGCGAAAACTCTGTAAAAATGGCAATTTTGGTCACTGTGAAGGTTTAAAAAGTGGTTATTCAACATGAGGCGCGATCCCAATGACATTTTGAATAATTTTTGGTAGAGTCCAAAAAATCAATTTTATGGTGAAAAACGATGACCCCGGACCTGTCGAACGTTCAAAAAATGGTCATATTGATGACATTTTAACATTTAATCTTTTGACTTTAAATGACTGGCGGATGTGAATTATTACTTTTTCAACTAAAATAAGTGTGTTTAAAGTCATTTCTGTGCCTGAAATTGGTCAAAATTGAAGCTTCTAAGTAAGCAAAACTCTGTAAAAATGGCAATTTTGGTCACTGTGAGGGTTTAAAAAGTGGTTATTAAACATGAGGCGCGATCCCAATGACATTTTGAATCATTTTTGGTAGAGTCCAAAAAATCTATTTTATGGTGAAAAACGATGACCCCGACCTGTCGAACGTTCAAAAAATGGTCAATATTGATGAAAATGTAACATTTAATCTTTTGACTTTAAATGACGGTTGGATGTGAATTATTACTTTTTCAACTAAAATAAGTGTGTTTAAAGTCATTTCTGTGCCTGAAATTGGTCAAAATTGAAGCTTTTGAGTAAGCGAAAACTCTGTAAAAATAGCAATTTTGGTCACTGTGAGGGTTTAAAAAGTGGTTATTAAACATGAGGCGCGATCCCAATGACATTTTGAATCATTTTTGGTAGAGTCCAAAAAATCAATTTTATGGTGAAAAACAATGACCCCGGACCCGTCGAACGTTCAAAAAAGTGGTCAATATTGATGAAATTTTACCATTTAATCTTTTGACTTTAAATGACTGGTGGATGTGAATTATTACTTTTTCAACTAAAATAAGTGTGTTTAAAGTCATTTCTGTGCCTGAAATTGGTCAAAATTGAAGCTTTTGAGTAAGCGAAAACTCTGTAAAAATGGCAATTTTGGTCACTGTGAGGGTTTAAAAAGTGGATATTCAACATGAGGCGCGATCCCAATGACATTTTGAATCATTTTTGGTAGAGTCCAAAAAATGAATTTTATGATGAAAAACGATGACCCCGGACCTGTCGAACGTTCAAAAAATAGTCAATATTGATGAAAATGTAACATTTAATCTTTTGACTTTAAATGACGGTTGGATGTGAAATATTACTTTTTCAACTAATATAAGTGTGTTTAAAGTCATTTCTGTGCGTGAAATTGGTCAAAATTGAAGCTTTTGAGTAAGCGAAAACTCTGTAAAAATGGCAATTTTGGTCACTGTGAGGGTTTAAAAAGTGGTTATTAAACATGAGGCGGGATCCCAATGACATTTTGAGTCATTTTTGGTAGAGTCCAAAAAATCTATTTTATGGTGAAAAACGATGACCCCGGACCTGTCGAACGTTCAAAAAAGTGGTCAATATTGATGACATTTTACCATTTAATCTTTTGACTTTAAATGACTGGTGGATGTGAATCATTACTTTTTCAACTAAAATAAGTGTGTTTAAAGTCATTTCTGTGCCTGAAATTGGTCAAAATTGAAGCTTCTAAGTAAGCAAAACTCGGTAAAAGTGTCAAATTTGGTCACTGTGAGAATTTAAAAAGTGGTTATTCCACATGAGGCACGATCCAAATGACATTTTGAATCATTTTTGGTAGAGTCCAAAAAATCAATTTTATGATGAAAAATGATGACCCCGGACCTGTCAAACGTTCAAAAAATGGTCAATATTGATGAAAATGTAACATTTAATCTTTTGACTTTAAATGACGTTTGGATGTGAATTATTACTTTTTCAACTAAAATAAGTGTGTTTAAAGTCATTTCTGTGCCTGAAATTGGTCAAAATTGAAGCTTCTAAGTAAGCAAAACTCTGTAAAAATGGCAATTTTGGTCACTGTGAGGGATTAAAAAGTGGTTATACAACATGAGGCCCGATCCAAATGACATTTTGAATCATTTTTGGTGGAGTCCAAAAAATCCATTTTATGATGAAAAACGATGACCCCGGACCTGTCGAACGTTCAAAAAATGGTCAATATTGATGACATTTTAACATTTAATCTTTTGACTTTAAATGACTGGTGGATGTGAATTATTACTTTTTCAACTAAAATAAGTGTGTTTAAAGTAATTTCTGTGCCTGAAATTGGTCAAAATTGAAGCTTTTGAGTTAGAGAAAACTCTGTAAAAATGGCAAATTTGGTCACTGTGAGGGTTTAAAAAGTGGTTATTCAACATGAGGCGCGATCCCAATGACATTTTGAATCATTTTTGGTAGAGTCCAAAAAATCAATTTTATGGTGAAAAACGATGACCCCGGACCTGTCGAACGTTAAAAAAATGGTCAATATTGATGACATTTTAACATTTAATCTTTTGACTTTAAATGACTGGCGGATGTGAATTATTACTTTTTAAACTAAAATAAGTGTGTTTAAAGTCATTTCTGTGCCTGAAATTGGTCAAAATTGAAGCTTCTAAGTAAGCAAAACTGTAAAAATGGCAATTTTGGTCACTGTGAGGGTTTAAAAAGTGGTTATTCCACATGAGGCCCGATCCAAATGACATTTTGAATCATTTTTGGTAGAGTCCAAAAAATCAATTTTATGGTGAAAAACGATGACCCCGGACCTGTCGAACGTTAAAAAAATGGTCAATATTGATGAAATTTTACCATTTAATCTTTTGACTTTAAATGACTGGTGGATGTGAATTATTACTTTTTCAACTAAAATAAGTGTGTTTAAAGTCATTTCTGGGCCTGAAATTGGTCAAAATGGAAGCTTCTAAGTAAGCAAAACTCTGTAAAAATGGCAATTTTGGTCACTGTGAGGGTTTAAAAAGTGGTTATTAAACATGAGGCGGGATCCCAATGACATTTTGAATCATTTTTGGTAGAGTCCAAAAAAATTTAATTTTATGATATAAAACGATGACCCCGGACCTGTCGAACGTTCAAAAAAGTGGTCAATAGTGATGAAATTTTACCATTTAATCTTTTGACTTTAAATGACTGGCGGATGTGAATTATTACTTTTTCAACTAATATAAGTGTGTTTAAAGTCATTTCTGTGCCTGAAACTGGTCAAAATTGAAGCTTTTGAGTAATCGAAAACTCTGTAAAAATGGCAAATTTGGTCACTGTGAGGGTTTAAAAAGTGGTGAATAAACATGAGGCGTGATCCCAATGACATTTTGAATCATTTTTGGTAGAGTCCAAAAAAATCAATTTTATGATGAAAAACGATGACCCCGGACCTGTCGAACGTTCAAAAACGTGGTAAATATTGATGAAATTTTACCATCTAATCTTTTGACTTTAAATGACTGGTGGATGTGAATTATTACTTTTTCAACTAAAATAAGTGTGTTTAAAGTCATTTCTGTGCCTGAAATTGGTCAAAATTGAAGCTTTTGAGTAAGCGAAAACTCTGTAAAAATGGCAATTTTGGTCACTGTGAAGGTTTAAAAAGTGGTTATTCAACATGAGGCGCGATCCCAATGACATTTTGAATAATTTTTGGTAGAGTCCAAAAAATCAATTTTATGATGAAAAATGATGACCCCGGACCTGTGAAACGTTAAAAAAATGGTCAATATTGATGAAAATGTAACATTTAATCTTATGACTTTAAATGACGGTTGGATGTGAATTATTACTTTTTCAACTAAAATAAGTGTGTTTAAAGTCATTTCTGTGCCTGAAATTGGTCAAAATTGAAGCTTCTAAGTAAGCAAAACTCTGTAAAAATGGCAATTTTGGTCACTGTGAGGGATTAAAAAGTGGTTATACAACATGAGGCCCGATCCAAATGACATTTTGAATCATTTTTGGTGGAGTCCAAAAAATCCATTTTATGATGAAAAACGATGACCCCGGACCTGTCGAACGTTCAAAAAACTGGTCAATATTGATGACATTTTAACATTTAATCTTTTGACTTTAAATGACTGGTGGATGTGAATTATTACTTTTTCAACTAAAATAATTGTGTTTAAAGTAATTTCTGTGCCTGAAATTGGTCAAAATTGAAGCTTTTGAGTAAGCGAAACCTCTGTAAAATTGTCAATTTAGGTCACTGTGAGGGTTTAAAAAGTGGTTATTTAACATGAGGCCCGATCCAAATGACATTTTGAATCATTTTTGGTGGAGTCCAAAAAATCAATTTTATGATGAAAAACAATGACCCCCGGACCTGTCGAACGTTCAAAAAATGGTCAATATTGATGACATTTTAACATTTAATCTTTTGACTTTAAATGACTGGCGGATGTGAATTATTACTTTTTCAACTAATATAAGTGTGTTTAAAGTCATTTCTGTGCCTGAAATTGGTCAAAATTGAAGCTTTTGAGTTAGAGAAAACTCTGTAAAAATGGCAAATTTGGTCACTGTGAGGGTTAAAAAAGTGGTTATTCAACATGAGGCGCGATCCCAATGTCATTTTGAATCATTTTTGGTAGAGTCCAAAAAATCAATTTTATGGTGAAAAACGATGACCCCGGACCTGTCGAACGTTCAAAAAAGTGGTCAATATTGATGAAATTTTACCATTTAATCTTTTGACTTTAAATGACTGGTGGATGTGAATTATTACTTTTTCAACTAAAATAAGTGTGTTTAAAGTCATTTCTGTGCCTGAAATTGGTCAAAATGGAAGCTTCTAAGTAAGCAAAACTCTGTAAAAATGGCAATTTTGGTCACTGTGAGGGTTTAAAAAGTGGTTATTAAACATGAGGCGCGATCCCAATGACATTTTGAATCATTTTTGGTAGAGTCCAAAAAAATTTATGTTATGATATAAAACGATGACCCCGGACCTGTCGAACGTTCAAAAAAGTGGTCAATATTGATGACATTTTACCATTTAATCTTTTTACTTTAAATGACTGGTGGATGTGAATTATTACTTTTTCAACTAAAATAAGTGTGTTTAAAGTCATTTCTGTGCCTGAAATTGGTCAAAATTGAAGCTTTTGAGTAAGCGAAAACTCTGTAAAAATGTCAATTTTGGTCACTGTGAAGGTTTAAAAAGTGGTTATTCAACATGAGGCGCGATTCCCAATGAAATTTTGAATCATTTTTGGTAGAGTCCAAAAAATCCATTTTATGATGAAAAACGATGACCCCGGACCTGTCGAACGTTCAAAAAACTGGTCAATATTGATGACATTTTAACATTTAATCTTTTGACTTTAAATGACTGGTGGATGTGAATTATTACTTTTTCAACTAAAATAATTGTGTTTAAAGTAATTTCTGTGCCTGAAATTGGTCAAAATTGAAGCTTTTGAGTAAGCGAAACCTCTGTAAAATTGTCAATTTAGGTCACTGTGAGGGTTTAAAAAGTGGTTATTTAACATGAGGCCCGATCCAAATGACATTTTGAATCATTTTTGGTGGAGTCCAAAAAATCAATTTTATGATGAAAAACAATGACCCCCGGACCTGTCGAACGTTCAAAAAATGGTCAATATTGATGACATTTTAACATTTAATCTTTTGACTTAAAATGACTGGCGGATGTGAATTATTACTTTTTCAACTAATATAAGTGTGTTTAAAGTCATTTCTGTGCCTGAAATTGGTCAAAATTGAAGCTTTTGAGTTAGAGAAAACTCTGTAAAAATGGCAAATTTGGTCACTGTGAGGGTTAAAAAAGTGGTTATTCAACATGAGGCGCGATCCCAATGTCATTTTGAATCATTTTTGGTAGAGTCCAAAAAATCAATTTTATGGTGAAAAACGATGACCCCGGACCTGTCGAACGTTCAAAAAAGTGGTCAATATTGATGAAATTTTACCATTTAATCTTTTGACTTTAAATGACTGGTGGATGTGAATTATTACTTTTTCAACTAAAATAAGTGTGTTTAAAGTCATTTCTGTGCCTGAAATTGGTCAAAATGGAAGCTTCTAAGTAAGCAAAACTCTGTAAAAATGGCAATTTTGGTCACTGTGAGGGTTTAAAAAGTGGTTATTAAACATGAGGCGCGATCCCAATGACATTTTGAATCATTTTTGGTAGAGTCCCAAAAAATTTATGTTATGATATAAAACGATGACCCCGGACCTGTCGAACGTTCAAAAAAGTGGTCAATATTGATGACATTTTACCATTTAATCTTTTGACTTTAAATGACTGGCGGATGTGAATTATTACTTTTTCAACTAATATAAGTGTGTTTAAAGTCATTTCTGTGCCTGAAATTGGTCAAAATTGAAGCTTTTGAGTAAGCGAAAACTCTGTAAAAATGTCAATTTTGGTCACTGTGAAGGTTTAAAACGTGGTTATTCAACATGAGGCGCGATCCCAATGACATTTTGAATCATTTTTGGTAGAGTCCAAAAAATCAATTTTATGATGAAAAATGATGACCCCGGACCTGTCAAACGTTCAAAAAATGGTCAATATTGATGAAAATGTGACATTTAATCTTTTGACTTAAAATGACGGTTGGATGTGAATCATTACTTTTTCAACTAAAATAAGTGTGTTTAAAGTCATTTCTGTGCCTGAAATTGGTCAAAATTGAAGCTTCTAAGTAAGCAAAACTCAGTAAAAGTGTCAAATTTGGTCACTGTGAGGGTTTAAAAAGTGGTTATTAAACATGAGGCGTGATCCCAATGACATTTTGAATCATTTTTGGTAGAGTCCAAAAAAAACAATTTTATGATTAAAAACGATGACCCCGGACCTGTCGAACGTTAAAAAAAAAGTGGTCAATATTGATGAAATTTTACCATTTAATCTTTTGACCTTAAATGACTGGTGGATGTGAATTATTACTTTTTCAACTAAAATAGGTGTGTTTAAAGTCATTTCTGTGCCTGAAATTGGTCAAAATTGAAGCTTTTGAGTAAGCGAAAACTCTGTAAAAATGGCAATTTTGGTCACTGTGAGGAATTAAAAAGTGGTTATACAACATGAGGCCCGATCCAAATGACATTGTGAATCATTTTTGGTGGAGTCCAAAAAATCCATTTTATGATGAAAAACGATGACCCCCGGACCTGTCGAACGTTAAAAAAATGGTCAATATTGATGACATTTTAACATTTAATCTTTTGACTTTAAATGACTGGCGGATGTGAATTACAACTTTTTCAACTAATATAAGTGTGTTTAAAGTCATTTCTGTGCCTGAAATTGGTCAAAATTGAAGCTTTTGAGTTAGAGAAAACTCTGTATAAATGGCAAATTTGGTCACTGTGAGGGTTAAAAAAAAGTGGTTATTCAACATGAGGCGCGATCCCAATGACATTTTGAATCATTTTTGGTAGAGTCCAAAAAATCAATTTTATGATGAAAAACGATGACCCCGGACCTGTCGAACGTTCAAAAAATGGTCAATATTGATGAAAATGTAACATTTAATCTTTTGACTTTAAATGACGGTTGGATGTGAATTATTACTTTTTCAACTAATATAAGTGTGTTTAAAGTCATTTCTGTGCCTGAAATTGGTCAAAATTGAAGCTTCTAAGTAAGCAAAACTCGGTAAAAGTGTCAAATTTGGTCACTGTGAGAATTTAAAAAGTGGTTATTCCACATGAGGCCCGATCCAAATGACATTTTGAATCATTTTTGGTAGAGTCCAAAAAATCAATTTTATGATGAAAAACGATGGCCCCGGACCTGTCGAACGTTCAAAAACGTGGTCAATATTGTTGAAATTTTACCATTTAATATTTTGACTTTAAATGACTGGTGGATATGAATTATTACTTTTTCAATTAAAATAAGTGTGTTTAAAGTCATTTCTGTGCCTGAAATTGGTCAAAATTGAAGCTTTTGAGTAAGCGAAAACTCTGTAAAAATGGCAATTTTGGTCACTGTGAAGGTTTAAAAAGTGGTTATTCAACATGAGGCGCGATCCCAATGACATTTTGAATCATTTTTGGTAGAGTCCAAAAAATCAATTTTATGATGAAAAATGATGACCCCGGACCTGTCAAACGTTCAAAAAATGGTCAATATTGATGAAAATGTGACATTTAATCTTTTGACTTAAAATGACGGTTGGATGTGAATCATTACTTTTTCAACTAAAATAAGTGTGTTTAAAGTCATTTCTGTGCCTGAAATTGGTCAAAATTGAAGCTTCTAAGTAAGCAAAACTCAGTAAAAGTGTCAAATTTGGTCACTGTGAGGGTTTAAAAAGTGGTTATTAAACATGAGGCGTGATCCCAATGACATTTTGAATCATTTTTGGTAGAGTCCAAAAAAAACAATTTTATGATTAAAAACGATGACCCCGGACCTGTCGAACGTTAAAAAAAAAGTGGTCAATATTGATGAAATTTTACCATTTAATCTTTTGACCTTAAATGACTGGTGGATGTGAATTATTACTTTTTCAACTAAAATAGGTGTGTTTAAAGTCATTTCTGTGCCTGAAATTGGTCAAAATTGAAGCTTTTGAGTAAGCGAAAACTCTGTAAAAATGGCAATTTTGGTCACTGTGAAGGTTTAAAAAGTGGGTATTCAACATGAGGCGCGATCCCAATGACATTTTGAATCATTTTTGGTAGAGTCCAAAAAATCAATTTTATGATGAAAAATGATGACCCCGGACCTGTCAAACGTTCAAAAAATGGTCAATATTGATGAAAATGTAACAATTAATCTTTTGACTTTAAATGACGGTTGGATGTGAATTATTACTTTTTCAACTAAAATAAGTGTGTTTAAAGTCTTTTCTGTGCCTGAAATTGGTCAAAATTGAAGCTTCTAAGTAAGCAAAACTCTGTAAAAATGGCAATTTTGGTCACTGTGAGGGTTTAAAAAGTGGTTATTCCACATGAGGCCCGATCCAAATGACATTTTGAATCATTTTTGGTAGAGTCCAAAAAATCAATTTTATGATGAAAAACGATGACCCCGGACCTGTCGAACGTTCAAAAACGTGGTCAATATTGATGAAATTTTACCATTTAATCTTTTGACTTTAAATGACTGGTGGATGTGAATTATTACTTTTTCAACTAAAATAAGTGTGTTTAAAGTCATTTCTGTGCCTGAAATTGGTCAAAATTGAAGCTTTTGAGTTAGAGAAAACTCTGTAAAAATGTCAATTTTGGTCACTGTGAAGGTTTAAAAAGTGGTTATTCAACATGAGGCGAGATCCCAATGACATTTTGAATCATTTTTGGTAGAGTCCGAAAAATCTATTTTATGATGAAAAATGATGACCCCGGACCTGTGAAACGTTCAAAAAATGGTCAATATTGATGAAAATGTGACATTTAATCTTTTGACTTTAAATGACGGTTGGATGTGAATTATTACTTTTTCAACTAAAATAGGTGTGTTTAAAGTCATTTCTGTGCCTGAAATTGGTCAAAATTGAAGCTTCTAAGTAAGCAAAACTCGGTAAAAGTGTCAAATTTGGTCACTGTGAGGGTTTAAAAAGTGGTTATTCCACATGAGGCACGATCCAAATGACATTTTGAATCATTTTTGGTAGAGTCCAAAAAATCAATTTTATGATGAAAAATGATGACCCCGGACCTGTCAAACGTTCAAAAAATGGTCAATATTGATGAAAATGTAACATTTAATCTTTTGACTTTAAATGACGTTTGGATGTGAATTATTACTTTTTCAACTAAAATAAGTGTGTTTAAAGTCATTTCTGTGCCTGAAATTGGTCAAAATTGAAGCTTCTAAGTAAGCAAAACTCTGTAAAAATGGCAATTTTGGTCACTGTGAGGGATTAAAAAGTGGTTATACAACATGAGGCCCGATCCAAATGACATTTTGAATCATTTTTGGTGGAGTCCAAAAAATCCATTTTATGATGAAAAACGATGACCCCGGACCTGTCGAACGTTCAAAAAATGGTCAATATTGATGACATTTTAACATTTAATCTTTTGACTTTAAATGACTGGTGGATGTGAATTATTACTTTTTCAACTAAAATAAGTGTGTTTAAAGTCATTTCTGTGCCTGAAATTGGTCAAAATTGAAGCTTCTAAGTAAGCAAAACTCTGTAAAAATGGCAATTTTGGTCACTGTGAGGGTTTAAAAAGTGGTTATTAAACATGAGGCGTGATCCCAATGACATTTTGAATCATTTTTGGTAGAGTCAAAAAAAATTAATTTTATGATATAAAACGATGACCCCGGACCTGTCGAACGTTCAAAAAAGTGGTCAATATTGATGAAATTTTACCATTTAATCTTTTGACTTTAAATGACTGGTGGATGTGAATTATTACTTTTTCAACTAAAATAAGTGTGTTTAAAGTCATTTCTGTGCCTGAAATTGGTCAAAATTGAAGCTTCTAAGTAAGCAAAACTGTAAAAATGTCAATTTTGGTCACTGTGAAGGTTTAAAAAGTGGTTATTCAACATGAGGCGCGATCCCAATGACATTTTGAATCATTTTTGGTAGAGTCCAAAAAATCAATTTTATGGTGAAAAACGATGACCCCGGACCTGTCGAACGTTCAAAAAATGGTCAATATTGATGACATTTTAACATTTAATCTTTTGACTTTAAATGACTGGCGGATGTGAATTATTACTTTTTCAACTAAAATAAGTGTGTTTAAAGTCATTTCTGTGCCTGAAATTGGTCAAAATTGAAGCTTTTGAGTAAGCGAAAACTCTGTAAAAATGGCAATTTTGGTCACTGTGAGGGTTTAAAAAGTGGTTATTTAACATGAGGCCCGGTCCAAATGACATTTTGAATCATTTTTGGTAGAGTCCAAAAAAATCAATTTTATGATGAAAAACGATGATCCCGGACCTGTTGAACGTTCAAAAAATGGTCAATATTGATGAAAATGTAACATTTAATCTTTTGACTTTAAATGACGGTTGGATGTGAATCATTACTTTTTCAACTAAAAAAGTGTGTTGAAAGTCATTTCTGTGCCTGAAATTGGTCAAAATTGAAGCTTCTAAGTAAGCAAAACTCGGTAAAAGTGTCAAATTTGGTCACTGTGAGAATTTAAAAAGTGGTTATTCCACATGAGGCCCGATCCAAATGACATTTTGAATCATTTTTGGTAGAGTCCAAAAAATCAATTTTATGATGAAAAACGATGACCCCGGACCTGTTGAACGTTCAAAAAATGGTCAATATTGATGAAAATGTAACATTTAATCTTTTGACTTTAAATGACGGTTGGATGTGAATTATTACTTTTTCAACTAATATAAGTGTGTTTAAAGTCATTTCTGTGCCTGAAATTGGTCAAAATTGAAGCTTCTAAGTAAGCAAAACTCTGTACAAATGGCAATTTTGGTCACTGTGAGGGTTTAAAAAGTGGTTATTAAACATGAGGCGCGATCCCAATGACATTTTGAATTATTTTTGGTAGAGTCCAAAAAATCTATTTTATGGTGAAAAACGATGACCCCGGACCTGTCGAACGTTCAAAAAATGGTCAATATTGATGAAAATGTAACATTTAATCTTTTGACTTTAAATGACGGTTGGATGTGAATTATTACTTTTTCAACTAAAATAAGTGTGTTTAAAGTCATTTCTGTGCCTGAAATTGGTCAAAATTGAAGCTTTTGAGTAAGCGAAAACTCTGTAAAAATGGCAATTTTGGTCACTGTGAAGGTTTAAAAAGTGGTTATTCAACATGAGGCGCGATCCCAATGACATTTTGAATAATTTTTGGTAGAGTCCAAAAAATCAATTTTATGATGAAAAATGATGACCCCGGACCTGTGAAACGTTAAAAAAATGGTCAATATTGATGAAAATGTAACATTTAATCTTATGACTTTAAATGACGGTTGGATGTGAATTATTACTTTTTCAACTAAAATAAGTGTGTTTAAAGTCATTTCTGTGCCTGAAATTGGTCAAAATTGAAGCTTCTAAGTAAGCAAAACTCTGTAAAAATGGCAATTTTGGTCACTGTGAGGGATTAAAAAGTGGTTATACAACATGAGGCCCGATCCAAATGACATTTTGAATCATTTTTGGTGGAGTCCAAAAAATCCATTTTATGATGAAAAACGATGACCCCGGACCTGTCGAACGTTCAAAAAATGGTCAATATTGATGACATTTTAACATTTAATCTTTTGACTTTAAATGACTGGTGGATGTGAATTATTACTTTTTCAACTAAAATAATTGTGTTTAAAGTAATTTCTGTGCCTGAAATTGGTCAAAATTGAAGCTTTTGAGTAAGCGAAACCTCTGTAAAATTGTCAATTTAGGTCACTGTGAGGGTTTAAAAAGTGGTTATTTAACATGAGGCCCGATCCAAATGACATTTTGAATCATTTTTGGTGGAGTCCAAAAAATCAATTTTATGATGAAAAACAATGACCCCCGGACCTGTCGAACGTTCAAAAAATGGTCAATATTGATGACATTTTAACATTTAATCTTTTGACTTTAAATGACTGGCGGATGTGAATTATTACTTTTTCAACTAATATAAGTGTGTTTAAAGTCATTTCTGTGCCTGAAATTGGTCAAAATTGAAGCTTTTGAGTTAGAGAAAACTCTGTAAAAATGGCAAATTTGGTCACTGTGAGGGTTAAAAAAGTGGTTATTCAACATGAGGCGCGATCCCAATGACATTTTGAATCATTTTTGGTAGAGTCCAAAAAATCAATTTTATGGTGAAAAACGATGACCCCGGACCTGTCGAACGTTCAAAAAAGTGGTCAATATTGATGAAATTTTACCATTTAATCTTTTGACTTTAAATGACTGGTGGATGTGAATTATTACTTTTTCAACTAAAATAAGTGTGTTTAAAGTCATTTCTGTGCCTGAAATTGGTCAAAATGGAAGCTTCTAAGTAAGCAAAACTCTGTAAAAATGGCAATTTTGGTCACTGTGAGGGTTTAAAAAGTGGTTATTAAACATGAGGCGCGATCCCAATGACATTTTGAATCATTTTTGGTAGAGTCCAAAAAAATTTATGTTATGATATAAAACGATGACCCCGGACCTGTCGAACGTTCAAAAAAGTGGTCAATATTGATGACATTTTACCATTTAATCTTTTTACTTTAAATGACTGGTGGATGTGAATTATTACTTTTTCAACTAAAATAAGTGTGTTTAAAGTCATTTCTGTGCCTGAAATTGGTCAAAATTGAAGCTTTTGAGTAAGCGAAAACTCTGTAAAAATGTCAATTTTGGTCACTGTGAAGGTTTAAAAAGTGGTTATTCAACATGAGGCGCGATTCCCAATGAAATTTTGAATCATTTTTGGTAGAGTCCAAAAAATCAATTTTATGATGAAAAATGATGACCCCGGACCTGTGAAACGTTCAAAAAATGGTCAATATTGATGAAAATGTAACATTTAATCTTTTGACTTTAAATGACGGTTGGATGTGAATTATTACTTTTTCAACTAAAATAAGTGTGTTTAAAGTCATTTCTGTGCCTGAAATTGGTCAAAATTGAAGCTTCTAAGTAAGCAAAACTCTGTAAAAATGGCAATTTTGGTCACTGTGAGGAATTAAAAAGTGGTTATACAACATGAGGCCCGATCCAAATGACATTGTGAATCATTTTTGGTGGAGTCCAAAAAATCCATTTTATGATGAAAAACGATGACCCCCGGACCTGTCGAACGTTAAAAAAATGGTCAATATTGATGACATTTTAACATTTAATCTTTTGACTTTAAATGACTGGCGGATGTGAATTACAACTTTTTCAACTAATATAAGTGTGTTTAAAGTCATTTCTGTGCCTGAAATTGGTCAAAATTGAAGCTTTTGAGTTAGAGAAAACTCTGTAAAAATGGCAAATTTGGTCACTGTGAGGGTTAAAAAAAGTGGTTATTCAACATGAGGCGCGATCCCAATGACATTTTGAATCATTTTTGGTAGAGTCCAAAAAATCAATTTTATGATGAAAAACGATGACCCCGGACCTGTCGAACGTTCAAAAAATGGTCAATATTGATGAAAATGTAACATTTAATCTTTTGACTTTAAATGACGGTTGGATGTGAATTATTACTTTTTCAACTAATATAAGTGTGTTTAAAGTCATTTCTGTGCCTGAAATTGGTCAAAATTGAAGCTTCTAAGTAAGCAAAACTCGGTAAAAGTGTCAAATTTGGTCACTGTGAGAATTTAAAAAGTGGTTATTCCACATGAGGCCCGATCCAAATGACATTTTGAATCATTTTTGGTAGAGTCCAAAAAATCAATTTTATGATGAAAAACGATGGCCCCGGACCTGTCGAACGTTCAAAAACGTGGTCAATATTGTTGAAATTTTACCATTTAATATTTTGACTTTAAATGACTGGTGGATATGAATTATTACTTTTTCAATTAAAATAAGTGTGTTTAAAGTCATTTCTGTGCCTGAAATTGGTCAAAATTGAAGCTTTTGAGTAAGCGAAAACTCTGTAAAAATGGCAATTTTGGTCACTGTGAAGGTTTAAAAAGTGGTTATTCAACATGAGGCGCGATCCCAATGACATTTTGAATCATTTTTGGTAGAGTCCAAAAAATCAATTTTATGATGAAAAATGATGACCCCGGACCTGTCAAACGTTCAAAAAATGGTCAATATTGATGAAAATGTGACATTTAATCTTTTGACTTAAAATGACGGTTGGATGTGAATCATTACTTTTTCAACTAAAATAAGTGTGTTTAAAGTCATTTCTGTGCCTGAAATTGGTCAAAATTGAAGCTTCTAAGTAAGCAAAACTCAGTAAAAGTGTCAAATTTGGTCACTGTGAGGGTTTAAAAAGTGGTTATTAAACATGAGGCGTGATCCCAATGACATTTTGAATAATTTTTGGTAGAGTCCAAAAAAAACAATTTTATGATTAAAAACGATGACCCCGGACCTGTCGAACGTTAAAAAAAAAGTGGTCAATATTGATGAAATTTTACCATTTAATCTTTTGACCTTAAATGACTGGTGGATGTGAATTATTACTTTTTCAACTAAAATAGGTGTGTTTAAAGTCATTTCTGTGCCTGAAATTGGTCAAAATTGAAGCTTTTGAGTAAGCGAAAACTCTGTAAAAATGGCAATTTTGGTCACTGTGAAGGTTTAAAAAGTGGGTATTCAACATGAGGCGCGATCCCAATGACATTTTGAATCATTTTTGGTAGAGTCCAAAAAATCAATTTTATGATGAAAAATGATGACCCCGGACCTGTCAAACGTTCAAAAAATGGTCAATATTGATGAAAATGTAACAATTAATCTTTTGACTTTAAATGACGGTTGGATGTGAATTATTACTTTTTCAACTAAAATAAGTGTGTTTAAAGTCTTTTCTGTGCCTGAAATTGGTCAAAATTGAAGCTTCTAAGTAAGCAAAACTCTGTAAAAATGGCAATTTTGGTCACTGTGAGGGTTTAAAAAGTGGTTATTCCACATGAGGCCCGATCCAAATGACATTTTGAATCATTTTTGGTAGAGTCCAAAAAATCAATTTTATGATGAAAAACGATGACCCCGGACCTGTCGAACGTTCAAAAACGTGGTCAATATTGATGAAATTTTACCATTTAATCTTTTGACTTTAAATGACTGGTGGATGTGAATTATTACTTTTTCAACTAAAATAAGTGTGTTTAAAGTCATTTCTGTGCCTGAAATTGGTCAAAATTGAAGCTTTTGAGTTAGAGAAAACTCTGTAAAAATGTCAATTTTGGTCACTGTGAAGGTTTAAAAAGTGGTTATTCAACATGAGGCGAGATCCCAATGACATTTTGAATCATTTTTGGTAGAGTCCGAAAAATCTATTTTATGATGAAAAATGATGACCCCGGACCTGTGAAACGTTCAAAAAATGGTCAATATTGATGAAAATGTGACATTTAATCTTTTGACTTTAAATGACGGTTGGATGTGAATTATTACTTTTTCAACTAAAATAGGTGTGTTTAAAGTCATTTCTGTGCCTGAAATTGGTCAAAATTGAAGCTTCTAAGTAAGCAAAACTCGGTAAAAGTGTCAAATTTGGTCACTGTGAGGGTTTAAAAAGTGGTTATTAAACATGAAGCGTGATCCCAATGCCATTTTGAATCATTTTTGGTAGAGTCCAAAAAAAACAATTTTATGATGAAAAACGATGACACCGGACCTGTCGAACGTTCAAAAAATGGTCAATATTGATGAAAATATAACATTTAATCTTTTGACTTTAAATGACGGTTGGATGTGAATTATTACTTTTTCAACTAAAATAAGTGTGTTTAAAGTCATTTCTGTGCCTGAAATTGGTCAAAATTGAAGCTTCTAAGTAAGCAAAACTCTGTAAAAATGGCAATTTTGGTCACTGTGAGGGATTAAAAAGTGGTTATACAACATGAGGCCCGATCCAAATGACATTTTGAATCATTTTTGGTGGAGTCCAAAAAATCCATTTTATGATGAAAAACGATGACCCCGGACCTGTCGAACGTTCAAAAAATGGTCAATATTGATGACATTTTAACATTTAATCTTTTGACTTTAAATGACGGTTGGATGTGAATTATTACTTTTTCAACTAATATAAGTGTGTTTAAAGTCATTTCTGTGCCTGAAATTGGTCAAAATTGAAGCTTTTGAGTAAGCGAAAACTCTGTAAAAATAGCAATTGTGGTCACTGTGAGGGTTTAAAAAGTGGTTATTAAACATGAGGCGCGATCCCAATGACATTTTGAATCATTTTTGGTAGAGTCCAAAAAATCAATGTTATGGTGAAAAACGATGACCTGTCGAACGTTCAAAAAAGTGGTCAATATTGATGACATTTTACCATTTAATCTTTTGACTTTAAATGACTGGTGGATGTGAATTATTACTTTTTCAACTATAATAAGTGTGTTTAAATTAATTTCTGTGCCTGAAATAGGTCAAAATTGAAGCTTTTGAGTAAGCGAAACCTCTGTAAAATTGTCAATTTAGGTCACTGTGAGGGTTTAAAAAGTGGTTATTTAACATGAGGCCCGATCCAAATGACATTTTGAATAATTTTTGGTGGAGTCCAAAAAATCAATTTTATGATGAAAAACGATGACCCCCGGACCTGTCGAACGTTCAAAAAATGGTCAATATTGATGACATTTTAACATTTAATCTTTTGACTTTAAATGACTGGCGGATGTGAATTATTACTTTTTTAACTAATATAAGTGTGTTTAAAGTCATTTCTGTGCCTGAAATTGGTCAAAATTGAAGCTTTTGAGTTAGAGAAAACTCTGTAAAAATGGCAATTTTGGTCACTGTGAGGGATTAAAAAGTGGTTATACAACATGAGGCCCGGTCCAAATGACGTTTTGAGTCATTTTTGGTGGAGTCCAAAAAATCCATTTTATGATGAAAAACGATGACCCCGGACCTGTCGAACGTTCAAAAAATGGTCAATATTGATGACATTTTAACATTTAATCTTTTGACTTTAAATGACGGTTGGATGTGAATTATTACTTTTTCAACTAATATAAGTGTGTTTAAAGTCATTTCTGTGCCTGAAATTGGTCAAAATTGAAGCTTTTGAGTAAGCGAAAACTCTGTAAAAATAGCAATTTTGGTGACTGTGAGGGTTTAAAAAGTGGTTATTAAACATGAGGCGCGATCCCAATGACATTTTGAATCATTTTTGGTAGAGTCCAAAAAATCAATGTTATGGTGAAAAACGATGACCCCGGACCTGTCGAACGTTCAAAAAATGGTCAATATTGATGAAACTGTAACATTTAATCTTTTGACTTTAAATGACGGTTGGATGTGAATTATTACTTTTTCAACTAAAATAAGTGTGTTTAAATTCATTTCTGTGCCTGAAATTGGTCAAAATTGAAGCTTCTAAGTAAGCAAAACTCGGTAAAAGTGTCAAATTTGGTCACTGTGAGGGTTTAAAAAGTGGTTATTAAACATGAGGCGTGATCCCAATGACATTTTGAATCATTTTTGGTAGAGTCCCAAAAAATTAATTTTATGATATAAAACGATGACCCCGGACCTGTCGAACGTTCAAAAAAGTGGTCAATATTGATGAAACTGTAACATTTAATCTTTTGACTTTAAATGACGGTTGGATGTGAATTATTACTTTTTCAACTAAAATAAGTGTGTTTAAAGTCATTTCTGTGCCTGAAATTGGTCAAAATTGAAGCTTTTCAGTAAGCGAAAACTCTGTAAAAATGGCAATTTTGGTCACTGTGAAGGTTTAAAAAGTGGTTATTCAACATGAGGCGCGATCCCAATGACATTTTGAATCATTTTTGGTAGAGTCCAAAAAATCAATTTTATGATGAAGAATGATGACCCCGGACCTGTCAAACGTTCAAATATGGTCAATATTGATGAAAATGTAACATTTAATCTTTTGACTTTAAATGACTGGTGGATGTGAATTATTACTTTTTCAACTAAAATAAGTGTGTTTAAAGTCATTTCTGTGCCTGAAATTGGTCAAAATTGAAGCTATTGAGTAAGCGAAAACTCTGTAAAAATGGCAATTTTGGTCACTGTGAAGGTTTAAAAAGTGGTTATACAACATGAGGCCCGATCCAAATGACATTTTGAATCATTTTTGGTGGAGTCCAAAAAATCCATTTTATGATGAAAAACGATGACCCCAGACCTCTGGAACGCTCAAAAAATGGTCAATATTGATGACATTTTAACATTTAATCTTTGGACTTTAAATGACGGTTGGATGTAAATTATTACTTTTTCAACTAATATAAGTGTGTTTAAAGTCATTTCTGTGCCTGAAATTGGTCAAAATTGAAGCTTTTGAGTAATTGAAAACTCTGTAAAAATGGCAAATTTGGTCACTGTGAGGGTTTAAAAAGTGGTGAATAAACATGAGGCGTGATCCCAATGACATTTTGAATCATTTTTGGTAGAGTCCAAAAAAATCAATTTTATGATGAAAAACGATGACCCCGGACCTGTCAAACGTTCAAAAAATGGTCAATATTGATGAAAATTTAACATTTAATCTTTTGACTTTAAATGACGGTTGGATGTGAATTATTACTTTTTCAACTAAAATAAGTGTGTTTAAAGTCATTTCTGTGCCTGAAATTGGTCAAAATTGAAGCTTCTAAGTAAGCAAAACTCTGTAAAAATGGCAATTTTGGTCACTGTGAGGGATTAAAAAGTGGTTATACAACATGAGGCGCGATCCCAATGACATTTTGAATCATTTTGGTAGAGTCCAAAAAATCAATTTTATGGTGAAAAACGATGACCCCGGACCTGTCGAACGTTCAAAAAAGTGGTCAATATTGATGAAATTTTACCATTTAATCTTTTGACTTTAAATGACTGGTGGATGTGAATTATTACTTTTTCAACTAAAATAAGTGTGTTTAAAGTCATTTCTGTGCCTGAAATTGGTCAAAATTGAAGCTTTTGAGTAAGCGAAAACTCTGTAAAAATGGCAATTTTGGTCACTGTGAGGGTTTAAAAAGTGGTTATTTAACATGAGGCCCGATCCAAATGACATTTTGAATAATTTTTGGTAGAGTCCAAAAAATCAATTTTATGATGAAAAACGATGACCCCGGACCTGTCGAACGTTAAAAAAATGGTCAATATTGATGACATTTTAACATTTAATCTTTTGACTTTAAATGACTGGCGGATGTGAAATATTACTTTTTCAACTAAAATAAGTGTGTTTAAAGTCATTTCGGTGCCTGAAATTGGTCAAAATGGAAGCTTCTAAGTAAGCAAAACTCTGTAAAAATGGCAATTTTTGTCACTGTGAGGGATTAAAAAGTGGTTATACAACATGAGGCCCGGTCCAAATGACATTTTGAGTCATTTTTGGTGGAGTCAAAAAAATCCATTTTATGATGAAAAACGATGACCCCGGACCTGTCGAACGTTCAAAAAATTGTCAATATTGATGACATTTTAACATTTAATCTTTTGACTTTAAATGACGGTTGGATGTGAATTATTACTTTTTCAACTAATATAAGTGTGTTTAAAGTCATTTCTGTGCCTGAAATTGGTCAAAATTGAAGCTTTTGAGTAAGCGAAAACTCTGTAAAAATTAGCAATTTTGGTCACTGTGAGGGTTTAAAAAGTGGTTATTAAACATGAGGCTCGATCCCAATGACATTTTGAATCATTTTTGGTAGAGTCCAAAAAATCAATGTTATGGTGAAAAACGATGACCCCGGACCTGTCGAACGTTCAAAAAAGTGGTCAATATTGATGAAATGTTACCATTTAATCTTTTGACTTTAAATGACTGGTGGATGTGAATTATTACTTTTTCAACTAAAATAAGTGTGTTTAAAGTAATTTCTGTGCCTGAAATTGGTCAAAATTGAAGCTTTTGAGTAAGCGAAACCTCTGTAAAATTGTCAATTTAGGTCACTGTGAGGGTTTAAAAAGTGGTTATTTAACATGAGGCCCGATCCAAATGACATTTTGAATAATTTTTGGTGGAGTCCAAAAAATCAATTTTATGATGAAAAACGATGACCCCCGGACCTGTCGAACGTTCAAAAAATGGTCAATATTGATGACATTTTAACATTTAATCTTTTGACTTTAAATGACTGGCGGATGTGAATTATTACTTTTTCAACTAATATAAGTGTGTTTAAAGTCATTTCTGGGCCTGAAATTGGTCAAAATTGAAGCTTTTGAGTTAGAGAAAACTCTGTAAAAATGGCAATTTTGGTCACTGTGAGGGATTAAAAAGTGGTTATACAACATGAGGCCCGGTCCAAATGACATTTTGAGTCATTTTTGGTGGAGTCCAAAAAATCAATTTTATGATGAAAAACGATGACCCCTGACCTGTCGAACGTTCAAAAAATGGTCAATATTGATGACATTTTAACATTTAATCTTTTGACTTTAAATGACGGTTGGATGTGAATTATTACTTTTTCAACTAATATAAGTGTGTTTAAAGTCATTTCTGTGCCTGAAATTGGTCAAAATTGAAGCTTTTGAGTAAGCGAAAACTCTGTAAAAATGGCAATTTTGGTCACTGTGAGGGTTTAAAAAGTGGTTATTTAACATGAGGCCCGATCCAAATGACATTTTGAATAATTTTTGGTAGAGTCCAAAAAATCAATTTTATGATGAAAAACGATGACCCCGGACCTGTCGAACGTTAAAAAAATGGTCAATATTGATGACATTTTAACATTTAATCTTTTGACTTTAAATGACTGGCGGATGTGAATTATTACTTTTTCAACTAAAATAAGTGTGTTTAAAGTCATTTCTGTGCCTGAAATTGGTCAAAATGGAAGCTTCTAAGTAAGCAAAACTCTGTAAAAATGGCAATTTTTGTCACTGTGAGGGATTAAAAAGTGGTTATACAACATGAGGCCCGGTCCAAATGACATTTTGAGTCATTTTTGGTGGAGTCAAAAAAATCCATTTTATGATGAAAAACGATGACCCCGGACCTGTCGAACGTTCAAAAAATTGTCAATATTGATGACATTTTAACATTTAATCTTTTGACTTTAAATGACGGTTGGATGTGAATTATTACTTTTTCAACTAATATAAGTGTGTTTAAAGTCATTTCTGTGCCTGAAATTGGTCAAAATTGAAGCTTTTGAGTAAGCGAAAACTCTGTAAAAATTAGCAATTTTGGTCACTGTGAGGGTTTAAAAAGTGGTTATTAAACATGAGGCTCGATCCCAATGACATTTTGAATCATTTTTGGTAGAGTCCAAAAAATCAATGTCATGGTGAAAAACGATGACCCCGGACCTGTCGAACGTTCAAAAAAGTGGTCAATATTGATGAAATTTTACCATTTAATCTTTTGACTTTAAATGACTGGTGGATGTGAATTATTACTTTTTCAACTAAAATAAGTGTGTTTAAAGTAATTTCTGTGCCTGAAATTGGTCAAAATTGAAGCTTTTGAGTAAGCGAAACCTCTGTAAAATTGTCAATTTAGGTCACTGTGAGGGTTTAAAAAGTGGTTATTTAACATGAGGCCCGATCCAAATGACATTTTGAATAATTTTTGGTGGAGTCCAAAAAATCAATTTTATGATGAAAAACGATGACCCCCGGACCTCTCGAACGTTCAAAAAATGGTCAATATTGATGACATTTTAACATTTAATCTTTTGACTTTAAATGACTGGCGGATGTGAATTATTACTTTTTCAACTAATATAAGTGTGTTTAAAGTCATTTCTGTGCCTGAAATTGGTCAAAATTGAAGCTTTTGAGTAAGCGAAAACTCTGTAAAAATAGCAATTTTGGTCACTGTGAGGGTTTAAAAAGTGGTTATTCAACATGAGGCGCGATCCCAATGACATTTTGAATAATTTTTGGTAGAGTCCAAAAAATCAATGTTATGGTGAAAAACGATGACCCCGGACCTGTCGAACGTTCAAAAAATGGTCAATATTGATGACATTTTACCATTTAATCTTTTGACGTTAAATGACTGGTGGATGTGAATTATTACTTTTTCAACTAAAATAAGTGTGTTTAAAGTAATTTCTGTGCCTGAAATTGGTCAAAATTGAAGCTTTTGAGTAAGCGAAACCTTTGTAAAATTGTCAATTTAGGTCACTGTGAGGGTTTAAAAAGTGGTTATTTAACATGAGGCCCGATCCAAATGACATTTTGAATCATTTTTGGTGGAGTCCAAAAAATCAATTTTATGATGAAAAACGATGACCCGGACCTGTCGAAAGTTAAAAAAATGGTCAATATTGATGACATTTTAACATTTAATCTTTTGACTTTAAATGACTGGCGGATGTGAATTATTACTTTTTCAACTAAATAAGTGTGTTTAAAGTCATTTCTGTGCCTGAAATTGGTCAAAATTGAAGCTTCTAAGTAAGCAAAACTCTGTAAAAATGGCAATTTTGGTCACTGTGAGGGATTAAAAAGTGGTTATTCAACATGAGGCCCGATCCAAATGACATTTTAAATCATTTTTGGTGGAGCCCCAAAAATCTATTTTATGATGAAAAACGATGACCCCGGACCTGTCCAACGTTAAAAAAATTGTCAATATAGATGACATTTTAACATTTAATCTTTTGACTTTAAATGACTGGCGGATGTGAATTATTACTTTTTCAACTAATATAAGTGTGTTTAAAGTCATTTCTGTGCCTGAAATTGGTCAAAATTGAAGCTTTTGAGTTAGAGAAAACTCTGTAAAAATGGCAATTTTGGTCACTGTGAGGGATTAAAAAGTGGTTATACAACATGAGGCCCGGTCCAAATGACATTTTGAGTCATTTTTGGTGGAGTCCAAAAAATCCATTTTATGATGAAAAACGATGACCCCGGACCTGTCGAACGTTCAAAAAATGGTCAATATTGATGACATTTTAACATTTAATCTTTTGACTTTAAATGACGGTTGGATGTGAATTATTACTTTTTCAACTAATATAAGTGAGTTTAAAGTCATTTCTGTGCCTGAAATTGGTCAAAATTGAAGCTTTTGAGTAAGCGAAAACTCTGTAAAAATAGCAATTTTGGTCACTGTGAGGGTTTAAAAAGTGGTTATTAAACATGAGGCGCAATCCCAATGACATTTTGAATCATTTTTGGTAGAGTCCAAAAAATCAATGTTATGGTGAAAAACGATGACCCCGGACCTGTCGAACGTTAAAAAAATGGTCAATATTGATGACATTTTAACATTTAATCTTTTGACTTTAAATGACTGGCGGATGTGAAATATTACTTTTTCAACTAAAATAAGTGTGTTTAAAGTCATTTCTGTGCCTGAAATTGGTCAAAATGGAAGCTTCTAAGTAAGCAAAACTCTGTAAAAATGGCAATTTTTGTCACTGTGAGGGATTAAAAAGTGGTTATACAACATGAGGCCCGGTCCAAATGACATTTTGAGTCATTTTTGGTGGAGTCAAAAAAATCCATTTTATGATGAAAAACGATGACCCCGGACCTGTCGAACGTTCAAAAAATTGTCAATATTGATGACATTTTAACATTTAATCTTTTGACTTTAAATGACGGTTGGATGTGAATTATTACTTTTTCAACTAATATAAGTGTGTTTAAAGTCATTTCTGTGCCTGAAATTGGTCAAAATTGAAGCTTTTGAGTAAGCGAAAACTCTGTAAAAATTAGCAATTTTGGTCACTGTGAGGGTTTAAAAAGTGGTTATTAAACATGAGGCTCGATCCCAATGACATTTTGAATCATTTTTGGTAGAGTCCAAAAAATCAATGTTATGGTGAAAAACGATGACCCCGGACCTGTCGAACGTTCAAAAAAGTGGTCAATATTGATGAAATTTTACCATTTAATCTTTTGACTTTAAATGACTGGTGGATGTGAATTATTACTTTTTCAACTAAAATAAGTGTGTTTAAAGTAATTTCTGTGCCTGAAATTGGTCAAAATTGAAGCTTTTGAGTAAGCGAAACCTCTGTAAAATTGTCAATTTAGGTCACTGTGAGGGTTTAAAAAGTGGTTATTTAACATGAGGCCCGATCCAAATGACATTTTGAATAATTTTTGGTGGAGTCCAAAAAATCAATTTTATGATGAAAAACGATGACCCCCGGACCTGTCGAACGTTCAAAAAATGGTCAATATTGATGACATTTTAACATTTAATCTTTTGACTTTAAATGACTGGCGGATGTGAATTATTACTTTTTCAACTAATATAAGTGTGTTTAAAGTCATTTCTGGGCCTGAAATTGGTCAAAATTGAAGCTTTTGAGTTAGAGAAAACTCTGTAAAAATGGCAATTTTGGTCACTGTGAGGGATTAAAAAGTGGTTATACAACATGAGGCCCGGTCCAAATGACATTTTGAGTCATTTTTGGTGGAGTCCAAAAAATCCATTTTATGATGAAAAACGATGACCCCTGACCTGTCGAACGTTCAAAAAATGGTCAATATTGATGACATTTTAACATTTAATCTTTTGACTTTAAATGACGGTTGGATGTGAATTATTACTTTTTCAACTAATATAAGTGTGTTTAAAGTCATTTCTGTGCCTGAAATTGGTCAAAATTGAAGCTTTTGAGTAAGCGAAAACTCTGTAAAAATGGCAATTTTGGTCACTGTGAGGGTTTAAAAAGTGGTTATTTAACATGAGGCCCGATCCAAATGACATTTTGAATAATTTTTGGTAGAGTCCAAAAAATCAATTTTATGATGAAAAACGATGACCCCGGACCTGTCGAACGTTAAAAAAATGGTCAATATTGATGACATTTTAACATTTAATCTTTTGACTTTAAATGACTGGCGGATGTGAATTATTACTTTTTCAACTAAAATAAGTGTGTTTAAAGTCATTTCTGTGCCTGAAATTGGTCAAAATGGAAGCTTCTAAGTAAGCAAAACTCTGTAAAAATGGCAATTTTTGTCACTGTGAGAGATTAAAAAGTGGTTATACAACATGAGGCCCGGTCCAAATGACATTTTGAGTCATTTTTGGTGGAGTCAAAAAAATCCATTTTATGATGAAAAACGATGACCCCGGACCTGTCGAACGTTCAAAAAATTGTCAATATTGATGACATTTTAACATTTAATCTTTTGACTTTAAATGACGGTTGGATGTGAATTATTACTTTTTCAACTAATATAAGTGTGTTTAAAGTCATTTCTGTGCCTGAAATTGGTCAAAATTGAAGCTTTTGAGTAAGCGAAAACTCTGTAAAAATTAGCAATTTTGGTCACTGTGAGGGTTTAAAAAGTGGTTATTAAACATGAGGCTCGATCCCAATGACATTTTGAATCATTTTTGGTAGAGTCCAAAAAATCAATGTTATGGTGAAAAACGATGACCCCGGACCTGTCGAACGTTCAAAAAAGTGGTCAATATTGATGAAATTTTACCATTTAATCTTTTGACTTTAAATGACTGGTGGATGTGAATTATTACTTTTTCAACTAAAATAAGTGTGTTTAAAGTAATTTCTGTGCCTGAAATTGGTCAAAATTGAAGCTTTTGAGTAAGCGAAACCTCTGTAAAATTGTCAATTTAGGTCACTGTGAGGGTTTAAAAAGTGGTTATTTAACATGAGGCCCGATCCAAATGACATTTTGAATAATTTTTGGTGGAGTCCAAAAAATCAATTTTATGATGAAAAACGATGACCCCCGGACCTCTCGAACGTTCAAAAAATGGTCAATATTGATGACATTTTAACATTTAATCTTTTGACTTTAAATGACTGGCGGATGTGAATTATTACTTTTTCAACTAATATAAGTGTGTTTAAAGTCATTTCTGTGCCTGAAATTGGTCAAAATTGAAGCTTTTGAGTTAGAGAAAACTCTGTAAAAATGGCAATTTTGGTCACTGTGAGGGATTAAAAAGTGGTTATACAACATGAGGCCCGGTCCAAATGACATTTTGAGTCATTTTTGGTGGAGTCCAAAAAATCCATTTTATGATGAAAAACGATGACCCCGGACCTGTCGAACGTTCAAAAAATGGTCAATATTGATGACATTTTAACATTTAATCTTTTGACTTTAAATGACGGTTGGATGTGAATTATTACTTTTTCAACTAATATAAGTGAGTTTAAAGTCATTTCTGTGCCTGAAATTGGTCAAAATTGAAGCTTTTGAGTAAGCGAAAACTCTGTAAAAATAGCAATTTTGGTCACTGTGAGGGTTTAAAAAGTGGTTATTAAACATGAGGCGCGATCCCAATGACATTTTGAATCATTTTTGGTAGAGTCCAAAAAATCAATGTTATGGTGAAAAACGATGACCCCGGACCTGTCGAACGTTCAAAAAATGGTCAATATTGATGACATTTTAACATTTAATCTTTTGACTTTAAATGACGGTTGGATGTGAATTATTACTTTTTCAACTAAAATAAGTGTGTTTAAAGTCCTTTCTGTGCCTGAAATTGGTCAAAATGGAAGCTTTTGAGTAAGCGAAAACTCTGTAAAAATAGCAATTTTGGTCACTGTGAGGGTTTAAAAAGTGGTTATTCAACATGAGGCGCGATCCCAATGACATTTTGAATAATTTTTGGTAGAGTCCAAAAAATCAATGTTATGGTGAAAAACGATGACCCCGGACCTGTCGAACGTTCAAAAAATGGTCAATATTGATGACATTTTACCATTTAATCTTTTGACGTTAAATGACTGGTGGATGTGAATTATTACTTTTTCAACTAAAATAAGTGTGTTTAAAGTAATTTCTGTGCGTGAAATTGGTCAAAATTGAAGCTTTTGAGTAAGCGAAACCTTTGTAAAATTGTCAATTTAGGTCACTGTGAGGGTTTAAAAAGTGGTTATTTAACATGAGGCCCGATCCAAATGACATTTTGAATCATTTTTGGTGGAGTCCAAAAAATCAATTTTATGATGAAAAACGATGACCCGGACCTGTCGAAAGTTAAAAAAATGGTCAATATTGATGACATTTTAACATTTAATCTTTTGACTTTAAATGACTGGCGGATGTGAATTATTACTTTTTCAACTAAATAAGTGTGTTTAAAGTCATTTCTGTGCCTGAAATTGGTCAAAATTGAAGCTTCTAAGTAAGCAAAACTCTGTAAAAATGGCAATTTTGGTCACTGTGAGGGATTAAAAAGTGGTTATTCAACATGAGGCCCGATCCAAATGACATTTTAAATCATTTTTGGTGGAGCCCCAAAAATCTATTTTATGATGAAAAACGATGACCCCGGACCTGTCCAACGTTAAAAAAATTGTCAATATAGATGACATTTTAACATTTAATCTTTTGACTTTAAATGACTGGCGGATGTGAATTATTACTTTTTCAACTAATATAAGTGTGTTTAAAGTCATTTCTGTGCCTGAAATTGGTCAAAATTGAAGCTTTTGAGTTAGAGAAAACTCTGTAAAAATGGCAATTTTGGTCACTGTGAGGGATTAAAAAGTGGTTATACAACATGAGGCCCGGTCCAAATGACATTTTGAGTCATTTTTGGTGGAGTCCAAAAAATCCATTTTATGATGAAAAACGATGACCCCGGACCTGTCGAACGTTCAAAAAATGGTCAATATTGATGACATTTTAACATTTAATCTTTTGACTTTAAATGACGGTTGGATGTGAATTATTACTTTTTCAACTAATATAAGTGAGTTTAAAGCCATTTCTGTGCCTGAAATTGGTCAAAATTGAAGCTTTTGAGTAAGCGAAAACTCTGTAAAAATAGCAATTTTGGTCACTGTGAGGGTTTAAAAAGTGGTTATTAAACATGAGGCGCGATCCCAATGACATTTTGAATCATTTTTGGTAGAGTCCAAAAAATCAATGTTATGGTGAAAAACGATGACCCCGGACCTGTCGAACGTTAAAAAAATGGTCAATATTGATGACATTTTAACATTTAATCTTTTGACTTTAAATGACTGGCGGATGTGAATTATTACTTTTTCAACTAAAATAAGTGTGTTTAAAGTCATTTCTGTGCCTGAAATTGGTCAAAATGGAAGCTTCTAAGTAAGCAAAACTCTGTAAAAATGGCAATTTTTGTCACTGTGAGGGATTAAAAAGTGGTTATACAACATGAGGCCCGGTCCAAATGACATTTTGAGTCATTTTTGGTGGAGTCAAAAAAATCCATTTTATGATGAAAAACGATGACCCCGGACCTGTCGAACGTTCAAAAAATTGTCAATATTGATGACATTTTAACATTTAATCTTTTGACTTTAAATGACGGTTGGATGTGAATTATTACTTTTTCAACTAATATAAGTGTGTTTAAAGTCATTTCTGTGCCTGAAATTGGTCAAAATTGAAGCTTTTGAGTAAGCGAAAACTCTGTAAAAATTAGCAATTTTGGTCACTGTGAGGGTTTAAAAAGTGGTTATTAAACATGAGGCTCGATCCCAATGACATTTTGAATCATTTTTGGTAGAGTCCAAAAAATCAATGTCATGGTGAAAAACGATGACCCCGGACCTGTCGAACGTTCAAAAAAGTGGTCAATATTGATGAAATTTTACCATTTAATCTTTTGACTTTAAATGACTGGTGGATGTGAATTATTACTTTTTCAACTAAAATAAGTGTGTTTAAAGTAATTTCTGTGCCTGAAATTGGTCAAAATTGAAGCTTTTGAGTAAGCGAAACCTCTGTAAAATTGTCAATTTAGGTCACTGTGAGGGTTTAAAAAGTGGTTATTTAACATGAGGCCCGATCCAAATGACATTTTGAATAATTTTTGGTGGAGTCCAAAAAATCAATTTTATGATGAAAAACGATGACCCCCGGACCTCTCGAACGTTCAAAAAATGGTCAATATTGATGACATTTTAACATTTAATCTTTTGACTTTAAATGACTGGCGGATGTGAATTATTACTTTTTCAACTAATATAAGTGTGTTTAAAGTCATTTCTGTGCCTGAAATTGGTCAAAATTGAAGCTTTTGAGTAAGCGAAAACTCTGTAAAAATAGCAATTTTGGTCACTGTGAGGGTTTAAAAAGTGGTTATTCAACATGAGGCGCGATCCCAATGACATTTTGAATAATTTTTGGTAGAGTCCAAAAAATCAATGTTATGGTGAAAAACGATGACCCCGGACCTGTCGAACGTTCAAAAAATGGTCAATATTGATGACATTTTACCATTTAATCTTTTGACGTTAAATGACTGGTGGATGTGAATTATTACTTTTTCAACTAAAATAAGTGTGTTTAAAGTAATTTCTGTGCCTGAAATTGGTCAAAATTGAAGCTTTTGAGTAAGCGAAACCTTTGTAAAATTGTCAATTTAGGTCACTGTGAGGGTTTAAAAAGTGGTTATTTAACATGAGGCCCGATCCAAATGACATTTTGAATCATTTTTGGTGGAGTCCAAAAAATCAATTTTATGATGAAAAACGATGACCCGGACCTGTCGAAAGTTAAAAAAATGGTCAATATTGATGACATTTTAACATTTAATCTTTTGACTTTAAATGACTGGCGGATGTGAATTATTACTTTTTCAACTAAATAAGTGTGTTTAAAGTCATTTCTGTGCCTGAAATTGGTCAAAATTGAAGCTTCTAAGTAAGCAAAACTCTGTAAAAATGGCAATTTTGGTCACTGTGAGGGATTAAAAAGTGGTTATTCAACATGAGGCCCGATCCAAATGACATTTTAAATCATTTTTGGTGGAGCCCCAAAAATCTATTTTATGATGAAAAACGATGACCCCGGACCTGTCCAACGTTAAAAAAATTGTCAATATAGATGACATTTTAACATTTAATCTTTTGACTTTAAATGACTGGCGGATGTGAATTATTACTTTTTCAACTAATATAAGTGTGTTTAAAGTCATTTCTGTGCCTGAAATTGGTCAAAATTGAAGCTTTTGAGTTAGAGAAAACTCTGTAAAAATGGCAATTTTGGTCACTGTGAGGGATTAAAAAGTGGTTATACAACATGAGGCCCGGTCCAAATGACATTTTGAGTCATTTTTGGTGGAGTCCAAAAAATCCATTTTATGATGAAAAACGATGACCCCGGACCTGTCGAACGTTCAAAAAATGGTCAATATTGATGACATTTTAACATTTAATCTTTTGACTTTAAATGACGGTTGGATGTGAATTATTACTTTTTCAACTAATATAAGTGAGTTTAAAGTCATTTCTGTGCCTGAAATTGGTCAAAATTGAAGCTTTTGAGTAAGCGAAAACTCTGTAAAAATAGCAATTTTGGTCACTGTGAGGGTTTAAAAAGTGGTTATTAAACATGAGGCGCAATCCCAATGACATTTTGAATCATTTTTGGTAGAGTCCAAAAAATCAATGTTATGGTGAAAAACGATGACCCCGGACCTGTCGAACGTTAAAAAAATGGTCAATATTGATGACATTTTAACATTTAATCTTTTGACTTTAAATGACTGGCGGATGTGAAATATTACTTTTTCAACTAAAATAAGTGTGTTTAAAGTCATTTCTGTGCCTGAAATTGGTCAAAATGGAAGCTTCTAAGTAAGCAAAACTCTGTAAAAATGGCAATTTTTGTCACTGTGAGGGATTAAAAAGTGGTTATACAACATGAGGCCCGGTCCAAATGACATTTTGAGTCATTTTTGGTGGAGTCAAAAAAATCCATTTTATGATGAAAAACGATGACCCCGGACCTGTCGAACGTTCAAAAAATTGTCAATATTGATGACATTTTAACATTTAATCTTTTGACTTTAAATGACGGTTGGATGTGAATTATTACTTTTTCAACTAATATAAGTGTGTTTAAAGTCATTTCTGTGCCTGAAATTGGTCAAAATTGAAGCTTTTGAGTAAGCGAAAACTCTGTAAAAATTAGCAATTTTGGTCACTGTGAGGGTTTAAAAAGTGGTTATTAAACATGAGGCTCGATCCCAATGACATTTTGAATCATTTTTGGTAGAGTCCAAAAAATCAATGTTATGGTGAAAAACGATGACCCCGGACCTGTCGAACGTTCAAAAAAGTGGTCAATATTGATGAAATTTTACCATTTAATCTTTTGACTTTAAATGACTGGTGGATGTGAATTATTACTTTTTCAACTAAAATAAGTGTGTTTAAAGTAATTTCTGTGCCTGAAATTGGTCAAAATTGAAGCTTTTGAGTAAGCGAAACCTCTGTAAAATTGTCAATTTAGGTCACTGTGAGGGTTTAAAAAGTGGTTATTTAACATGAGGCCCGATCCAAATGACATTTTGAATAATTTTTGGTGGAGTCCAAAAAATCAATTTTATGATGAAAAACGATGACCCCCGGACCTGTCGAACGTTCAAAAAATGGTCAATATTGATGACATTTTAACATTTAATCTTTTGACTTTAAATGACTGGCGGATGTGAATTATTACTTTTTCAACTAATATAAGTGTGTTTAAAGTCATTTCTGGGCCTGAAATTGGTCAAAATTGAAGCTTTTGAGTTAGAGAAAACTCTGTAAAAATGGCAATTTTGGTCACTGTGAGGGATTAAAAAGTGGTTATACAACATGAGGCCCGGTCCAAATGACATTTTGAGTCATTTTTGGTGGAGTCCAAAAAATCCATTTTATGATGAAAAACGATGACCCCTGACCTGTCGAACGTTCAAAAAATGGTCAATATTGATGACATTTTAACATTTAATCTTTTGACTTTAAATGACGGTTGGATGTGAATTATTACTTTTTCAACTAATATAAGTGTGTTTAAAGTCATTTCTGTGCCTGAAATTGGTCAAAATTGAAGCTTTTGAGTAAGCGAAAACTCTGTAAAAATGGCAATTTTGGTCACTGTGAGGGTTTAAAAAGTGGTTATTTAACATGAGGCCCGATCCAAATGACATTTTGAATAATTTTTGGTAGAGTCCAAAAAATCAATTTTATGATGAAAAACGATGACCCCGGACCTGTCGAACGTTAAAAAAATGGTCAATATTGATGACATTTTAACATTTAATCTTTTGACTTTAAATGACTGGCGGATGTGAATTATTACTTTTTCAACTAAAATAAGTGTGTTTAAAGTCATTTCTGTGCCTGAAATTGGTCAAAATGGAAGCTTCTAAGTAAGCAAAACTCTGTAAAAATGGCAATTTTTGTCACTGTGAGAGATTAAAAAGTGGTTATACAACATGAGGCCCGGTCCAAATGACATTTTGAGTCATTTTTGGTGGAGTCAAAAAAATCCATTTTATGATGAAAAACGATGACCCCGGACCTGTCGAACGTTCAAAAAATTGTCAATATTGATGACATTTTAACATTTAATCTTTTGACTTTAAATGACGGTTGGATGTGAATTATTACTTTTTCAACTAATATAAGTGTGTTTAAAGTCATTTCTGTGCCTGAAATTGGTCAAAATTGAAGCTTTTGAGTAAGCGAAAACTCTGTAAAAATTAGCAATTTTGGTCACTGTGAGGGTTTAAAAAGTGGTTATTAAACATGAGGCTCGATCCCAATGACATTTTGAATCATTTTTGGTAGAGTCCAAAAAATCAATGTTATGGTGAAAAACGATGACCCCGGACCTGTCGAACGTTCAAAAAAGTGGTCAATATTGATGAAATTTTACCATTTAATCTTTTGACTTTAAATGACTGGTGGATGTGAATTATTACTTTTTCAACTAAAATAAGTGTGTTTAAAGTAATTTCTGTGCCTGAAATTGGTCAAAATTGAAGCTTTTGAGTAAGCGAAACCTCTGTAAAATTGTCAATTTAGGTCACTGTGAGGGTTTAAAAAGTGGTTATTTAACATGAGGCCCGATCCAAATGACATTTTGAATAATTTTTGGTGGAGTCCAAAAAATCAATTTTATGATGAAAAACGATGACCCCCGGACCTCTCGAACGTTCAAAAAATGGTCAATATTGATGACATTTTAACATTTAATCTTTTGACTTTAAATGACTGGCGGATGTGAATTATTACTTTTTCAACTAATATAAGTGTGTTTAAAGTCATTTCTGTGCCTGAAATTGGTCAAAATTGAAGCTTTTGAGTTAGAGAAAACTCTGTAAAAATGGCAATTTTGGTCACTGTGAGGGATTAAAAAGTGGTTATACAACATGAGGCCCGGTCCAAATGACATTTTGAGTCATTTTTGGTGGAGTCCAAAAAATCCATTTTATGATGAAAAACGATGACCCCGGACCTGTCGAACGTTCAAAAAATGGTCAATATTGATGACATTTTAACATTTAATCTTTTGACTTTAAATGACGGTTGGATGTGAATTATTACTTTTTCAACTAATATAAGTGAGTTTAAAGTCATTTCTGTGCCTGAAATTGGTCAAAATTGAAGCTTTTGAGTAAGCGAAAACTCTGTAAAAATAGCAATTTTGGTCACTGTGAGGGTTTAAAAAGTGGTTATTAAACATGAGGCGCGATCCCAATGACATTTTGAATCATTTTTGGTAGAGTCCAAAAAATCAATGTTATGGTGAAAAACGATGACCCCGGACCTGTCGAACGTTCAAAAAATGGTCAATATTGATGACATTTTAACATTTAATCTTTTGACTTTAAATGACGGTTGGATGTGAATTATTACTTTTTCAACTAAAATAAGTGTGTTTAAAGTCATTTCTGTGCCTGAAATTGGTCAAAATGGAAGCTTTTGAGTAAGCGAAAACTCTGTAAAAATAGCAATTTTGGTCACTGTGAGGGTTTAAAAAGTGGTTATTCAACATGAGGCGCGATCCCAATGACATTTTGAATAATTTTTGGTAGAGTCCAAAAAATCAATGTTATGGTGAAAAACGATGACCCCGGACCTGTCGAACGTTCAAAAAATGGTCAATATTGATGACATTTTACCATTTAATCTTTTGACGTTAAATGACTGGTGGATGTGAATTATTACTTTTTCAACTAAAATAAGTGTGTTTAAAGTAATTTCTGTGCGTGAAATTGGTCAAAATTGAAGCTTTTGAGTAAGCGAAACCTTTGTAAAATTGTCAATTTAGGTCACTGTGAGGGTTTAAAAAGTGGTTATTTAACATGAGGCCCGATCCAAATGACATTTTGAATCATTTTTGGTGGAGTCCAAAAAATCAATTTTATGATGAAAAACGATGACCCGGACCTGTCGAAAGTTAAAAAAATGGTCAATATTGATGACATTTTAACATTTAATCTTTTGACTTTAAATGACTGGCGGATGTGAATTATTACTTTTTCAACTAAATAAGTGTGTTTAAAGTCATTTCTGTGCCTGAAATTGGTCAAAATTGAAGCTTCTAAGTAAGCAAAACTCTGTAAAAATGGCAATTTTGGTCACTGTGAGGGATTAAAAAGTGGTTATTCAACATGAGGCCCGATCCAAATGACATTTTAAATCATTTTTGGTGGAGCCCCAAAAATCTATTTTATGATGAAAAACGATGACCCCGGACCTGTCCAACGTTAAAAAAATTGTCAATATAGATGACATTTTAACATTTAATCTTTTGACTTTAAATGACTGGCGGATGTGAATTATTACTTTTTCAACTAATATAAGTGTGTTTAAAGTCATTTCTGTGCCTGAAATTGGTCAAAATTGAAGCTTTTGAGTTAGAGAAAACTCTGTAAAAATGGCAATTTTGGTCACTGTGAGGGATTAAAAAGTGGTTATACAACATGAGGCCCGGTCCAAATGACATTTTGAGTCATTTTTGGTGGAGTCCAAAAAATCCATTTTATGATGAAAAACGATGACCCCGGACCTGTCGAACGTTCAAAAAATGGTCAATATTGATGACATTTTAACATTTAATCTTTTGACTTTAAATGACGGTTGGATGTGAATTATTACTTTTTCAACTAATATAAGTGAGTTTAAAGCCATTTCTGTGCCTGAAATTGGTCAAAATTGAAGCTTTTGAGTAAGCGAAAACTCTGTAAAAATAGCAATTTTGGTCACTGTGAGGGTTTAAAAAGTGGTTATTAAACATGAGGCGCGATCCCAATGACATTTTGAATCATTTTTGGTAGAGTCCAAAAAATCAATGTTATGGTGAAAAACGATGACCCCGGACCTGTCGAACGTTCAAAAAATGGTCAATATTGATGACATTTTAACATTTAATCTTTTGACTTTAAATGACGGTTGGATGTGAATTATTACTTTTTCAACTAAAATAAGTGTGTTTAAAGTCATTTCTGTGCCTGAAATTGGTCAAAATGGAAGCTTTTGAGTAAGCGAAAACTCTGTAAAAATAGCAATTTTGGTCACTGTGAGGGTTTAAAAAGTGGTTATTCAACATGAGGCGCGATCCCAATGACATTTTGAATAATTTTTGGTAGAGTCCAAAAAATCAATGTTATGGTGAAAAACGATGACCCCGGACCTGTCGAACGTTCAAAAAATGGTCAATATTGATGACATTTTACCATTTAATCTTTTGACGTTAAATGACTGGTGGATGTGAATTATTACTTTTTCAACTAAAATAAGTGTGTTTAAAGTAATTTCTGTGCCTGAAATTGGTCAAAATTGAAGCTTTTGAGTAAGCGAAACCTTTGTAAAATTGTCAATTTAGGTAACTGTGAGGGTTTAAAAAGTGGTTATTTAACATGAGGCCCGATCCAAATGACATTTTGAATCATTTTTGGTGGAGTCCAAAAAATCAATTTTATGATGAAAAACGATGAACCCCGGACCTGTCGAAAGTTAAAAAAAATGGTCAATATTGATGACATTTTAACATTTAATCTTTTGACTTTAAATGACTGGCGGATGTGAATTATTACTTTTTCAACTAAATAAGTGTGTTTAAAGTCATTTCTGTGCCTGAAATTGGTCAAAATTGAAGCTTCTCAGTAAGCAAAACTCTGTAAAAATGGCAATTTTGGTCACTGTGAGGGATTAAAAAGTGGTTATTCAAAATGAGGCCCGATCCAAATGACATTTTAAATCATTTTTGGTGGAGCCCCAAAAATCTATTTTAGGATGAAAAACGATGACCCCGGACCTGTCCAACGTTAAAAAAATTGTCAATATTGATGACATTTTAAAATTTAATCTTTTGACTTTAAATAACGGTTGGATGTGAATTATTACTTTTTCAACTAATATACGTGTGTTTAAAGTCATTTCTGTGCCTGAAATTGGTCAAAATTGAAGCTTTTGAGTAATCGAAAACTCTGTAAAAATGGCAAATTTGGTCACTGTGAGGGTTTAAAAAGTGGTGAATAAACATGAGGCGTGATCCCAATGACATTTTGAATCATTTTTTGTACAGTCCAAAAAAATCAATTTTATGATGAAAAACGATGACCCCGGACCTGTCGAACGTTCAAAAACGTGGTCAATATTGATGAAATTTTACCATTTAATCTTTTGACTTTAAATGACTGGTGGATGTGAATTATTACTTTTTCAACTAAAATAAGTGTGTTTAAAGTCATTTCTGTGCCTGAAATTGGTCAAAATTGAAGCGTTTGAGTTACAGAAAACTCTGTAAAAATGTCAATATTGGTCACTGTGAAGGTTTAAAAAGTGGTTATTCAACATGAGGCGCGATCCCAATGACATTTTGAATCATTTTGGGTAGAGTCCAAAAAATCAATTTTATGGTGAAAAACGATAACCCCGGACCTGTCGAACGTTCAAAAAAGTGGAAAATATTGATGAAATTTTACCATTTAATCTTTTGACTTTAAATGAATGGTGGATGTGAATTATTACTTTTTCAACTAAAATAAGTGTGTTTAAAATCATTTCTGTGCCTGAAATTGGTCAAAATTGAAGCTTTTGAGTAAGCGAAAACTCTGTAAAAATGGCAATTTTGGTCACTGTGAGGGTTTAAAAAGTGGTTATTTAACATGAGGCCCGATCCAAATGACATTTTGAATAATTTTTGGTAGAGTCTAAAAAATCAATTTTATGATGAAAAACGATGACCCCGGACCTGTCGAACGTTCAAAAAATGGTCAATATTGATGACATTTTAACATTTAATCTTTTGACTTTAAATGACTGGTGGATGTGAATTATTACTTTTTCAACTAAAATAAGTGTGTTTAAAATCATTTCTGTGCCTGAAATTGGTCAAAATTTAAGCTTCTAAGTAAGAAAAACTCTGTAAAAATGGCAATTTTGGTCACTGTGAGGGTTTAAAAAGTGGTTATTAAACATGAGGCGCAATCCCAATGACATTTTGAATCATTTTTGGTAGAGTCCAAAAAAAACAATTTTATGATGAAAAACGATGACCTGTCGAACGTTCAAAAAAGTGGTCAATATTGATGAAATTTTACCATTTAATCTTTTGACTTTAAATGACTGGTGGATGTGAATTATTACTTTTTCAACTATAATAAGTGTGTTTAAAGTAATTTCTGTGCCTGAAATAGGTCAAAATTGAAGCTTTTGAGTAAGCGAAACCTCTGTAAAATTGTCAATTTAGGTCACTGTGAGGGTTTAAAAAGTGGTTATTTAACATGAGGCCCGATCCAAATGACATTTTGAATCATTTTTGGTGGAGTCCAAAAAATCAATTTTATGATGAAAAACGATGACCCCCGGACCTGTCGAACGTTCAAAAAATGGTCAATATTGATGACATTTTAACATTTAATCTTTTGACTTTAAATGACTGGCAGATGTGAATTATTACTTTTTCAACTAATATAAGTGTGTTTAAAGTCATTTCTGTGCCTGAAATTGGTCAAAATGGAAGCTTCTAAGTAAGCAAAACTCTGTAAAAATGGCAATTTTGGTCACTGTGAGGGTTTAAAAAGTGGTTATTAAACATGAGGCGCGATCCCAATGACATTTTGAATCATTTTTGGTAGAGTCCCAAAAAATTAATTTTATGATATAAAATGATGACCCCGGACCTGTCGAACGTTCAAAAAATGGTCAATATTGATGAAAATGTAACATTTAATCTTTTGACTTGAAATGACGGTTGGATGTGAATTATTACTTTTTCAACTAAAATAAGTGTGTTTAAAGTCATTTCTGTGCCTGAAATTGGTCAAAATTGAAGCTTCTAAGTAAGCAAAACTCTGTAAAAATGGCAATTTTGGTCACTGTGAGGGATTAAAAAGTGGTTATACAACATGAGGCCCGGTCCAAATGACATTTTGAGTCATTTTTGGTGGAGTCCAAAAAATCCATTTTATGATGAAAAACGATGACCCCGGACCTGTCGAACGTTCAAAAAATGGTCAATATTGATGACATTTTAACATTTAATCTTTTGACTTTAAATGACGGTTGGATGTGAATTATTACTTTTTCAACTAATATAAGTGTGTTTAAAGTCATTTCTGTGCCTGAAATTGTTCAAAATTGAAGCTTTTGAGTAAGCGAAAACTCTGTAAAAATAGCAATTTTGGTCACTGTGAGGGTTTAAAAAGTGGTTATTAAACATGAGGCGCGATCCCAATGACATTTTGAATCATTTTTGGTAGAGTCCAAAAAATCAATGTTGTGGTGAAAAACGATGACCCCGGACCTGTCGAACGTTCAAAAAAGTGGTCAATATTGATGAAAATGTAACATTTAATCTTTTGACTTTAAATGACTGGTGGATGTGAATTATTACTTTTTCAACTAAAATAAGTGTGTTTAAAGTCATTTCTGTGTCTGAAACTGGTCAAAATTGAAGCTTTTGAGTAATCGAAAACTCTGTAAAAATGGCAAATTTGGTCACTGTGAGGGTTTAAAAAGTGGTGAATAAACATGAGGCGTGATCCCAATGACATTTTGAATCATTTTTGGTAGAGTCCAAAAAAATCAATTTTATGATGAAAAACGATGACCCCGGACCTGTCGAACGTTCAAAAACGTGGTAAATATTGATGAAATTTTACCATCTAATCTTTTGACTTTAAATGACTGGTGGATGTGAATTATTACTTTTTCAACTAAAATAAGTGTGTTTAAAGTCATTTCTGTGCCTGAAATTGGTCAAAATTGAAGCTTTTGAGTAAGCGAAAACTCTGTAAAAATGGCAATTTTGATCACTGTGAGGGTTTAAAAAGTGGTTATTTAACATGAGGCCCGATCCCAATGACATTTTGAATAATTTTTGGTAGAGTCTAAAAAATCAATTTTATGATGAAAAACGATGACCCCGGACCTGTCGAACGTTCAAAAAATGGTCAATATTGATGACATTTTAACATTTAATCTTTTGACTTTAAATGACTGGTGGATGTGAATTATTACTTTTTCAACTAAAATAAGTGTGTTTAAAGTCATTTCTGTGCCTGAAATTGGTCAAAATTTAAGCTTCTAAGTAAGAAAAACTCTGTAAAAATGGCAATTTTGGTCACTGTGAGGGTTTAAAAAGTGGTTATTAAACATGAGGCGCAATCCCAATGACATTTTGAATCATTTTTGGTAGAGTCCAAAAAAAACAATTTTATGATGAAAAACGATGACCCCGGACCTGTCGAACGTTCAAAAAAGTGGTCAATATTGATAAAATTTTACCATTTAATCTTTTGACTTTAAATGACTGGTGGATGTGAATTATTACTTTTTCAACTAAAATAAGTGTGTTTAAAGTCATTTCTGTGCCTGAAATTGGTCAAAATTGAAGCTTTTGAGTAAGCGAAAACTCTGTAAAAATGGCAATTTGGTCACTGTGAAGGTTTAAAAAGTGGTTTTTCAACATGAGGCGCGATCCCAATGACATTTTGAATCATTTTTGGTAGAGTCCAAAAAATCAATTTTATGATGAAAAATGATGACCCCGGACCTGTCAAACGTTCAAAAAATGGTCAATATTGATGAAAATGTAACATTTAATCTTTTGACTTTAAATGACGGTTGGATGTGAATTATTACTTTTTCAACTAAAATAAGTGTGTTTAAAGTCATTTCTGTGCCTGAAATTGGTCAAAATTGAAGCTTCTAAGTAAGCAAAACTCTGTAAAAATGGCAATTTTGGTCACTGTGAGGGATTAAAAAGTGGTTATACAACATGAGGCCCGATCCAAATGACATTTTGAATCATTTTTGGTGGAGTCCAAAAAATCCATTTTATGATGAAAAACGATGACCCCGGACCTGTCGAACGTTCAAAAAATGGTCAATATTGATGACATTTTAACATTTAATCTTTTGACTTTAAATGACGGTTGGATGTGAATTATTACTTTTTCAACTAATATAAGTGTGTTTAATGTCATTTCTGTGCCTGAAATTGGTCAAAATTGAAGCTTTTGAGTAAGCGAAAACTCTGTAAAAATAGCAATTTTGGTCACTGTGAGGGTTTAAAAAGTGGTTATTAAACATGAGGCGCGATCCCAATGACATTTTGAATCATTTTTGGTAGAGTCCAAAAAATCAATGTTATGGTGAAAAACGATGACCTGTCGAACGTTCAAAAAAGTGGTCAATATTGATGAAATTTTACCATTTAATCTTTTGACTTTAAATGACTGGTGGATGTGAATTATTACTTTTTCAACTATAATAAGTGTGTTTAAAGTAATTTCTGTGCCTGAAATAGGTCAAAATTGAAGCTTTTGAGTAAGCGAAACCTCTGTAAAATTGTCAATTTAGGTCACTGTGAGGGTTTAAAAAGTGGTTATTTAACATGAGGCCCGATCCAAATGACATTTTGAATCATTTTTGGTGGAGTCCAAAAAATCAATTTTATGATGAAAAACGATGACCACCGGACCTGTCGAACGTTCAAAAAATGGTCAATATTGATGACATTTTAACATTTAATCTTTTGACTTTAAATGACTGGCAGATGTGAATTATTACTTTTTCAACTAATATAAGTGTGTTTAAAGTCATTTCTGTGCCTGAAATTGTTCAAAATTGAAGCTTTTGAGTTAGAGAAAACTCTGTAAAAATGGCAAATTTGGTCACAGTGAGGGTTTAAAAAGTGGTTATTCAACATGAGGCGCGATCCCAATGACATTTTGAATCATTTTTGGTGGAGTCCAAAAAATCAATTTTATGGTGAAAAACGATGACCCCGGACCTGTCGAACGTTCAAAAAAGTGGTCAATATTGATGAAATTTTACCATTTAATCTTTTGACTTTAAATGACTGGTGGATGTGAATTATTACTTTTTCAACTAAAATAAGTGTGTTTAAAGTCATTTCTGTGCCTGAAATTGGTCAAAATTGAAGCTTTTGAGTAAGCGAAAACTCTGTAAAAATGGCAATTTTGGTCACTGTGAGGGTTTAAAAAGTGGTTATTTAACATGAGGCCCGATCCAAATGACATTTTGAATAATTTTTGGTAGAGTCCAAAAAATCAATTTTATGATGAAAAACGATGACCCCGGACCTGTCGAACGTTCAAAAAATGGTCAATATTGATGACATTTTAACATTTAATCTTTTGACTTTAAATGACTGGCGGATGTGAATTATTACTTTTTCAACTAATATAAGTGTGTTTAAAGTCATTTCTGGGCCTGAAATTGGTCAAAATTGAAGCTTTTGAGTTAGAGAAAACTCTGTAAAAATGGCAATTTTGGTCACTGTGAGGGATTAAAAAGTGGTTATACAACATGAGGCCCGGTCCAAATGACATTTTGAGTCATTTTTGGTGGAGTCCAAAAAATCCATTTTATGATGAAAAACGATGACCCCTGACCTGTCGAACGTTCAAAAAATGGTCAATATTGATGACATTTTAACATTTAATCTTTTGACTTTAAATGACGGTTGGATGTGAATTATTACTTTTTCAACTAATATAAGTGTGTTTAAAGTCATTTCTGTGCCTGAAATTGGTCAAAATTGAAGCTTTTGAGTAAGCGAAAACTCTGTAAAAATGGCAATTTTGGTCACTGTGAGGGTTTAAAAAGTGGTTATTTAACATGAGGCCCGATCCAAATGACATTTTGAATAATTTTTGGTAGAGTCCAAAAAATCAATTTTATGATGAAAAACGATGACCCCGGACCTGTCGAACGTTAAAAAAATGGTCAATATTGATGACATTTTAACATTTAATCTTTTGACTTTAAATGACTGGCGGATGTGAATTATTACTTTTTCAACTAAAATAAGTGTGTTTAAAGTCATTTCTGTGCCTGAAATTGGTCAAAATGGAAGCTTCTAAGTAAGCAAAACTCTGTAAAAATGGCAATTTTTGTCACTGTGAGAGATTAAAAAGTGGTTATACAACATGAGGCCCGGTCCAAATGACATTTTGAGTCATTTTTGGTGGAGTCAAAAAAATCCATTTTATGATGAAAAACGATGACCCCGGACCTGTCGAACGTTCAAAAAATTGTCAATATTGATGACATTTTAACATTTAATCTTTTGACTTTAAATGACGGTTGGATGTGAATTATTACTTTTTCAACTAATATAAGTGTGTTTAAAGTCATTTCTGTGCCTGAAATTGGTCAAAATTGAAGCTTTTGAGTAAGCGAAAACTCTGTAAAAATTAGCAATTTTGGTCACTGTGAGGGTTTAAAAAGTGGTTATTAAACATGAGGCTCGATCCCAATGACATTTTGAATCATTTTTGGTAGAGTCCAAAAAATCAATGTTATGGTGAAAAACGATGACCCCGGACCTGTCGAACGTTCAAAAAAGTGGTCAATATTGATGAAATTTTACCATTTAATCTTTTGACTTTAAATGACTGGTGGATGTGAATTATTACTTTTTCAACTAAAATAAGTGTGTTTAAAGTAATTTCTGTGCCTGAAATTGGTCAAAATTGAAGCTTTTGAGTAAGCGAAACCTCTGTAAAATTGTCAATTTAGGTCACTGTGAGGGTTTAAAAAGTGGTTATTTAACATGAGGCCCGATCCAAATGACATTTTGAATAATTTTTGGTGGAGTCCAAAAAATCAATTTTATGATGAAAAACGATGACCCCCGGACCTCTCGAACGTTCAAAAAATGGTCAATATTGATGACATTTTAACATTTAATCTTTTGACTTTAAATGACTGGCGGATGTGAATTATTACTTTTTCAACTAATATAAGTGTGTTTAAAGTCATTTCTGTGCCTGAAATTGGTCAAAATTGAAGCTTTTGAGTTAGAGAAAACTCTGTAAAAATGGCAATTTTGGTCACTGTGAGGGATTAAAAAGTGGTTATACAACATGAGGCCCGGTCCAAATGACATTTTGAGTCATTTTTGGTGGAGTCCAAAAAATCCATTTTATGATGAAAAACGATGACCCCGGACCTGTCGAACGTTCAAAAAATGGTCAATATTGATGACATTTTAACATTTAATCTTTTGACTTTAAATGACGGTTGGATGTGAATTATTACTTTTTCAACTAATATAAGTGAGTTTAAAGTCATTTCTGTGCCTGAAATTGGTCAAAATTGAAGCTTTTGAGTAAGCGAAAACTCTGTAAAAATAGCAATTTTGGTCACTGTGAGGGTTTAAAAAGTGGTTATTAAACATGAGGCGCGATCCCAATGACATTTTGAATCATTTTTGGTAGAGTCCAAAAAATCAATGTTATGGTGAAAAACGATGACCCCGGACCTGTCGAACGTTCAAAAAATGGTCAATATTGATGACATTTTAACATTTAATCTTTTGACTTTAAATGACGGTTGGATGTGAATTATTACTTTTTCAACTAAAATAAGTGTGTTTAAAGTCCTTTCTGTGCCTGAAATTGGTCAAAATGGAAGCTTTTGAGTAAGCGAAAACTCTGTAAAAATAGCAATTTTGGTCACTGTGAGGGTTTAAAAAGTGGTTATTCAACATGAGGCGCGATCCCAATGACATTTTGAATAATTTTTGGTAGAGTCCAAAAAATCAATGTTATGGTGAAAAACGATGACCCCGGACCTGTCGAACGTTCAAAAAATGGTCAATATTGATGACATTTTACCATTTAATCTTTTGACGTTAAATGACTGGTGGATGTGAATTATTACTTTTTCAACTAAAATAAGTGTGTTTAAAGTAATTTCTGTGCGTGAAATTGGTCAAAATTGAAGCTTTTGAGTAAGCGAAACCTTTGTAAAATTGTCAATTTAGGTCACTGTGAGGGTTTAAAAAGTGGTTATTTAACATGAGGCCCGATCCAAATGACATTTTGAATCATTTTTGGTGGAGTCCAAAAAATCAATTTTATGATGAAAAACGATGACCCGGACCTGTCGAAAGTTAAAAAAATGGTCAATATTGATGACATTTTAACATTTAATCTTTTGACTTTAAATGACTGGCGGATGTGAATTATTACTTTTTCAACTAAATAAGTGTGTTTAAAGTCATTTCTGTGCCTGAAATTGGTCAAAATTGAAGCTTCTAAGTAAGCAAAACTCTGTAAAAATGGCAATTTTGGTCACTGTGAGGGATTAAAAAGTGGTTATTCAACATGAGGCCCGATCCAAATGACATTTTAAATCATTTTTGGTGGAGCCCCAAAAATCTATTTTATGATGAAAAACGATGACCCCGGACCTGTCCAACGTTAAAAAAATTGTCAATATAGATGACATTTTAACATTTAATCTTTTGACTTTAAATGACTGGCGGATGTGAATTATTACTTTTTCAACTAATATAAGTGTGTTTAAAGTCATTTCTGTGCCTGAAATTGGTCAAAATTGAAGCTTTTGAGTTAGAGAAAACTCTGTAAAAATGGCAATTTTGGTCACTGTGAGGGATTAAAAAGTGGTTATACAACATGAGGCCCGGTCCAAATGACATTTTGAGTCATTTTTGGTGGAGTCCAAAAAATCCATTTTATGATGAAAAACGATGACCCCGGACCTGTCGAACGTTCAAAAAATGGTCAATATTGATGACATTTTAACATTTAATCTTTTGACTTTAAATGACGGTTGGATGTGAATTATTACTTTTTCAACTAATATAAGTGAGTTTAAAGCCATTTCTGTGCCTGAAATTGGTCAAAATTGAAGCTTTTGAGTAAGCGAAAACTCTGTAAAAATAGCAATTTTGGTCACTGTGAGGGTTTAAAAAGTGGTTATTAAACATGAGGCGCGATCCCAATGACATTTTGAATCATTTTTGGTAGAGTCCAAAAAATCAATGTTATGGTGAAAAACGATGACCCCGGACCTGTCGAACGTTCAAAAAATGGTCAATATTGATGACATTTTAACATTTAATCTTTTGACTTTAAATGACGGTTGGATGTGAATTATTACTTTTTCAACTAAAATAAGTGTGTTTAAAGTCATTTCTGTGCCTGAAATTGGTCAAAATGGAAGCTTTTGAGTAAGCGAAAACTCTGTAAAAATAGCAATTTTGGTCACTGTGAGGGTTTAAAAAGTGGTTATTCAACATGAGGCGCGATCCCAATGACATTTTGAATAATTTTTGGTAGAGTCCAAAAAATCAATGTTATGGTGAAAAACGATGACCCCGGACCTGTCGAACGTTCAAAAAATGGTCAATATTGATGACATTTTACCATTTAATCTTTTGACGTTAAATGACTGGTGGATGTGAATTATTACTTTTTCAACTAAAATAAGTGTGTTTAAAGTAATTTCTGTGCCTGAAATTGGTCAAAATTGAAGCTTTTGAGTAAGCGAAACCTTTGTAAAATTGTCAATTTAGGTAACTGTGAGGGTTTAAAAAGTGGTTATTTAACATGAGGCCCGATCCAAATGACATTTTGAATCATTTTTGGTGGAGTCCAAAAAATCAATTTTATGATGAAAAACGATGAACCCCGGACCTGTCGAAAGTTAAAAAAATGGTCAATATTGATGACATTTTAACATTTAATCTTTTGACTTTAAATGACTGGCGGATGTGAATTATTACTTTTTCAACTAAATAAGTGTGTTTAAAGTCATTTCTGTGCCTGAAATTGGTCAAAATTGAAGCTTCTCAGTAAGCAAAACTCTGTAAAAATGGCAATTTTGGTCACTGTGAGGGATTAAAAAGTGGTTATTCAAAATGAGGCCCGATCCAAATGACATTTTAAATCATTTTTGGTGGAGCCCCAAAAATCTATTTTAGGATGAAAAACGATGACCCCGGACCTGTCCAACGTTAAAAAAATTGTCAATATTGATGACATTTTAAAATTTAATCTTTTGACTTTAAATAACGGTTGGATGTGAATTATTACTTTTTCAACTAATATACGTGTGTTTAAAGTCATTTCTGTGCCTGAAATTGGTCAAAATTGAAGCTTTTGAGTAATCGAAAACTCTGTAAAAATGGCAAATTTGGTCACTGTGAGGGTTTAAAAAGTGGTGAATAAACATGAGGCGTGATCCCAATGACATTTTGAATCATTTTTTGTACAGTCCAAAAAAATCAATTTTATGATGAAAAACGATGACCCCGGACCTGTCGAACGTTCAAAAACGTGGTCAATATTGATGAAATTTTACCATTTAATCTTTTGACTTTAAATGACTGGTGGATGTGAATTATTACTTTTTCAACTAAAATAAGTGTGTTTAAAGTCATTTCTGTGCCTGAAATTGGTCAAAATTGAAGCGTTTGAGTTACAGAAAACTCTGTAAAAATGTCAATATTGGTCACTGTGAAGGTTTAAAAAGTGGTTATTCAACATGAGGCGCGATCCCAATGACATTTTGAATCATTTTGGGTAGAGTCCAAAAAATCAATTTTATGGTGAAAAACGATAACCCCGGACCTGTCGAACGTTCAAAAAAGTGGAAAATATTGATGAAATTTTACCATTTAATCTTTTGACTTTAAATGAATGGTGGATGTGAATTATTACTTTTTCAACTAAAATAAGTGTGTTTAAAATCATTTCTGTGCCTGAAATTGGTCAAAATTGAAGCTTTTGAGTAAGCGAAAACTCTGTAAAAATGGCAATTTTGGTCACTGTGAGGGTTTAAAAAGTGGTTATTTAACATGAGGCCCGATCCAAATGACATTTTGAATAATTTTTGGTAGAGTCTAAAAAATCAATTTTATGATGAAAAACGATGACCCCGGACCTGTCGAACGTTCAAAAAATGGTCAATATTGATGACATTTTAACATTTAATCTTTTGACTTTAAATGACTGGTGGATGTGAATTATTACTTTTTCAACTAAAATAAGTGTGTTTAAAATCATTTCTGTGCCTGAAATTGGTCAAAATTTAAGCTTCTAAGTAAGAAAAACTCTGTAAAAATGGCAATTTTGGTCACTGTGAGGGTTTAAAAAGTGGTTATTAAACATGAGGCGCAATCCCAATGACATTTTGAATCATTTTTGGTAGAGTCCAAAAAAAACAATTTTATGATGAAAAACGATGACCTGTCGAACGTTCAAAAAAGTGGTCAATATTGATGAAATTTTACCATTTAATCTTTTGACTTTAAATGACTGGTGGATGTGAATTATTACTTTTTCAACTATAATAAGTGTGTTTAAAGTAATTTCTGTGCCTGAAATAGGTCAAAATTGAAGCTTTTGAGTAAGCGAAACCTCTGTAAAATTGTCAATTTAGGTCACTGTGAGGGTTTAAAAAGTGGTTATTTAACATGAGGCCCGATCCAAATGACATTTTGAATCATTTTTGGTGGAGTCCAAAAAATCAATTTTATGATGAAAAACGATGACCCCCGGACCTGTCGAACGTTCAAAAAATGGTCAATATTGATGACATTTTAACATTTAATCTTTTGACTTTAAATGACTGGCAGATGTGAATTATTACTTTTTCAACTAATATAAGTGTGTTTAAAGTCATTTCTGTGCCTGAAATTGGTCAAAATGGAAGCTTCTAAGTAAGCAAAACTCTGTAAAAATGGCAATTTTGGTCACTGTGAGGGTTTAAAAAGTGGTTATTAAACATGAGGCGCGATCCCAATGACATTTTGAATCATTTTTGGTAGAGTCCCAAAAAATTAATTTTATGATATAAAATGATGACCCCGGACCTGTCGAACGTTCAAAAAATGGTCAATATTGATGAAAATGTAACATTTAATCTTTTGACTTGAAATGACGGTTGGATGTGAATTATTACTTTTTCAACTAAAATAAGTGTGTTTAAAGTCATTTCTGTGCCTGAAATTGGTCAAAATTGAAGCTTCTAAGTAAGCAAAACTCTGTAAAAATGGCAATTTTGGTCACTGTGAGGGATTAAAAAGTGGTTATACAACATGAGGCCCGGTCCAAATGACATTTTGAGTCATTTTTGGTGGAGTCCAAAAAATCCATTTTATGATGAAAAACGATGACCCCGGACCTGTCGAACGTTCAAAAAATGGTCAATATTGATGACATTTTAACATTTAATCTTTTGACTTTAAATGACGGTTGGATGTGAATTATTACTTTTTCAACTAATATAAGTGTGTTTAAAGTCATTTCTGTGCCTGAAATTGTTCAAAATTGAAGCTTTTGAGTAAGCGAAAACTCTGTAAAAATAGCAATTTTGGTCACTGTGAGGGTTTAAAAAGTGGTTATTAAACATGAGGCGCGATCCCAATGACATTTTGAATCATTTTTGGTAGAGTCCAAAAAATCAATGTTGTGGTGAAAAACGATGACCCCGGACCTGTCGAACGTTCAAAAAAGTGGTCAATATTGATGAAAATGTAACATTTAATCTTTTGACTTTAAATGACTGGTGGATGTGAATTATTACTTTTTCAACTAAAATAAGTGTGTTTAAAGTCATTTCTGTGTCTGAAACTGGTCAAAATTGAAGCTTTTGAGTAATCGAAAACTCTGTAAAAATGGCAAATTTGGTCACTGTGAGGGTTTAAAAAGTGGTGAATAAACATGAGGCGTGATCCCAATGACATTTTGAATCATTTTTGGTAGAGTCCAAAAAAATCAATTTTATGATGAAAAACGATGACCCCGGACCTGTCGAACGTTCAAAAACGTGGTAAATATTGATGAAATTTTACCATCTAATCTTTTGACTTTAAATGACTGGTGGATGTGAATTATTACTTTTTCAACTAAAATAAGTGTGTTTAAAGTCATTTCTGTGCCTGAAATTGGTCAAAATTGAAGCTTTTGAGTAAGCGAAAACTCTGTAAAAATGGCAATTTTGATCACTGTGAGGGTTTAAAAAGTGGTTATTTAACATGAGGCCCGATCCCAATGACATTTTGAATAATTTTTGGTAGAGTCTAAAAAATCAATTTTATGATGAAAAACGATGACCCCGGACCTGTCGAACGTTCAAAAAATGGTCAATATTGATGACATTTTAACATTTAATCTTTTGACTTTAAATGACTGGTGGATGTGAATTATTACTTTTTCAACTAAAATAAGTGTGTTTAAAGTCATTTCTGTGCCTGAAATTGGTCAAAATTTAAGCTTCTAAGTAAGAAAAACTCTGTAAAAATGGCAATTTTGGTCACTGTGAGGGTTTAAAAAGTGGTTATTAAACATGAGGCGCAATCCCAATGACATTTTGAATCATTTTTGGTAGAGTCCAAAAAAAACAATTTTATGATGAAAAACGATGACCCCGGACCTGTCGAACGTTCAAAAAAGTGGTCAATATTGATAAAATTTTACCATTTAATCTTTTGACTTTAAATGACTGGTGGATGTGAATTATTACTTTTTCAACTAAAATAAGTGTGTTTAAAGTCATTTCTGTGCCTGAAATTGGTCAAAATTGAAGCTTTTGAGTAAGCGAAAACTCTGTAAAAATGGCAATTTGGTCACTGTGAAGGTTTAAAAAGTGGTTTTTCAACATGAGGCGCGATCCCAATGACATTTTGAATCATTTTTGGTAGAGTCCAAAAAATCAATTTTATGATGAAAAATGATGACCCCGGACCTGTCAAACGTTCAAAAAATGGTCAATATTGATGAAAATGTAACATTTAATCTTTTGACTTTAAATGACGGTTGGATGTGAATTATTACTTTTTCAACTAAAATAAGTGTGTTTAAAGTCATTTCTGTGCCTGAAATTGGTCAAAATTGAAGCTTCTAAGTAAGCAAAACTCTGTAAAAATGGCAATTTTGGTCACTGTGAGGGATTAAAAAGTGGTTATACAACATGAGGCCCGATCCAAATGACATTTTGAATCATTTTTGGTGGAGTCCAAAAAATCCATTTTATGATGAAAAACGATGACCCCGGACCTGTCGAACGTTCAAAAAATGGTCAATATTGATGACATTTTAACATTTAATCTTTTGACTTTAAATGACGGTTGGATGTGAATTATTACTTTTTCAACTAATATAAGTGTGTTTAAAGTCATTTCTGTGCCTGAAATTGTTCAAAATTGAAGCTTTTGAGTAAGCGAAACCTCTGTAAAATTGTCAATTTAGGTCACTGTGAGGGTTTAAAAAGTGGTTATTTAACATGAGGCCCGATCCAAATGACATTTTGAATCATTTTTGGTGGAGTCCAAAAAATCAATTTTATGATGAAAAACGATGACCACCGGACCTGTCGAACGTTCAAAAAATGGTCAATATTGATGACATTTTAACATTTAATCTTTTGACTTTAAATGACTGGCAGATGTGAATTATTACTTTTTCAACTAATATAAGTGTGTTTAAAGTCATTTCTGTGCCTGAAATTGTTCAAAATTGAAGCTTTTGAGTTAGAGAAAACTCTGTAAAAATGGCAAATTTGGTCACAGTGAGGGTTTAAAAAGTGGTTATTCAACATGAGGCGCGATCCCAATGACATTTTGAATCATTTTTGGTGGAGTCCAAAAAATCAATTTTATGGTGAAAAACGATGACCCCGGACCTGTCGAACGTTCAAAAAAGTGGTCAATATTGATGAAATTTTACCATTTAATCTTTTGACTTTAAATGACTGGTGGATGTGAATTATTACTTTTTCAACTAAAATAAGTGTGTTTAAAGTCATTTCTGTGCCTGAAATTGGTCAAAATTGAAGCTTTTGAGTAAGCGAAAACTCTGTAAAAATGGCAATTTTGGTCACTGTGAGGGTTTAAAAAGTGGTTATTTAACATGAGGCCCGATCCAAATGACATTTTGAATAATTTTTGGTAGAGTCCAAAAAATCAATTTTATGATGAAAAACGATGACCCCGGACCTGTCGAACGTTCAAAAAATGGTCAATATTGATGACATTTTAACATTTAATCTTTTGACTTTAAATGACTGGCGGATGTGAATTATTACTTTTTCAACTAAAATAAGTGTGTTTAAAGTCATTTCTGTGCCTGAAATTGGTCAAAATGGAAGCTTCTAAGTAAGCAAAACTCTGTAAAAATGGCAATTTTGGTCACTGTGAGGGTTTAAAAAGTGGTTATTAAACATGAGGCGCGATCCCAATGACATTTTGAATCATTTTTGGTAGAGTCCCAAAAAATTAATTTTATGATATAAAATGATGACCCCGGACCTGTCGAACGTTCAAAAAATGGTCAATATTGATGACATTTTAACATTTAATCTTTTGACTTTAAATGACTGGTGGATGTGAATTATTACTTTTTCAACTAAAATAAGTGTGTTTAAAGTCATTTCTGTGCCTGAAATTGGTCAAAATTTAAGCTTCTAAGTAAGAAAAACTCTGTAAAAATGGCAATTTTGGTCACTGTGAGGGTTTAAAAAGTGGTTATTAAACATGAGGCGCAATCCCAATGACATTTTGAATCATTTTTGGTAGAGTCCAAAAAAAACAATTTTATGATGAAAAACGATGACCCCGGACCTGTCGAACGTTCAAAAAAGTGGTCAATATTGATAAAATTTTACCATTTAATCTTTTGACTTTAAATGACTGGTGGATGTGAATTATTACTTTTTCAACTAAAATAAGTGTGTTTAAAGTCATTTCTGTGCCTGAAATTGGTCAAAATTGAAGCTTTTGAGTAAGCGAAAACTCTGTAAAAATGGCAATTTTGGTCACTGTGAAGGTTTAAAAAGTGGTTATTCAACATGAGGCGCGATCCCAATGACATTTTGAATCATTTTTGGTAGAGTCCAAAAAATCAATTTTATGATGAAAAATGATTACCCCGGACCTGTCAAACGTTCAAAAAATGGTCAATATTGATGAAAATGTAACATTTAATCTTTTGACTTTAAATGACGGTTGGATGTGAATTATTACTTTTTCAACTAAAATAAGTGTGTTTAAAGTCATTTCTGTGCCTGAAATTGGTCAAAATTGAAGCTTCTAAGTAAGCAAAACTCTGTAAAAATGGCAATTTTGGTCACTGTGAGGGATTAAAAAGTGGTTATACAACATGAGGCCCGATCCAAATGACATTTTGAATCATTTTTGGTGGAGTCCAAAAAATCAATTTTATGATGAAAAACGATGACCCCGGACCTGTCGAACGTTCAAAAAATGGTCAATATTGATGAAAATGTAACATTTAATCTTTTGACTTGAAATGACGGTTGGATGTGAATTATTACTTTTTCAACTAATATAAGTGTGTTTAATGTCATTTCTGTGCCTGAAATTGGTCAAAATTGAAGCTTTTGAGTAAGCGAAAACTCTGTAAAAATAGCAATTTTGGTCACTGTGAGGAATTAAAAAGTGGTTATTAAACATGAGGCGCGATCCCAATGACATTTTGAATCATTTTTGGTAGAGTCCAAAAAATCAATGTTATGGTGAAAAACGATGACCACCGGACCTGTCGAACGTTCAAAAAATGGTCAATATTGATGACATTTTAACATTTAATCTTTTGACTTTAAATGACTGGCAGATGTGAATTATTACTTTTTCAACTAATATAAGTGTGTTTAAAGTCATTTCTGTGCCTGAAATTGGTCAAAATTGAAGCTTTTGAGTTAGAGAAAACTCTGTAAAAATGGCAAATTTGGTCACTGTGAGGGTTTAAAAAGTGGTTATTCAACATGAGGCGCGATCCCAATGACATTTTGAATCATTTTTGGTAGAGTCCAAAAAATCAATTTTATGATGAAAAACGATGACCCCGGACCTGTCGAACGTTCAAAAAATGGTCAATATTGATGACATTTTAACATTTAATCTTTTGACTTTAAATGACTGGCGGATGTGAATTATTACTTTTTCAACTAAAATAAGTGTGTTTAAAGTCATTTCTGTGCCTGAAATTGGTCAAAATGGAAGCTTCTAAGTAAGCAAAACTCTGTAAAAATGGCAATTTTGGTCACTGTGAGGGTTTAAAAAGTGGTTATTAAACATGAGGCGCGATCCCAATGACATTTTGAATCATTTTTGGTAGAGTCCAAAAAAATTAATTTTATGATATAAAATGATGACCCCGGACCTGTCGAACGTTCAAAAAATTGTCAATATTGATGAAAATGTAACATTTAATCTTTTGACTTTAAATGACTATTGGATGTGAATTATTACTTTTTCAACTAAAATAAGTGTGTTTAAAGTCATTTCTGTGCCTGAAATTGGTCAAAATTGAAGCTTTTGAGTAAGCGAAAACTCTGTAAAAATGGCAATTTTGGTCACTGTGAAGGTTTAAAAGGTGGTTATTCAACATGAGGCGCGATCCCAATGACATTTTGAATCATTTTTGGTAGAGTCCAAAAAATCAATTTTATGATGAAAAATGATGACCCCGGACCTGTCAAACGTTCAAAAAATGGTCAATATTGATGAAAATGTAACATTTAATCTTTTGACTTGAAATGACGGTTGGATGTGAATTATTACTTTTTCAACTAAAATAAGTGTTTAAAGTCATTTCTGTGCCTGAAATTGGTCAAAATTGAAGCTTTTGAGTTAGAGAAAACTCTGTAAAAATGGCAATTTTGGTCACTGTGAGGGATTAAAAAGTGGTTATACAACATGAGGCCCGGTCTAAATGACATTTTGAGTCATTTTTGGTGGAGTCCAAAAAATCCATTTTATGATGAAAAACGATGACCCCGGACCTGTCGAACGTTCAAAAAAGTGGTCAATATTGATGAAATTTTACCATTGAATCTTTTGACTTTAAATGACTGGTGGATGTGAATTATTACTTTTTCAACTAAAATAAGTGTGTTTAAAGTAATTTCTGTGCCTGAAATTGGTCAAAATTGAAGCTTTTGAATAAGCGAAACCTCTGTAAAATTGTCAATTTAGGTCACTGTGAGGGTTTAAAAAGTGATTATTTAACATGAGGCCCGATCCAAATGACATTTTGAATAATTTTTGGTGGAGTCCAAAAAATCAATTTTATGATGAAAAACGATGACCCCCGGACCTGTCGAACGTTCAAAAAATGGTCAATATTGATGACATTTTAACATTTAATCTTTTGACTTTAAATGACTGGCGGATGTGAATTATTACTTTTTCAACTAATATAAGTGTGTTTAAAGTCATTTCTGTGCCTGAAATTGGTCAAAATTGAAGCTTTTGAGTAAGCGAAAACTCTGTAAAAATAGAATTTTGGTCACTGTGAGGGTTTAAAAAGTGGTTATTAAACATGAGGCGCGATCCCAATGACATTTTGAATCATTTTTGGTAGAGTCCAAAAAATCAATGGTATGGTGAAAAACGATGACCCCGGACCTGTCGAACGTTCAAAAAATGGTCAATATTGATGACATTTTAACATTTAATCTTTTGACTTTAAATGACTGGCGGATTTGAATTATTACTTTTTCAACTAAAATAAGTGTGTTTAAAGTCATTTCTGTGCCTGAAATTGGTCAAAATGGAAGCTTTTGAGTAAGCGAAAACTCTGTAAAAATGGCAATTTTGGTCACTGTGAGGGTTTAAAAAGTGGTTCTTAAACATGAGGCGCGATCCCAATGACATTTTGAATCATTTTTTGTAGAGTCCAAAAATTCTATTTTATGGTGAAAAACGATGACCCCGGACCTGTCGAACGTTCAAAAAACGGTCAATATTGATGAAAATGTAACATTTAATCTTTTGACTTTAAATGACGGTTGGATGTGAATTATTACTTTTTCAACTAAAATAAGTGTGTTTAAAGTCATTTCTGTGCCTGAAATTGGTCAAAATTGAAGCTTTTGAGTAAGCGAAAACTCTGTAAAAATGGCAATTTTGGTCACTGTGAAGGTTTAAAAAGTGGTTATTCAACATGAGGCCCGATCCAAATGACATTTTGAATCATTTTTGGTAGAGTCTAAAAAAATCAATTTTATGATGAAAAACGATGACCCGGACCTGTCGAACGTTCAAAAAATGGTCAATATTGATGACATTTTAACATTTAATCTTTTGACTTTAAATGACTGGTGGATGTGAATTATTACTTTTTCAACTAAAATAAGTGTGTTTAAAGTCATTTCTGTGCCTGAAATTGGTCAAAATTTAAGCTTCTAAGTAAGAAAAACTCTGTAAAAATGGCAATTTTGGTCACTGTGAGGGTTTAAAAAGTGGTTATTAAACATGAGGCGCGATCCCAATGACATTTTGAATCATTTTTGGTAGAGTCCCAAAAAATTAATTTTATGATATAAAATGATGACCCCGGACCTGTCGAACGTTCAAAAAATTGTCAATATTGATGAAAATGTAACATTTAATCTTTTGACTTTAAATGACTATTGGATGTGAATTATTACTTTTTCAACTAAAATAAGTGTGTTTAAAGTCATTTCTGTGCCTGAAATTGGTCAAAATTGAAGCTTTTGAGTAAGCGAAAACTCTGTAAAAATGGCAATTTTGGTCACTGTGAAGGTTTAAAAGGTGGTTATTCAACATGAGGCGCGATCCCAATGACATTTTGAATCATTTTTGGTAGAGTCTAAAAAATCAATTTTATGATGAAAAACGATGACCCCGGACCTGTCGAACGTTCAAAAAATGGTCAATATTGATGACATTTTAACATTTAATCTTTTGACTTTAAATGACTGGTGGATGTGAATTATTACTTTTTCAACTAAAATAAGTGTGTTTAAAGTCATTTCTGTGCCTGAAATTGGTCAAAATTTAAGCTTATAAGTAAGAAAAACTCTGTAAAAATGGCAATTTTGGTCACTGTGAGGGTTTAAAAAGTGGTTATTAAACATGAGGCGCAATCCCAATGACATTTTGAATCATTTTTGGTAGAGTCCAAAAAAAACAATTTTATGATGAAAAACGATGACCCCGGACCTGTCGAACGTTCAAAAAAGTGGTCAATATTGATAAAATTTTACCATTTAATCTTTTGACTTTAAATGACTGGTGGATGTGAATTATTACTTTTTCAACTAAAATAAGTGTGTTTAAAGTCATTTCTGTGCCTGAAATTGGTCAAAATTGAAGCTTTTGAGTAAGCGAAAACTCTGTAAAAATGGCAATTTTGGTCACTGTGAAGGTTTAAAAAGTGGTTATTCAACATGAGGCGCGATCCCAATGACATTTTGAATCATTTTTGGTAGAGTCCAAAAAATCAATTTTATGATGAAAAATGATTACCCCGGACCTGTCAAACGTTCAAAAAATGGTCAATATTGATGAAAATGTAACATTTAATCTTTTGACTTTAAATGACGGTTGGATGTGAATTATTACTTTTTCAACTAAAATAAGTGTGTTTAAAGTCATTTCTGTGCCTGAAATTGGTCAAAATTGAAGCTTCTAAGTAAGCAAAACTCTGTAAAAATGGCAATTTTGGTCACTGTGAGGGATTAAAAAGTGGTTATACAACATGAGGCCCGATCCAAATGACATTTTGAATCATTTTTGGTGGAGTCCAAAAAATCCATTTTATGATGAAAAACGATGACCCCGGACCTGTCGAACGTTCAAAAAATGGTCAATATTGATGAAAATGTAACATTTAATCTTTTGACTTGAAATGACGGTTGGATGTGAATTATTACTTTTTCAACTAATATAAGTGTGTTTAATGTCATTTCTGTGCCTGAAATTGGTCAAAATTGAAGCTTTTGAGTAAGCGAAAACTCTGTAAAAATAGCAATTTTGGTCACTGTGAGGGTTTAAAAAGTGGTTATTAAACATGAGGCGCGATCCCAATGACATTTTGAATCATTTTTGGTAGAGTCCAAAAAATCAATGTTATGGTGAAAAACGATGACCACCGGACCTGTCGAACGTTCAAAAAATGGTCAATATTGATGACATTTTAACATTTAATCTTTTGACTTTAAATGACTGGCAGATGTGAATTATTACTTTTTCAACTAATATAAGTGTGTTTAAAGTCATTTCTGTGCCTGAAATTGGTCAAAATTGAAGCTTTTGAGTTAGAGAAAACTCTGTAAAAATGGCAAATTTGGTCACTGTGAGGGTTTAAAAAGTGGTTATTCAACATGAGGCGCGATCCCAATGACATTTTGAATCATTTTTGGTAGAGTCCAAAAAATCAATTTTATGATGAAAAACGATGACCCCGGACCTGTCGAACGTTCAAAAAATGGTCAATATTGATGACATTTTAACATTTAATCTTTTGACTTTAAATGACTGGCGGATGTGAATTATTACTTTTTCAACTAAAATAAGTGTGTTTAAAGTCATTTCTGTGCCTGAAATTGGTCAAAATGGAAGCTTCTAAGTAAGCAAAACTCTGTAAAAATGGCAATTTTGGTCACTGTGAGGGTTTAAAAAGTGGTTATTAAACATGAGGCGCGATCCCAATGACATTTTGAATCATTTTTGGTAGAGTCCAAAAAAATTAATTTTATGATATAAAATGATGACCCCGGACCTGTCGAACGTTCAAAAAATTGTCAATATTGATGAAAATGTAACATTTAATCTTTTGACTTTAAATGACTATTGGATGTGAATTATTACTTTTTCAACTAAAATAAGTGTGTTTAAAGTCATTTCTGTGCCTGAAATTAGTCAAAATTGAAGCTTTTGAGTAAGCGAAAACTCTGTAAAAATGGCAATTTTGGTCACTGTGAAGGTTTAAAAGGTGGTTATTCAACATGAGGCGCGATCCCAATGACATTTTGAATCATTTTTGGTAGAGTCCAAAAAATCAATTTTATGATGAAAAATGATGACCCCGGACCTGTCAAACGTTCAAAAAATGGTCAATATTGATGAAAATGTAACATTTAATCTTTTGACTTGAAATGACGGTTGGATGTGAATTATTACTTTTTCAACTAAAATAAGTGTTTAAAGTCATTTCTGTGCCTGAAATTGGTCAAAATTGAAGCTTTTGAGTTAGAGAAAACTCTGTAAAAATGGCAATTTTGGTCACTGTGAGGGATTAAAAAGTGGTTATACAACATGAGGCCCGGTCTAAATGACATTTTGAGTCATTTTTGGTGGAGTCCAAAAAATCCATTTTATGATGAAAAACGATGACCCCGGACCTGTCGAACGTTCAAAAAAGTGGTCAATATTGATGAAATTTTACCATTGAATCTTTTGACTTTAAATGACTGGTGGATGTGAATTATTACTTTTTCAACTAAAATAAGTGTGTTTAAAGTAATTTCTGTGCCTGAAATTGGTCAAAATTGAAGCTTTTGAATAAGCGAAACCTCTGTAAAATTGTCAATTTAGGTCACTGTGAGGGTTTAAAAAGTGGTTATTTAACATGAGGCCCGATCCAAATGACATTTTGAATAATTTTTGGTGGAGTCCAAAAAATCAATTTTATGATGAAAAACGATGACCCCCGGACCTGTCGAACGTTCAAAAAATGGTCAATATTGATGACATTTTAACATTTAATCTTTTGACTTTAAATGACTGGCGGATGTGAATTATTACTTTTTCAACTAATATAAGTGTGTTTAAAGTCATTTCTGTGCCTGAAATTGGTCAAAATTGAAGCTTTTGAGTAAGCGAAAACTCTGTAAAAATAGAATTTTGGTCACTGTGAGGGTTTAAAAAGTGGTTATTAAACATGAGGCGCGATCCCAATGACATTTTGAATCATTTTTGGTAGAGTCCAAAAAATCAATGGTATGGTGAAAAACGATGACCCCGGACCTGTCGAACGTTCAAAAAATGGTCAATATTGATGACATTTTAACATTTAATCTTTTGACTTTAAATGACTGGCGGATGTGAATTATTACTTTTTCAACTAAAATAAGTGTGTTTAAAGTCATGTCTGTGCCTGAAATTGGTCAAAATGGAAGCTTTTGAGTAAGCGAAAACTCTGTAAAAATGGCAATTTTGGTCACTGTGAGGGTTTAAAAAGTGGTTCTTAAACATGAGGCGCGATCCCAATGACATTTTGAATCATTTTTTGTAGAGTCCAAAAATTCTATTTTATGGTGAAAAACGATGACCCCGGACCTGTCGAACGTTCAAAAAACGGTCAATATTGATGAAAATGTAACATTTAATCTTTTGACTTTAAATGACGGTTGGATGTGAATTATTACTTTTTCAACTAAAATAAGTGTGTTTAAAGTCATTTCTGTGCCTGAAATTGGTCAAAATTGAAGCTTTTGAGTAAGCGAAAACTCTGTAAAAATGGCAATTTTGGTCACTGTGAAGGTTTAAAAAGTGGTTATTCAACATGAGGCGCGATCCCAATGACATTTTGAATCATTTTTGGTAGAGTCCAAAAAATCAATTTTATGATGAAAAATGATGACCCCGGACCTGTCAAACGTTCAAAAAATGGTCAATATTGATGAAAATGTAACATTTAATCTTTTGACTTGAAATGACGGTTGGATGTGAATTATTACTTTTTCAACTAAAATAAGTGTTTAAAGTCATTTCTGTGCCTGAAATTGGTCAAAATTGAAGCTTTTGAGTTAGAGAAAACTCTGTAAAAATGGCAATTTTGGTCACTGTGAGGGATTAAAAAGTGGTTATACAACATGAGGCCCGGTCCAAATGACATTTTGAGTCATTTTTGGTGGAGTCCAAAAAATCCATTTTATGATGAAAAACGATGACCCCGGACCTGTCGAACGTTCAAAAAATGGTCAATATTGATGACATTTTAACATTTAATCTTTTGACTTTAAATGACGGTTGGATGTGAATTATTACTTTTTCAACTAATATAAGTGTGTTTAAAGTCATTTCTGTGCCTGAAATTGGTCAAAATTGAAGCTTTTGAGTAAGCGAAAACTCTGTAAAAATAGCAATTTTGGTCACTGTGAGGGTTTAAAAAGTGGTTATTAAACATGAGGCGCGATCCCAATGACATTTTGAATCATTTTTGGTAGAGTCCAAAAAATCAATGTTGTGGTGAAAAACGATGACCCCGGACCTGTCGAACGTTCAAAAAAGTGGTCAATATTGATGAAAATGTAACATTTAATCTTTTGACTTTAAATGACTGGTGGATGTGAATTATTACTTTTTCAACTAAAATAAGTGTGTTTAAAGTCATTTCTGTGCCTGAAATTGGTCAAAATTGAAGCTATTGAGTAAGCGAAAACTCTGTAAAAATGGCAATTTTGGTCACTGTGAAGGTTTAAAAAGTGGTTATACAACATGAGGCCCGATCCAAATGACATTTTGAATCATTTTTGGTGGAGTCCAAAAAATCCATTTTATGATGAAAAACGATGACCCCGGACCTGTCGAACGTTAAAAAAATGGTCAATATTGATGACATTTTAAAATTTAATCTTTTGACTTTAAATGACGGTTGGATGTGAATTGTTACTTTTTCAACTAATATAAGTGTGTTTAAAGTCATTTCTGTGCCTGAAACTGGTCAAAATTGAAGCTTTTGAGTAATCGAAAACTCTGTAAAAATGGCAAATTTGGTCACTGTGAGGGTTTAAAAAGTGGTGAATAAACATGAGGCGTGATCCCAATGACATTTTGAATCATTTTTGGTAGAGTCCAAAAAAATCAATTTTATGATGAAAAACGATGACCCCGGACCTGTCGAACGTTCAAAAACGTGGTAAATATTGATGAAATTTTACCATCTAATCTTTTGACTTTAAATGACTGGTGGATGTGAATTATTACTTTTTCAACTAAAATAAGTGTGTTTAAAGTCATTTCTGTGCCTGAAATTGGTCAAAATTGAAGCTTTTGAGTAAGCGAAAACTCTGTAAAAATGGCAATTTTGATCACTGTGAGGGTTTAAAAAGTGGTTATTTAACATGAGGCCCGATCCAAATGACATTTTGAATAATTTTTGGTAGAGTCTAAAAAATCAATTTTATGATGAAAAACGATGACCCGGACCTGTCGAACGTTCAAAAAATGGTCAATATTGATGACATTTTAACATTTAATCTTTTGACTTTAAATGACTGGTGGATGTGAATTATTACTTTTTCAACTAAAATAAGTGTGTTTAAAGTCATTTCTGTGCCTGAAATTGGTCAAAATTTAAGCTTCTAAGTAAGAAAAACTCTGTAAAAATGGCAATTTTGGTCACTGTGAGGGTTTAAAAAGTGGTTATTAAACATGAGGCGCAATCCCAATGACATTTTGAATCATTTTTGGTAGAGTCCAAAAAAAACAATTTTATGATGAAAAACGATGACCCCGGACCTGTCGAACGTTCAAAAAAGTGGTCAATATTGATAAAATTTTACCATTTAATCTTTTGACTTTAAATGACTGGTGGATGTGAATTATTACTTTTTCAACTAAAATAAGTGTGTTTAAAGTCATTTCTGTGCCTGAAATTGGTCAAAATTGAAGCTTTTGAGTAAGCGAAAACTCTGTAAAAATGGCAATTTTGGTCACTGTGAAGGTTTAAAAAGTGGTTTTTCAACATGAGGCGCGATCCCAATGACATTTTGAATCATTTTTGGTAGAGTCCAAAAAATCAATTTTATGATGAAAAATTATGACCCCGGACCTGTCAAACGTTCAAAAAATGGTCAATATTGATGAAAATGTAACATTTAATCTTTTGACTTTAAATGACGGTTGGATGTGAATTATTACTTTTTCAACTAAAATAAGTGTGTTTAAAGTCATTTCTGTGCCTGAAATTGGTCAAAATTGAAGCTTCTAAGTAAGCAAAACTCTGTAAAAATGGCAATTTGGTCACTGTGAGGGATTAAAAAGTGGTTATACAACATGAGGCCCGATCCAAATGACATTTTGAATCATTTTTGGTGGAGTCCAAAAAATCCATTTTATGATGAAAAACGATGACCCCGGACCTGTGGAACGTTAAAAAAATGGTCAATATTGATGACATTTTAACATTTAATCTTTTGACTTTAAATGACGGTTGGATGTGAATTATTACTTTTTCAACTAATATAAGTGTGTTTAATGTAATTTCTGTGCCTGAAATTGGTCAAAATTGAAGCTTTTGAGTAAGCGAAAACTCTGTAAAAATAGCAATTTTGGTCACTGTGAGGGTTTAAAAAGTGGTTATTAAACATGAGGCCCGATCCAAATGACATTTTGAATCATTTTTGGTGGAGTCCAAAAAATCAATTTTATGATGAAAAACGATGACCACCGGACCTGTCGAACGTTCAAAAAATGGTCAATATTGATGACATTTTAACATTTAATCTTTTGACTTTAAATGACTGGCAGATGTGAATTATTACTTTTTCAACTAATATAAGTGTGTTTAAAGTCATTTCTGTGCCTGAAATTGGTCAAAATTGAAGCTTTTGAGTTAGAGAAAACTCTGTAAAAATGGCAAATTTGGTCACTGTGAGGGTTTAAAAAGTGGTTATTTAACATGAGGCCCGATCCAAATGACATTTTGAATAATTTTTGGTAGAGTCCAAAAAATCAATTTTATGATGAAAAACGATGACCCCGGACCTGTCGAACGTTCAAAAAATGGTCAATATTGATGACATTTTAACATTTAATCTTTTGACTTTAAATGACTGGCGGATGTGAATTATTACTTTTTCAACTAAAATAAGTGTGTTTAAAGTCATTTCTGTGCCTGAAATTGGTCAAAATGGAAGCTTCTAAGTAAGCAAAACTCTGTAAAAATGGCAATTTTGGTCACTGTGAGGGTTTAAAAAGTGGTTATTAAACATGAGGCGCGATCCCAATGACATTTTGAATCATTTTTGGTAGAGTCCAAAAAAATTAATTTTATGATATAAAATGATGACCCCGGACCTGTCGAACGTTCAAAAAATTGTCAATATTGATGAAAATGTAACATTTAATCTTTTGACTTTAAATGACTATTGGATGTGAATTATTACTTTTTCAACTAAAATAAGTGTGTTTAAAGTCATTTCTGTGCCTGAAATTGGTCAAAATTGAAGCTTTTGAGTAAGCGAAAACTCTGTAAAAATGGCAATTTTGGTCACTGTGAAGGTTTAAAAGGTGGTTATTCAACATGAGGCGCGATCCCAATGACATTTTGAATCATTTTTGGTAGAGTCTAAAAAATCAATTTTATGATGAAAAACGATGACCCCGGACCTGTCGAACGTTCAAAAAATGGTCAATATTGATGACATTTTAACATTTAATCTTTTGACTTTAAATGACTGGTGGATGTGAATTATTACTTTTTCAACTAAAATAAGTGTGTTTAAAGTCATTTCTGTGCCTGAAATTGGTCAAAATTTAAGCTTCTAAGTAAGAAAAACTCTGTAAAAATGGCAATTTTGGTCACTGTGAGGGTTTAAAAAGTGGTTATTAAACATGAGGCGCAATCCCAATGACATTTTGAATCATTTTTGGTAGAGTCCAAAAAAAACAATTTTATGATGAAAAACGATGACCCCGGACCTGTCGAACGTTCAAAAAAGTGGTCAATATTGATAAAATTTTACCATTTAATCTTTTGACTTTAAATGACTGGTGGATGTGAATTATTACTTTTTCAACTAAAATAAGTGTGTTTAAAGTCATTTCTGTGCCTGAAATTGGTCAAAATTGAAGCTTTTGAGTAAGCGAAAACTCTGTAAAAATGGCAATTTTGGTCACTGTGAAGGTTTAAAAAGTGGTTATTCAACATGAGGCGCGATCCCAATGACATTTTGAATCATTTTTGGTAGAGTCCAAAAAATCAATTTTATGATGAAAAATGATGACCCCGGACCTGTCAAACGTTCAAAAAATGGTCAATATTGATGAAAATGTAACATTTAATCTTTTGACTTTAAATGACGGTTGGATGTGAATTATTACTTTTTCAACTAAAATAAATGTGTTTAAAGTCATTTCTGTGCCTGAAATTGGTCAAAATTGAAGCTTCTAAGTAAGCAAAACTCTGTAAAAATGGCAATTTTGGTCACTGTGAGGGATTAAAAAGTGGTTATACAACATGAGGCCCGATCCAAATGACATTTTGAATCATTTTTGGTGGAGTCCAAAAAATCCATTTTATGATGAAAAACGATGACCCCGGACCTGTCGAACGTTCAAAAAATGGTCAATATTGATGAAAATGTAACATTTAATCTTTTGATTTGAAATGACGGTTGGATGTGAATTATTACTTTTTCAACTAATATAAGTGTGTTTAATGTCATTTCTGTGCCTGAAATTGGTCAAAATTGAAGCTTTTGAGTAAGCGAAAACTCTGTAAAAATAGCAATTTTGGTCACTGTGAGGGTTTAAAAAGTGGTTATTAAACATGAGGCGCGATCCCAATGACATTTTGAATCATTTTTGGTAGAGTCCAAAAAATCAATGTTATGGTGAAAAACGATGACCACCGGACCTGTCGAACGTTCAAAAAATGGTCAATATTGATGACATTTTAACATTTAATCTTTTGACTTTAAATGACTGGCAGATGTGAATTATTACTTTTTCAACTAATATAAGTGTGTTTAAAGTCATTTCTGTGCCTGAAATTGGTCAAAATTGAAGCTTTTGAGTTAGAGAAAACTCTGTAAAAATGGCAAATTTGGTCACTGTGAGGGTTTAAAAAGTGGTTATTCAACATGAGGCGCGATCCCAATGACATTTTGAATCATTTTTGGTAGAGTCCAAAAAATCAATTTTATGATGAAAAACGATGACCCCGGACCTGTCGAACGTTCAAAAAATGGTCAATATTGATGACATTTTAACATTTAATCTTTTGACTTTAAATGACTGGCGGATGTGAATTATTACTTTTTCAACTAAAATAAGTGTGTTTAAAGTCATTTCTGTGCCTGAAATTGGTCAAAATGGAAGCTTCTAAGTAAGCAAAACTCTGTAAAAATGGCAATTTTGGTCACTGTGAGGGTTTAAAAAGTGGTTATTAAACATGAGGCGCGATCCCAATGACATTTTGAATCATTTTTGGTAGAGTCCAAAAAAATTAATTTTATGATATAAAATGATGACCCCGGACCTGTCGAACGTTCTAAAAATTGTCAATATTGATGAAAATGTAACATTTAATCTTTTGACTTTAAATGACTATTGGATGTGAATTATTACTTTTTCAACTAAAATAAGTGTGTTTAAAGTCATTTCTGTGCCTGAAATTGGTCAAAATTGAAGCTTTTGAGTAAGCGAAAACTCTGTAAAAATGGCAATTTTGGTCACTGTGAAGGTTTAAAAGGTGGTTATTCAACATGAGGTGCGATCCCAATGACATTTTGAATCATTTTTGGTAGAGTCCAAAAAATCAATTTTATGATGAAAAATGATGACCCCGGACCTGTCAAACGTTCAAAAAATGGTCAATATTGATGAAAATGTGACATTTATTCTTTTGACTTAAAATGACGGTTGGATGTGAATCATTACTTTTTCAACTAAAATAAGTGTGTTTAAAGTCATTTCTGTGCCTGAAATTGGTCAAAATTTAAGCTTCTAAGTAAGAAAAACTCTGTAAAAATGGCAATTTTGGTCACTGTGAGGGTTTAAAAAGTGGTTATTAAACATGAGGCGCAATCCCAATGACATTTTGAATCATTTTTGGTAGAGTCCAAAAAAAACAATTTTATGATGAAAAACGATGACCCCGGACCTGTCGAACGTTCAAAAAAGTGGTCAATATTGATAAAATTTTACCATTTAATCTTTTGACTTTAAATGACTGGTGGATGTGAATTATTACTTTTTCAACTAAAATAAGTGTGTTTAAAGTCATTTCTGTGCCTGAAATTGGTCAAAATTGAAGCTTTTGAGTAAGCGAAAACTCTGTAAAAATGGCAATTTTGGTCACTGTGAAGGTTTAAAAAGTGGTTTTTCAACATGAGGCGCGATCCCAATGACATTTTGAATCATTTTTGGTAGAGTCCAAAAAATCAATTTTATGATGAAAAATTATGACCCCGGACCTGTCAAACGTTCAAAAAATGGTCAATATTGATGAAAATGTAACATTTAATCTTTTGACTTTAAATGACGGTTGGATGTGAATTATTACTTTTTCAACTAAAATAAGTGTGTTTAAAGTCATTTCTGTGCCTGAAATTGGTCAAAATTGAAGCTTCTAAGTAAGCAAAACTCTGTAAAAATGGCAATTTGGTCACTGTGAGGGATTAAAAAGTGGTTATACAACATGAGGCCCGATCCAAATGACATTTTGAATCATTTTTGGTGGAGTCCAAAAAATCCATTTTATGATGAAAAACGATGACCCCGGACCTGTGGAACGTTCAAAAAATGGTCAATATTGATGACATTTTAACATTTAATCTTTTGACTTTAAATGACGGTTGGATGTGAATTATTACTTTTTCAACTAATATAAGTGTGTTTAATGTAATTTCTGTGCCTGAAATTTGTCAAAATTGAAGCTTTTGAGTAAGCGAAAACTCTGTAAAAATAGCAATTTTGGTCACTGTGAGGGTTTAAAAAGTGGTTATTAAACATGAGGCGCGATCCCAATGACATTTTGAATCATTTTTGGTAGAGTCCAAAAAATCAATGTTATGGTGAAAAACGATGACCTGTCGAACGTTCAAAAAAGTGGTCAATATTGATGAAATTTTACCATTTAATCTTTTGACTTTAAATGACTGGTGGATGTGAATTATTACTTTTTCAACTATAATAAGTGTGTTTAAAGTAATTTCTGTGCCTGAAATAGGTCAAAATTGAAGCTTTTGAGTAAGCGAAACCTCTGTAAAATTGTCAATTTAGGTCACTGTGAGGGTTTAAAAAGTGGTTATTTAACATGAGGCCCGATCCAAATGACATTTTGAATCATTTTTGGTGGAGTCCAAAAAATCAATTTTATGATGAAAAACGATGACCACCGGACCTGTCGAACGTTCAAAAAATGGTCAATATTGATGACATTTTAACATTTAATCTTTTGACTTTAAATGACTGGCAGATGTGAATTATTACTTTTTCAACTAATATAAGTGTGTTTAAAGTCATTTCTGTGCCTGAAATTGGTCAAAATTGAAGCTTTTGAGTTAGAGAAAACTCTGTAAAAATGGCAAATTTGGTCACTGTGAGGGTTTAAAAAGTGGTTATTCAACATGAGGCGCGATCCCAATGACATTTTGAATCATTTTTGGTAGAGTCCAAAAAATCAATTTTATGGTGAAAAACGATGACCCCGGACCTGTCGAACGTTCAAAAAAGTGGTCAATATTGATGAAATTTTACCATTTAATCTTTTGACTTTAAATGACTGGTGGATGTGAATTATTACTTTTTCAACTAAAATAAGTGTGTTTAAAGTCATTTCTGTGCCTGAAATTGGTCAAAATTGAAGCTTTTGAGTAAGCGAAAACTCTGTAAAAATGGCAATTTTGGTCACTGTGAGGGTTTAAAAAGTGGTTATTTAACATGAGGCCCGATCCAAATGACATTTTGAATAATTTTTGGTAGAGTCCAAAAAATCAATTTTATGATGAAAAACGATGACCCCGGACCTGTCGAACGTTCAAAAAATGGTCAATATTGATGACATTTTAACATTTAATCTTTTGACTTTAAATGACTGGCGGATGTGAATTATTACTTTTTCAACTAAAATAAGTGTGTTTAAAGTCATTTCTGTGCCTGAAATTGGTCAAAATGGAAGCTTCTAAGTAAGCAAAACTCTGTAAAAATGGCAATTTTGGTCACTGTGAGGGTTTAAAAAGTGGTTATTAAACATGAGGCGCGATCCCAATGACATTTTGAATCATTTTTGGTAGAGTCCAAAAAAATTAATTTTATGATATAAAATGATGACCCCGGACCTGTCGAACGTTCAAAAAATTGTCAATATTGATGAAAATGTAACATTTAATCTTTTGACTTTAAATGACTATTGGATGTGAATTATTACTTTTTCAACTAAAATAAGTGTGTTTAAAGTCATTTCTGTGCCTGAAATTGGTCAAAATTGAAGCTTTTGAGTAAGCGAAAACTCTGTAAAAATGGCAATTTTGGTCACTGTGAAGGTTTAAAAGGTGGTTATTCAACATGAGGCGCGATCCCAATGACATTTTGAATCATTTTTGGTAGAGTCTAAAAAATCAATTTTATGATGAAAAACGATGACCCCGGACCTGTCGAACGTTCAAAAAATGGTCAATATTGATGACATTTTAACATTTAATCTTTTGACTTTAAATGACTGGTGGATGTGAATTATTACTTTTTCAACTAAAATAAGTGTGTTTAAAGTCATTTCTGTGCCTGAAATTGGTCAAAATTTAAGCTTCTAAGTAAGAAAAACTCTGTAAAAATGGCAATTTTGGTCACTGTGAGGGTTTAAAAAGTGGTTATTAAACATGAGGCGCAATCCCAATGACATTTTGAATCATTTTTGGTAGAGTCCAAAAAAAACAATTTTATGATGAAAAACGACCGGACCTGTCGAACGTTCAAAAAAGTGGTCAATATTGATAAAATTTTACCATTTAATCTTTTGACTTTAAATGACTGGTGGATGTGAATTATTACTTTTTCAACTAAAATAAGTGTGTTTAAAGTCATTTCTGTGCCTGAAATTGGTCAAAATTGAAGCTTTTGAGTAAGCGAAAACTCTGTAAAAATGGCAATTTTGGTCACTGTGAAGGTTTAAAAAGTGGTTATTCAACATGAGGCGCGATCCCAATGACATTTTGAATCATTTTTGGTAGAGTCCAAAAAATCAATTTTATGATGAAAAATGATGACCCCGGACCTGTCAAACGTTCAAAAAATGGTCAATATTGATGAAAATGTAACATTTAATCTTTTGACTTTAAATGACGGTTGGATGTGAATTATTACTTTTTCAACTAAAATAAATGTGTTTAAAGTCATTTCTGTGCCTGAAATTGGTCAAAATTGAAGCTTCTAAGTAAGCAAAACTCTGTAAAAATGGCAATTTTGGTCACTGTGAGGGATTAAAAAGTGGTTATACAACATGAGGCCCGATCCAAATGACATTTTGAATCATTTTTGGTGGAGTCCAAAAAATCCATTTTATGATGAAAAACGATGACCCCGGACCTGTCGAACGTTCAAAAAATGGTCAATATTGATGAAAATGTAACATTTAATCTTTTGATTTGAAATGACGGTTGGATGTGAATTATTACTTTTTCAACTAATATAAGTGTGTTTAATGTCATTTCTGTGCCTGAAATTGGTCAAAATTGAAGCTTTTGAGTAAGCGAAAACTCTGTAAAAATAGCAATTTTGGTCACTGTGAGGGTTTAAAAAGTGGTTATTAAACATGAGGCGCGATCCCAATGACATTTTGAATCATTTTTGGTAGAGTCCAAAAAATCAATGTTATGGTGAAAAACGATGACCACCGGACCTGTCGAACGTTCAAAAAATGGTCAATATTGATGACATTTTAACATTTAATCTTTTGACTTTAAATGACTGGCAGATGTGAATTATTACTTTTTCAACTAATATAAGTGTGTTTAAAGTCATTTCTGTGCCTGAAATTGGTCAAAATTGAAGCTTTTGAGTTAGAGAAAACTCTGTAAAAATGGCAAATTTGGTCACTGTGAGGGTTTAAAAAGTGGTTATTCAACATGAGGCGCGATCCCAATGACATTTTGAATCATTTTTGGTAGAGTCCAAAAAATCAATTTTATGATGAAAAACGATGACCCCGGACCTGTCGAACGTTCAAAAAATGGTCAATATTGATGACATTTTAACATTTAATCTTTTGACTTTAAATGACTGGCGGATGTGAATTATTACTTTTTCAACTAAAATAAGTGTGTTTAAAGTCATTTCTGTGCCTGAAATTGGTCAAAATGGAAGCTTCTAAGTAAGCAAAACTCTGTAAAAATGGCAATTTTGGTCACTGTGAGGGTTTAAAAAGTGGTTATTAAACATGAGGCGCGATCCCAATGACATTTTGAATCATTTTTGGTAGAGTCCAAAAAAATTAATTTTATGATATAAAATGATGACCCCGGACCTGTCGAACGTTCTAAAAATTGTCAATATTGATGAAAATGTAACATTTAGGGGCCGATTAGGATGGCGGACGGAAATGGGTACTGTCCGCCATGGTGGGGGAAATTTTACTCCCGGCTGCGCCGCGGAGAAACCGCGGTTGGGATTAGGATATTCATGTCACGAAACTCCGACCGCGGCGGACGGAACACAACCAACACCGTCCGCGGTGGACGGAACACAACCAAGTCCGTCCGCGGCGGACGGAGTCCAATGAACAACCACTGCCGCGGACGGAAATGACCGCGGAAAATAAAACATGTACCGCCATCCCTGAGAATACTCCGTGGCCGCAATTAGGATAAATCCGCCCGTACAACGGAACTCACAGCCATCCACGTCCGCGGCGGAAACAATGCAACGAGAACCACAGCATCAGGGCGGAAGGCCAACACGCACAACATCCCTAGCGCCTAACAAATGTATGAAAGTGCACCGCAAGTCCTAAGCAAACATACGAACATTGACAAGGCCCCCCCCCCAGCACAAGCCACCATGACACGTCCCAATTATCCAATAATGCACACAAGTCAACACGCCCACCTACCACCTGACTGCCAACAACCATCGAGACACGACTATAAAAAGACACCCCCACACAACCACAATCCCTTGCACCACAGCATTGCTGCCAGCAAGAGGGCCATTCGAGACACTGCGAACTCACATAAAATCACATAGAAGACACCCACCCACCACCCTACCACACAGACACCCACCACACAAATCCTACACATCACACACCACACACCTGCACCTCCCAACTCACTCAACTCACACACTGAGCACCACACACCATGGCACCCAAAAAAAACCCCAAATTCACGGAGACAGAGTTGCGGGTAATGGTAGATGAAATTATCCGTGTGGAGCCCAACATCTTCGGGGCCCAAGTCCAGCAGACGACCGTGGCGCAAAAGAACCACATGTGGGACAGGATCGTCACTCGTGTGAATGCGTCGGGGACTGTGCCGAGGACCAAGCACGACATTCAGAGGCGGTGGCATGACCTTAAGACCAGGGTCAAGGGCATCCGAGCGAAAAACCACGCCAGAGCCAATCTTACTGGCGGTGGCACACCCCCGGAGCCCATACCCTACACCGATTGGGAGGAGAAGGTGCTGGTGATACTACACCCAGAGAGCCTAGACGGCCTTGACGAAGGAGAAGAGACTGGTGAGTACAAACCAAGCACCACGATCAGCACGACATGGTCAGGCTCACACAACTGAGAAGAAACATCCCCCACGCCCCAACCCATGCACGTCGGACACCAACACACTAACATGTCCATGGCTCCCAACAGGCCCCCATGTTCACGGGGAGGGTGGTGGTGGTGGTGGCGGTGGTGGAGGGTGGGGTGTGTGAGAGGCCCAAACTACAACTCCCAACAGGCCTCCATGTGCACGGGGAGGGTGGCGGTGGTGGAGGGTGGGGTGTGTGAGAGGCCCAAACTACAACTCCCAACAGGCCCCCATGTTCACGGGGAGGGTGGTGGTGGTGGTGGCGGTGGTGGAGGGTGGGGTGTGTGAGAGGCCCAAACTACAACTCCCAACAGGCCCCCATGTGCACGGGGAGGGTGGCGGTGGTGGAGGGTGGGGTGTGTGAGAGGCCCAAACTACAACTCCCAACAGGCCCCCATGTGCACGGGGAGGGTGGCGGTGGTGGAGGGTGGGGTGTGTGAGAGGCCCAAACTACAACTCCCAACAGGCCCCCATGTTCACGGGGAGGGTGGTGGTGGTGGTGGCGGTGGTGGAGGGTGGGGTGTGTGAGAGGCCCAAACTACAACTCCCAACAGGCCCCCATGTGCACGGGGAGGGTGGCGGTGGTGGAGGGTGGGGTGTGTGAGAGGCCCAAACTACAACTCCCAACAGGCCCCCATGTGCACGGGGAGGGTGGCGGTGGTGGAGGGTGGGGTGTGTGAGAGGCCCAAACTACAACTCCCAACAGGCCCCCATGTGCACGGGGAGGGTGGCGGTGGTGGAGGGTGGTGTGTGTGAGAGGCCCAAACTACAACTCCCAACAGGCCCCCATGTGCACGGGGAGGGTGGCGGTGGTGGTGGAGGGTGGGGTGTGTGCGACAGGAAACAGAAATGTCTACAAATCAATGTAACCATGTACTGTCCACATTACTGACCTGCTCGATCTTGTCCCTCAGGTGATCGTCAACTGACTGGGGAAAGCAGTACCCGGCCGCCAGCCTCGCCTCCCACACCTACAGGACTCTCTGCCGACGACGACACAGGCAGCTCCGGGGCGGAGGATGGAGCTGGACCAAGCACGCAGCCAGGGCCATCTGGCTCACAGGGACTCCCGGGACCGACCAACGTCGCATGTGTGACTCCCGCGGCACCCGTCTCTGTGATCTGCACAGTCCCCACCACCACCAGTACCACCAGTACCACCAGTACCACCACTACCACCACTACCACGAGCACCACGACTCCTGCCGGTGCCACCCAGCATGACCCAGCGCGCAACGCTGGTCCAACGGCCCCACACACAAGCAGGGTGAGTGGGCCACAAACACAGGCAACGGGACAACTGCCAATCAGGCGACCCACACACCGCCGGTCAGAGGAGGGACAGCTACCCGAGCCAGTGGCACAGTCCCTACAAGCTCTTGCCAGGTGCCAGGCCTCATACGACCGGTCCCAGGCAAACGCTGATCGTGTTCACGAGGACTCAGTGGACAACACCAACAGCCTGCGCGAGATCTCTGGCATCCTTGGCCAGATGTTGGTGATCATGGGCCAGCAGGCAACGATGTGGAGGGAATGGGTTGCCCGGAACAACCCCCCCCCCCTCCACCATGTGTGTCAGCGCCACCGCCACCGTCACCTCCGCCTCCCCCGTCGCCTCCGCCTCCGCCTCCACCGCCGCCACCACCACCTGAGCCCCTGGCGACGGATGTGGCCCATCACCAACCTGCCCTCCCAGCTGCCTCTGTACCACCTCCGAGACGGAGGGGGCGGCCGAGGCAGGAAGTTGCTGAGAGCAGTGTTGGAGCGCCAGGCACACGCTCCAAGAGGGGACGACCTTGACAATGCCACTGCCTGTGCCAGACATTCACCCTGCAAACCATCCTGTCCCACATAGACAATCATTGCCACTGGTCTGCTGGACTAGCCTGACACCCCCCAATGTGGTGTCAGCACGGACATTTCATCTGCCATTACCTACAACTCCAACTCCCTCCCTCCCACTTACTTGTATATATTCACCAGCACAAAAGCACAACCTGTCAATAAATTGCATTTACTCACACAATGATGTTTTGCCTCCATGTTTATTCACATGATTGCCATCAGATACAGACGTAAACAGGTACAGGGATCATAGTCGCACATGATCATGGCGCTGCGGGAGTGACCTAGAGAAAACCAGAGACAGCAAACACACGTCAGTAAAGAGATTCACACACATCACAACACAATGCACAGCAACATTACACAAACGACAACCATCACACAAGCATGGGATGGGAGCACACACATCATGGACACTCCTATGTCCAAAGACATGAAGACACACATGTGCAACCATCACAAACCACACCCAGCTGAATAACCCCATATCCACACAACACCAGAAAACATACATGAGGCATTGTCAACCGCCACTAGAGGTAGATACTCACATTCAAGGGAAGTAGCGATCAATGAGCTGGCGCCTCTGGTCCACACCTTCCTCCTCACCACTATCCTCATCAGTCGACATGGGTGGGATGGGAGGCCGAGGAACTCCTTCGTCTTCAGGGTCCAACAGCAGTTCAATGTCATTGCGTACTGCCAGGTTGTGGAGCATGCAGCAGGCAATCACGATCTTGCATACTTTTCCTGGTGAGTAAGGCAGTGCCCCTCCGGTCTTATCGAGGCACCGAAACCTAGACTTCAGCAGTCCAAAGGTACGTTCGATGACTCTCCGTGTCCTTCCATGTGCCTCATTGTACCGCATTTCACCCGCCGTCCTCGGATTACGTAGGGGACTGAGGAGCCAGGGCCGGTTTGGGTAAGCCGAGTCGCCTATGTAGGGGGATGACAGAGACAAACATCAGAACAAGATATGGTGGGTACCCCATGCAACACAGAGATCACAAGAGTCCCCACTGCACACTCACCAACAAGCCACGCTTGACCGGGTGGCAGATTTGCCATGAGTCGTGGGACATTGCTGGTTCTCATGATGTGGGCGTCATGTGCGGATCCAGGAAATCTTGCACACACATGGGAGATGATGTTGCTCGCCAGGCACACCACCTGCACGTTCAGCGAATGAAAGTGTTTCCGATTCCTGAACACTTGTTCGCGTGCCCGTGGTGGAATGAGCGTGATGTGCGTGCCATCAATTGAGCCCACAACGTGAGGTATGTGGCCCAGTGCATAGAAACCAGCTTTGACAGCTGGCAACTCTTCCGGACGTGGGAAATGTATGTACTCATCCTTGTACAGCATCATAGCTGTTAACACATCCCGAAGAACCGTGCTGAACATTGCCTGTGACATACCCCCGGCACCTCCAACTGTATACTGAAATGTGCCAGTAGCGAAGAAATGTAGTACCGCCATGACCTTTGCAGTGGGTGTAAACGAGCCAGGATACGTTCTACGTGGCTGCAGATGAGGAGCCAATTGAGCCACAAGCTCCAGCAACCGACGTCGATCCAGCCTGAATTTCCGAATCACCTCCTCGTCTACCATATCCTCCAGCTGAGTGTATGGGCGATGCACATTTGGAGCCCTCCTGTGTGGGAGAGAGATGTAACTTAGGTCAACGTACAAACGACGCATACGTGTACAACTCCATCACATGTGTACCTTACTGACATAACTCCAGTCGTCACCCTAATGTATCGTAGACACATCACAGACACTCATGCAACTGCATGCACACAAACGATAAGTTTACACACGCCATGTCATCAAGCACAAATGCCACCACCAATGATGATGTGCATACGGTAATGACATGCATGGTGACAGAACGTATAAATCACATACACGGAATGCATGTGTACCACCACCACTGTAGTCACCTCGACACAACAATAAACCGACAACAGATGCATGAATTGGCCACACAGCCGTGATGTACTGTGTAGTTGTGAAGATGTAACAACGTCTGTAGGGTCAAACCCGACGTCAACACGTACGAATGCACATCTGTTGGCCATTGTGTGCCGACCGATGTCCATTGTATGGACACACATGCTATATTGTATGACATATGACCTTTCACAATCACGCTCACATCCCTCATGACGCAACTGCACACAACACATCACGGTGCAGCGTCTGACAAGATCACATATTTGGCGCCGCCATGGCGGTGCTCAACTTCCGCTACTTCCCAAAGGCAGAATGCGGCCTGCGTCCCTCTTCCCATTGGCTGCATGTGCAGGGACCGTGACGGGCACACATCGGCAACCGCACGTGCAAGCTTCAGGCACGGATGCTTCAGTTGCAACAATGTACTATCACTGGCGCCTCCATGGCGGGGCACGTACACAGCGGGGGAGGTGCAGGCCTATACACCCTGCAGATGTACTCAATGGACATGCCAGTTCATGACCCCCCTTACAGTCACCTTGCATCATCCACCGTACACCGGCCGGAGCGGCCGGCCCATGAACAACCGCCGTGCCCGGCCATGAACACAACCGCCATGGCCGTGCCCGGCCATGAACAACCGCCGTGCCCGGCCATGAACACAACCGCCATGGCCGTGCCCGGCCATGAACAACCGCCGTGCCCGGCCATGAACACAACCGCCATGGCCGTGCCCGGCCATGAACAACCGCCGTGCCCGGCCATGAACACAACCGCCATGGCCGTGCCCGGCCATGAACAACCGCCGTGCCCGGCCATGAACACAACCGCCATGGCCGTGCCCGGCCATGAACAACCGCCGGTCCCGGCCATGGCGGTTGTGTTCATGGCCGGGCACGGCGGATGTTCATGGCCGGGCACGGCCATGGCGGTTGTGTTCATGGCCGGGCACGGCGGTTGTTCATGGCCGGGCACGGCCATGGCGGTTGTGTTCATGGCCGGGCACGGCGGTTGTTCATGGCCGGGCACAGCCATGGCGGTTGTGTTCATGGCCGGGCACGGCGGTTGTTCATGGCCGGGCACGGCCATGGCGGTTGTGTTCATGGCCGGGCACGGCGGTTGTTCATGGCCGGGCACGGCCATGGCGGTTGTGTTCATGGCCGGGCACGGCGGATGTTCATGGGCCGGCCGCTCCGGCCGGTGTACGGTGGATGATGCAAGGTGACTGTAAGGGGGGTCATGAACTGGCATGTCCATTGAGTACATCTGCAGGGTGTATAGGCCTGCACCTCCCCCGCTGTGTACGTGCCCCGCCATGGAGGCGCCAGTGATAGTACATTGTTGCAACTGAAGCATCCGTGCCTGAAGCTTGCACGTGCGGTTGCCGATGTGTGCCCGTCACGGTCCCTGCACATGCAGCCAATGGGAAGAGGGACGCTGGTCGCATACGGCCAATCGCAAGTAGCGGAAGCTGTGCACCGCAACAACAGGGCCAGTCATTGGCCCATTTCACGATCACGCTCCCAGGGCTGACCAATTGCTGGCGACGTATGCCACTGACACGTGCTGAGGGCCCTATATATGTGTCTTGGCCAACATGAAACTTCCTACCCTGGGGACCAGTGCTGCCTGTGACCATCACCTCGACCTGCTGCTGCTGCTGAGCTGACCACCGACTGCTGCCTGTGACCATCACCTCGACCTGCTGCTGCTGCTGAGCTGACCACCGACTGCTGCCTGTGACCATCACCTCGACCTGCTGCTGCTGCTGAGCTGACCACCGACTGCTGCCTGTGACCATCGCCTCGACCTGCTGCTGCTGCTGAGCTGACCACCGACTGCTGCTCTAGTGCCATACTCCGTGATCTTGCCATGTCGAGAGGCAAAGAGATCCGGTCTCGACCCTTCACCGCCGCGGAGCTTGATGTCCTCGTGGACGGTGTACTCCGCAACTATGGACGCCTCTACGGCGCACCGGGACGGGTGGTAAGTGCAGTGTGGTGTGCATGAGGGGGCCAAATGATCAGGCCTATTTATATCTTAGCTGTGTAGTGTGGGCTAGACATATGTTCCTGATTGTGCATGGCTGCTGACAGTAACGTCTTGCCCCTATGTGTGTGACAGGCCACCTGTCCACTGACTTAAACCCTTTTGTCTCCCATCATGGTAGGTCAAGCTGCACCTTCGCAAGGACCTGTGGAGGACCATAGCACGGGAAGTACGGGCGTTGGGGGTGTGCAACAGACGACATACACACTGCCACAAACGCTGGGACGACATTTCCAGGCTGAGCAAGAATGTAGCGGAAGTAACACTGGGCCTGATTCCAAGGACGCCCCGTCTGGCCCGACGCTCCATGACCCCTCTCATGCACCGTATCATTGCAGTGACGCATCCTGAACTGGCCGAACGTCTGAGTGCCGATCAACAGCAAACTAGCGGTACTGTCTGTGTAGGAAACTTGTGAGTGCTATGCATGTATTGGTGCACAGACACACCATTGAGTTCCGTGTTGCGTATGTATGCCTGTGATGGCATTTTGGTCCCATTGGGTGGTACTCATTTGACATCCAGGTCCGCCATGTTGACACGCCACTTGCTTAGTGGTTGAGTGTTAAAGCACATCCCCTAGTGGTCCATGTCCCCATGGCAGAAAATGTGAGGATGACTGGTAGGGGTGGGCCATGTGCAGGCTGAGGGCTCATGAACCTTTGTCTGCTATGTGATTTGGCTATCCTGTTCCTTCTGTACGTGAGTGTGCCCATGACTCACACATCTTTTCTGTGCATTTCAGCTTTGACAGAGGACACTCAGCCACAGACGGTGGAGAGTAGCCGAGGAAATGAGTCCGGCTCAGACTTCGCACACACGCAGACTGACACGGAGGAGGCCAGCGCCGGAGAGGGGGACAGGACCGTCCCTGAGGACTCGCATGTGGAGACACCATCGTCCTCCTCGTCGGACACTCTTGGTGAGCCTGCACTGTTGTCACAGACTGGGAGTGGGCACTCATCACCTTCTGTCGGAAGACAGCACACAGGGCCCACACTTCCGCCAACTGCACCATGTATTGTTCGTGGCCGAAGGAGTAGGGGGAGCAGAGTGGCGTTCGGTGCAGGCACCGCTGCCCCTGCCACGGTGAGCCAAAATGCACTGTGTGCTGAGGCCGTTGATCTGCTGCGACAGCTGTGTGTGGGTCAGACCAATATGACAAATGCTTTCCAGGATCATGATAGGAAGTTGGGGCAGGTGGTGGCATTCATGGAAGGGATGCATGGCGATCTTGCAGGTCTACACAGGACAGTGCAGTCATTGGCAAGCAGTGTGTCGTCTGCAATAGTACAGTCGAATGAACAGGGTGCTACTTCTGTTTCCCCATCTACACCGCTGGATGTCTCAGGGGGTAGTGATTATTCAGAGCAGGACTCAAATACAGGTTATTGCACTAGAAGCAGCGTCAGACAGCACGTCAGGGCACGCAGGGCACAGACCCCATCCCCTAGATCAGCTAAATCTGTTCACGTAGACGACGTCAGATGCACTGGAGTACACACACAGGATCCACAAGTGTTGTTGGGGGACATGCCTTCCGGAGCTACACAGGCATTCAACACGAAAGGTACTCCGAAGGCAAGGGATACTCACATGTCCATGGACTGTTCCTTGGACAAGGCCAGTCAGAAGACAAAGGCACCTACTGAGAGCAGGGAGACTCCCAAGAGCAGGCCCACAGCAGAGGTAAGGGACACTCCCATGGACAGTGAGAAGACTAAGGCACCTACTAAGAGCAGGGAGACTCCCAAGAGCAGGCCCACAGCAGAGGTAAGGGACACTCCCAAGGACAGTGAGAAGACTAAGGCACCTACTAAGAGCAGGGAGACTCCCAAGAGCAGGCCCACAGCAGAGGTAAGGGACACTCCCAAGGACAGTGAGAAGACTAAGGCACCTACTAAGAGCAGGGAGACTCCCAAGAGCAGGCCCACAGCAGAGGTAAGGGACACTCCCAAGGACAGTGAGAAGACTAAGGCACCCACTAAGAGCAGGGAGACTCCCAAGAGCAGGCCCACAGCAGTGGATAGGAACACTCCCAAGGGCAGCGACACACACAGGGAGCAGGTGTCTGCTGGAGGCAGGTGCACCACAGACGACAAGTCTGCTGGCAGGAACAGGGCGGCGAGCAGGGCACAGGCTACATCCAGAGACAACACTCCACCTAAGGATAAGGCACATCCTACGGACAAGGCATCTAGCATGGACAATGGCGCAATCAAGGACAGGCATACTTCACCCCTGGCTGCACTGAGGCTGATGTTTTCTACTAAACGCCAAACTGATGTCTCCGCGGCGGAGTCCCCCCATACCTCCACTCCCATCCAGGCCAGTCAGAAGCAGAGGAGGGTGTCCCCTGTTGTTGCATCCCCCATTACACATCATTCCGAGTCCAGGCGGCAGGCACAGAGCAAACGACAAGCAGGCTCCAGCACGTCCCCCGAAACCAGATCCCCGGCAGCAGTTGCTCCACCTATACTGGGTGGTGATTCTTTGGAGTCCCCACCACTTGGCAGTCCTGTCCTGTCCAGGGTGCACTCACACCTCCCTAAGAAACGCAGACACACACCATTGACACCTGCAAACCCCGATTTGGCTCTAGGTGAGCTATCCCCAGCTCCCAGGCCCACCCTGCCTCCTGGCCCATACAGCCCTGTGGCTCATCATTTCAGTTGTCCCAGTGGCGCCGGTGCAGTTGACTCTCATGTATCAGATGGTGGCACAGTGTCAGTTGTGCCCTCTCCTGTTGCAGGTCCTGGCAGTGTATCTGGGTCTATGGCTCACGTGTCAGTTAGAAGATCTGTGGCTGTGTTGCACACTCCTGTTTCTGGTGCTGGCAGTCTGTCTGGGTCAGTGGCTCACGTGTCAGTGACTACATCTGTGGCTGTGTCTCACACTCCTGTTGCTGGTGCTGCCAGTGTGTCTGGGTCCGTGGCCCATGTGTGTGTCACTCGGGCTGTGGCTGTGTCTCACACTCCTGTTGCTGGTGCTGCCAGTGTGTCTGGGTCCGTGGCACATGTGTGTGTCACTCGGGCTGTGGCTGTGTCTCACACTCCTGTTGCTGGTGCTGCCAGTGTGTCTGGGTCCGTGGCCCATGTGTGTGTCACTCGGGCTGTGGCTGTGTCTCACACTCCTGTTGCTGGTGCTGCCAGTGTGTCTGGGTCCGTGGCCCATGTGTGTGTCACTCGGGCTGTGGCTGTGTCTCACACTCCTGTTGCTGGTGCTGCCAGTGTGTCCGAGGCAGGTAGTTCACGCAGTCCCCCCTGATTCTGTGATGTGACGTGCTGTACACTTCACTCAAATGTTAATTCACATGGTGTGTCCATTGAGAACTGCGTGGCACTCTTGTGGTCCCTGTGACGGGTTGGTAGGGACACGTAGTTGTGCTGCCTCTGATGTACCTGCTCTGTACTCTACAATGCCCTGTTGATGCTCTGATACTGCATGCTGCCCTCTCGTTACCTGCCTCTGATGTACCTGCTCTGTAATGCACAATGCCCTGTTGATGCTCTGATACTGGCCTCTCGTTACCTGCCTCTGATGTACCTGCTCTGTAATGCACAATGCCCTGTTGATGCTCTGATACTGCATACTGGCCTCTCGTTACCTGCCTCTGATGTACCTGCTCTGTAATGCACAATGCCCTGTTGGTGCTCTGATACTGCATTCTGCCCTCTCGTTACCTGCCTCTGATGTACCTGCTCTGTAATGCACAATGCCCTGTTGGTGCTCTGATACTGCATTCTGCCCTCTCGTTACCTGCCTCTGATGTACCTGCTCTGTAATGCACAATGCCCTGTTGGTGCTCTGATACTGCATTCTGCCCTCTCGTTACCTGCCTCTGATGTACCTGCTCTGTAATGCACAATGCCCTGTTGATGCTCTGATACTGCATTCTGCCCCTCTCACGTGCTGCCTCTGATGGAGCTGTTCTGTGCAATGGACTGTTGATGCACTTGGCCCCTCTCACGTGCTGCCAGTGATGTGACTGTTCTGTGCAATGGACTGTTGATGCACTTGGCCCCTCTCACGTGCTGCCTCTGATGGAGCTGTTCTGTGCAATGGACTGTTGATGCACTTGGCCCCTCTCACGTGCTGCCTCTGATGGAGCTGTTCTGTGCAATGGACTGTTGATGCACTTGGCCCCTCTCACGTGCTGCCTCTGATGGAGCTGTTCTGTGCAATGGACTGTTGATGCACTTGGCCCCTCTCACGTGCTGCCTCTGATGGAGCTGTTCTGTGCAATGGACTGTTGATGCACTTAGCCCCCACTCACGTGCTGCCTCTGATGTACCTGCTCTGTACTCTACAATGCCCTGTTGATGCTCTGATACTGCATTCTGCCCTCTCGTTACCTGCCTCTGATGTACCTGCTCTGTAATGCACAATGCCCTGTTGATGCTCTGATACTGCATTCTGCCCCTCTCACGTGCTGCCTCTGATGGAGCTGTTCTGTGCAATGGACTGTTGATGCACTTGGCCCCTCTCACGTGCTGCCAGTGATGTGACTGTTCTGTGCAATGGACTGTTGATGCACTTGGCCCCTCTCACGTGCTGCCTCTGATGGAGCTGTTCTGTGCAATGGACTGTTGATGCACTTGGCCCCTCTCACGTGCTGCCTCTGATGGAGCTGTTCTGTGCAATGGACTGTTGATGCACTTGGCCCCTCTCACGTGCTGCCTCTGATGGAGCTGTTCTGTGCAATGGACTGTTGATGCACTTGGCCCCTCTCACGTGCTGCCTCTGATGGAGCTGTTCTGTGCAATGGACTGTTGATGCACTTAGCCCCTCTCACGTGCTGCCTCTGATGTACCTGCTCTGTACTCTACAATGCCCTGTTGATGCTCTGATACTGCATTCTGCCCTCTCGTTACCTGCCTATGATGTACCTGCTCTGTACTGCGCATTGCCCTGTTGATGCTCTGATACTGCATACTGCCCTCTCGTTACCTGCCTATGATGTACCTGCTCTGTACTCTACAATGCCCTGTTGATGCTCTGATACTGCATGCTGCCCTCTCGTTACCTGCTATGTTGTACCTGCTCTGGTGCCCACTTTGCCCATGTTCACGCATACACTGTGATTTGACCCCTATTATTTGACAATAAAGGTAGTCTATCAAGTCTCGTGGTCTGTCGTTGTCATTCCTGCTTGCGTCCTGCTAATGTGTATTCGTATATGCTTCTCATCAGTGGTTTCGGTAACATGACACTCCCCCTCCCTACGTCACGTCCCTTGCTGGTATTCCCCTCCAGACAGCCAATGGTTTGTACCTTACCTGCGTCGTCGTCCATAGTAGGCCATGACTAGGACGTGGTGGATCGCGAAGAGCATCGGGAAAGCGTGTAGCGCCGGGTCCATGGTGGTGGTCAGCTTGCGGTGGGTATCTCGGCTGTGTCACCTATGTTCGCTGTGGGGATTCCGCCGTGTTAAGACAGGTTGTTTTTCCGCAGCGGTTTTATGTGTGTTTTCCGCCATCTTGATTTGGGGGACGGTCTTCGACGTCAGTGCGTACGGCGGAGCGTTTGGATGTGTTCCGTCCGCCGCGTGGTCGTGTGTAGTTGGCCGGCGGAGCGTGTTTTTCCGTCGCGGACGGAAATTTGACACGTTTTCCTATCCTGATATGGCGGACGGAGTATCCGCGGCAGGCGGACACGGAAAAGGCTTTTTCCGCCTACTCCAGGGCCGCGGTGGCTCTTCCGTCCGCCATCCTGATCGACCCCTTAATCTTTTGACTTTAAATGACTATTGGATGTGAATTATTACTTTTTCAACTAAAATAAGTGTGTTTAAAGTCATTTCTGTGCCTGAAATTGGTCAAAATTGAAGCTTTTGAGTAAGCGAAAACTCTGTAAAAATGGCAATTTTGGTCACTGTGAAGGTTTAAAAGGTGGTTATTCAACATGAGGTGCGATCCCAATGACATTTTGAATCATTTTTGGTAGAGTCCAAAAAATCAATTTTATGATGAAAAATGATGACCCCGGACCTGTCAAACGTTCAAAAAATGGTCAATATTGATGAAAATGTAACATTTAATCTTTTGACTTGAAATGACGGTTGGATGTGAATTATTACTTTTTCAACTAAAATAAATGTGTTTAAAGTCATTTCTGTGCCTGAAATTGGTCAAAATTGAAGCTTCTAAGTAAGCAAAACTCTGTAAAAATGGCAATTTTGGTCACTGTGAGGGATTAAAAAGTGGTTATACAACATGAGGCCCGATCCAAATGACATTTTGAATCATTTTTGGTGGAGTCCAAAAAATCCATTTTATGATGAAAAACGATGACCCCGGACCTGTCGAACGTTCAAAAAATGGTCAATATTGATGAAAATGTAACATTTAATCTTTTGACTTGAAATGACGGTTGGATGTGAATTATTACTTTTTCAACTAATATAAGTGTGTTTAATGTCATTTCTGTGCCTGAAATTGGTCAAAATTGAAGCTTTTGAGTAAGCGAAAACTCTGTAAAAATAGCAATTTTGGTCACTGTGAGGGTTTAAAAAGTGGTTATTAAACATGAGGCGCGATCCCAATGACATTTTGAATCATTTTTGGTAGAGTCCAAAAAATCAATGTTATGGTGAAAAACGATGACCACCGGACCTGTCGAACGTTCAAAAAATGGTCAATATTGATGACATTTTAACATTTAATCTTTTGACTTTAAATGACTGGCAGATGTGAATTATTACTTTTTCAACTAATATAAGTGTGTTTAAAGTCATTTCTGTGCCTGAAATTGGTCAAAATTGAAGCTTTTGAGTTAGAGAAAAGTCTGTAAAAATGGCAAATTTGGTCACTGTGAGGGTTTAAAAAGTGGTTATTCAACATGAGGCGCGATCCCAATGACATTTTGAATCATTTTTGGTAGAGTCCAAAAAATCAATTTTATGATGAAAAACGATGACCCCGGACCTGTCGAACGTTCAAAAAATGGTCAATATTGATGACATTTTAACATTTAATCTTTTGACTTTAAATGACTGGCGGATGTGAATTATTACTTTTTCAACTAAAATAAGTGTGTTTAAAGTCATTTCTGTGCCTGAAATTGGTCAAAATGGAAGCTTCTAAGTAAGCAAAACTCTGTAAAAATGGCAATTTTGGTCACTGTGAGGGTTTAAAAAGTGGTTATTAAACATGAGGCGCGATCCCAATGACATTTTGAATCATTTTTGGTAGAGTCCAAAAAAATTAATTTTATGATATAAAATGATGACCCCGGACCTGTCGAACGTTCTAAAAATTGTCAATATTGATGAAAATGTAACATTTAATCTTTTGACTTTAAATGACTATTGGATGTGAATTATTACTTTTTCAACTAAAATAAGTGTGTTTAAAGTCATTTCTGTGCCTGAAATTGGTCAAAATTGAAGCTTTTGAGTAAGCGAAAACTCTGTAAAAATGGCAATTTTGGTCACTGTGAAGGTTTAAAAGGTGGTTATTCAACATGAGGTGCGATCCCAATGACATTTTGAATCATTTTTGGTAGAGTCCAAAAAATCAATTTTATGATGAAAAATGATGACCCCGGACCTGTCAAACGTTCAAAAAATGGTCAATATTGATGAAAATGTAACATTTAATCTTTTGACTTGAAATGACGGTTGGATGTGAATTATTACTTTTTCAACTAAAATAAATGTGTTTAAAGTCATTTCTGTGCCTGAAATTGGTCAAAATTGAAGCTTCTAAGTAAGCAAAACTCTGTAAAAATGGCAATTTTGGTCACTGTGAGGGATTAAAAAGTGGTTATACAACATGAGGCCCGATCCAAATGACATTTTGAATCATTTTTGGTGGAGTCCAAAAAATCCATTTTATGATGAAAAACGATGACCCCGGACCTGTCGAACGTTCAAAAAATGGTCAATATTGATGAAAATGTAACATTTAATCTTTTGACTTGAAATGACGGTTGGATGTGAATTATTACTTTTTCAACTAATATAAGTGTGTTTAATGTCATTTCTGTGCCTGAAATTGGTCAAAATTGAAGCTTTTGAGTAAGCGAAAACTCTGTAAAAATAGCAATTTTGGTCACTGTGAGGGTTTAAAAAGTGGTTATTAAACATGAGGCGCGATCCCAATGACATTTTGAATCATTTTTGGTAGAGTCCAAAAAATCAATGTTATGGTGAAAAACGATGACCACCGGACCTGTCGAACGTTCAAAAAATGGTCAATATTGATGACATTTTAACATTTAATCTTTTGACTTTAAATGACTGGCAGATGTGAATTATTACTTTTTCAACTAATATAAGTGTGTTTAAAGTCATTTCTGTGCCTGAAATTGGTCAAAATTGAAGCTTTTGAGTTAGAGAAAAGTCTGTAAAAATGGCAAATTTGGTCACTGTGAGGGTTTAAAAAGTGGTTATTCAACATGAGGCGCGATCCCAATGACATTTTGAATCATTTTTGGTAGAGTCCAAAAAATCAATTTTATGATGAAAAACGATGACCCCGGACCTGTCGAACGTTCAAAAAATGGTCAATATTGATGACATTTTAACATTTAATCTTTTGACTTTAAATGACTGGCGGATGTGAATTATTACTTTTTCAACTAAAATAAGTGTGTTTAAAGTCATTTCTGTGCCTGAAATTGGTCAAAATGGAAGCTTCTAAGTAAGCAAAACTCTGTAAAAATGGCAATTTTGGTCACTGTGAGGGTTTAAAAAGTGGTTATTAAACATGAGGCGCGATCCCAATGACATTTTGAATCATTTTTGGTAGAGTCCAAAAAAATTAATTTTATGATATAAAATGATGACCCCGGACCTGTCGAACGTTCTAAAAATTGTCAATATTGATGAAAATGTAACATTTAATCTTTTGACTTTAAATGACTATTGGATGTGAATTATTACTTTTTCAACTAAAATAAGTGTGTTTAAAGTCATTTCTGTGCCTGAAATTGGTCAAAATTGAAGCTTTTGAGTAAGCGAAAACTCTGTAAAAATGGCAATTTTGGTCACTGTGAAGGTTTAAAAGGTGGTTATTCAACATGAGGTGCGATCCCAATGACATTTTGAATCATTTTTGGTAGAGTCCAAAAAATCAATTTTATGATGAAAAATGATGACCCCGGACCTGTCAAACGTTCAAAAAATGGTCAATATTGATGAAAATGTAACATTTAATCTTTTGACTTGAAATGACGGTTGGATGTGAATTATTACTTTTTCAACTAAAATAAGTGTTTAAAGTCATTTCTGTGCCTGAAATTGGTCAAAATTGAAGCTTTTGAGTTAGAGAAAACTCTGTAAAAATGGCAATTTTGGTCACTGTGAGGGATTAAAAAGTGGTTATACAACATGAGGCCCGGTCCAAATGACATTTTGAGTCATTTTGGGTGGAGTCCAAAAAATCCATTTTATGATGAAAAACGATGACCCCGGACCTGTCGAACGTTCAAAAAAGTGGTCAATATTGATGAAATTTTACCATTGAATCTTTTGACTTTAAATGACTGGTGGATGTGAATTATTACTTTTTCAACTAAAATAAGTGTGTTTAAAGTAATTTCTGTGCCTGAAATTGGTCAAAATTGAAGCTTTTGAGTAAGCGAAACCTCTGTAAAATTGTCAATTTAGGTCACTGTGAGGGTTTAAAAAGTGGTTATTTAACATGAGGCCCGATCCAAATGACATTTTGAATAATTTTTGGTGGAGTCCAAAAAATCAATTTTATGATGAAAAACGATGACCCCCGGACCTGTCGAACGTTCAAAAAATGGTCAATATTGATGACATTTTAACATTTAATCTTTTGACTTTAAATGACTGGCGGATGTGAATTATTACTTTTTCAACTAATATAAGTGTGTTTAAAGTCATTTCTGTGCCTGAAATTGGTCAAAATTGAAGCTTTTGAGTAAGCGAAAACTCTGTAAAAATGGCAATTTTGGTCACTGTGAAGGTTTAAAAGGTGGTTATTCAACATGAGGTGCGATCCCAATGACATTTTGAATCATTTTTGGTAGAGTCCAAAAAATCAATTTTATGATGAAAAATGATGACCCCGGACCTGTCAAACGTTCAAAAAATGGTCAATATTGATGAAAATGTAACATTTAATCTTTTGACTTGAAATGACGGTTGGATGTGAATTATTACTTTTTCAACTAAAATAAATGTGTTTAAAGTCATTTCTGTGCCTGAAATTGGTCAAAATTGAAGCTTCTAAGTAAGCAAAACTCTGTAAAAATGGCAATTTTGGTCACTGTGAGGGATTAAAAAGTGGTTATACAACATGAGGCCCGATCCAAATGACATTTTGAATCATTTTTGGTGGAGTCCAAAAAATCCATTTTATGATGAAAAACGATGACCCCGGACCTGTCGAACGTTCAAAAAATGGTCAATATTGATGAAAATGTAACATTTAATCTTTTGACTTGAAATGACGGTTGGATGTGAATTATTACTTTTTCAACTAATATAAGTGTGTTTAATGTCATTTCTGTGCCTGAAATTGGTCAAAATTGAAGCTTTTGAGTAAGCGAAAACTCTGTAAAAATAGCAATTTTGGTCACTGTGAGGGTTTAAAAAGTGGTTATTAAACATGAGGCGCGATCCCAATGACATTTTGAATCATTTTTGGTAGAGTCCAAAAAATCAATGTTATGGTGAAAAACGATGACCACCGGACCTGTCGAACGTTCAAAAAATGGTCAATATTGATGACATTTTAACATTTAATCTTTTGACTTTAAATGACTGGCAGATGTGAATTATTACTTTTTCAACTAATATAAGTGTGTTTAAAGTCATTTCTGTGCCTGAAATTGGTCAAAATTGAAGCTTTTGAGTTAGAGAAAAGTCTGTAAAAATGGCAAATTTGGTCACTGTGAGGGTTTAAAAAGTGGTTATTCAACATGAGGCGCGATCCCAATGACATTTTGAATCATTTTTGGTAGAGTCCAAAAAATCAATTTTATGATGAAAAACGATGACCCCGGACCTGTCGAACGTTCAAAAAATGGTCAATATTGATGACATTTTAACATTTAATCTTTTGACTTTAAATGACTGGCGGATGTGAATTATTACTTTTTCAACTAAAATAAGTGTGTTTAAAGTCATTTCTGTGCCTGAAATTGGTCAAAATGGAAGCTTCTAAGTAAGCAAAACTCTGTAAAAATGGCAATTTTGGTCACTGTGAGGGTTTAAAAAGTGGTTATTAAACATGAGGCGCGATCCCAATGACATTTTGAATCATTTTTGGTAGAGTCCAAAAAAATTAATTTTATGATATAAAATGATGACCCCGGACCTGTCGAACGTTCTAAAAATTGTCAATATTGATGAAAATGTAACATTTAATCTTTTGACTTTAAATGACTATTGGATGTGAATTATTACTTTTTCAACTAAAATAAGTGTGTTTAAAGTCATTTCTGTGCCTGAAATTGGTCAAAATTGAAGCTTTTGAGTAAGCGAAAACTCTGTAAAAATGGCAATTTTGGTCACTGTGAAGGTTTAAAAGGTGGTTATTCAACATGAGGTGCGATCCCAATGACATTTTGAATCATTTTTGGTAGAGTCCAAAAAATCAATTTTATGATGAAAAATGATGACCCCGGACCTGTCAAACGTTCAAAAAATGGTCAATATTGATGAAAATGTAACATTTAATCTTTTGACTTGAAATGACGGTTGGATGTGAATTATTACTTTTTCAACTAAAATAAGTGTTTAAAGTCATTTCTGTGCCTGAAATTGGTCAAAATTGAAGCTTTTGAGTTAGAGAAAACTCTGTAAAAATGGCAATTTTGGTCACTGTGAGGGATTAAAAAGTGGTTATACAACATGAGGCCCGGTCCAAATGACATTTTGAGTCATTTTGGGTGGAGTCCAAAAAATCCATTTTATGATGAAAAACGATGACCCCGGACCTGTCGAACGTTCAAAAAAGTGGTCAATATTGATGAAATTTTACCATTGAATCTTTTGACTTTAAATGACTGGTGGATGTGAATTATTACTTTTTCAACTAAAATAAGTGTGTTTAAAGTAATTTCTGTGCCTGAAATTGGTCAAAATTGAAGCTTTTGAGTAAGCGAAACCTCTGTAAAATTGTCAATTTAGGTCACTGTGAGGGTTTAAAAAGTGGTTATTTAACATGAGGCCCGATCCAAATGACATTTTGAATAATTTTTGGTGGAGTCCAAAAAATCAATTTTATGATGAAAAACGATGACCCCCGGACCTGTCGAACGTTCAAAAAATGGTCAATATTGATGACATTTTAACATTTAATCTTTTGACTTTAAATGACTGGCGGATGTGAATTATTACTTTTTCAACTAATATAAGTGTGTTTAAAGTCATTTCTGTGCCTGAAATTGGTCAAAATGGAAGCTTTTGAGTAAGCGAAAACTCTGTAAAAATGGCAATTTTGGTCACTGTGAGGGTTTAAAAAGTGGTTCTTAAACATGAGGCGCGATCCCAATGACATTTTGAATCATTTTTGGTAGAGTCCAAAAATTCTATTTTATGGTGAAAAACGATGACCCCGGACCTGTCGAACGTTCAAAAAATGGTCAATATTGATGAAAATGTAACATTTAATCTTTTGACTTTAAATGACGGTTGGATGTGAATTATTACTTTTTCAACTAAAATAAGTGTGTTTAAAGTCATTTCTGTGCCTGAAATTGGTCAAAATTGAAGCTTTTGAGTAAGCGAAAACTCTGTAAAAATGGCAATTTTGGTCACTGTGAAGGTTTAAAAAGTGGTTATTCAACATGAGGCGCGATCCCAATGACATTTTGAATCATTTTTGGTAGAGTCCAAAAAATCAATTTTATGATGAAAAATGATGACCCCGGACCTGTCAAACGTTCAAAAAATGGTCAATATTGATGAAAATGTAACATTTAATCTTTTGACTTGAAATGACGGTTGGATGTGAATTATTACTTTTTCAACTAAAATAAGTGTTTAAAGTCATTTCTGTGCCTGAAATTGGTCAAAATTGAAGCTTTTGAGTTAGAGAAAACTCTGTAAAAATGGCAATTTTGGTCACTGTGAGGGATTAAAAAGTGGTTATACAACATGAGGCCCGGTCCAAATGACATTTTGAGTCATTTTTGGTGGAGTCCAAAAAATCCATTTTATGATGAAAAACGATGACCCCGGACCTGTCGAACGTTCAAAAAATGGTCAATATTGATGACATTTTAACATTTAATCTTTTGACTTTAAATGACGGTTGGATGTGAGTTATTACTTTTTCAACTAATATAAGTGTGTTTAAAGTCATTTCTGTGCCTGAAATTGGTCAAAATTGAAGCTTTTGAGTAAGCGAAAACTCTGTAAAAATAGCAATTTTGGTCACTGTGAGGGTTTAAAAAGTGGTTATTAAACATGAGGCGCGATCCCAATGACATTTTGAATCATTTTTGGTAGAGTCCAAAAAATCAATGTTGTGGTGAAAAACGATGACCCCGGACCTGTCGAACGTTCAAAAAAGTGGTCAATATTGATGAAAATGTAACATTTAATCTTTTGACTTTAAATGACTGGCAGATGTGAATTATTACTTTTTCAACTAATATAAGTGTGTTTAAAGTCATTTCTGTGCCTGAAATTGGTCAAAATTGAAGCTTTTGAGTTAGAGAAAACTCTGTAAAAATGGCAAATTTGGTCACTGTGAGGGTTTAAAAAGTGGTTATTCAACATGAGGCGCGATCCCAATGACATTTTGAATCATTTTTGGTAGAGTCCAAAAAATCAATTTTATGATGAAAAACGATGACCCCGGACCTGTCGAACATTCAAAAAATGGTCAATATTGATGACATTTTAACATTTAATCTTTTGACTTTAAATGACTGGCGGATGTGAATTATTACTTTTTCAACTAAAATAAGTGTGTTTAAAGTCATTTCTGTGCCTGAAATTGGTCAAAATGGAAGCTTCTAAGTAAGCAAAACTCTGTAAAAATGGCAATTTTGGTCACTGTGAGGGTTTAAAAAGTGGTTATTAAACATGAGGCGCGATCCCAATGACATTTTGAATCATTTTTGGTAGAGTCCAAAAAATCAATGGTATGGTGAAAAACGATGACCCCGGACCTGTCGAACGTTCAAAAAATGGTCAATATTGATGAAAATGTAACATTTAATCTTTTGACTTTAAATGACGGTTGGATGTGAATTATTACTTTTTCAACTAAAATAAGTGTGTTTAAAGTCATTTCTGTGCCTGAAATTGGTCAAAATTGAAGCTTTTGAGTAAGCGAAAACTCTGTAAAAATGGCAATTTTGGTCACTGTGAAGGTTTAAAAAGTGGTTATTCAACATGAGGCGCGATCCCAATGACATTTTGAATCATTTTTGGTAGAGTCCAAAAAATCAATTTTATGATGAAAAATGATGACCCCGGACCTGTCAAACGTTCAAAAAATGGTCAATATTGATGAAAATGTAACATTTAATCTTTTGACTTGAAATGACGGTTGGATGTGAATTATTACTTTTTCAACTAAAATAAGTGTTTAAAGTCATTTCTGTGCCTGAAATTGGTCAAAATTGAAGCTTTTGAGTTAGAGAAAACTCTGTAAAAATGGCAATTTTGGTCACTGTGAGGGATTAAAAAGTGGTTATACAACATGAGGCCCGGTCTAAATGACATTTTGAGTCATTTTTGGTGGAGTCCAAAAAATCCATTTTATGATGAAAAACGATGACCCCGGACCTGTCGAACGTTCAAAAAAGTGGTCAATATTGATGAAATTTTACCATTGAATCTTTTGACTTTAAATGACTGGTGGATGTGAATTATTACTTTTTCAACTAAAATAAGTGTGTTTAAAGTAATTTCTGTGCCTGAAATTGGTCAAAATTGAAGCTTTTGAGTAAGCGAAACCTCTGTAAAATTGTCAATTTAGGTCACTGTGAGGGTTTAAAAAGTGGTTATTTAACATGAGGCCCGATCCAAATGACATTTTGAATAATTTTTGGTGGAGTCCAAAAAATCAATTTTATGATGAAAAACGATGACCCCCGGACCTGTCGAACGTTCAAAAAATGGTCAATATTGATGACATTTTAACATTTAATCTTTTGACTTTAAATGACTAGCGGATGTGAATTATTACTTTTTCAACTAATATAAGTGTGTTTAAAGTCATTTCTGTGCCTGAAATTGGTCAAAATTGAAGCTTTTGAGTAAGCGAAAACTCTGTAAAAATAGAATTTTGGTCACTGTGAGGGTTTAAAAAGTGGTTATTCAACATGAGGCGCGATCCCAATGACATTTTGAATCATTTTTGGTAGAGTCCAAAAAATCAATTTTATGATGAAAAACGATGACCCCGGACCTGTCGAACGTTCAAAAAATGGTCAATATTGATGACATTTTAACATTTAATCTTTTGACTTTAAATGACTGGCGGATGTGAATTATTACTTTTTCAACTAAAATAAGTGTGTTTAAAGTCATTTCTGTGCCTGAAATTGGTCAAAATGGAAGCTTCTAAGTAAGCAAAACTCTGTAAAAATGGCAATTTTGGTCACTGTGAGGGTTTAAAAAGTGGTTATTAAACATGAGGCGCGATCCCAATGACATTTTGAATCATTTTTGGTAGAGTCCAAAAAAATTAATTTTATGATATAAAATGATGACCCCGGACCTGTCGAACGTTCTAAAAATTGTCAATATTGATGAAAATGTAACATTTAATCTTTTGACTTTAAATGACTATTGGATGTGAATTATTACTTTTTCAACTAAAATAAGTGTGTTTAAAGTCATTTCTGTGCCTGAAATTGGTCAAAATTGAAGCTTTTGAGTAAGCGAAAACTCTGTAAAAATGGCAATTTTGGTCACTGTGAAGGTTTAAAAGGTGGTTATTCAACATGAGGTGCGATCCCAATGACATTTTGAATCATTTTTGGTAGAGTCCAAAAAATCAATTTTATGATGAAAAATGATGACCCCGGACCTGTCAAACGTTCAAAAAATGGTCAATATTGATGAAAATGTAACATTTAATCTTTTGACTTGAAATGACGGTTGGATGTGAATTATTACTTTTTCAACTAAAATAAATGTGTTTAAAGTCATTTCTGTGCCTGAAATTGGTCAAAATTGAAGCTTCTAAGTAAGCAAAACTCTGTAAAAATGGCAATTTTGGTCACTGTGAGGGATTAAAAAGTGGTTATACAACATGAGGCCCGATCCAAATGACATTTTGAATCATTTTTGGTGGAGTCCAAAAAATCCATTTTATGATGAAAAACGATGACCCCGGACCTGTCGAACGTTCAAAAAATGGTCAATATTGATGAAAATGTAACATTTAATCTTTTGACTTGAAATGACGGTTGGATGTGAATTATTACTTTTTCAACTAATATAAGTGTGTTTAATGTCATTTCTGTGCCTGAAATTGGTCAAAATTGAAGCTTTTGAGTAAGCGAAAACTCTGTAAAAATAGCAATTTTGGTCACTGTGAGGGTTTAAAAAGTGGTTATTAAACATGAGGCGCGATCCCAATGACATTTTGAATCATTTTTGGTAGAGTCCAAAAAATCAATGTTATGGTGAAAAACGATGACCACCGGACCTGTCGAACGTTCAAAAAATGGTCAATATTGATGACATTTTAACATTTAATCTTTTGACTTTAAATGACTGGCAGATGTGAATTATTACTTTTTCAACTAATATAAGTGTGTTTAAAGTCATTTCTGTGCCTGAAATTGGTCAAAATTGAAGCTTTTGAGTTAGAGAAAAGTCTGTAAAAATGGCAAATTTGGTCACTGTGAGGGTTTAAAAAGTGGTTATTCAACATGAGGCGCGATCCCAATGACATTTTGAATCATTTTTGGTAGAGTCCAAAAAATCAATTTTATGATGAAAAACGATGACCCCGGACCTGTCGAACGTTCAAAAAATGGTCAATATTGATGACATTTTAACATTTAATCTTTTGACTTTAAATGACTGGCGGATGTGAATTATTACTTTTTCAACTAAAATAAGTGTGTTTAAAGTCATTTCTGTGCCTGAAATTGGTCAAAATGGAAGCTTCTAAGTAAGCAAAACTCTGTAAAAATGGCAATTTTGGTCACTGTGAGGGTTTAAAAAGTTGTTATTAAACATGAGGCGCGATCCCAATGACATTTTGAATCATTTTTGGTAGAGTCCAAAAAAATTAATTTTATGATATAAAATGATGACCCCGGACCTGTCGAACGTTCTAAAAATTGTCAATATTGATGAAAATGTAACATTTAATCTTTTGACTTTAAATGACTATTGGATGTGAATTATTACTTTTTCAACTAAAATAAGTGTGTTTAAAGTCATTTCTGTGCCTGAAATTGGTCAAAATTGAAGCTTTTGAGTAAGCGAAAACTCTGTAAAAATGGCAATTTTGGTCACTGTGAAGGTTTAAAAGGTGGTTATTCAACATGAGGTGCGATCCCAATGACATTTTGAATCATTTTTGGTAGAGTCCAAAAAATCAATTTTATGATGAAAAATGATGACCCCGGACCTGTCAAACGTTCAAAAAATGGTCAATATTGATGAAAATGTAACATTTAATCTTTTGACTTGAAATGACGGTTGGATGTGAATTATTACTTTTTCAACTAAAATAAGTGTTTAAAGTCATTTCTGTGCCTGAAATTGGTCAAAATTGAAGCTTTTGAGTTAGAGAAAACTCTGTAAAAATGGCAATTTTGGTCACTGTGAGGGATTAAAAAGTGGTTATACAACATGAGGCCCGGTCTAAATGACATTTTGAGTCATTTTTGGTGGAGTCCAAAAAATCCATTTTATGATGAAAAACGATGACCCCGGACCTGTCGAACGTTCAAAAAAGTGGTCAATATTGATGAAATTTTACCATTGAATCTTTTGACTTTAAATGACTGGTGGATGTGAATTATTACTTTTTCAACTAAAATAAGTGTGTTTAAAGTAATTTCTGTGCCTGAAATTGGTCAAAATTGAAGCTTTTGAGTAAGCGAAACCTCTGTAAAATTGTCAATTTAGGTCACTGTGAGGGTTTAAAAAGTGGTTATTTAACATGAGGCCCGATCCAAATGACATTTTGAATAATTTTTGGTGGAGTCCAAAAAATCAATTTTATGATGAAAAACGATGACCCCCGGACCTGTCGAACGTTCAAAAAATGGTCAATATTGATGACATTTTAACATTTAATCTTTTGACTTTAAATGACTGGCGGATGTGAATTATTACTTTTTCAACTAATATAAGTGTGTTTAAAGTCATTTCTGTGCCTGAAATTGGTCAAAATTGAAGCTTTTGAGTAAGCGAAAACTCTGTAAAAATAGAATTTTGGTCACTGTGAGGGTTTAAAAAGTGGTTATTAAACATGAGGCGCGATCCCAATGACATTTTGAATCATTTTTGGTAGAGTCCAAAAAATCAATGGTATGGTGAAAAACGATGACCCCGGACCTGTCGAACGTTCAAAAAATGGTCAATATTGATGACATTTTAACATTTAATCTTTTGACTTTAAATGACTGGCGGATGTGAATTATTACTTTTTCAACTAAAATAAGTGTGTTTAAAGTCATTTCTGTGCCTGAAATTGGTCAAAATGGAAGCTTTTGAGTAAGTGAAAACTCTGTAAAAATGGCAATTTTGGTCACTGTGAGGGTTTAAAAAGTGGTTCTTAAACATGAGGCGCGATCCCAATGACATTTTGAATCATTTTTGGTAGAGTCCAAAAATTCTATTTTATGGTGAAAAACGATGACCCCGGACCTGTCGAACGTTCAAAAAATGGTCAATATTGATGAAAATGTAACATTTAATCTTTTGACTTTAAATGACGGTTGGATGTGAATTATTACTTTTTCAACTAAAATAAGTGTGTTTAAAGTCATTTCTGTGCCTGAAATTGGTCAAAATTGAAGCTTTTGAGTAAGCGAAAACTCTGTAAAAATGGCAATTTTGGTCACTGTGAAGGTTTAAAAAGTGGTTATTCAACATGAGGCGCGATCCCAATGACATTTTGAATCATTTTTGGTAGAGTCCAAAAAATCAATTTTATGATGAAAAATGATGACCCCGGACCTGTCAAACGTTCAAAAAATGGTCAATATTGATGAAAATGTAACATTTAATCTTTTGACTTGAAATGACGGTTGGATGTGAATTATTACTTTTTCAACTAAAATAAGTGTTTAAAGTCATTTCTGTGCCTGAAATTGGTCAAAATTGAAGCTTTTGAGTTAGAGAAAACTCTGTAAAAATGGCAATTTTGGTCACTGTGAGGGATTAAAAAGTGGTTATACAACATGAGGCCCGGTCCAAATGACATTTTGAGTCATTTTTGGTGGAGTCCAAAAAATCCATTTTATGATGAAAAACGATGACCCCGGACCTGTCGAACGTTCAAAAAATGGTCAATATTGATGACATTTTAACATTTAATCTTTTGACTTTAAATGACGGTTGGATGTGAGTTATTACTTTTTCAACTAATATAAGTGTGTTTAAAGTCATTTCTGTGCCTGAAATTGGTCAAAATTGAAGCTTTTGAGTAAGCGAAAACTCTGTAAAAATAGCAATTTTGGTCACTGTGAGGGTTTAAAAAGTGGTTATTAAACATGAGGCGCGATCCCAATGACATTTTGAATCATTTTTGGTAGAGTCCAAAAAATCAATGTTGTGGTGAAAAACGATGACCCCGGACCTGTCGAACGTTCAAAAAAGTGGTCAATATTGATGAAAATGTAACATTTAATCTTTTGACTTTAAATGACTGGCAGATGTGAATTATTACTTTTTCAACTAATATAAGTGTGTTTAAAGTCATTTCTGTGCCTGAAATTGGTCAAAATTGAAGCTTTTGAGTTAGAGAAAACTCTGTAAAAATGGCAAATTTGGTCACTGTGAGGGTTTAAAAAGTGGTTATTCAACATGAGGCGCGATCCCAATGACATTTTGAATCATTTTTGGTAGAGTCCAAAAAATCAATTTTATGATGAAAAACGATGACCCCGGACCTGTCGAACATTCAAAAAATGGTCAATATTGATGACATTTTAACATTTAATCTTTTGACTTTAAATGACTGGCGGATGTGAATTATTACTTTTTCAACTAAAATAAGTGTGTTTAAAGTCATTTCTGTGCCTGAAATTGGTCAAAATGGAAGCTTCTAAGTAAGCAAAACTCTGTAAAAATGGCAATTTTGGTCACTGTGAGGGTTTAAAAAGTGGTTATTAAACATGAGGCGCGATCCCAATGACATTTTGAATCATTTTTGGTAGAGTCCAAAAAATCAATGGTATGGTGAAAAACGATGACCCCGGACCTGTCGAACGTTCAAAAAATGGTCAATATTGATGAAAATGTAACATTTAATCTTTTGACTTTAAATGACGGTTGGATGTGAATTATTACTTTTTCAACTAAAATAAGTGTGTTTAAAGTCATTTCTGTGCCTGAAATTGGTCAAAATTGAAGCTTTTGAGTAAGCGAAAACTCTGTAAAAATGGCAATTTTGGTCACTGTGAAGGTTTAAAAAGTGGTTATTCAACATGAGGCGCGATCCCAATGACATTTTGAATCATTTTTGGTAGAGTCCAAAAAATCAATTTTATGATGAAAAATGATGACCCCGGACCTGTCAAACGTTCAAAAAATGGTCAATATTGATGAAAATGTAACATTTAATCTTTTGACTTGAAATGACGGTTGGATGTGAATTATTACTTTTTCAACTAAAATAAGTGTTTAAAGTCATTTCTGTGCCTGAAATTGGTCAAAATTGAAGCTTTTGAGTTAGAGAAAACTCTGTAAAAATGGCAATTTTGGTCACTGTGAGGGATTAAAAAGTGGTTATTAAACATGAGGCGCGATCCCAATGACATTTTGAATCATTTTTGGTAGAGTCCAAAAAATCAATGTTGTGGTGAAAAACGATGACCCCGGACCTGTCGAACGTTCAAAAAAGTGGTCAATATTGATGAAAATGTAACATTTAATCTTTTGACTTTAAATGACTGGTGGATGTGAATTATTACTTTTTCAACTAAAATAAGTGTGTTTAAAGTCATTTCTGTGCCTGAAATTGGTCAAAATTGAAGCTATTGAGTAAGCGAAAACTCTGTAAAAATGGCAATTTTGGTCACTGTGAAGGTTTAAAAAGTGGTTATACAACATGAGGCCCGATCCAAATGACATTTTGAATCATTTTTGGTGGAGTCCAAAAAATCCATTTTATGATGAAAAACGATGACCCCGGACCTGTCGAACGTTAAAAAAATGGTCAATATTGATGACATTTTAAAATTTAATCTTTTGACTTTAAATGACGGTTGGATGTGAATTATTACTTTTTCAACTAATGTAAGTGTGTTTAAAGTCATTTCTGTGCCTGAAACTGGTCAAAATTGAAGCTTTTGAGTAATCGAAAACTCTGTAAAAATGGCAAATTTGGTCACTGTGAGGGTTTAAAAAGTGGTGAATAAACATGAGGCGTGATCCCAATGACATTTTGAATCATTTTTGGTAGAGTCCAAAAAAATCAATTTTATGATGAAAAACGATGACCCCGGACCTGTCGAACGTTCAAAAACGTGGTAAATATTGATGAAATTTTACCATCTAATCTTTTGACTTTAAATGACTGGTGGATGTGAATTATTACTTTTTCAACTAAAATAAGTGTGTTTAAAGTCATTTCTGTGCCTGAAATTGGTCAAAATTGAAGCTTTTGAGTAAGCGAAAACTCTGTAAAAATGGCAATTTTGATCACTGTGAGGGTTTAAAAAGTGGTTATTTAACATGAGGCCCGATCCAAATGACATTTTGAATAATTTTTGGTAGAGTCTAAAAAATCAATTTTATGATGAAAAACGATGACCCCGGACCTGTCGAACGTTCAAAAAATGGTCAATATTGATGACATTTTAACATTTAATCTTTTGACTTTAAATGACTGGTGGATGTGAATTATTACTTTTTCAACTAAAATAAGTGTGTTTAAAGTCATTTCTGTGCCTGAAATTGGTCAAAATTTAAGCTTCTAAGTAAGAAAAACTCTGTAAAAATGGCAATTTTGGTCACTGTGAGGGTTTAAAAAGTGGTTATTAAACATGAGGCGCAATCCCAATGACATTTTGAATCATTTTTGGTAGAGTCCAAAAAAAACAATTTTATGATGAAAAACGATGACCCCGGACCTGTCGAACGTTCAAAAAAGTGGTCAATATTGATAAAATTTTACCATTTAATCTTTTGACTTTAAATGACTGATGGATGTGAATTATTACTTTTTCAACTAAAATAAGTGTGTTTAAAGTCATTTCTGTGCCTGAAATTGGTCAAAATTGAAGCTTTTGAGTAAGCGAAAACTCTGTAAAAATGGCAATTTTGGTCACTGTGAAGGTTTAAAAAGTGGTTATTCAACATGAGGCGCGATCCCAATGACATTTTGAATCATTTTTGGTAGAGTCCAAAAAATCAATTTTATGATGAAAAATGATGACCCCGGACCTGTCAAACGTTCAAAAAATGGTCAATATTGATGAAAATGTAACATTTAATCTTTTGACTTTAAATGACGGTTGGATGTGAATTATTACTTTTTCAACTAAAATAAGTGTGTTTAAAGTCATTTCTGTGCCTGAAATTGGTCAAAATTGAAGCTTCTAAGTAAGCAAAACTCTGTAAAAATGGCAATTTTGGTCACTGTGAGGGATTAAAAAGTGGTTATACAACATGAGGCCCGATCCAAATGACATTTTGAATCATTTTTGGTGGAGTCCAAAAAATCCATTTTATGATGAAAAACGATGACCCCGGACCTGTCGAACGTTCAAAAAATGGTCAATATTGATGACATTTTAACATTTAATCTTTTGACTTTAAATGACGGTTGGATGTGAATTATTACTTTTTCAACTAATGTAAGTGTGTTTAAAGTCATTTCTGTGCCTGAAACTGGTCAAAATTGAAGCTTTTGAGTAATCGAAAACTCTGTAAAAATGGCAAATTTGGTCACTGTGAGGGTTTAAAAAGTGGTTATTTAACATGAGGCCCGATCCAAATGACATTTTGAATAATTTTTGGTAGAGTCGAAATAATCAATTTTATGATGAAAAACGATGACCCCGGACCTGTCGAACGTTCAAAAAATGGTCAATATTGATGACATTTTAACATTTAATCTTTTGACTTTAAATGACTGGTGGATGTGAATTATTACTTTTTCAACTAAAATAAGTGTGTTTAAAGTCATTTCTGTGCCTGAAATTGGTCAAAATTTAAGCTTCTAAGTAAGAAAAACTCTGTAAAAATGGCAATTTTGGTCACTGTGAGGGTTTAAAAAGTGGTTATTAAACATGAGGCGCAATCCCAATGACATTTTGAATCATTTTTGGTAGAGTCCAAAAAAAACAATTTTATGATGAAAAACGATGACCCCGGACCTGTCGAACGTTCAAAAAAGTGGTCAATATTGATAAAATGTTACCATTTAATCTTTTGACTTTAAATGACTGGTGGATGTGAATTATTACTTTTTCAACTAAAATAAGTGTGTTTAAAGTCATTTCTGTGCCTGAAATTGGTCAAAATTGAAGCTTTTGAGTAAGCGAAAACTCTGTAAAAATGGCAATTTTGGTCACTGGGAAGGTTTAAAAAGTGGTTATTCAACATGAGGCGCGATCCCAATGACATTTTGAATCATTTTTGGTAGAGTCCAAAAAATCAATTTTATGATGAAAAATGATGACCCCGGACCTGTCAAACGTTCAAAAAATGGTCAATATTGATGAAAATGTAACATTTAATCTTTTGACTTTAAATGACGGTTGGATGTGAATTATTACTTTTTCAACTAATATAAGTGTGTTTAATGTCATTTCTGTGCCTGAAATTGGTCAAAATTGAAGCTTTTGAGTAAGCGAAAACTCTGTAAAAATGGCAATTTTGGTCACTGTGAGGGTTTAAAAAGTGGTTATTAAACATGAGGCGCGATCCCAATGACATTTTGAATCATTTTTGGTAGAGTCCAAAAAAATTAATTTTATGATATAAAATGATGACCCCGGACCTGTCGAACGTTCAAAAAATTGTCAATATTGATGAAAATGTAACATTTAATCTTTTGACTTTAAATGACTATTGGATGTGAATTATTACTTTTTCAACTAAAATAAGTGTGTTTAAAGTCATTTATGTGCCTGAAATTGGTCAAAATTGAAGCTTTTGAGTAAGCGAAAACTCTGTAAAAATGGCAATTTTGGTCACTGTGAAGGTTTAAAAGGTGGTTATTCAACATGAGGCGCGATCCCAATGACATTTTGAATCATTTTTGGTAGAGTCCAAAAAATCAATTTTATGATGAAAAATGATGACCCCGGACCTGTCAAACGTTCAAAAAATGGTCAATATTGATGAAAATGTAACATTTAATCTTTTGACTTTAAATGACGGTTGGATGTGAATTATTACTTTTTCAACTAAAATAAGTGTGTTTAAAGTCATTTCTGTGCCTGAAATTGGTCAAAATTGAAGCTTTTGAGTAAGCGAAACCTCTGTAAAATTGTCAATTTAGGTCATTGTGAGGGTTTAAAAAGTGGTTATTTAACATGAGGCCCGATCCAAATGACATTTTGAATAATTTTTGGTGGAGTCCAAAAAATCAATTTTATGATGAAAAACGATGACCCCCGGACCTGTCGAACGTTCAAAAAATGGTCAATATTGATGACATTTTAACATTTAATCTTTTGACTTTAAATGACTGGCGGATGTGAATTATTACTTTTTCAACTAATATAAGTGTGTTTAAAGTCATTTCTGTGCCTGAAATTGGTCAAAATTGAAGCTTTTGAGTAAGCGAAAACTCTGTAAAAATAGAATTTTGGTCACTGTGAGGGTTTAAAAAGTGGTTATTAAACATGAGGCGCGATCCCAATGACATTTTGAATCATTTTTGGTAGAGTCCAAAAAATCAATGGTATGGTGAAAAACGATGACCCCGGACCTGTCGAACGTTCAAAAAATGGTCAATATTGATGACATTTTAACATTTAATCTTTTGACTTTAAATGACTGGCGGATGTGAATTATTACTTTTTCAACTAAAATAAGTGTGTTTAAAGTCATTTCTGTGCCTTAAATTGGTCAAAATGGAAGCTTTTGAGTAAGCGAAAACTCTGTAAAAATGGCAATTTTGGTCACTGTGAGGGTTTAAAAAGTGGTTATTAAACATGAGGCGCGATCCCAATGACATTTTGAATCATTTTTGGTAGAGTCCAAAAATTCTATTTTATGGTGAAAAACGATGACCCCGGACCTGTCGAACGTTCAAAAAATGGTCAATATTGATGAAAATGTAACATTTAATCTTTTGACTTTAAATGACGGTTGGATGTGAATTATTACTTTTTCAACTAAAATAAGTGTGTTTAAAGTCATTTCTGTGCCTGAAATTGGTCAAAATTGAAGCTTTTGAGTAAGCGAAAACTCTGTAAAAATGGCAATTTTGGTCACTGTGAAGGTTTAAAAAGTGGTTATTCAACATGAGGCGCGATCCCAATGACATTTTGAATCATTTTTGGTAGAGTCCAAAAAATCAATGTTGTGGTGAAAAACGATGACCCCGGACCTGTCGAACGTTCAAAAAAGTGGTCAATATTGATGAAAATGTAACATTTAATCTTTTGACTTTAAATGACTGGCAGATGTGAATTATTACTTTTTCAACTAATATAAGTGTGTTTAAAGTCATTTCTGTGCCTGAAATTGGTCAAAATTGAAGCTTTTGAGTTAGAGAAAACTCTGTAAAAATGGCAAATTTGGTCACTGTGAGGGTTTAAAAAGTGGTTATTCAACATGAGGCGCGATCCCAATGACATTTTGAATCATTTTTGGTAGAGTCCAAAAAATCAATTTTATGATGAAAAACGATGACCCCGGACCTGTCGAATATTCAAAAAATGGTCAATATTGATGACATTTTAACATTTAATCTTTTGACTTTAAATGACGGTTGGATGTGAATTATTACTTTTTCAACTAAAATAAGTGTGTTTAAAGTCATTTCTGTGCCTGAAATTGGTCAAAATTAAAGCTTTTGAGTAAGCGAAAACTCTGTAAAAATGGCAATTTTGGTCACTGTGAAGGTTTAAAAAGTGGTTATTCAACATGAGGCGCGATCCTAATGACATTTTGAATCATTTTTGGTAGAGTCCAAAAAATCAATTTTATGATGAAAAATGATGACCCCGGACCTGTCAAACGTTCAAAAAATGGTCAATATTGATGAAAATGTAACATTTAATCTTTTGACTTGAAATGACGGTTGGATGTGAATTATTACTTTTTCAACTAAAATAAGTGTTTAAAGTCATTTCTGTGCCTGAAATTGGTCAAAATTGAAGCTTTTGAGTTAGAGAAAACTCTGTAAAAATGGCAATTTTGGTCACTGTGAGGGATTAAAAAGTGGTTATTAAACATGAGGCGCGATCCCAATGACATTTTGAATCATTTTTGGTAGAGTCCAAAAAATCAATGTTGTGGTGAAAAACGATGACCCCGGACCTGTCGAACGTTCAAAAAAGTGGTCAATATTGATGAAAATGTAACATTTAATCTTTTGACTTTAAATGACTGGTGGATGTGAATTATTACTTTTTCAACTAAAATAAGTGTGTTTAAAGTCATTTCTGTGCCTGAAATTGGTCAAAATTGAAGCTATTGAGTAAGCGAAAACTCTGTAAAAATGGCAATTTTGGTCACTGTGAAGGTTTAAAAAGTGGTTATACAACATGAGGCCCGATCCAAATGACATTTTGAATCATTTTTGGTGGAGTCCAAAAAATCCATTTTATGATGAAAAACGATGACCCCGGACCTGTCGAACGTTAAAAAAATGGTCAATATTGATGACATTTTAAAATTTAATCTTTTGACTTTAAATGACGGTTGGATGTGAATTATTACTTTTTCAACTAATGTAAGTGTGTTTAAAGTCATTTCTGTGCCTGAAACTGGTCAAAATTGAAGCTTTTGAGTAATCGAAAACTCTGTAAAAATGGCAAATTTGGTCACTGTGAGGGTTTAAAAAGTGGTGAATAAACATGAGGCGTGATCCCAATGACATTTTGAATCATTTTTGGTAGAGTCCAAAAAAATCAATTTTATGATGAAAAACGATGACCCCGGACCTGTCGAACGTTCAAAAACGTGGTAAATATTGATGAAATTTTACCATCTAATCTTTTGACTTTAAATGACTGGTGGGTGTGAATTATTACTTTTTCAACTAAAATAAGTGTGTTTAAAGTCATTTCTGTGCCTGAAATTGGTCAAAATTGAAGCTTTTGAGTAAGCGAAAACTCTGTAAAAATGGCAATTTTGATCACTGTGAGGGTTTAAAAAGTGGTTATTTAACATGAGGCCCGATCCAAATGACATTTTGAATAATTTTTGGTAGAGTCTAAAAAATCAATTTTATGATGAAAAACGATGACCCCGGACCTGTCGAACGTTCAAAAAATGGTCAATATTGATGACATTTTAACATTTAATCTTTTGACTTTAAATGACTGGTGGATGTGAATTATTACTTTTTCAACTAAAATAAGTGTGTTTAAAGTAATTCTGTGCCTGAAATTGGTCAAAATTTAAGCTTCTAAGTAAGAAAAACTCTGTAAAAATGGCAATTTTGGTCACTGTGAGGGATTAAAAAGTGGTTATACAACATGAGGCCCGATCCAAATGACATTTTGAATCATTTTTGGTGGAGTCCAAAGATCCATTTTATGATGAAAAACGATGACCCCGGACCTGTCGAACGTTCAAAAAATGGTCAATATTGATGAAAATGTAACATTTAATCTTTTGACTTGAAATGACGGTTGGATGTGAATTATTACTTTTTCAACTAATATAAGTGTGTTTAATGTCATTTCTGTGCCTGAAATTGGTCAAAATTGAAGCTTTTGAGTTAGAGAAAACTCTGTAAAAATGGCAAATTTGGTCACTGTGAGGGTTTAAAAAGTGGTTATTCAACATGAGGCGCGATCCCAATGACATTTTGAATCATTTTTGGTAGAGTCCAAAAAATCAATTTTATGATGAAAAACGATGACCCCGGACCTGTCGAACGTTCAAAAAATGGTCAATATTGATGACATTTTAACATTTAATCTTTTGACTTTAAATGACTGGCGGATGTGAATTATTACTTTTTCAACTAAAATAAGTGTGTTTAAAGTCATTTCTGTGCCTGAAATTGGTCAAAATGGAAGCTTCTAAGTAAGCAAAACTCTGTAAAAATGGCAATTTTGGTCACTGTGAGGGTTTAAAAAGTGGTTATTAAACATGAGGCGCGATCCCAATGACATTTTGAATCATTTTTGGTAGAGTCCAAAAAAATTAATTTTATGATATAAAATGATGACCCCGGACCTGTCGAACGTTCAAAAAATTGTCAATATTGATGAAAATGTAACATTTAATCTTTTGACTTTAAATGACTATTGGATGTGAATTATTACTTTTTCAACTAAAATAAGTGTGTTTAAAGTCATTTCTGTGCCTGAAATTGGTCAAAATTGAAGCTTTTGAGTAAGCGAAAACTCTGTAAAAATGGCAATTTTGGTCACTGTGAAGGTTTAAAAGGTGGTTATTCAACATGAGGCGCGATCCCAATGACATTTTGAATCATTTTTGGTAGAGTCCAAAAAATCAATTTTATGATGAAAAATGATGACCCCGGACCTGTCAAACGTTCAAAAAATGGTCAATATTGATGAAAATGTAACATTTAATCTTTTGACTTGAAATGACGGTTGGATGTGAATTATTACTTTTTCAACTAAAATAAGTGTTTAAAGTCATTTCTGTGCCTGAAATTGGTCAAAATTGAAGCTTTTGAGTTAGAGAAAACTCTGTAAAAATGGCAATTTTGGTCACTGTGAGGGATTAAAAAGTGGTTATACAACATGAGGCCCGGTCTAAATGACATTTTGAGTCATTTTTGGTGGAGTCCAAAAAATCCATTTTATGATGAAAAACGATGACCCCGGACCTGTCGAACGTTCAAAAAAGTGGTCAATATTCATGAAATTTTACCATTGAATCTTTTGACTTTAAATGACTGGTGGATGTGAATTATTACTTTTTCAACTAAAATAAGTGTGTTTAAAGTAATTTCTGTGCCTGAAATTGGTCAAAATTGAAGCTTTTGAGTAAGCGAAACCTCTGTAAAATTGTCAATTTAGGTCATTGTGAGGGTTTAAAAAGTGGTTATTTAACATGAGGCCCGATCCAAATGACATTTTGAATAATTTTTGGTGGAGTCCAAAAAATCAATTTTATGATGAAAAACGATGACCCCCGGACCTGTCGAACGTTCAAAAAATGGTCAATATTGATGACATTTTAACATTTAATCTTTTGACTTTAAATGACTGGCGGATGTGAATTATTACTTTTTCAACTAATATAAGTGTGTTTAAAGTCATTTCTGTGCCTGAAATTGGTCAAAATTGAAGCTTTTGAGTAAGCGAAAACTCTGTAAAAATAGAATTTTGGTCACTGTGAGGGTTTAAAAAGTGGTTATTAAACATGAGGCGCGATCCCAATGACATTTTGAATCATTTTTGGTAGAGTCCAAAAAATCAATGGTATGGTGAAAAACGATGACCCCGGACCTGTCGAACGTTCAAAAAATGGTCAATATTGATGACATTTTAACATTTAATCTTTTGACTTTAAATGACTGGCGGATGTGAATTATTACTTTTTCAACTAAAATAAGTGTGTTTAAAGTCATTTCTGTGCCTTAAATTGGTCAAAATGGAAGCTTTTGAGTAAGCGAAAACTCTGTAAAAATGGCAATTTTGGTCACTGTGAGGGTTTAAAAAGTGGTTATTAAACATGAGGCGCGATCCCAATGACATTTTGAATCATTTTTGGTAGAGTCCAAAAATTCTATTTTATGGTGAAAAACGATGACCCCGGACCTGTCGAACGTTCAAAAAATGGTCAATATTGATGAAAATGTAACATTTAATCTTTTGACTTTAAATGACGGTTGGATGTGAATTATTACTTTTTCAACTAAAATAAGTGTGTTTAAAGTCATTTCTGTGCCTGAAATTGGTCAAAATTGAAGCTTTTGAGTAAGCGAAAACTCTGTAAAAATGGCAATTTTGGTCACTGTGAAGGTTTAAAAAGTGGTTATTCAACATGAGGCGCGATCCCAATGACATTTTGAATCATTTTTGGTAGAGTCCAAAAAATCAATTTTATGATGAAAAATGATGACCCCCGACCTGTCAAACGTTCAAAAAATGGTCAATATTGATGACATTTTAACATTTAATCTTTTGACTTTAAATGACTGGCGGATGTGAATTATTACTTTTTCAACTAAAATAAGTGTGTTTAAAGTCATTTCTGTGCCTTAAATTGGTCAAAATGGAAGCTTTTGAGTAAGCGAAAACTCTGTAAAAATGGCAATTTTGGTCACTGTGAGGGATTAAAAAGTGGTTATACAACATGAGGCCCGGTCCAAATGACATTTTGAGTCATTTTTGGTGGAGTCCAAAAAATCCATTTTATGATGAAAAACGATGACCACGGACCTGTCGAACGTTCAAAAAATGGTCAATATTGATGACATTTTAACATTTAATCTTTTGACTTTAAATGACGGTTGGATGTGAATTATTACTTTTTCAACTAATATAAGTGTGTTTAAAGTCATTTCTGTGCCTGAAATTGGTCAAAATTGAAGCTTTTGAGTAAGCGAAAACTCTGTAAAAATAGCAATTTTGGTCACTGTGAGGGTTTAAAAAGTGGTTATTAAACATGAGGCGCGATCCCAATGACATTTTGAATCATTTTTGGTAGAGTCCAAAAAATCAATGTTGTGGTGAAAAACGATGACCCCGGACCTGTCGAACGTTCAAAAAAGTGGTCAATATTGATGACAATGTAACATTTATTCTTTTGACTTTAAATGACTGGTGGATGTGAATTATTACTTTTTCAACTAAAATAAGTGTGTTTAAAGTCATTTCTGTGCCTGAAATTGGTCAAAATTGAAGCTATTGAGTAAGCGAAAACTCTGTAAAAATGGCAATTTTGGTCACTGTGAAGGTTTAAAAAGTGGTTATACAACATGAGGCCCGATCCAAATGACATTTTGAATCATTTTTGGTGGAGTCCAAAAAATCCATTTTATGATGAAAAACGATGACCCCGGACCTGTCGAACGTTAAAAAAATGGTCAATATTGATGACATTTTAAAATTTAATCTTTTGACTTTAAATGACGGTTGGATGTGAATTATTACTTTTTCAACTAATGTAAGTGTGTTTAAAGTCATTTCTGTGCCTGAAACTGGTCAAAATTGAAGCTTTTGAGTAATCGAAAACTCTGTAAAAATGGCAAATTTGGTCACTGTGAGGGTTTAAAAAGTGGTGAATAAACATGAGGCGTGATCCCAATGACATTTTGAATCATTTTTGGTAGAGTCCAAAAAAATCAATTTTATGATGAAAAACGATGACCCCGGACCTGTCGAACGTTCAAAAACGTGGTAAATATTGATGAAATTTTACCATCTAATCTTTTGACTTTAAATGACTGGTGGATGTGAATTATTACTTTTTCAACTAAAATAAGTGTGTTTAAAGTCATTTCTGTGCCTGAAATTGGTCAAAATTGAAGCTTTTGAGTAAGCGAAAACTCTGTAAAAATGGCAATTTTGATCACTGTGAGGGTTTAAAAAGTGGTTATTTAACATGAGGCCCGATCCAAATGACATTTTGAATAATTTTTGGTAGAGTCTAAAAAATCAATTTTATGATGAAAAACGATGACCCCGGACCTGTCGAACGTTCAAAAAATGGTCAATATTGATGACATTTTAACATTTAATCTTTTGACTTTAAATGACTGGTGGATGTGAATTATTACTTTTTCAACTAAAATAAGTGTGTTTAAAGTCATTTCTGTGCCTGAAATTGGTCAAAATTTAAGCTTCTAAGTAAGAAAAACTCTGTAAAAATGGCAATTTTGGTCACTGTGAGGGTTTAAAAAGTGGTTATTAAACATGAGGCGCAATCCCAATGACATTTTGAATCATTTTTGGTAGAGTCCAAAAAAAACAATTTTATGATGAAAAACGATGACCCCGGACCTGTCGAACGTTCAAAAAAGTGGTCAATATTGATAACATTTTACCATTTAATCTTTTGACTTTAAATGACTGGTGGATGTGAATTATTACTTTTCAACTAAAATAAGTGTGTTTAAAGTCATTTCTGTGCCTGAAATTGGTCAAAATTTAAGCTTTTGAGTAAGCGAAAACTCTGTAAAAATGGCAATTTTGGTCACTGTGAAGGTTTAAAAAGTGGTTATTCAACATGAGGCGCGATCCCAATGACATTTTGAATCATTTTTGGTAGAGTCCAAAAAATCAATTTTATGATGAAAAATGATGACCCCGGACCTGTCAAACGTTCAAAAAATGGTCAATATTGATGAAAATGTAACATTTAATCTTTTGACTTTAAATGACGGTTGGATGTGAATTATTACTTTTTCAACTAAAATAAGTGTGTTTAAAGTCATTTCTGTGCCTGAAATTGGTCAAAATTGAAGCTTCTAAGTAAGCAAAACTCTGTAAAAATGGCAATTTTGGTCACTGTGAGGGATTAAAAAGTGGTTATACAACATGAGGCCCGATCCAAATGACATTTTGAATCATTTTTGGTGGAGTCCAAAAAATCCATTTTATGATGAAAAACGATGACCCCGGACCTGTCGAACGTTCAAAAAATGGTCAATATTGATGACATTTTAACATTTAATCTTTTGACTTTAAATGACGGTTGGATGTGAATTATTACTTTTTCAACTAATATAAGTGTGTTTAATGTCATTTCTGTGCCTGAAATTGGTCAAAATTGAAGCTTTTGAGTAAGCGAAAACTCTGTAAAAATAGCAATTTTGGTCACTGTGAGGGTTTAAAAAGTGGTTATTAAACATGAGGCGCGATCCCAATGACATTTTGAATCATTTTTGGTAGAGTCCAAAAAATCAATGTTATGGTGAAAAACGATGACCTGTCGAACGTTCAAAAAAGTGGTCAATATTGATGAAATGTTACCATTTAATCTTTTGACTTTAAATGACTGGTGGATGTGAATTATTACTTTTTCAACTATAATAAGTGTGTTTAAAGTAATTTCTGTGCCTGAAATAGGTCAAAATTGAAGCTTTTGAGTAAGCGAAACCTCTGTAAAATTGTCAATTTAGGTCACTGTGAGGGTTTAAAAAGTGGTTATTTAACATGAGGCCCGATCCAAATGACATTTTGAATAATTTTTGGTGGAGTCCAAAAAATCAATTTTATGATGAAAAACGATGACCACCGGACCTGTCGAACGTTCAAAAAATGGTCAATATTGATGACATTTTAACATTTAATCTTTTGACTTTAAATGACTGGCAGATGTGAATTATTACTTTTTCAACTAATATAAGTGTGTTTAAAGTCATTTCTGTGCCTGAAATTGGTCAAAATTGAAGCTTTTGAGTTAGAGAAAACTCTGTAAAAATGGCAAATTTGGTCACTGTGAGGGTTTAAAAAGTGGTTATTCAACATGAGGCGCGATCCCAATGACATTTTGAATCATTTTTGGTAGAGTCCAAAAAATCAATTTTATGGTGAAAAACGATGACCCCGGACCTGTCGAACGTTCAAAAAAGTGGTCAATATTGATGAAATTTTACCATTTAATCTTTTGACTTTAAATGACTGGTGGATGTGAATTATTACTTTTTCAACTAAAATAAGTGTGTTTAAAGTCATTTCTGTGCCTGAAATTGGTCAAAATTGAAGCTTTTGAGTAAGCGAAAACTCTGTAAAAATGGCAATTTTGGTCACTGTGAGGGTTTAAAAAGTGGTTATTTAACATGAGGCCCGATCCAAATGACATTTTGAATAATTTTTGGTAGAGTCCAAAAAATCAATTTTATGATGAAAAACGATGACCCCGGACCTGTCGAACGTTCAAAAAATGGTCAATATTGATGACATTTTAACATTTAATCTTTTGACTTTAAATGACTGGCGGATGTGAATTATTACTTTTTCAACTAAAATAAGTGTGTTTAAAGTCATTTCTGTGCCTGAAATTGGTCAAAATGGAAGCTTCTAAGTAAGCAAAACTCTGTAAAAATGGCAATTTTGGTCACTGTGAGGGTTTAAAAAGTGGTTATTAAACATGAGGCGCGATCCCAATGACATTTTGAATCATTTTTGGTAGAGTCCAAAAAAATTAATTTTATGATATAAAATGATGACCCCGGACCTGTCGAACGTTCAAAAAATTGTCAATATTGATGAAAATGTAACATTTAATCTTTTGACTTTAAATGACTATTGGATGTGAATTATTACTTTTTCAACTAAAATAAGTGTGTTTAAAGTCATTTCTGTGCCTGAAATTGGTCAAAATTGAAGCTTTTGAGTAAGCGAAAACTCTGTAAAAATGGCAATTTTGGTCACTGTGAAGGTTTAAAAGGTGGTTATTCAACATGAGGCGCGATCCCAATGACATTTTGAATCATTTTTGATAGAGTCCAAAAAATCAATTTTATGATGAAAAATGATGACCCCGGACCTGTCAAACGTTCAAAAAATGGTCAATATTGATGAAAATGTAACATTTAATCTTTTGACTTGAAATGACGGTTGGATGTGAATTATTACTTTTTCAACTAAAATAAGTGTTTAAAGTCATTTCTGTGCCTGAAATTGGTCAAAATTGAAGCTTTTGAGTTAGAGAAAACTCTGTAAAAATGGCAATTTTGGTCACTGTGAGGGATTAAAAAGTGGTTATACAACATGAGGCCCGGTCCAAATGACATTTTGAGTCATTTTTGGTGGAGTCCAAAAAATCCATTTTATGATGAAAAACGATGACCCCGGACCTGTCAAACGTTCAAAAAAGTGGTCAATATTGATGAAATTTTACCATTGAATCTTTTGACTTTAAATGACTGGTGGATGTGAATTATTACTTTTTCAACTAAAATAAGTGTGTTTAAAGTAATTTCTGTGCCTGAAATTGGTCAAAATTGAAGCTTTTGAGTAAGCGAAACCTCTGTAAAATTGTCAATTTAGGTCACTGTGAGGGTTTAAAAAGTGGTTATTTAACATGAGGCCCGATCCAAATGACATTTTGAATAATTTTTGGTGGAGTCCAAAAAATCAATTTTATGATGAAAAACGATGACCCCCGGACCTGTCGAACGTTCAAAAAATGGTCAATATTGATGACATTTTAACATTTAATCTTTTGACTTTAAATGACTGGCGGATGTGAATTATTACTTTTTCAACTAATATAAGTGTGTTTAAAGTCATTTCTGTGCCTGAAATTGGTCAAAATTGAAGCTTTTGAGTTAGAGAAAACTCTGTAAAAATGGCAAATTTGGTCACTGTGAGGGTTTAAAAAGTGGTTATTAAACATGAGGCGCGATCCCAATGACATTTTGAATCATTTTTGGTAGAGTCCAAAAAATCAATGTTATGGTGAAAATCGATGACCCCGGACCTGTCGAACGTTAAAAAAATGGTCAATATTGATGACATTTTAAAATTTAATCTTTTGACTTTAAATGACGGTTGGATGTGAATTATTACTTTTTCAACTAATGTAAGTGTGTTTAAAGTCATTTCTGTGCCTGAAACTGGTCAAAATTGAAGCTTTTGAGTAATCAAAAACTCTGTAAAAATGGCAAATTTGGTCACTGTGAGGGTTTAAAAAGTGGTGAATAAACATGAGGCGTGATCCCAATGACATTTTGAATCATTTTTGGTAGAGTCCAAAAAAATCAATTTTATGATGAAAAACGATGACCCCGGACCTGTCGAACGTTCAAAAACGTGGTAAATATTGATGAAATTTTACCATCTAATCTTTTGACTTTAAATGACTGGTGGATGTGAATTATTACTTTTTCAACTAAAATAAGTGTGTTTAAAGTCATTTCTGTGCCTGAAATTGGTCAAAATTGAAGCTTTTGAGTAAGCGAAAACTCTGTAAAAATGGCAATTTTGATCACTGTGAGGGTTTAAAAAGTGGTTATTTAACATGAGGCCCGATCCAAATGACATTTTGAATAATTTTTGGTAGAGTCTAAAAAATCAATTTTATGATGAAAAACGATGACCCCGGACCTGTCGAACGTTCAAAAAATGGTCAATATTGATGACATTTTAACATTTAATCTTTTGACTTTAAATGACTGGTGGATGTGAATTATTACTTTTTCAACTAAAATAAGTGTGTTTAAAGTCATTTCTGTGCCTGAAATTGGTCAAAATTTAAGCTTCTAAGTAAGAAAAACTCTGTAAAAATGGCAATTTTGGTCACTGTGAGGGTTTAAAAAGTGGTTATTAAACATGAGGCGCAATCCCAATGACATTTTGAATCATTTTTGGTAGAGTCCAAAAAAAACAATTTTATGATGAAAAACGATGACCCCGGACCTGTCGAACGTTCAAAAAAGTGGTCAATATTGATAACATTTTACCATTTAATCTTTTGACTTTAAATGACTGGTGGATGTGAATTATTACTTTTCAACTAAAATAAGTGTGTTTAAAGTCATTTCTGTGCCTGAAATTGGTCAAAATTGAAGCTTTTGAGTAAGCGAAAACTCTGTAAAAATGGCAATTTTGGTCACTGTGAAGGTTTAAAAAGTGGTTATTCAACATGAGGCGCGATCCCAATGACATTTTGAATCATTTTTGGTAGAGTCCAAAAAATCAATTTTATGATGAAAAATGATGACCCCGGACCTGTCAAACGTTCAAAAAATGGTCAATATTGATGTAAATGTAACATTTAATCTTTTGACTTTAAATGACGGTTGGATGTGAATTATTACTTTTTCAACTAAAATAAGTGTGTTTAAAGTCATTTCTGTGCCTGAAATTGGTCAAAATTGAAGCTTCTAAGTAAGCAAAACTCTGTAAAAATGGCAATTTTGGTCACTGTGAGGGATTAAAAAGTGGTTATACAACATGAGGCCCGATCCAAATGACATTTTGAATCATTTTTGGTGGAGTCCAAAAAATCCATTTTATGATGAAAAACGATGACCCCGGACCTGTCGAACGTTCAAAAAATGGTCAATATTGATGACATTTTAACATTTAATCTTTTGACTTTAAATGACGGTTGGATGTGAATTATTACTTTTTCAACTAATATAAGTGTGTTTAATGTCATTTCTGTGCCTGAAATTGGTCAAAATTGAAGCTTTTGAGTAAGCGAAAACTCTGTAAAAATAGCAATTTTGGTCACTGTGAGGGTTTAAAAAGTGGTTATTAAACATGAGGCGCGATCCCAATGACATTTTGAATCATTTTTGGTAGAGTCCAAAAAATCAATGTTATGGTGAAAAACGATGACCTGTCGAACGTTCAAAAAAGTGGTCAATATTGATGAAATTTTACCATTTAATCTTTTGACTTTAAATGACTGGTGGATGTGAATTATTACTTTTTCAACTATAATAAGTGTGTTTAAAGTAATTTCTGTGCCTGAAATAGGTCAAAATTGAAGCTTTTGAGTAAGCGAAACCTCTGTAAAATTGTCAATTTAGGTCACTGTGAGGGTTTAAAAAGTGGTTATTTAACATGAGGCCCGATCCAAATGACATTTTGAATCATTTTTGGTGGAGTCCAAAAAATCAATTTTATGATGAAAAACGATGACCACCGGACCTGTCGAACGTTCAAAAAATGGTCAATATTGATGACATTTTAACATTTAATCTTTTGACTTTAAATGACTGGCAGATGTGAATTATTACTTTTTCAACTAATATAAGTGTGTTTAAAGTCATTTCTGTGCCTGAAATTGGTCAAAATTGAAGCTTTTGAGTTAGAGAAAACTCTGTAAAAATGGCAAATTTGGTCACTGTGAGGGTTTAAAAAGTGGTTATTCAACATGAGGCGCGATCCCAATGACATTTTGAATCATTTTTGGTAGAGTCCAAAAAATCAATTTTATGGTGAAAAACGATGACCCCGGACCTGTCGAACGTTCAAAAAAGTGGTCAATATTGATGAAATTTTACCATTTAATCTTTTGACTTGAAATGACGGTTGGATGTGAATTATTACTTTTTCAACTAAAATAAGTGTTTAAAGTCATTTCTGTGCCTGAAATTGGTCAAAATTGAAGCTTTTGAGTAAGCGAAAACTCTGTAAAAATGGCAATTTTGGTCACTGTGAGGGTTTAAAAAGTGGTTATTTAACATGAGGCCCGATCCAAATGACATTTTGAATAATTTTTGGTAGAGTCCAAAAAATCAATTTTATGATGAAAAACGATGACCCCGGACCTGTCGAACGTTCAAAAAATGGTCAATATTGATGACATTTTAACATTTAATCTTTTGACTTTAAATGACTGGCGGATGTGAATTATTACTTTTTCAACTAAAATAAGTGTGTTTAAAGTCATTTCTGTGCCTGAAATTGGTCAAAATGGAAGCTTCTAAGTAAGCAAAACTCTGTAAAAATGGCAATTTTGGTCACTGTGAGGGTTTAAAAAGTGGTTATTAAACATGAGGCGCGATCCCAATGACATTTTGAATCATTTTTGGTAGAGTCCAAAAAAAATAATTTTATGATATAAAATGATGACCCCGGACCTGTCGAACGTTCAAAAAATTGTCAATATTGATGAAAATGTAACATTTAATCTTTTGACTTTAAATGACTATTGGATGTGAATTATTACTTTTTCAACTAAAATAAGTGTGTTTAAAGTCATTTCTGTGCCTGAAATTGGTCAAAATTGAAGCTTTTGAGTAAGCGAAAACTCTGTAAAAATGGCAATTTTGGTCACTGTGAAGGTTTAAAAGGTGGTTATTCAACATGAGGCGCGATCCCAATGACATTTTGAATCATTTTTGATAGAGTCCAAAAAATCAATTTTATGATGAAAAATGATGACCCCGGACCTGTCAAACGTTCAAAAAATGGTCAATATTGATGAAAATGTAACATTTAATCTTTTGACTTGAAATGACGGTTGGATGTGAATTATTACTTTTTCAACTAAAATAAGTGTTTAAAGTAATTTCTGTGCCTGAAATTGGTCAAAATTGAAGCTTTTGAGTTAGAGAAAACTCTGTAAAAATGGCAATTTTGGTCACTGTGAGGGATTAAAAAGTGGTTATACAACATGAGGCCCGGTCCAAATGACATTTTGAGTCATTTTTGGTGGAGTCCAAAAAATCCATTTTATGATGAAAAACGATGACCCCGGACCTGTCGAACGTTCAAAAAAGTGGTCAATATTGATGAAATTTTACCATTGAATCTTTTGACTTTAAATGACTGGTGGATGTGAATTATTACTTTTTCAACTAAAATAAGTGTGTTTAAAGTAATTTCTGTGCCTGAAATTGGTCAAAATTGAAGCTTTTGAGTAAGCGAAACCTCTGTAAAATTGTCAATTTAGGTCACTGTGAGGGTTTAAAAAGTGGTTATTTAACATGAGGCCCGATCCAAATGACATTTTGAATAATTTTTGGTGGAGTCCAAAAAATCAATTTTATGATGAAAAACGATGACCCCCGGACCTGTCGAACGTTCAAAAAATGGTCAATATTAATGACATTTTAACATTTAATCTTTTGACTTTAAATGGCTGGCGGATGTGAATTATTACTTTTTCAACTAATATAAGTGTGTTTAAAGTCATTTCTGTGCCTGAAATTGGTCAAAATTGAAGCTTTTGAGTTAGAGAAAACTCTGTAAAAATGGCAAATTTGGTCACTGTGAGGGTTTAAAAAGTGGTTATTAAACATGAGGCGCGATCCCAATGACATTTTGAATCATTTTTGGTAGAGTCCAAAAAATCAATGTTATGGTGAAAAACGATGACCCCGGACCTGTCGAACGTTCAAAAAATGGTCAATATTGATGACATTTTAACATTTAATCTTTTGACTTTAAATGACTGGCGGATGTGAATTATTACTTTTTCAACTAAAATAAGTGTGTTTAAAGTCATTTCTGTGCCTGAAATTGGTCAAAATGGAAGCTTTTGAGTAAGCGAAAACTCTGTAAAAATGGCAATTTTGGTCACTGTGAGGGTTTAAAAAGTGGTTATTAAACATGAGGCGCGATCCCAATGACATTTTGAATCATTTTTGGTAGAGTCCAAAAATTCTATTTTATGGTGAAAAACGATGACCCCGGACCTGTCGAACGTTCAAAAAATGGTCAATATTGATGAAAATGTAACATTTAATCTTTTGACTTTAAATGACGGTTGGGTGTGAATTATTACTTTTTCAACTAAAATAAGTGTGTTTAAAGTCATTTCTGTGCCTGAAATTGGTCAAAATTGAAGCTTTTGAGTAAGCGAAAACTCTGTAAAAATGGCAATTTTGGTCACTGTGAAGGTTTAAAAAGTGGTTATTCAACATGAGGCGCGATCCCAATGACATTTTGAATCATTTTTGGTAGAGTCCAAAAATTCAATTTTATGATGAAAAATGATGACCCCGGACCTGTCAAACGTTCAAAAAATGGTCAATATTGATGAAAATGTAACATTTAATCTTTTGACTTGAAATGACGGTTGGATGTGAATTATTACTTTTTCAACTAAAATAAGTGTTTAAAGTCATTTCTGTGCCTGAAATTGGTCAAAATTGAAGCTTTTGAGTTAGAGAAAACTCTGTAAAAATGGCAATTTTGGTCACTGTGAGGGATTAAAAAGTGGTTATACAACATGAGGCCCGGTCCAAATGACATTTTGAGTCATTTTTGGTGGAGTCCAAAAAATCCATTTTATGATGAAAAACGATGACCCCGGACCTGTCGAACGTTCAAAAAAGTGGTCAATATTGATGAAATTTTACCATTGAATCTTTTGACTTTAAATGACTGGTGGATGTGAATTATTACTTTTTCAACTAAAATAAGTGTGTTTAAAGTAATTTCTGTGCCTGAAATTGGTCAAAATTGAAGCTTTTGAGTAAGCAAAACCTCTGTAAAATTGTCAATTTAGGTCACTGTGAGGGTTTAAAAAGTGGTTATTTAACATGAGGCCCGATCCAAATGACATTTTGAATAATTTTTGGTGGAGTCCAAAAAATCAATTTTATGATGAAAAACGATGACCCCCGGACCTGTCGAACGTTCAAAAAATGGTCAATATTGATGACATTTTAACATTTAATCTTTTGACTTTAAATGACTGGCGGATGTGAATTATTACTTTTTCAACTAATATAAGTGTGTTTAAAGTAATTTCTGTGCCTGAAATTGGTCAAAATTGAAGCTTTTGAGTTAGAGAAAACTCTGTAAAAATGGCAAATTTGGTCACTGTGAGGGATTATAAAGTGGTTATACAACATGAGGCCCGGTCCAAATGACATTTTGAGTCATTTTTGGTGGAGTCCAAAAAATCCATTTTATGATGAAAAACGATGACCCCGGACCTGTCGAACGTTCAAAAAATGGTCAATATTGATGACATTTTAACATTTAATCTTTTGACTTTAAATGACGGTTGGATGTGAATTATTACTTTTTCAACTAATATAAGTGTGTTTAAAGTCATTTCTGTGCCTGAAATTGGTCAAAATTGAAGCTTTTGAGTAAGCGAAAACTCTGTAAAAATAGAATTTTGGTCACTGTGAGGGTTTAAAAATTGGTTATTAAACATGAGGCGCGATCCCAATGACATTTTGAATAATTTTTGGTAGAGTCCAAAAAAATTAATTTTATGATATAAAACGATGACCCCGGACCTGTCGAACGTTCAAAAAATGGTCAATATTGATGACATTTTAACATTTAATCTTTTGACTTTAAATGACTGGTGGATGTGAATTATTACTTTTTCAATTAAAATAAGTGTGTTTAAAGTCATTTCTGTGCCTGAAATTGGTCAAAATTTAAGCTTCTAAGTAAGAAAAACTCTGTAAAAATGGCAATTTTGGTCACTGTGAGGGTTTAAAAAGTGGTTATTAAACATGAGGCGCAATCCCAATGACATTTTGAATCATTTTTGGTAGAGTCCAAAAAAAACAATTTTATGATGAAAAACGATGACCCCGGACCTGTCGAACGTTAAAAAAAGTGGTCAATATTGATAACATTTTACCATTTAATCTTTTGACTTTAAATGACTGGTGGATGTGAATTATTACTTTTTCAACTAAAATAAGTGTGTTTAAAGTCATTTCTGTGCCTGAAATTGGTCAAAATTGAAGCTTTTGAGTAAGCGAAAACTCTGTAAAAATGGCAATTTTGGTCACTGTGAAGGTTTAAAAAGTGGTTATTCAACATGAGGCGCGATCCCAATGACATTTTGAATCATTTTTGGTAGAGTCCAAAAAATCAATTTTATGATGAAAAATGATGACCCCGGACCTGTCAAACGTTCAAAAAATGGTCAATATTGATGAAAATGTAACATTTAATCTTTTGACTTTAAATGACGGTTGGATGTGAATTATTACTTTTTCAACTAAAATAAGTGTGTTTAAAGTCATTTCTGTGCCTGAAATTGGTCAAAATAGAAGCTTATAAGTAAGCAAAACTCGGTAAAAGTGTCAAATTTGGTCACTGTGAGGGTTTAAAAAGTGGTTATTAAACATGAGGCGTGATCCCAATGACATTTTGAATCATTTTTGGTAGAGTCCAAAAAAATTAATTTTATGATATAAAACGATGACCCCGGACCTGTCGAACGTTCAAAAAAGTGGTCAATATTGATGAAATTTTACCATTTAATCTTTTGACTTTAAATGACTGGTGGATGTGAATTATTACTTTTTAACTAAAATAAGTGTGTTTAAAGTCATTTCTGTGCCTGAAATTGGTCAAAATTGAAGCTTTTGAGTAAGCGAAAACTCTGTAAAAATGGCAATTTTGGTCACTGTGAAGGTTTAAAAAGTGGTTATTCAACATGAGGCGCGATCCCAATGACATTTTGAATCATTTTTGGTAGAGTCCAAAAAATCAATTTTATGATGAAAAATGATGACCCCGGACCTGTCAAACGTTCAAAAAATGGTCAATATTGATGAAAATGTAACATTTAATCTTTTGACTTGAAATGACGGTTGGATGTGAATTATTACTTTTTCAACTAAAATAAGTGTTTAAAGTCATTTCTGTGCCTGAAATTGGTCAAAATTGAAGCTTTTGAGTTAGAGAAAACTCTGTAAAAATGGCAATTTTGGTCACTGTGAGGGATTAAAAAGTGGTTATACAACATGAGGCCCGGTCCAAATGACATTTTGAGTCATTTTTGGTGGAGTCCAAAAAATCCATTTTATGATGATAAACGATGACCCCGGACCTGTCGAACGTTCAAAAAAGTGGTCAATATTGATGAAATTTTACCATTGAATCTTTTGACTTTAAATGACTGGTGGATGTGAATTATTACTTTTTCAACTAAAATAAGTGTGTTTAAAGTAATTTCTGTGCCTGATATTGGTCAAAATTGAAGCTTTTGAGTAAGCGAAACCTCTGTAAAATTGTCAATTTAGGTCACTGTGAGGGTTTAAAAAGTGGTTATTTAACATGAGGCCCGATCCAAATGACATTTTGAATAATTTTTGGTGGAGTCCAAAAAATCAATTTTATGATGAAAAACGATGACCCCCGGACCTGTCGAACGTTCAAAAAATGGTCAATATTGATGACATTTTAACATTTAATCTTTTGACTTTAAATGACTGGCGGATGTGAATTATTACTTTTTTAACTAATATAAGTGTGTTTAAAGTCATTTCTGTGCCTGAAATTGGTCAAAATTGAAGCTTTTGAGTTAGAGAAAACTCTGTAAAAATGGCAAATTTGGTCACTGTGAGGGATTAAAAAGTGGTTATACAACATGAGGCCCGGTCCAAATGACATTTTGAGTCATTTTTGGTGGAGTCCAAAAAATCCATTTTATGATGAAAAACGATGACCCCGGACCTGTCAAACGTTCAAAAAATGGTCAATATTGATGACATTTTAACATTTAATCTTTTGACTTTAAATGACGGTTGGATGTGAATTATTACTTTTTCAACTAATATAAGTGTGTTTAAAGTCATTTCTGTGCCTGAAATTGGTCAAAATTGAAGCTTTTGAGTAAGCGAAAACTCTGTAAAAATAGAATTTTGGTCACTGTGAGGGTTTAAAAATTGGTTATTAAACATGAGGCGCGATCCCAATGACATTTTGAATAATTTTTGGTAGAGTCCAAAAAAATTAATTTTATGATATAAAACGATGACCCCGGACCTGTCGAACGTTCAAAAAATGGTCAATATTGATGACATTTTAACATTTAATCTTTTGACTTTAAATGACTGGTGGATGTGAATTATTACTTTTTCAACTAAAATAAGTGTGTTTAAAGTCATTTCTGTGCCTGAAATTGGTCAAAATTTAAGCTTCTAAGTAAGAAAAACTCTGTAAAAATGGCAATTTTGGTCACTGTGAGGGTTTAAAAAGTGGTTATTAAACATGAGGCGCAATCCCAATGACATTTTGAATCATTTTTGGTAGAGTCCAAAAAAAACAATTTTATGAAGAAAAACGATGACCCCGGACCTGTCGAACGTTAAAAAAAGTGGTCAATATTGATAACATTTTACCATTTAATCTTTTGACTTTAAATGACTGGTGGATGTGAATTATTACTTTTTCAACTAAAATAAGTGTGTTTAAAGTCATTTCTGTGCCTGAAATTGGTCTAAATTGAAGCTTTTGAGTAAGCGAAAACTCTGTAAAAATGGCAATTTTGGTCACTGTGAAGGTTTAAAAAGTGGTTATTCAACATGAGGCGCGATCCCAATGACATTTTGAATCATTTTTGGTAGAGTCCAAAAAATCAATTTTATGATGAAAAATGATGACCCCGGACCTGTCAAACGTTCAAAAAATGGTCAATATTGATGAAAATGTAACATTTAATCTTTTGACTTTAAATGACGGTTGGATGTGAATTATTACTTTTTCAACTAAAATAAGTGTGTTTAAAGTCATTTCTGTGCCTGAAATTGGTCAAAATTGAAGCTTCTAAGTAAGCAAAACTCGGTAAAAGTGTCAAATTTGGTCACTGTGAGGGTTTAAAAAGTGGTTATTAAACATGAGGCGTGATCCCAATGACATTTTGAATCATTTTTGGTAGAGTCCAAAAAAATTAATTTTATGATATAAAACGATGACCCCGGACCTGTCGAACGTTCAAAAAAGTGGTCAATATTGATGAAATTTTACCATTTAATCTTTTGACTTTAAATGACTGGTGGATGTGAATTATTACTTTTTAACTAAAATAAGTGTGTTTAAAGTCATTTCTGTGCCTGAAATTGGTCAAAATTGAAGCTTTTGAGTAAGCGAAAACTCTGTAAAAATGGCAATTTTGGTCACTGTGAAGGTTTAAAAAGTGGTTATTCAACATGAGGCGCGATCCCAATGACATTTTGAATCATTTTTGGTAGAGTCCAAAAAATCAATTTTATGATGAAAAATGATGACCCCGGACCTGTCAAACGTTCAAAAAATGGTCAATATTGATGAAAATGTAACATTTAATCTTTTGACTAAATGACTGGTGGATGTGAATTATTACTTTTTCAACTAAAATAAGTGTGTTTAAAGTCATTTCTGTGCCTGAAATTGGTCAAAATTGAAGCTATTGAGTAAGCGAAAACTCTGTAAAAATGGCAATTTTGGTCACTGTGAAGGTTTAAAAAGTGGTTATACAACATGAGGCCCGATCCAAATGACATTTTGAATCATTTTTGGTGGAGTCCAAAAAATCCATTTTATGATGAAAAACGATGACCCCAGACCTCTGGAACGCTCAAAAAACTGTCAATATTGATGACATTTTAACATTTAATCTTTGGACTTTAAATGACGGTTGGATGTGAATTATTACTTTTTCAACTAATATAAGTGTGTTTAAAGTCATTTCTGTGCCTGAAATTGGTCAAAACTGAAGCTTTTGAGTAAGCGAAAACTCTGTAAAAATAGCAATTTTGGTCACTGTGAGGGTTTAAAAAGTGGTTATTCAACATGAGGCGCGATCCCAATGACATTTTGAATAATTTTTGGTAGAGTCCAAAAAATCAATTTTATGATGAAAAACGATGACCCCGGACCTGTCGAAAGTTCAAAAAATGGTCAATATTGATGACATTTTAACATTTAATCTTTTGACTTTAAATGACTGGCGGATGTGAATTATTACTTTTTCAACTAAATAAGTGTGTTTAAAGTCATTTCTGTGCCTGAAATTGGTCAAAATTGAAGCTTCTAAGTAAGCAAAACTCTGTAAAAATGGCAATTTTGGTCACTGTGAGGGATTAAAAAGTGGTTATTCAACATGAGGCCCGATCCAAATGACATTTTAAATCATTTTTGGTGGAGCCCCAAAAATCTATTTTATGATGAAAAACGATGACCACGGACCTGTCGAACGTTAAAAAAATGGTCAATATTGATGACATTTTAAAATGTAATCTTTTGACTTTAAATGACGGTTGGATGTGAAATATTACTTTTTCAACTAATATAAGTGTGTTTAAAGTCATTTCTGTGCCTGAAAGTGGTCAAAATTGAAGCTTTTGAGTAATTGAAAACTCTGTAAAAATGGCAAATTTGGTCACATGAGGCGTGATCCCAATGACATTTTGAATCATTTTTGGTAGAGTCCAAAAAAATCAATTTTATGATGAAAAACGATGACCCCGGACCTGTCGAACGTTCAAAAACGTGGTCAATATTGATGACATTTTACCATTTAATCTTTTGACTTTAAATGACTGGTGGATGTGAATTATTACTTTTTCAACTAAAATAAGTGTGTTTAAAGTCATTTCTGTGCCTGAAATTGGTCAAAATTGAAGCGTTTGAGTTACAGAAAACTCTGTAAAAATGTCAATTTTGGTCACTGTGAAGGTTTAAAAAGTGGTTATTCAACATGAGGCGCGATCCCAATGACATTTTGAATAATTTTTGGTAGAGTCCAAAAAATCAATGTTATGGTAAAAATCGATGACCCCGGACCTGTCGAAAGTTCAAAAAATGGTCAATATTGATGACATTTTAACATTTAATCTTTTGACTTTAAATGACTGGCGGATGTGAATTATTACTTTTTCAACTAAATAAGTGTGTTTAAAGTCATTTCTGTGCCTGAAATTGGTCAAAATTGAAGCTTCTAAGTAAGCAAAACTCTGTAAAAATGGCAATTTTGGTCACTGTGAGGGATTAAAAAGTGGTTATTCAACATGAGGCCCGATCCAAATGACATTTTAAATCATTTTTGGTGGAGCCCCAAAAATCTATTTTATGATGAAAAACGATGACCCCGGACCTGTCGAACGTTAAAAAAATGGTCAATATTGATGACATTTCAAAATTTAATCTTTTGACTTTAAATGACGGTTGGATGTGAATTATTACTTTTTCAACTAATATAAGTGTGTTTAAAGTCATTTCTGTGCCTGAAATTGGTCAAAATTAAAGCTTTTGAGTAATTGAAAACTCTGTAAAAATGGCAAATTTGGTCACTGTGAGGGTTTAAAAAGTGGTGAATAAACATGAGGCGTGATCCCAATGACATTTTGAATCATTTTTGGTAGAGTCCAAAAAAATCAATTTTATGATGAAAAACGATGACCCCGGACCTGTCGAACGTTCAAAAACGTGGTCAATATTGATGAAATTTTACCATTTAATCTTTTGACTGTAAATGAATGGTGGATGTGAATTATTACTTTTTCAACAAAAGTAAGTGTGTTTAAAGTCATTTCTGTGCCTGAAATTGGTCAAAATTGAAGCTTCTGAGTAAGCAAAACTCTGTAAAAATGGCAATTTTGGTCACTGTGAGGGATTAAAAAGTGGTTATACAACATGAGGCCCGGTCCAAATGACATTTTGAGTCATTTTTGGTGGAGTCCAAAAAATCCATTTTATGATGAAAAACGATGACCTGTCGAACGTTCAAAAAATGGTCAATATTGATGACATTTTAACATTTAATCTTTTGACTTTAAATGACGGTTGGATGTGAATTATTACTTTTTCAACTAATATAAGTGTGTTTAAAGTCATTTCTGTGCCTGAAATTGGTCAAAATTGAAGCTTTTGAGTAAGCGAAAACTCTGTAAAAATGGCAATTTTGGTCACTGTGAGGGTTTAAAAAGTGGTTATTTAACATGCGGCCCGATCCAAATGACATTTTGAATAATTTTTGGTAGAGTCCAAAAAATCAATTTTATGATGAAAAACGATGACCCCGGACCTGTCGAACGTTCAAAAAATGGTCAATATTGATGACATTTTAACATTTAATCTTTTGACTTTAAATGACTGGCGGATGTGAATTATTACTTTTTCAACTAAAATAAGTGTGTTTAAAGTCATTTCTGTGCCTGAAATTGGTCAAAATTGAAGCTTTTGAGTAAGCGAAAACTCTGTAAAAATAGAATTTTGGTCACTGTGAGGGTTTAAAAAGTGGTTATTAAACATGAGGCGCGATCCCAATGACATTTTGAATCATTTTTGGTAGAGTCCAAAAAATCAATGTTATGGTGAAAAACGATGACCCCGGACCTGTCGAACGTTCAAAAAATGGTCAATATTGATGACATTTTAACATTTGATCTTTTGACTTTAAATGACGGTTGGATGTGAATTATTACTTTTTCAACTAATATAAGTGTGTTTAAAGTCATTTCTGTGCCTGAAATTGGTCAAAATTGAAGCTTTTGAGTAAGCGAAAACTCTGTAAAAATAGAATTTTGGTCACTGTGAGGGTTTAAAAAGTGGTTATTAAACATGAGGCGCGATCCCAATGACATTTTGAATCATTTTTGGAAGAGTCCAAAAATTCTATTTTATGGTGAAAAACGATGACCCCGGACCTGTCGAACGTTCAAAAAATGGTCAATATTGATGAAAATGTAACATTTAATCTTTTGACTTTAAATGACGGTTGGATGTGAATTATTACTTTTTCAACTAAAATAAGTGTGTTTAAAGTCATTTCTGTGCCTGAAATTGGTCAAAATTGAAGCTTTTGAGTAAGCGAAAACTCTGTAAAAATGGCAATTTTGGTCACTGTGAAGGTTTAAAAAGTGGTTATTCAACATGAGGCGCGATCCCAATGACATTTTGAATCATTTTTGGTAGAGTCCAAAAAATCAATTTTATGATGAAAAATGATGACCCCGGACCTGTCAAACGTTCAAAAAATGGTCAATATTGATGAAAATGTAACATTTAATCTTTTGACTTTAAATGACGGTTGGATGTGAATTATTACTTTTTCAACTAAAATAAGTGTGTTTAAAGTCATTTCTGTGCCTGAAATTGGTCAAAATAGAAGCTTATAAGTAAGCAAAACTCGGTAAAAGTGTCAAATTTGGTCACTGTGAGGGTTTAAAAAGTGGTTATTAAACATGAGGCGTGATCCCAATGACATTTTGAATCATTTTTGGTAGAGTCCAAAAAAATTAATTTTATGATATAAAACGATGACCCCGGACCTGTCGAACGTTCAAAAAAGTGGTCAATATTGATGAAATTTTACCATTTAATCTTTTGACTTTAAATGACTGGTGGATGTGAATTATTACTTTTTAACTAAAATAAGTGTGTTTAAAGTCATTTCTGTGCCTGAAATTGGTCAAAATTGAAGCTTTTGAGTAAGCGAAAACTCTGTAAAAATGGCAATTTTGGTCACTGTGAAGGTTTAAAAAGTGGTTATTCAACATGAGGCGCGATCCCAATGACATTTTGAATCATTTTTGGTAGAGTCCAAAAAATCAATTTTATGATGAAAAATGATGACCCCGGACCTGTCAAACGTTCAAAAAATGGTCAATATTGATGAAAATGTAACATTTAATCTTTTGACTTGAAATGACGGTTGGATGTGAATTATTACTTTTTCAACTAAAATAAGTGTTTAAAGTCATTTCTGTGCCTGAAATTGGTCAAAATTGAAGCTTTTGAGTTAGAGAAAACTCTGTAAAAATGGCAATTTTGGTCACTGTGAGGGATTAAAAAGTGGTTATACAACATGAGGCCCGGTCCAAATGACATTTTGAGTCATTTTTGGTGGAGTCCAAAAAATCCATTTTATGATGATAAACGATGACCCCGGACCTGTCGAACGTTCAAAAAAGTGGTCAATATTGATGAAATTTTACCATTGAATCTTTTGACTTTAAATGACTGGTGGATGTGAATTATTACTTTTTCAACTAAAATAAGTGTGTTTAAAGTAATTTCTGTGCCTGATATTGGTCAAAATTGAAGCTTTTGAGTAAGCGAAACCTCTGTAAAATTGTCAATTTAGGTCACTGTGAGGGTTTAAAAAGTGGTTATTTAACATGAGGCCCGATCCAAATGACATTTTGAATAATTTTTGGTGGAGTCCAAAAAATCAATTTTATGATGAAAAACGATGACCCCCGGACCTGTCGAACGTTCAAAAAATGGTCAATATTGATGACATTTTAACATTTAATCTTTTGACTTTAAATGACTGGCGGATGTGAATTATTACTTTTTTAACTAATATAAGTGTGTTTAAAGTCATTTCTGTGCCTGAAATTGGTCAAAATTGAAGCTTTTGAGTTAGAGAAAACTCTGTAAAAATGGCAAATTTGGTCACTGTGAGGGATTAAAAAGTGGTTATACAACATGAGGCCCGGTCCAAATGACATTTTGAGTCATTTTTGGTGGAGTCCAAAAAATCCATTTTATGATGAAAAACGATGACCCCGGACCTGTCAAACGTTCAAAAAATGGTCAATATTGATGACATTTTAACATTTAATCTTTTGACTTTAAATGACGGTTGGATGTGAATTATTACTTTTTCAACTAATATAAGTGTGTTTAAAGTCATTTCTGTGCCTGAAATTGGTCAAAATTGAAGCTTTTGAGTAAGCGAAAACTCTGTAAAAATAGAATTTTGGTCACTGTGAGGGTTTAAAAATTGGTTATTAAACATGAGGCGCGATCCCAATGACATTTTGAATAATTTTTGGTAGAGTCCAAAAAAATTAATTTTATGATATAAAACGATGACCCCGGACCTGTCGAACGTTCAAAAAATGGTCAATATTGATGACATTTTAACATTTAATCTTTTGACTTTAAATGACTGGTGGATGTGAATTATTACTTTTTCAACTAAAATAAGTGTGTTTAAAGTCATTTCTGTGCCTGAAATTGGTCAAAATTTAAGCTTCTAAGTAAGAAAAACTCTGTAAAAATGGCAATTTTGGTCACTGTGAGGGTTTAAAAAGTGGTTATTAAACATGAGGCGCAATCCCAATGACATTTTGAATCATTTTTGGTAGAGTCCAAAAAAAACAATTTTATGAAGAAAAACGATGACCCCGGACCTGTCGAACGTTAAAAAAAGTGGTCAATATTGATAACATTTTACCATTTAATCTTTTGACTTTAAATGACTGGTGGATGTGAATTATTACTTTTTCAACTAAAATAAGTGTGTTTAAAGTCATTTCTGTGCCTGAAATTGGTCTAAATTGAAGCTTTTGAGTAAGCGAAAACTCTGTAAAAATGGCAATTTTGGTCACTGTGAAGGTTTAAAAAGTGGTTATTCAACATGAGGCGCGATCCCAATGACATTTTGAATCATTTTTGGTAGAGTCCAAAAAATCAATTTTATGATGAAAAATGATGACCCCGGACCTGTCAAACGTTCAAAAAATGGTCAATATTGATGAAAATGTAACATTTAATCTTTTGACTTTAAATGACGGTTGGATGTGAATTATTACTTTTTCAACTAAAATAAGTGTGTTTAAAGTCATTTCTGTGCCTGAAATTGGTCAAAATTGAAGCTTCTAAGTAAGCAAAACTCGGTAAAAGTGTCAAATTTGGTCACTGTGAGGGTTTAAAAAGTGGTTATTAAACATGAGGCGTGATCCCAATGACATTTTGAATCATTTTTGGTAGAGTCCAAAAAAATTAATTTTATGATATAAAACGATGACCCCGGACCTGTCGAACGTTCAAAAAAGTGGTCAATATTGATGAAATTTTACCATTTAATCTTTTGACTTTAAATGACTGGTGGATGTGAATTATTACTTTTTAACTAAAATAAGTGTGTTTAAAGTCATTTCTGTGCCTGAAATTGGTCAAAATTGAAGCTTTTGAGTAAGCGAAAACTCTGTAAAAATGGCAATTTTGGTCACTGTGAAGGTTTAAAAAGTGGTTATTCAACATGAGGCGCGATCCCAATGACATTTTGAATCATTTTTGGTAGAGTCCAAAAAATCAATTTTATGATGAAAAATGATGACCCCGGACCTGTCAAACGTTCAAAAAATGGTCAATATTGATGAAAATGTAACATTTAATCTTTTGACTAAATGACTGGTGGATGTGAATTATTACTTTTTCAACTAAAATAAGTGTGTTTAAAGTCATTTCTGTGCCTGAAATTGGTCAAAATTGAAGCTATTGAGTAAGCGAAAACTCTGTAAAAATGGCAATTTTGGTCACTGTGAAGGTTTAAAAAGTGGTTATACAACATGAGGCCCGATCCAAATGACATTTTGAATCATTTTTGGTGGAGTCCAAAAAATCCATTTTATGATGAAAAACGATGACCCCAGACCTCTGGAACGCTCAAAAAACTGTCAATATTGATGACATTTTAACATTTAATCTTTGGACTTTAAATGACGGTTGGATGTGAATTATTACTTTTTCAACTAATATAAGTGTGTTTAAAGTCATTTCTGTGCCTGAAATTGGTCAAAACTGAAGCTTTTGAGTAAGCGAAAACTCTGTAAAAATAGCAATTTTGGTCACTGTGAGGGTTTAAAAAGTGGTTATTCAACATGAGGCGCGATCCCAATGACATTTTGAATAATTTTTGGTAGAGTCCAAAAAATCAATTTTATGATGAAAAACGATGACCCCGGACCTGTCGAAAGTTCAAAAAATGGTCAATATTGATGACATTTTAACATTTAATCTTTTGACTTTAAATGACTGGCGGATGTGAATTATTACTTTTTCAACTAAATAAGTGTGTTTAAAGTCATTTCTGTGCCTGAAATTGGTCAAAATTGAAGCTTCTAAGTAAGCAAAACTCTGTAAAAATGGCAATTTTGGTCACTGTGAGGGATTAAAAAGTGGTTATTCAACATGAGGCCCGATCCAAATGACATTTTAAATCATTTTTGGTGGAGCCCCAAAAATCTATTTTATGATGAAAAACGATGACCACGGACCTGTCGAACGTTAAAAAAATGGTCAATATTGATGACATTTTAAAATGTAATCTTTTGACTTTAAATGACGGTTGGATGTGAAATATTACTTTTTCAACTAATATAAGTGTGTTTAAAGTCATTTCTGTGCCTGAAAGTGGTCAAAATTGAAGCTTTTGAGTAATTGAAAACTCTGTAAAAATGGCAAATTTGGTCACATGAGGCGTGATCCCAATGACATTTTGAATCATTTTTGGTAGAGTCCAAAAAAATCAATTTTATGATGAAAAACGATGACCCCGGACCTGTCGAACGTTCAAAAACGTGGTCAATATTGATGACATTTTACCATTTAATCTTTTGACTTTAAATGACTGGTGGATGTGAATTATTACTTTTTCAACTAAAATAAGTGTGTTTAAAGTCATTTCTGTGCCTGAAATTGGTCAAAATTGAAGCGTTTGAGTTACAGAAAACTCTGTAAAAATGTCAATTTTGGTCACTGTGAAGGTTTAAAAAGTGGTTATTCAACATGAGGCGCGATCCCAATGACATTTTGAATAATTTTTGGTAGAGTCCAAAAAATCAATGTTATGGTAAAAATCGATGACCCCGGACCTGTCGAAAGTTCAAAAAATGGTCAATATTGATGACATTTTAACATTTAATCTTTTGACTTTAAATGACTGGCGGATGTGAATTATTACTTTTTCAACTAAATAAGTGTGTTTAAAGTCATTTCTGTGCCTGAAATTGGTCAAAATTGAAGCTTCTAAGTAAGCAAAACTCTGTAAAAATGGCAATTTTGGTCACTGTGAGGGATTAAAAAGTGGTTATTCAACATGAGGCCCGATCCAAATGACATTTTAAATCATTTTTGGTGGAGCCCCAAAAATCTATTTTATGATGAAAAACGATGACCCCGGACCTGTCGAACGTTAAAAAAATGGTCAATATTGATGACATTTCAAAATTTAATCTTTTGACTTTAAATGACGGTTGGATGTGAATTATTACTTTTTCAACTAATATAAGTGTGTTTAAAGTCATTTCTGTGCCTGAAATTGGTCAAAATTAAAGCTTTTGAGTAATTGAAAACTCTGTAAAAATGGCAAATTTGGTCACTGTGAGGGTTTAAAAAGTGGTGAATAAACATGAGGCGTGATCCCAATGACATTTTGAATCATTTTTGGTAGAGTCCAAAAAAATCAATTTTATGATGAAAAACGATGACCCCGGACCTGTCGAACGTTCAAAAACGTGGTCAATATTGATGAAATTTTACCATTTAATCTTTTGACTGTAAATGAATGGTGGATGTGAATTATTACTTTTTCAACAAAAGTAAGTGTGTTTAAAGTCATTTCTGTGCCTGAAATTGGTCAAAATTGAAGCTTCTGAGTAAGCAAAACTCTGTAAAAATGGCAATTTTGGTCACTGTGAGGGATTAAAAAGTGGTTATACAACATGAGGCCCGGTCCAAATGACATTTTGAGTCATTTTTGGTGGAGTCCAAAAAATCCATTTTATGATGAAAAACGATGACCTGTCGAACGTTCAAAAAATGGTCAATATTGATGACATTTTAACATTTAATCTTTTGACTTTAAATGACGGTTGGATGTGAATTATTACTTTTTCAACTAATATAAGTGTGTTTAAAGTCATTTCTGTGCCTGAAATTGGTCAAAATTGAAGCTTTTGAGTAAGCGAAAACTCTGTAAAAATGGCAATTTTGGTCACTGTGAGGGTTTAAAAAGTGGTTATTTAACATGCGGCCCGATCCAAATGACATTTTGAATAATTTTTGGTAGAGTCCAAAAAATCAATTTTATGATGAAAAACGATGACCCCGGACCTGTCGAACGTTCAAAAAATGGTCAATATTGATGACATTTTAACATTTAATCTTTTGACTTTAAATGACTGGCGGATGTGAATTATTACTTTTTCAACTAAAATAAGTGTGTTTAAAGTCATTTCTGTGCCTGAAATTGGTCAAAATTGAAGCTTTTGAGTAAGCGAAAACTCTGTAAAAATAGAATTTTGGTCACTGTGAGGGTTTAAAAAGTGGTTATTAAACATGAGGCGCGATCCCAATGACATTTTGAATCATTTTTGGTAGAGTCCAAAAAATCAATGTTATGGTGAAAAACGATGACCCCGGACCTGTCGAACGTTCAAAAAATGGTCAATATTGATGACATTTTAACATTTGATCTTTTGACTTTAAATGACGGTTGGATGTGAATTATTACTTTTTCAACTAATATAAGTGTGTTTAAAGTCATTTCTGTGCCTGAAATTGGTCAAAATTGAAGCTTTTGAGTAAGCGAAAACTCTGTAAAAATAGAATTTTGGTCACTGTGAGGGTTTAAAAAGTGGTTATTAAACATGAGGCGCGATCCCAATGACATTTTGAATCATTTTTGGAAGAGTCCAAAAATTCTATTTTATGGTGAAAAACGATGACCCCGGACCTGTCGAACGTTCAAAAAATGGTCAATATTGATGAAAATGTAACATTTAATCTTTTGACTTTAAATGACGGTTGGATGTGAATTATTACTTTTTCAACTAAAATAAGTGTGTTTAAAGTCATTTCTGTGCCTGAAATTGGTCAAAATTGAAGCTTCTAAGTAAGCAAAACTCGGTAAAAGTGTCAAATTTGGTCACTGTGAGGGTTTAAAAAGTGTTTATTAAACATGAGGCGTGATCCCAATGACATTTTGAATAATTTTTGGTAGAGTCCAAAAAATCAATGTTATGGTGAAAATCGATGACCCCGGACCTGTCGAAAGTTCAAAAAATGGTCAATATTGATGACATTTTTACATTTAATCTTTGGACTTTAAATGACTGGCGGATGTGAATTATTACTTTTTCAACTAAATAAGTGTGTTTAAAGTCATTTCTGTGCCTGAAATTGGTCAAAATTGAAGCTTCTAAGTAAGCAAAACTCTGTAAAAATAGCAATTTTGGTCACTGTGAGGGATTAAAAAGTGGTTATTCAACATGAGGCCCGATCCAAATGACATTTTAAATCATTTTTGGTGGAGCCCCAAAAATCTATTTTATGATGAAAAACGATGACCACGGACCTGTCGAACGTTAAAAAAATGGTCAATATTGATGACATTTTAAAATTTAATCTTTTGACTTTAAATGACGGTTGGATGTGAAATATTACTTTTTCAACTAATATAAGTGTGTTTAAAGTCATTTCTGTGCCTGAAATTGGTCAAAATTGAAGCTTTTGAGTAATTGAAAACTCTGTAAAAATGGCAAATTTGGTCACATGAGGCGTGATCCCAATGACATTTTGAATCATTTTTGGTAGAGTCCAAAAAAATCAATTTTATGATGAAAAACGATGACCCCGGACCTGTCGAACGTTCAAAAACGTGGTCAATATTGATGACATTTTACCATTTAATCTTTTGACTTTAAATGACTGGTGGATGTGAATTATTACTTTTTCAACTAAAATAAGTGTGTTTAAAATCATTTCTGTGCCTGAAATTGGTCAAAATTGAAGCGTTTGAGTTACAGAAAACTCTGTAAAAATGTCAATTTTGGTCACTGTGAAGGTTTAAAAAGTGGTTATTCAACATGAGGCGCGATCCCAATGACATTTTGAATCATTTTGGGTAGAGTCCAAAAAATCAATTTTATGGTGAAAAACGATAACCCCGGACCTGTCGAACGTTCAAAAAAGTGGTCAATATTGATGAAATTTTACCATTTAATCTTTTGACTGTAAATGAATGGTGGATGTGAATTATTACTTTTTCAACTAAAATAAGTGTGCTTAAAGTCATTTCTGTGCCTGAAATTGGTCAAAATTGAAGCTTTTGAGTAAGCGAAAACTCTGTAAAAATGGCAATTTTGGTCACTGTGAGGGTTTAAAAAGTGGTTATTTAACATGAGGCCCGATCCAAATGACATTTTGAATAATTTTTGGTAGAGTCTAAAAAATCAATTTTATGATGAAAAACGATGACCCCGGACCTGTCGAACGTTCAAAAAATGGTCAATATTGATGAAAATGTAACATTTAATCTTTTGACTTGAAATGACGGTTGGATGTGAATTATTACTTTTTCAACAAAAATAAGTGTGTTTAAAGTCATTTCTGTGCCTGAAATTGGTCAAAATTGAAGCTTCTAAGTAAGCAAAACTCTGTAAAAATGGCAATTTTGGTCACTGTGAGGGATTAAAAAGTGGTTATACAACATGAGGCCCGGTCCAAATGACATTTTGAGTCATTTTTGGTGGAGTCCAAAAAATCCATTTTATGATGAAAAACGATGACCCCGGACCTGTCGAACGTTCAAAAAATGGTCAATATTGATGACATTTTAACATTTAATCTTTTGACTTTAAATGACGGTTGGATGTGAATTATTACTTTTTCAACTAATATAAGTGTGTTTAAAGTCATTTCTGTGCCTGAAATTGGTCAAAATTGAAGCTTTTGAGTAAGCGAAAACTCTGTAAAAATGGCAATTTTGGTCACTGTGAGGGTTTAAAAAGTGGTTATTTAACATGAGGCCCGATCCAAATGACATTTTGAATAATTTTTGGTAGAGTCCAAAAAATCAATTTTATGATGAAAAACGTTGACCCCGGACCTGTCAAACGTTCAAAAAATGGTCAATATTGATGAAAATGTAACATTTAATCTTTTGACTTTAAATGACGGTTGGATGTGAATTATTACTTTTTCAACTAAAATAAGTGTGTTTAAAGTCATTTCTGTGCCTGAAATTGGTCAAAGTTGAAGCTTCTAAGTAAGCAAAACTCTGTAAAAATGGCAATTTTGGTCACTGTGAGGTATTAAAAAGTGGTTATACAACATGAGGCCCGATCCAAATGACATTTTGAATCATTTTTGGTGGAGTCCAAAAAATCTATTTTATGATGAAAAACGATGACCCCCGGACCTGTCGAACGTTCAAAAAATGGTCAATATTGATGACATTTTAACATTTAATCTTTTGACTTTAAATGACTGGCAGATGTGAATTATTACTTTTTCAACTAATATAAGTGTTTTTAAAGTCATTTCTGTGCCTGAAATTGGTCAAAATTGAAGCTTTTGAGTAAGCGAAAACTCTGTAAAAATGGCAATTTTGGTCACTGTGAAGGTTTAAAAAGTGGTTATTCAACATGAGGCGCGATCCCAATGACATTTTGAATCATTTTTGGTAGAGTCCAAAAAATCAATTTTATGATGAAAAATGATGACCCCGGACCTGTCAAACGTTCAAAAAATGGTCAATATTGATGAAAATGTAACATTTAATCTTTTGACTTCTAATGACTGGTGGATGTGAATTATTACTTTTTCAACTAAAATAAGTGTGTTTAAAGTCATTTCTGTGCCTGAAATTGGTCAAAATTGAAGCTATTGAGTAAGCGAAAACTCTGTAAAAATGGCAATTTTGGTCACTGTGAAGGTTTAAAAAGTGGTTATACAACATGAGGCCCGATCCAAATGACATTTTGAATCATTTTTGGTGGAGTCCAAAAAATCCATTTTATGATGAAAAACGATGACCCCAGACCTCTGGAACGCTCAAAAAACAGTCAATATTGATGACATTTTAACATTTAATCTTTGGACTTTAAATGACGGTTGTATGTGAATTATTACTTTTTCAACTAATATAAGTGTGTTTAAAGTCATTTCTGTGCCTGAAATTGGTCAAAACTGAAGCTTTTGAGTAAGCGAAAACTCTGTAAAAATAGCAATTTTGGTCACTGTGAGGGTTTAAAAAGTGGTTATTCAACATGAGGCCCAGTCCAAATGACATTTTGAATAATTTTTGGTAGAGTCCAAAAAAATCAATGTTATGGTGAAAATCGATGACCCCGGACCTGTCGAAAGTTCAAAAAATGGTCAATATTGATGACATTTTAACATTTAATCTTTTGACTTTAAATGACTGGCGGATGTGAATTATTACTTTTTCAACTAAATAAGTGTGTTTAAAGTCATTTCTGTGCCTGAAATTGGTCAAAATTGAAGCTTTTGAGTAAGCGAAAACTCTGTAAAAATGGCAATTTTGGTCACTGTGAGGGTTTAAAAAGTGGTTATTTAACATGAGGCCCGATCCAAATGACATTTTGAATAATTTTTGGTAGAGTCTAAAAAATCAATTTTATGATGAAAAACGATGACCCCGGACCTGTTGAACGTTCAAAAAATGGTCAATATTGATGAAAATGTAACATTTAATCTTTTGACTTGAAATGACGGTTGGATGTGAATTATTACTTTTTCAACAAAAATAAGTGTGTTTAAAGTCATTTCTGTGCCTGAAATTGGTCAAAATTGAAGCTTCTAAGTAAGCAAAACTCTGTAAAAATGGCAATTTTGGTCACTGTGAGGGATTAAAAAGTGGTTATACAACATGAGGCCCGGTCCAAATGACATTTTGAGTCATTTTTGGTGGAGTCCAAAAAATCCATTTTATGATGAAAAACGATGACCCCGGACCTGTCGAACGTTCAAAAAATGGTCAATATTGATGACATTTTAACATTTAATCTTTTGACTTTAAATGACGGTTGGATGTGAATTATTACTTTTTCAACTAATATAAGTGTGTTTAAAGTCATTTCTGTGCCTGAAATTGGTCAAAATTGAAGCTTTTGAGTAAGCGAAAACTCTGTAAAAATGGCAATTTTGGTCACTGTGAGGGTTTAAAAAGTGGTTATTTAACATGAGGCCCGATCCAAATGACATTTTGAATAATTTTTGGTAGAGTCCAAAAAATCAATTTTATGATGAAAAACGATGACCCCGGACCTGTCGAACGTTCAAAAAATGGTCAATATTGATGACATTTTAACATTTAATCTTTTGACTTTAAATGACTGGCGGATGTGAATTATTACTTTTTCAACTAAAATAAGTGTGTTTAAAGTCATTTCTGTGCCTGAAATTGGTCAAAATTGAAGCTTTTGAGTAAGCGAAAACTCTGTAAAAATAGAATTTTGGTCACTGTGAGGGTTTAAAAAGTGGTTATTAAACATGAGGCGCGATCCCAATGACATTTTGAATCATTTTTGGTAGAGTCCAAAAAATCAATGTTATGGTGAAAAACGATGACCCCGGACCTGTCGAACGTTCAAAAAATGGTCAATATTGATGACATTTTAACATTTAATCTTTTGACTTTAAATGACGGTTGGATGTGAATTATTACTTTTTCAACTAATATAAGTGTGTTTAAAGTCATTTCTGTGCCTGAAATTGGTCAAAATTGAAGCTTTTGAGTAAGCGAAAACTCTGTAAAAATAGAATTTTGGTCACTGTGAGGGTTTAAAAAGTGGTTATTAAACATGAGGCGCGATCCCAATGACATTTTGAATCATTTTTGGTAGAGTCCAAAAATTCTATTTTATGGTGAAAAACGATGACCCCGGACCTGTCGAACGTTCAAAAAATGGTCAATATTGATGAAAATGTAACATTTAATCTTTTGACTTTAAATGACGGTTGGATGTGAATTATTACTTTTTCAACTAAAATAAGTGTGTTTAAAGTCATTTCTGTGCCTGAAATTGGTCAAAATTGAAGCTTCTAAGTAAGCAAAACTCGGTAAAAGTGTCAAATTTGGTCACTGTGAGGGTTTAAAAAGTGGTTATTAAACATGAGGCGTGATCCCAATAAAATTTTGAATCATTTTTGGTAGAGTCCAAAAAAATTTATTTTATGATATAAAACGATGACCCCGGACCCGTCGAACGTTCAAAAAAGTGGTCAATATTGATGAAATTTTACCATTTAATCTTTTGACTTTAAATGACTGGTGGATGTGAATTATTACTTTTTTAACTAAAATAAGTGTGTTTAAAGTCATTTCTGTGCCTGAAATTGGTCAAAATTGAAGCTTTTGAGTAAGCGAAAACTCTGTAAAAATAGCAATTTTGGTCACTGTGAGGGTTTAAAAAGTGGTTATTCAACATGAGGCGCGATCCCAATGACATTTTGAATAATTTTTGGTAGAGTCCAAAAAAATCAATGTTATGGTGAAAATCGATGACCCCGGACCTGTCGAAAGTTCAAAAAATGGTCAATATTGATGACATTTTAACATTTAATCTTTTGACTTTAAATGACTGGCGGATGTGAATTATTACTTTTTCAACTAAATAAGTGTGTTTAAAGTCATTTCTGTGCCTGAAATTGGTCAAAATTGAAGCTTCTAAGTAAGCAAAACTCTGTAAAAATGGCAATTTTGGTCACTGTGAGGAATTAAAAAGTGGTTATTCAACATGAGGCCCGATCCAAATGACATTTTAAATCATTTTTGGTGGAGCCCCAAAAATCTATTTTATGATGAAAAACGATGACCCCGGACCTGTCGAACGTTAAAAAAATGGTCAATATTGATGACATTTTAAAATTTAATCTTTTGACTTTAAATGACGGTTGGATGTGAATTATTACTTTTTCAACTAATATAAGTGTGTTTAAAGTCATTTCTGTGCCTGAAATTGGTCAAAATTGAAGCTTTTGAGTAATTGAAAACTCTGTAAAAATGGCAAATTTGGTCACTGTGAAGGTTTAAAAAGTGGTTATTCAACATGAGGCGCGATCCCAATGACATTTTGAATCATTTTGGGTAGAGTCCAAAAAAATCAATTTTATGGTGAAAAACGATAACCCCGGACCTGTCGAACGTTCAAAAAAGTGGTCAATATTGATGAAATTTTACCATTTAATCTTTTGACTTTAAATGAATGGTGGATGTGAATTATTACTTTTTCAACTAAAATAAGTGTGTTTAAAGTCATTTCTGTGCCTGAAATTGGTCAAAATTGAAGCTTTTGAGTAAGCGAAAACTCTGTAAAAATGGCAATTTTGGTCACTGTGAGGGTTTAAAAAGTGGTTATTTAACATGAGGCCCGATCCAAATGACATTTTGAATAATTTTTGGTAGAGTCTAAAAAATCAATTTTATGATGAAAAACGTTGACCCCGGACCTGTCAAACGTTCAAAAAATGGTCAATATTGATGAAAATGTAACATTTAATCTTTTGACTTTAAATGACGGTTGGATGTGAATTATTACTTTTTCAACTAAAATAAGTGTGTTTAAAGTCATTTCTGTGCCTGAAATTGGTCAAAGTTGAAGCTTCTAAGTAAGCAAAACTCTGTAAAAATGGCAATTTTGGTCACTGTGAGGTATTAAAAAGTGGTTATACAACATGAGGCCCGATCCAAATGACATTTTGAATCATTTTTGGTGGAGTCCAAAAAATCTATTTTATGATGAAAAACGATGACCCCCGGACCTGTCGAACGTTCAAAAAATGGTCAATATTGATGACATTTTAACATTTAATCTTTTGACTTTAAATGACTGGCAGATGTGAATTATTACTTTTTCAACTAATATAAGTGTTTTTAAAGTCATTTCTGTGCCTGAAATTGGTCAAAATTGAAGCTTTTGAGTAAGCGAAAACTCTGTAAAAATGGCAATTTTGGTCACTGTGAAGGTTTAAAAAGTGGTTATTCAACATGAGGCGCGATCCCAATGACATTTTGAATCATTTTTGGTAGAGTCCAAAAAATCAATTTTATGATGAAAAATGATGACCCCGGACCTGTCAAACGTTCAAAAAATGGTCAATATTGATGAAAATGTAACATTTAATCTTTTGACTTCTAATGACTGGTGGATGTGAATTATTACTTTTTCAACTAAAATAAGTGTGTTTAAAGTCATTTCTGTGCCTGAAATTGGTCAAAATTGAAGCTATTGAGTAAGCGAAAACTCTGTAAAAATGGCAATTTTGGTCACTGTGAAGGTTTAAAAAGTGGTTATACAACATGAGGCCCGATCCAAATGACATTTTGAATCATTTTTGGTGGAGTCCAAAAAATCCATTTTATGATGAAAAACGATGACCCCAGACCTCTGGAACGCTCAAAAAACTGTCAATATTGATGACATTTTAACATTTAATCTTTGGACTTTAAATGACGGTTGGATGTGAATTATTACTTTTTCAACTAATATAAGTGTGTTTAAAGTCATTTCTGTGCCTGAAATTGGTCAAAACTGAAGCTTTTGAGTAAGCGAAAACTCTGTAAAAATAGCAATTTTGGTCACTGTGAGGGTTTAAAAAGTGGTTATTCAACATGAGGCCCGGTCCAAATGACATTTTGAATAATTTTTGGTAGAGTCCAAAAAAATCAATGTTATGGTGAAAATCGATGACCCCGGACCTGTCGAAAGTTCAAAAAATGGTCAATATTGATGACATTTTAACATTTAATCTTTTGACTTTAAATGACTGGCGGATGTGAATTATTACTTTTTCAACTAAATAAGTGTGTTTAAAGTCATTTCTGTGCCTGAAATTGGTCAAAATTGAAGCTTCTAAGTAAGCAAAACTCTGTAAAAATGGCAATTTTGGTCACTGTGAGGGATTAAAAAGTGGTTATTCAACATGAGGCCCGATCCAAATGACATTTTAAATCATTTTTGGTGGAGCCCCAAAAATCTATTTTATGATGAAAAACGATGACCCCGGACCTGTCGAACGTTAAAAAAATGGTCAATATTGATGACATTTTAAAATTTAATCTTTTGACTTTAAATGACGGTTGGATGTGAATTATTACTTTTTCAACTAATATAAGTGTGTTTAAAGTCATTTCTGTGCCTGAAATTGGTCAAAATTGAAGCTTTTGAGTAATTGAAAACTCTGTAAAAATGGCAAATTTGGTCACTGTGAGGGTTTAAAAAGTGGTGAATAAACATGAGGCGTGACCCCAATGACATTTTGAATCATTTTTGGTAGAGTCCAAAAAAATCAATTTTATGATGAAAAACGATGACCCCAGACCTGTCGAACGTTCAAAAACATGGTCAATATTGATGACATTTTACCATTTAATCTTTTGACTTTAAATGACTGGTGGATGTGAATTATTACTTTTTTAACTAAAATAAGTGTGTTTAAAGTCATTTCTGTGCCTGAAATTGGTCAAAATTGAAGCGTTTGAGTTACAGAAAACTCTGTAAAAATGTCAATTTTGGTCACTGTGAAGGTTTAAAAAGTGGTTATTCAACATGAGGCGCGATCCCAATGACATTTTGAATCATTTTGGGTAGAGTCCAAAAAATCAATTTTATGGTGAAAAACGATAACCCCGGACCTGTCGAACGTTCAAAAAAGTGGTCAATATTGATGAAATTTTACCATTTAATCTTTTGACTTTAAATGAATGGTGGATGTGAATTATTACTTTTTCAACTAAAATAAGTGTGTTTAAAGTCATTTCTGTGCCTGAAATTGGTCAAAATTGAAGCTTTTGAGTAAGCGAAAACTCTGTAAAAATGGCAATTTTGGTCACTGTGAGGGTTTAAAAAGTGGTTATTTAACATGAGGCCCGATCCAAATGACATTTTGAATAATTTTTGGTAGAGTCTAAAAAATCAATTTTATGATGAAAAACGTTGACCCCGGACCTGTCAAACGTTCAAAAAATGGTCAATATTGATGAAAATGTAACATTTAATCTTTTGACTTTAAATGACGGTTGGATGTGAATTATTACTTTTTCAACTAAAATAAGTGTGTTTAAAGTCATTTCTGTGCCTGAAATTGGTCAAAGTTGAAGCTTCTAAGTAAGCAAAACTCTGTAAAAATGGCAATTTTGGTCACTGTGAGGTATTAAAAAGTGGTTATACAACATGAGGCCCGATCCAAATGACATTTTGAATCATTTTTGGTGGAGTCCAAAAAATCTATTTTATGATGAAAAACGATGACCCCCGGACCTGTCGAACGTTCAAAAAATGGTCAATATTGATGACATTTTAACATTTAATCTTTTGACTTTAAATGACTGGCAGATGTGAATTATTACTTTTTCAACTAATATAAGTGTTTTTAAAGTCATTTCTGTGCCTGAAATTGGTCAAAATTGAAGCTTTTGAGTTAGAGAAAACTCTGTAAAAATGGCAAATTTGGTCACTGTGAGGGTTTAAAAAGTGGTTATTCAACATGAGGCGCGATCCCAATAACATTTTGAATCATTTTTGGTACAGTCCAAAAAAATCAATTTTATGGTGAAAAACGATGACCCCGGACCTGTCGAACGTTCAAAAAATGGTCAATATTGATGACATTTTAACATTTAATCTTTTGACTTTAAATGACTGGCGGATGTGAATTATTACTTTTTCAACTAAAATAAGTGTGTTTAAAGTCATTTCTGTGCCTGAAATTGGTAAAAATTGAAGCTTTTGAGTAAGCGAAAACTCTGTAAAAATAGAATTTTGGTCACTGTGAGGGTTTAAAAAGTGGTTATACAACATGAGGCCCGATCCAAATGACATTTTGAATCATTTTTGGTGGAGTCCAAAAAATCCATTTTATGATGAAAAACGATGACCCCGGACCTCTGGAACGCTCAAAAAACTGTCAATATTGATGACATTTCAACATTTAATCTTTGGACTTTAAATGACGGTTGGATGTGAATTATTACTTTTTCAACTAATATAAGTGTGTTTAAAGTCATTTCTGTGCCTGAAATTGGTCAAAACTGAAGCTTTTGAGTAAGCGAAAACTCTGTAAAAATAGCAATTTTGGTCACTGTGAGGGTTTAAAAAGTGGTTATTCAACATGAGGCGCGATCCCAATGACATTTTGAATAATTTTTGGTAGAGTCCAAAAAATCAATGTTATGGTGAAAATCGATGACCCCGGACCTGTCGAAAGTTCAAAAAATGGTCAATATTGATGACATTTTAACATTTAATCTTTTGACTTTAAATGACTGGCGGATGTGAATTATTACTTTTTCAACTAAATAAGTGTGTTTAAAGTCATTTCTGTGCCTGAAATTGGTCAAAATTGAAGCTTCTAAGTAAGCAAAACTGTAAAAATGGCAATTTTGGTCACTGTGAGGGATTAAAAAGTGGTTATTCAACATGAGGCCCGATCCAAATGACATTTTAAATCATTTTTGGTGGAGCCCCAAAAATCTATTTTATGATGAAAAACGATGACCCCGGACCTGTCGAACGTTAAAAAAATTGTCAATATTGATGACATTTTAAAATTTAATCTTTTGACTTTAAATGACGGTTGGATGTGAATTATTACTTTTTCAACTAATATAAGTGTGTTTAAAGTCATTTCTGTGCCTGAAATTGGTCAAAATTGAAGCTTTTGAGTAATTGAAAACTCTGTAAAAATGGCAAATTTGGTCACTGGGAGGGTTTAAAAAGTGGTGAATAAACATGAGGCGTGATCCCAATGACATTTTGAATCATTTTTGGTAGAGTCCAAAAAAATCAATTTTATGATGAAAAACGATGACCCCGGACCTGTCGAACGTTCAAAAACGTGGTCAATATTGATGACATTTTACCATTTAATCTTTTGACTTTAAATGACTGGTGGATGTGAATTATTACTTTTTCAACTAAAATAAGTGTGTTTAAAGTCATTTCTGTGCCTGAAATTGGTCAAAATTGAAGCGTTTGAGTTACAGAAAACTCTGTAAAAATGTCAATTTTGGTCACTGTGAAGGTTTAAAAAGTGGTTATTCAACATGAGGCGCGATCCCAATGACATTTTGAATCATTTTGGGTAGAGTCCAAAAAATCAATTTTATGGTGAAAAACGATAACCCCGGACCTGTCGAACGTTCAAAAAAGTGGTCAATATTGATGAAATTTTACCATTTAATCTTTTGACTTTAAATGAATGGTGGATGTGAATTATTACTTTTTCAACTAAAATAAGTGTGTTTAAAGTCATTTCTGTGCCTGAAATTGGTCAAAATTGAAGCTTTTGAGTAAGCGAAAACTCTGTAAAAATGGCAATTTTGGTCACTGTGAGGGTTTAAAAAGTGGTTATTTAACATGAGGCCCGATCCAAATGACATTTTGAATAATTTTTGGTAGAGTCTAAAAAATCAATTTTATGATGAAAAACGATGACCCCGGACCTGTCAAACGTTCAAAAAATGGTCAATATTGATGAAAATGTAACATTTAATCTTTTGACTTTAAAAGACGGTTGGATGTGAATTATTACTTTTTCAACTAAAATAAGTGTGTTTAAAGTCATTTCTGTGCCTGAAATTGGTCAAAGTTGAAGCTTCTAAGTAAGCAAAACTCTGTAAAAATGGCAATTTTGGTCACTGTGAGGTATTAAAAAGTGGTTATACAACATGAGGCCCGATCCAAATGACATTTTGAATCATTTTTGGTGGAGTCCAAAAAATCTATTTAATGATGAAAAACGATGACCCCCGGACCTGTCGAACGTTCAAAAAATGGTCAATATTGATGAAAATGTAACATTTTATCTTTTGACTTGAAATGACGGTTGGATGTGAATTATTACTTTTTCAACTAAAATAAGTGTGTTTAAAGTCATTTCTGTGCCTGAAATTGGTCAAAATTGAAGCTTCTAAGTAAGCAAAACTCTGTAAAAATGGCAATTTTGGTCACTGTGAGGGATTGAAAAGTGGTTATACAACATGAGGCCCGGTCCAAATGACATTTTGAGTCATTTTTGGTGGAGTCCAAAAAATCCATTTTATGATGAAAAACGATGACCCCGGACCTGTCGAACGTTCAAAAAATGGTCAATATTGATGACATTTTAACATTTAATCTTTTGACTTTAAATGACGGTTGGATGTGAATTATTACTTTTTCAACTAATATAAGTGTGTTTAAAGTCATTTCTGTGCCTGAAATTGGTCAAAATTGAAGCTTTTGAGTAAGCGAAAACTCTGTAAAAATAGCAATTTTGGTCACTGTGAGGGTTTAAAAAGTGGTTATTAAACATGAGGCGCGATCCCAATGACATTTTGAATCATTTTTGGTAGAGTCCAAAAAATCAATGTTGTGGTGAAAAACGATGACCCCGGACCTGTCGAACGTTCAAAAAAGTGGTCAATATTGATGAAAATGTAACATTTAATCTTTTGACTTTAAATGACTGGTGGATGTGAATTATTACTTTTTCAACTAAAATAAGTGTGTTTAAAGTCATTTCTGTGCCTGAAATTGGTCAAAATTGAAGCTATTGAGTAAGCGAAAACTCTGTAAAAATGGCAATTTTGGTCACTGTGAAGGTTTAAAAAGTGGTTATACAACATGAGGCCCGATCCAAATGACATTTTGAATCATTTTTGGTGGAGTCCAAAAAATCCATTTTATGATGAAAAACGATGACCCCGGACCTGTCGAACGTTAAAAAAATGGTCAATATTGATGACATTTTAAAATTTAATCTTTTGACTTTAAATGACGGTTGGATGTGAATTATTACTTTTTCAACTAATATAAGTGTGTTTAAAGTCATTTCTGTGCCTGAAACTGGTCAAAATTGAAGCTTTTGAGTAATCGAAAACTCTGTAAAAATGGCAAATTTGGTCACTGTGAGGGTTTAAAAAGTGGTGAATAAACATGAGGCGTGATCCCAATGACATTTTGAATCATTTTTGGTAGAGTCCAAAAAAATCAATTTTATGATGAAAAACGATGACCCCGGACCTGTCGAACGTTCAAAAACGTGGTAAATATTGATGAAATGTTACCATCTAATCTTTTGACTTTAAATGACTGGTGGATGTGAATTATTACTTTTTCAACTAAAATAAGTGTGTTTAAAGTCATTTCTGTGCCTGAAATTGGTCAAAATTGAAGCGTTTGAGTTACAGAAAACTCTGTAAAAATGTCAATTTTGGTCACTGTGAAGGTTTAAATAGTGGTTATTCAACATGAGGCGCGATCCCAATGACATTTTGAATCATTTTGGGTAGAGTCCAAAAAATCAATTTTATGGTGAAAAACGATAACCCCAGACCTGTCGAACGTTCAAAAAAGTGGTCAATATTGATGAAATTTTACCATTTAATCTTTTGACTTTAAATGAATGGTGGATGTGAATTATTACTTTTTCAACTAAAATAAGTGTGTTTAAAGTCATTTCTGTTCCTGAAATTGGTCAAAATTGAAGCTTTTGAGTAAGCGAAAACTCTGTAAAAATGGCAATTTTGATCACTGTGAGGGTTTAAAAAGTGGTTATTTAACATGAGGCCCGATCCAAATGACATTTTGAATAATTTTTGGTAGAGTCTAAAAAATCAATTTTATGATGAAAAACGATGACCCCGGACCTGTCGAACGTTCAAAAAATGGTCAATATTGATGACATTTTAACATTTAATCTTTTGACTTTAAATGACTGGTGGATGTGAATTATTACTTTTTCAACTAAAATAAGTGTGTTTAAAGTCATTTCTGTGCCTGAAATTGGTCAAAATTTAAGCTTCTAAGTAAGAAAAACTCTGTAAAAATGGCAATTTTGGTCACTGTGAGGGTTTAAAAAGTGGTTATTAAACATGAGGCGCAATCCCAATGACATTTTGAATCATTTTTGGTAGAGTCCAAAAAAAACAATTTTATGATGAAAAACGATGACCCCGGACCTGTCGAACGTTAAAAAAAGTGGTCAATATTGATAAAATGTTACCATTTAATCTTTTGACTTTAAATGACTGGTGGATGTGAATTATTACTTTTTCAACTAAAATAAGTGTGTTTAAAGTCATTTCTGTGCCTGAAATTGGTCAAAATTGAAGCTTTTGAGTAAGCGAAAACTCTGTAAAAATGGCAATTTTGGTCACTGTGAAGGTTTAAAAAGTGGTTATTCAACATGAGGCGCGATCCCAATGACATTTTGAATCATTTTTGGTAGAGTCCAAAAAATCAATTTTATGATGAAAAATGATGACCCCGGACCTGTCAAACGTTCAAAAAATGGTCAATATTGATGAAAATGTAACATTTCATCTTTTGACTTTAAATGACGGTTGGATGTGAATTATTACTTTTTCAACTAAAATAAGTGTGTTTAAAGTCATTTCTGTGCCTGAAATTGGTCAAAATTGAAGCTTCTAAGTAAGCAAAACTCTATAAAAATGGCAATTTTGGTCACTGTGAGGGATTAAAAAGTGGTTATACAACATGAGGCCCGATCCAAATTACATTTTGAATCATTTTTGGTGGAGTCCAAAAAATCCATTTTATGATGAAAAACGATGACCCCGGACCTGTCGAACGTTCAAAAAAGTGGTCAATATTGATGAAATTTTACCATTTAATCTTTTGACTTTAAATGACTGGTGGATGTGAATTATTACTTTTTCAACTATAATAAGTGTGTTTAAAGTAATTTCTGTGCCTGAAATAGGTCAAAATTGAAGCTTTTGAGTAAGCGAAACCTCTGTAAAATTGTCAATTTAGGTCACTGTGAGGGTTTAAAAAGTGGTTATTTAACATGAGGCCCGATTCTAATGACATTTTGAATCATTTTTGGTGGAGTCCAAAAAATCAATTTTATGATGAAAAACGATGACCACCGGACCTGTCGAACGTTCAAAAAATGGTCAATATTGATGACATTTTAACATTTAATCTTTTGACTTTAAATGACTGGCAGATGTGAATTATTACTTTTTCAACTAATATAAGTGTGTTTAAAGTCATTTCTGTGCCTGAAATTGGTCAAAATTGAAGCTTTTGAGTTAGAGAAAACTCTGTAAAAATGGCAAATTTGGTCACTGTGAGGGTTTAAAAAGTGGTTATTCAACATGAGGCGCGATCCCAATGACATTTTGAATCATTTTTGGTAGAGTCCAAAAAATCAATTTTATGGTGAAAAACGATGACCCCGGACCTGTCGAACGTTCAAAAAAGTGGTCAATATTGATGAAATTTTACCATTTAATCTTTTGACTTTAAATGACTGGTGGATGTGAATTATTACTTTTTCAACTAAAATAAGTGTGTTTAAAGTCATTTCTGTGCCTGAAATTGGTCAAAATTGAAGCTTTTGAGTAAGCGAAAACTCTGTAAAAATGGCAATTTTGGTCACTGTGAGGGTTTAAAAAGTGGTTATTTAACATGAGGCCCGATCCAAATGACATTTTGAATAATTTTTGGTAGAGTCCAAAAAATCAATTTTATGATGAAAAACGATGACCCCGGACCTGTCGAACGTTCAAAAAATGGTCAATATTGATGACATTTTAACATTTAATCTTTTGACTTTAAATGACTGGCGGATGTGAATTATTACTTTTTCAATTAAAATAAGTGTGTTTAAAGTCATTTCTGTGCCTGAAATTGGTCAAAATTGAAGCTTTTGAGTAAGCGAAAACTCTGTAAAAATAGAATTTTGGTCACTGTGAGGGTTTAAAAAGTGGTTATTAAACATGAGGCGCGATCCCAAGACATTTTGAATCATTTTTGGTAGAGTCCAAAAAATCAATGTTATGGTGAAAAACGATGACCCCGGACCTGTCGAACGTTCAAAAAATGGTCAATATTGATGACATTTTAACATTTAATCTTTTGACTTTAAATGACGGTTGGATGTGAATTATTACTTTTTCAACTAATATAAGTGTGTTTAAAGTCATTTCTGTGCCTGAAATTGGTCAAAATTGAAGCTTTTGAGTAAGCGAAAACTCTGTAAAAATAGAATTTTGGTCACTGTGAGGGTTTAAAAAGTGGTTATTAAACATGAGGCGCGATCCCAATGACATTTTGAATCATTTTTGGTAGAGTCCAAAAAATCAATGTTATGGTGAAAAACGATGACCCCGGACCTGTCGAACGTTCAAAAAATGGTCAATATTGATGACATTTTAACATTTAATCTTTTGACTTTAAATGACTGGCGGATGTGAATTATTACTTTTTCAACTAAAATAAGTGTGTTTAAAGTCATTTCTGTGCCTGAAATTGGTCAAAATGGAAGCTTTTGAGTAAGCGAAAACTCTGTAAAAATGGCAATTTTGGTCACTGTGAGGGTTTAAAAAGTGGTTATTAAACATGAGGCGCGATCCCAATGACATTTTGAATCATTTTTGGTAGAGTCCAAAAATTCTATTTTATGGTGAAAAACGATGACCCCGGACCTGTCGAACGTTCAAAAAATGGTCAATATTGATGAAAATGTAACATTTAATCTTTTGACTTTAAATGACGGTTGGATGTGAATTATTACTTTTTCAACTAAAATAAGTGTGTTTAAAGTCATTTCTGTGCCTGAAATTGGTCAAAATTGAAGCTTCTAAGTAAGCAAAACTTGGTAAAAGTGTCAAATTTGGTCACTGTGAGGGTTTAAAAAGTGGTTATTAAACATGAGGCGTGATCCCAATGACATTTTGAATCATTTTTGGTAGAGTCCAAAAAAATTAATTTTCTGATATAAAACGATGACCCCGGACCCGTCGAACGTTCAAAAAAGTGGTCAATATTGATGAAATTTTACCATTTAATCTTTTGTCTTTAAATGACTGGTGGATGTGAATTATTACTTTTTTTAACTAAAATAAGTGTGTTTAAAGTCATTTCTGTGCCTGAAATTGGTCAAAATTGAAGCTTTTGAGTAAGCGAAAACTCTGTAAAAATGGCAATTTTGGTCACTGTGAAGGTTTAAAAAGTGGTTATTCAACATGAGGCGCGATCCCAATGACATTTTGAATCTTTTTTGGTAGAGTCCAAAAAATCAATTTTATGATGAAAAATGATGACCCCGGACCTGTCAAACGTTCAAAAAATGGTCAATATTGATGAAAATGTAACATTTAATCTTTTGACTTTAAATGACTGGTGGATGTGAATTATTACTTTTTCAACTAAAATAAGTGTGTTTAAAGTCATTTCTGTGCCTGAAATTGGTCAAAATTGAAGCTATTGAGTAAGCGAAAACTCTGTAAAAATGGCAATTTTGGTCACTGTGAAGGTTTAAAAAGTGGTTATACAACATGAGTCCCGATCCAAATGACATTTTGAATCATTTTTGGTGGAGTCCAAAAAATCCATTTTATGATGAAAAACGATGACCCCAGACCTCTGGAACGCTCAAAAAACTGTCAATATTGATGACATTTTAACATTTAATCTTTGGACTTTAAATGACGGTTGGATGTGAATTATTACTTTTTCAACTAATATAAGTGTGTTTAAAGTCATTTCTGTGCCTGAAATTGGTCAAAACTGAAGCTTTTGAGTAAGCGAAAACTCTGTAAAAATAGCAATTTTGGTCACTGTGAGGGTTTAAAAAGTGGTTATTCAACATGAGGCGCGATCCCAATGACATTTTGAATAATTTTTGGTAGAGTCCAAAAAATCAATGTTATGGTGAAAATCGATGACCCCGGACCTGTCGAAAGTTCAAAAAATGGTCAATATTGATGACATTTTAACATTTAATCTTTTGACTTTAAATGACTGGCGGATGTGAATTATTACTTTTTCAACTAAATAAGTGTGTTTAAAGTCATTTCTGTGCCTGAAATTGGTCAAAATTGAAGCTTCTAAGTAAGCAAAACTCTGTAAAAATGGCAATTTTGGTCACTGTGAGGGATTAAAAAGTGGTTATTCAACATGAGGCCCGATCCAAATGACATTTTAAATCATTTTTGGTGGAGCCCCAAAAATCTATTTTATGATGAAAAACGATGACCCCGGACCTGTCGAACGTTAAAAAAATGGTCAATATTGATGACATTTTAAAATTTAATCTTTTGACTTTAAATGACGGTTGGATGTGAATTATTACTTTTTCAACTAATATAAGCGTGTTTAAAGTCATTTCTGTGCCTGAAATTGGTCAAAATTGAAGCTTTTGAGTAATTGAAAACTCTGTAAAAATGGCAAATTTGGTCACTGTGAGGGTTTAAAAAGTGGTGAATAAACATGAGGCGTGATCCCAATGACATTTTGAATCATTTTTGGTAGAGTCCAAAAAAATCAATTTTATGATGAAAAACGATGACCCCGGACCTGTCGAACGTTCAAAAACGTGGTCAATATTGATGACATTTTACCATTTAATCTTTTGACTTTAAATGACTGGTGGATGTGAATTATTACTTTTTCAACTAAAATAAGTGTGTTTAAAGTCATTTCTGTGCCTGAAATTGGTCAAAATTGAAGCGTTTGAGTTACAGAAAACTCTGTAAAAATGTCAATTTTGGTCACTGTGAAGGTTTAAAAAGTGGTTATTCAACATGAGGCGCGATCCCAATGACATTTTGAATCATTTTGGGTAGAGTCCAAAAAATCAATTTTATGGTGAAAAACGATAACCCCGGACCTGTCGAACGTTCAAAAAAGTGGTCAATATTGATGAAATTTTACCATTTAATCTTTTGACTTTAAATGAATGGTGGATGTGAATTATTACTTTTTCAACTAAAATAAGTGTGTTTAAAGTCATTTCTGTGCCTGAAATTGGTCAAAATTGAAGCTTTTGAGTAAGCGAAAACTCTGTAAAAATGGCAATTTTGGTCACTGTGAGGGTTTAAAAAGTGGTTATTTAACATGAGGCCCGATCCAAATGACATTTTGAATAATTTTTGGTAGAGTCTAAAAAATCAATTTTATGATGAAAAACGATGACCCCGGACCTGTCAAACGTTCAAAAAATGGTCAATATTGATGAAAATGTAACATTTAATCTTTTGACTTTAAATGACGGTTGGATGTGAATTATTACTTTTTCAACTAAAATAAGTGTGTTTAAAGTCATTTCTGTGCCTGAAATTGGTCAAAGTTGAAGCTTCTAAGTAAGCAAAACTCTGTAAAAATGGCAATTTTGGTCACTGTGAGGTATTAAAAAGTGGTTATACAACATGAGGCCCGATCCAAATGACATTTTGAATCATTTTTGGTGGAGTCCAAAAAATCTATTTTATGATGAAAAACGATGACCCCCGGACCTGTCGAACGTTCAAAAAATGGTCAATATTGATGAAAATGTAACATTTAATCTTTTGACTTGAAATGACGGTTGGATGTGAATTATTACTTTTTCAACTAAAATAAGTGTGTTTAAAGTCATTTCTGTGCCTGAAATTGGTCAAAATTGAAGCTTCTAAGTAAGCAAAACTCTGTAAAAATGGCAATTTTGGTCACTGTGAGGGATTAAAAAGTGGTTATACAACATGAGGCCCGGTCCAAATGACATTTTGAGTCATTTTTGGTGGAGTCCAAAAAATCCATTTTATGATGAAAAACGATGACCCCGGACCTGTCGAACGTTCAAAAAATGGTCAATATTGATGACATTTTAACATTTAATCTTTTGACTTTAAATGACGGTTGGATGTGAATTATTACTTTTTCAACTAATATAAGTGTGTTTAAAGTCATTTCTGTGCCTGAAATTGGTCAAAATTGAAGCTTTTGAGTAAGCGAAAACTCTGTAAAAATAGCAATTTTGGTCACTGTGAGGGTTTAAAAAGTGGTTATTAAACATGAGGTGCGATCCCAATGACATTTTGAATCATTTTTGGTAGAGTCCAAAAAATCAATGTTGTGGTGAAAACCGATGACCCCGGACCTGTCGAACGTTCAAAAAAGTGGTCAATATTGATGAAAATGTAACATTTAATCTTTTGACTTTAAATGACTGGTGGATGTGAATTATTACTTTTTCAACTAAAATAAGTGTGTTTAAAGTCATTTCTGTGCCTGAAATTGGTTAAAATTGAAGCTATTGAGTAAGCGAAAACTCTGTAAAAATGGCAATTTTGGTCACTGTGAAGGTTTAAAAAGTGGTTATACAACATGAGGCCCGATCCAAATGACATTTTGAATCATTTTTGGTGGAGTCCAAAAAATCCATTTTATGATGAAAAACGATGACCCCGGACCTGTCGAACGTTAAAAAAATGGTCAATATTGATGACATTTTAAAATTTAATCTTTTGACTTTAAATGACGGTTGGATGTGAATTATTACTTTTTCAACTAATATAAGTGTGTTTAAAGTCATTTCTTTGCCTGAAATTGGTCAAAATTTAAGCTTCTAAGTAAGAAAAACTCTGTAAAAATGGCAATTTTGGTCACTGTGAGGGTTTAAAAAGTGGTTATTAAACATGAGGCGCAATCCCAATGACATTTTGAATCATTTTTGGTAGAGTCCAAAAAAAACAATTTTATGATGAAAAACGATGACCCCGGACCTGTCGAACGTTCAAAAAAGTGGTCAATATTGATAAAATTTTACCATTTAATCTTTTGACTTTAAATGACTGGTGGATGTGAATTATTACTTTTTCAACTAAAATAAGTGTGTTTAAAGTCATTTCTGTGCCTGAAATTGGTCAAAATTGAAGCTTTTGAGTAAGCGAAAACTCTGTAAAAATGGCAATTTTGGTCACTGTGAGGGATTAAAACGTGGTTATTCAACATGAGGCCCGATCCAATTGACATTTTAAATCATTTTTGGTGGAGCCCCAAAAATCTATTTTATGATGAAAAACGATGACCCCGGACCTGTCGAACGTTGAAAAAATAGTCAATATTGATGACATTTTAAAATTTAATCGTTTGACTTTAAATGACGGTTGGATGTGAATTATTACTTTTTCAACTAATATAAGTGTGTTTAAAGTCATTTCTGTGCCTGAAATTGGTCAAAATTGAAGCTTTTGAGTAATCGAAAACTCTGTAAAAATGGCAAATTTGGTCACTGTGAAGGTTTAAAAAGTGGTTATTCAACATGAGGCGCGATCCCAATGACATTTTGAATCATTTTGGGTAGAGTCCAAAAAATCAATTTTATGGTGAAAAACGATAACCCCGGACCTGTCGACGGACCTGTCGAACGTTCAAAAAAGTGGTCAATATTGATGAAATTTTACCATTTAATCTTTTGACTTTAAATGAATGGTGGATGTGAATTATTACTTTTTCAACTAAAATAAGTGTGTTTAAAGTCATTTCTGTGCCTGAAATTGGTCAAAATTGAAGCTTTTGAGTAAGCGAAAACTCTGTAAAAATGGCAATTTTGGTCACTGTGAGGGTTTAAAAAGTGGTCATTTAACATGAGGCCCGATCCAAATGACATTTTGAATCATTTTTGGTGGAGTCCAAAAAATCCATTTTATGATGAAAAACGATGACCACCGGACCTGTCGAACGTTCAAAAAATGGTCAATATTGATGACATTTTAACATTTAATCTTTTGACTTTAAATGACTGGTGGATGTGAATTATTACTTTTTCAACTAAAATAAGTGTGTTTAAAGTCATTTCTGTGCCTGAAATTGGTCAAAATTGAAGCTTTTGAGTAAGCAAAAACTCTGTAAAAATGGCAATTTTGGTCACTGTGAGGGTTTAAAAAGTGGTTATTAAACATGAGGCGTGATCCCAATGACATTTTGAATCATTTTTGGTAGAGTCCAAAAAAATTAATTTTCTGATATAAAACGATGACCCCGGACCCGTCGAACGTTCAAAAAAGTGGTCAATATTGATGAAATTTTACCATTTAATCTTTTGTCTTTAAATGACTGGTGGATGTGAATTATTACTTTTTTTAACTAAAATAAGTGTGTTTAAAGTCATTTCTGTGCCTGAAATTGGTCAAAATTGAAGCTTTTGAGTAAGCGAAAACTCTGTAAAAATGGCAATTTTGGTCACTGTGAAGGTTTAAAAAGTGGTTATTCAACATGAGGCGCGATCCCAATGACATTTTGAATCATTTTTGGTAGAGTCCAAAAAATCAATTTTATGATGAAAAATGATGACCCCGGACCTGTCAAACGTTCAAAAAATGGTCAATATTGATGAAAATGTAACATTTAATCTTTTGACTTTAAATGACTGGTGGATGTGAATTATTACTTTTTCAACTAAAATAAGTGTGTTTAAAGTCATTTCTGTGCCTGAAATTGGTCAAAATTGAAGCTATTGAGTAAGCGAAAACTCTGTAAAAATGGCAATTTTGGTCACTGTGAAGGTTTAAAAAGTGGTTATACAACATGAGTCCCGATCCAAATGACATTTTGAATCATTTTTGGTGGAGTCCAAAAAATCCATTTTATGATGAAAAACGATGACCCCAGACCTCTGGAACGCTCAAAAAACTGTCAATATTGATGACATTTTAACATTTAATCTTTGGACTTTAAATGACGGTTGGATGTGAATTATTACTTTTTCAACTAATATAAGTGTGTTTAAAGTCATTTCTGTGCCTGAAATTGGTCAAAACTGAAGCTTTTGAGTAAGCGAAAACTCTGTAAAAATAGCAATTTTGGTCACTGTGAGGGTTTAAAAAGTGGTTATTCAACATGAGGCGCGATCCCAATGACATTTTGAATAATTTTTGGTAGAGTCCAAAAAATCAATGTTATGGTGAAAATCGATGACCCCGGACCTGTCGAAAGTTCAAAAAATGGTCAATATTGATGACATTTTAACATTTAATCTTTTGACTTTAAATGACTGGCGGATGTGAATTATTACTTTTTCAACTAAATAAGTGTGTTTAAAGTCATTTCTGTGCCTGAAATTGGTCAAAATTGAAGCTTCTAAGTAAGCAAAACTCTGTAAAAATGGCAATTTTGGTCACTGTGAGGGATTAAAAAGTGGTTATTCAACATGAGGCCCGATCCAAATGACATTTTAAATCATTTTTGGTGGAGCCCCAAAAATCTATTTTATGATGAAAAACGATGACCCCGGACCTGTCGAACGTTAAAAAAATGGTCAATATTGATGACATTTTAAAATTTAATCTTTTGACTTTAAATGACGGTTGGATGTGAATTATTACTTTTTCAACTAATATAAGCGTGTTTAAAGTCATTTCTGTGCCTGAAATTGGTCAAAATTGAAGCTTTTGAGTAATTGAAAACTCTGTAAAAATGGCAAATTTGGTCACTGTGAGGGTTTAAAAAGTGGTGAATAAACATGAGGCGTGATCCCAATGACATTTTGAATCATTTTTGGTAGAGTCCAAAAAAATCAATTTTATGATGCAAAACGATGACCCCGGACCTGTCGAACGTTCAAAAACGTGGTCAATATTGATGACATTTTACCATTTAATCTTTTGACTTTAAATGACTGGTGGATGTGAATTATTACTTTTTCAACTAAAATAAGTGTGTTTAAAGTCATTTCTGTGCCTGAAATTGGTCAAAATTGAAGCGTTTGAGTTACAGAAAACTCTGTAAAAATGTCAATTTTGGTCACTGTGAAGGTTTAAAAAGTGGTTATTCAACATGAGGCGCGATCCCAATGACATTTTGAATCATTTTGGGTAGAGTCCAAAAAATCAATTTTATGGTGAAAAACGATAACCCCGGACCTGTCGAACGTTCAAAAAAGTGGTCAATATTGATGAAATTTTACCATTTAATCTTTTGACTTTAAATGAATGGTGGATGTGAATTATTACTTTTTCAACTAAAATAAGTGTGTTTAAAGTCATTTCTGTGCCTGAAATTGGTCAAAATTGAAGCTTTTGAGTAAGCGAAAACTCTGTAAAAATGGCAATTTTGGTCACTGTGAGGGTTTAAAAAGTGGTTATTTAACATGAGGCCCGATCCAAATGACATTTTGAATAATTTTTGGTAGAGTCTAAAAAATCAATTTTATGATGAAAAACGATGACCCCGGACCTGTCAAACGTTCAAAAAATGGTCAATATTGATGAAAATGTAACATTTAATCTTTTGACTTTAAATGACGGTTGGATGTGAATTATTACTTTTTCAACTAAAATAAGTGTGTTTAAAGTCATTTCTGTGCCTGAAATTGGTCAAAGTTGAAGCTTCTAAGTAAGCAAAACTCTGTAAAAATGGCAATTTTGGTCACTGTGAGGTATTAAAAAGTGGTTATACAACATGAGGCCCGATCCAAATGACATTTTGAATCATTTTTGGTGGAGTCCAAAAAATCTATTTTATGATGAAAAACGATGACCCCCGGACCTGTCGAACGTTCAAAAAATGGTCAATATTGATGAAAATGTAACATTTAATCTTTTGACTTGAAATGACGGTTGGATGTGAATTATTACTTTTTCAACTAAAATAAGTGTGTTTAAAGTCATTTCTGTGCCTGAAATTGGTCAAAATTGAAGCTTCTAAGTAAGCAAAACTCTGTAAAAATGGCAATTTTGGTCACTGTGAGGGATTAAAAAGTGGTTATACAACATGAGGCCCGGTCCAAATGACATTTTGAGTCATTTTTGGTGGAGTCCAAAAAATCCATTTTATGATGAAAAACGATGACCCCGGACCTGTCGAACGTTCAAAAAATGGTCAATATTGATGACATTTTAACATTTAATCTTTTGACTTTAAATGACGGTTGGATGTGAATTATTACTTTTTCAACTAATATAAGTGTGTTTAAAGTCATTTCTGTGCCTGAAATTGGTCAAAATTGAAGCTTTTGAGTAAGCGAAAACTCTGTAAAAATAGCAATTTTGGTCACTGTGAGGGTTTAAAAAGTGGTTATTAAACATGAGGTGCGATCCCAATGACATTTTGAATCATTTTTGGTAGAGTCCAAAAAATCAATGTTGTGGTGAAAACCGATGACCCCGGACCTGTCGAACGTTCAAAAAAGTGGTCAATATTGATGAAAATGTAACATTTAATCTTTTGACTTTAAATGACTGGTGGATGTGAATTATTACTTTTTCAACTAAAATAAGTGTGTTTAAAGTCATTTCTGTGCCTGAAATTGGTTAAAATTGAAGCTATTGAGTAAGCGAAAACTCTGTAAAAATGGCAATTTTGGTCACTGTGAAGGTTTAAAAAGTGGTTATACAACATGAGGCCCGATCCAAATGACATTTTGAATCATTTTTGGTGGAGTCCAAAAAATCAATTTTATGATGAAAAACGATGACCCCGGACCTGTCGAACGTTAAAAAAATGGTCAATATTGATGACATTTTAAAATTTAATCTTTTGACTTTAAATGACGGTTGGATGTGAATTATTACTTTTTCAACTAATATAAGTGTGTTTAAAGTCATTTCTTTGCCTGAAATTGGTCAAAATTTAAGCTTCTAAGTAAGAAAAACTCTGTAAAAATGGCAATTTTGGTCACTGTGAGGGTTTAAAAAGTGGTTATTAAACATGAGGCGCAATCCCAATGACATTTTGAATCATTTTTGGTAGAGTCCAAAAAAAACAATTTTATGATGAAAAACGATGACCCCGGACCTGTCGAACGTTCAAAAAAGTGGTCAATATTGATAAAATTTTACCATTTAATCTTTTGACTTTAAATGACTGGTGGATGTGAATTATTACTTTTTCAACTAAAATAAGTGTGTTTAAAGTCATTTCTGTGCCTGAAATTGGTCAAAATTGAAGCTTTTGAGTAAGCGAAAACTCTGTAAAAATGGCAATTTTGGTCACTGTGAGGGATTAAAACGTGGTTATTCAACATGATGCCCGATCCAATTGACATTTTAAATCATTTTTGGTGGAGCCCCAAAAATCTATTTTATGATGAAAAACGATGACCCCGGACCTGTCGAACGTTGAAAAAATAGTCAATATTGATGACATTTTAAAATTTAATCGTTTGACTTTAAATGACGGTTGGATGTGAATTATTACTTTTTCAACTAATATAAGTGTGTTTAAAGTCATTTCTGTGCCTGAAATTGGTCAAAATTGAAGCTTTTGAGTAATCGAAAACTCTGTAAAAATGGCAAATTTGGTCACTGTGAAGGTTTAAAAAGTGGTTATTCAACATGAGGCGCGATCCCAATGACATTTTGAATCATTTTGGGTAGAGTCCAAAAAATCAATTTTATGGTGAAAAACGATAACCCCGGACCTGTCGAACGTTCAAAAAAGTGGTCAATATTGATGAAATTTTACCATTTAATCTTTTGACTTTAAATGAATGGTGGATGTGAATTATTACTTTTTCAACTAAAATAAGTGTGTTTAAAGTCATTTCTGTGCCTGAAATTGGTCAAAATTGAAGCTTTTGAGTAAGCGAAAACTCTGTAAAAATGGCAATTTTGGTCACTGTGAGGGTTTAAAAAGTGGTCATTTAACATGAGGCCCGATCCAAATGACATTTTGAATCATTTTGGGTAGAGTCCAAAAAATCAATTTTATGGTGAAAAACGATAACCCCAGACCTGTCGAACGTTCAAAAAAGTGGTCAATATTGATGAAATTTTACCATTTAATCTTTTGACTTTAAATGAATGGTGGATGTGAATTATTACTTTTTCAACTAAAATAAGTGTGTTTAAAGTCATTTCTGTGCCTGAAATTGGTCAAAATTGAAGCTTTTGAGTAAGCGAAAACTCTGTAAAAATGGCAATTTTGATCACTGTGAGGGTTTAAAAAGTGGTTATTTAACATGAGGCCCGATCCAAATGACATTTTGAATAATTTTTGGTAGAGTCTAAAAAATCAATTTTATGATGAAAAACGATGACCCCGGACCTGTCGAACGTTCAAAAAATGGTCAATATTGATGACATTTTAACATTTAATCTTTTGACTTTAAATGACTGGTGGATGTGAATTATTACTTTTTCAACTAAAATAAGTGTGTTTAAAGTCATTTCTGTGCCTGAAATTGGTCAAAATTTAAGCTTCTAAGTAAGAAAAACTCTGTAAAAATGGCAATTTTGGTCACTGTGAGGGTTTAAAAAGTGGTTATTAAACATGAGGCGCAATCCCAATGACATTTTGAATCATTTTTGGTAGAGTCCAAAAAAAACAATTTTATGATGAAAAACGATGACCCCGGACCTGTCGAACGTTAAAAAAGTGGTCAATATTGATAAAATTTTACCATTTAATCTTTTGACTTTAAATGACTGGTGGATGTGAATTATTACTTTTTCAACTAAAATAAGTGTGTTTAAAGTCATTTCTGTGCCTGAAATTGGTCAAAATTGAAGCTTTTGAGTAAGCGAAAACTCTGTAAAAATGGCAATTTTGGTCACTGTGAAGGTTTAAAAAGTGGTTATTCAACATGAGGCGCGATCCCAATGACATTTTGAATCATTTTTGGTAGAGTCCAAAAAATCAATTTTACGATGAAAAATGATGACCCCGGACCTGTCAAACGTTCAAAAAATGGTCAATATTGATGAAAATGTAACATTTAATCTTTTGACTTTAAATGACGGTTGGATGTGAATTATTACTTTTTCAACTAAAATAAGTGTGTTTAAAGTCATTTCTGTGCCTGAAATTGGTCAAAATTGAAGCTTCTAAGTAAGCAAAACTCTATAAAAATGGCAATTTTGGTCACTGTGAGGGATTAAAAAGTGGTTAAACAACATGAGGCCCGATCCAAATGACATTTTGAATCATTTTTGGTGGAGTCCAAAAAATCCATTTTATGATGAAAAACGATGACCACCGGACCTGTCGAACGTTCAAAAAATGGTCAATATTGATGACATTTTAACATTTAATCTTTTGACTTTAAATGACTGGCAGATGTGAATTATTACTTTTTCAACTAATATAAGTGTGTTTAAAGTCATTTCTGTGCCTGAAATTGGTCAAAATTGAAGCTTTTGAGTTAGAGAAAACTCTGTAAAAATGGCAAATTTGGTCACTGTGAGGGTTTAAAAAGTGGTTATTCAACATGAGGCCCGATCCAAATGACATTTTGAATCATTTTTGGTGGAGTCCAAAAAATCCATTTTATGATGAAAAACGATGACCACCGGACCTGTCGAACGTTCAAAAAATGGTCAATATTGATGACATTTTAACATTTAATCTTTTGACTTTAAATGACTGGTGGATGTGAATTATTACTTTTTCAACTAAAATAAGTGTGTTTAAAGTCATTTCTGTGCCTGAAATTGGTCAAAATTGAAGCTTTTGAGTAAGCAAAAACTCTGTAAAAATGGCAATTTTGGTCACTGTGAGGGTTTAAAAAGTGGTTATTTAACATGAGGCCCGATCCAAATGACATTTCGAATAATTTTTGGTAGAGTCCAAAAAATCAATTTTATGATGAAAAATGATGACCCCGGACCTGTCGAACGTTCAAAAAATGGTCAATATTGATGACATTTTACCATTTAATCTTTTGACTTTAAATGACTGGTGGATGTGAATTATTACTTTTTCAAATATAATAAGTGTGTTTAAAGTAATTTCTGTGCCTGAAATAGGTCAAAATTGAAGCTTTTGAGTAAGCGAAACCTCTGTAAAATTGTCAATTTAGGTCACTGTGAGGGTTTAAAAAGTGGTTATTTAACATGAGGCCCGATCCAAATGACATTTTGAATCATTTTTGGTGGAGTCCAAAAAATCAATTTTATGATGAAAAACGATGACCACCGGACCTGTCGAACGTTCAAAAAATGGTCAATATTGATGACATTTTAACATTTAATCTTTTGACTTTAAATGACTGGCAGATGTGAATTATTACTTTTTCAACTAATATAAGTGTGTTTAAAGTCATTTCTGTGCCTGAAATTGGTCAAAATTGAAGCTTTTGAGTTAGAGAAAACTCTGTAAAAATGGCAAATTTGGTCACTGTGAGGGTTTAAAAAGTGGTTATTCAACATGAGGCGCGATCCCAATGACATTTTGAATAATTTTTGGTAGAGTCCAAAAAATCAATTTTATGGTGAAAAACGATGACCCCGGACCTGTCGAACGTTCAAAAAAGTGGTCAATAATGATGAAATTTTACCATTTAATCTTTTGACTTTAAATGACTGGTGGATGTGAATTATTACTTTTTCAACTAAAATAAGTGTGTTTAAAGTCATTTCTGTGCCTGAAATTGGTCAAAATTGAAGCTTTTGAGTAAGCAAAACTCTGTAAAAATGGCAATTTTGGTCACTGTGAGGGTTTAAAAAGTGGTTATTAAACATGAGGCGCGATCCCAATGACATTTTGAATCATTTTTGGTAGAGTCCAAAAATTCTATTTTATGGTGAAAAACGATGACCCCGGACCTGTCGAACGTTCAAAAAATGGTCAATATTGATGAAAATGTAACATTTAATCTTTTGACTTGAAATGACGGTTGGATGTGAATTATTACTTTTTCAACTAAAATAAGTGTTTAAAGTCATTTCTGTGCCTGAAATTGGTCAAAATTGAAGCTTTTGAGTTAGAGAAAACTCTGTAAAAATGGCAATTTTGGTCACTGTGAGGGATTAAAAAGTGGTTATACAACATGAGGCCCGGTCCAAATGACATTTTGAGTCATTTTTGGTGGAGTCCAAAAAATCCATTTTATGATGAAAAACGATGACCCCGGACCTGTCGAACGTTCAAAAAAGTGGTCAATATTGATGAAATTTTACCATTGAATCTTTTGACTTTAAATGACTGGTGGATGTGAATTATTACTTTTTCAACTAAAATAAGTGTGTTTAAAGTAATTTCTGTGCCTGAAATTGGTCAAAATTGAAGCTTTTGAGTAAGCGAAACCTCTGTAAAATTGTCAATTTAGGTCACTGTGAGGGTTTAAAAAGTGGTTATTTAACATGAGGCCCGATCCAAATGACATTTTGAATAATTTTTGGTGGAGTCCAAAAAATCAATTTTATGATGAAAAACGATGACCCCCGGACCTGTCGAACGTTCAAAAAATGGTCAATATTGATGACATTTTAACATTTAATCTTTTGACTTTAAATGACTGGCGGATGTGAATTATTACTTTTTCAACTAATATAAGTGTGTTTAAAGTCATTTCTGTGCCTGAAATTGGTCAAAATTGAAGCTTTTGAGTTAGAGAAAACTCTGTAAAAATGGCAAATTTGGTCACTGTGAGGGATTAAAAAGTGGTTATACAACATGAGGCCCGGTCCAAATGACATTTTGAGTCATTTTTGGTGGAGTCCAAAAAATCCATTTTATGATGAAAAACGATGACCCCGGACCTGTCGAACGTTAAAAAAATGGTCAATATTGATGACATTTTAACATTTAATCTTTTGACTTTAAATGACGGTTGGATGTGAATTATTACTTTTTCAACTAATATAAGTGTGTTTAAAGTCATTTCTGTGCCTGAAATTGGTCAAAATTGAAGCTTTTGAGTAAGCGAAAACTCTGTAAAAATAGAATTTTGGTCACTGTGAGGGTTTAAAAAGTGGTTATTAAACATGAGGCGCGATCCCAATGACATTTTGAATCATTTTTGGTAGAGTCCAAAAATTCTATTTTATGTTGAAAAACGATGACCCCGGACCTGTCGAACGTTCAAAAAATGGTCAATATTGATGAAAATGTAACATTTAATCTTTTGACTTTAAATGACGGTTGGATGTGAATTATTACTTTTTCAACTAAAATAAGTGTGTTTAAAGTCATTTCTGTGCCTGAAATTGGTCAAAATTGAAGCTTCTAAGTAAGCAAAACTCGGTAAAAGTGTCAAATTTGGTCACTGTGAGGGTTTAAAAAGTGGTTATTAAACATGAGGCGTGATCCCAATGACATTTTGAATCATTTTTGGTAGAGTCCAAAAAAATTAATTTTATGATATAAAACGATGACCCCGGACCTGTCGAACGTTCAAAAAAGTGGTCAATATTGATGAAAATGTAACATTTAATCTTTTGACTTTAAATGACTGGTGGATGTGAATTATTACTTTTTCAACTAAAATAAGTGTGTTTAAAGTCATTTCTGTGCCTGAAATTGGTCAAAATTGAAGCTATTGAGTAAGCGAAAACTCTGTAAAAATGGCAATTTTGGTCACTGTGAAGGTTTAAAAAGTGGTTATACAACATGAGGCCCGATCCAAATGACATTTTGAATCATTTTTGGTGGAGTCCAAAAAATCCATTTTATGATGAAAAACGATGACCCCAGACCTCTGGAACGCTCAAAAAACTGTCAATATTGATGACATTTTAACATTTAATCTTTGGACTTTAAATGACGGTTGGATGTGAATTATTACTTTTTCAACTAATATAAGTGTGTTTAAAGTCATTTCTGTGCCTGAAATTGGTCAAAACTGAAGCTTTTGAGTAAGCGAAAACTCTGTAAAAATAGCAATTTTGGTCACTGTGAGGGTTTAAAAAGTGGTTATTCAACATGAGGCCCGATCCAAATGACATTTTGAATCATTTTTGGTGGAGTCCAAAAAATCCATTTTATGAAGAAAAACGATGACCCCAGACCTCTGGAACGCTCAAAAAACTGTCAATATTGATGACATTTTAACATTTAATCTTTTGACTTTAAATGACGGTTGGATGTGAATTATTACTTTTTCAACTAATATAAGTGTGTTTAAAGTCATTTCTTTGCCTGAAATTGGTCAAAATTTAAGCTTCTAAGTAAGAAAAACTCTGTAAAAATGGCAATTTTGGTCACTGTGAGGGTTTAAAAAGTGGTTATTAAACATGAGGCGCAATCCCAATGACATTTTGAATCATTTTTGGTAGAGTCCCAAAAAGACAATTTTATGATGAAAAACGATGACCCCGGACCTGTCGAACGTTCAAAAAAGTGGTCAATATTGATAAAATTTTACCATTTAATCTTTTGACTTTAAATGACTGGTGGATGTGAATTATTACTTTTTCAACTAAAATAAGTGTGTTTAAAGTCATTTCTGTGCCTGAAATTGGTCAAAATTGAAGCTTTTGAGTAAGCGAAAACTCTGTAAAAATGGCAATTTTGGTCACTGTGAGGGATTAAAAAGTGGTCATTTAACATGAGGCCCGATCCAAATGACATTTTGAATAATTTTTGGTAGAGTCTAAAAAATCAATTTTATGATGAAAAACGATGACCCCGGACCTGTCGAACGTTCAAAAAATGGTCAATATTGATGACATTTTAACATTTAATCTTTTGACTTTAAATGACTGGTGGATGTGAATTATTACTTTTTCAACTAAAATAAGTGTGTTTAAAGTCATTTCTGTGCCTGAAATTGGTCAAAATTGAAGCGTTTGAGTTACAGAAAACTCTGTAAAAATGTCAATTTTGGTCACTGTGAAGGTTTAAATAGTGGTTATTCAACATGAGGCGCGATCCCAATGACATTTTGAATCATTTTGGGTAGAGTCCAAAAAATCAATTTTATGGTGAAAAACGATAACCCCAGACCTGTCGAACGTTCAAAAAAGTGGTCAATATTGATGAAATTTTACCATTTAATCTTTTGACTTTAAATGAATGGTGGATGTGAATTATTACTTTTTCAACTAAAATAAGTGTGTTTAAAGTCATTTCTGTGCCTGAAATTGGTCAAAATTGAAGCTTTTGAGTAAGCGAAAACTCTGTAAAAATGGCAATTTTGATCACTGTGAGGGTTTAAAAAGTGGTTATTTAACATGAGGCGTGATCCCAATGACATTTTGAATCATTTTTGGTAGAGTCCAAAAAAATTAATTTTATGATATAAAACGATGACCCCGGACCTGTCGAACGTTCAAAAAAGTGGTCAATATTGATGAAAATGTAACATTTAATCTTTTGACTTTAAATGACTGGTGGATGTGAATTATTACTTTTTCAACTAAAATAAGTGTGTTTAAAGTCATTTCTGTGCCTGAAATTGGTCAAAATTGAAGCTATTGAGTAAGCGAAAACTCTGTAAAAATGGCAATTTTGGTCACTGTGAAGGTTTAAAAAGTGGTTATACAACATGAGGCCCGATCCAAATGACATTTTGAATCATTTTTGGTGGAGTCCAAAAAATCCATTTTATGATGAAAAACGATGACCCCAGACCTCTGGAACGCTCAAAAAACTGTCAATATTGTTGACATTTTAACATTTAATCTTTGGACTTTAAATGACGGTTGGATGTGAATTATTACTTTTTCAACTAATATAAGTGTGTTTAAAGTCATTTCTGTGCCTGAAATTGGTCAAAACTGAAGCTTTTGAGTAAGCGAAAACTCTGTAAAAATAGCAATTTTGGTCACTGTGAGGGTTTAAAAAGTGGTTATTCAACATGAGGCCCGATCCAAATGACATTTTGAATCATTTTTGGTGGAGTCCAAAAAATCCATTTTATGATGAAAAACGATGACCCCAGACCTCTGGAACGCTCAAAAAACTGTCAATATTGATGACATTTTAACATTTAATCTTTTGACTTTAAATGACGGTTGGATGTGAATTATTACTTTTTCAACTAATATAAGTGTGTTTAAAGTCATTTCTTTGCCTGAAATTGGTCAAAATTTAAGCTTCTAAGTAAGAAAAACTCTGTAAAAATGGCAATTTTGGTCACTGTGAGGGTTTAAAAAGTGGTTATTAAACATGAGGCGCAATCCCAATGACATTTTGAATCATTTTTGGTAGAGTCCAAAAAAAACAATTTTATGATGAAAAACGATGACCCCGGACCTGTCGAACGTTCAAAAAAGTGGTCAATATTGATAAAATTTTACCATTTAATCTTTTGACTTTAAATGACTGGTGGATGTGAATTATTACTTTTTCAACTAAAATAAGTGTGTTTAAAGTCATTTCTGTGCCTGAAATTGGTCAAAATTGAAGCTTTTGAGTAAGCGAAAACTCTGTAAAAATGGCAATTTTGGTCACTGTGAGGGATTAAAAAGTGGTTATTTAACATGAGGCCCGATCCAAATGACATTTTGAATCATTTTTGGTGGAGTCCAAAAAATCAATTTTATGATGAAAAACGATGACCACCGGACCTGTCGAACGTTCAAAAAATGGTCAATATTGATGACATTTTAACATTTAATCTTTTGACTTTAAATGACTGGCAGATGTGAATTATTACTTTTTCAACTAATATAAGTGTGTTTAAAGTCATTTCTGTGCCTGAAATTGGTCAAAATTGAAGCTTTTGAGTTAGAGAAAACTCTGTAAAAATGGCAAATTTGGTCACTGTGAGGGTTTAAAAAGTGGTTATTCAACATGAGGCGCGATCCCAATGACATTTTGAATAATTTTTGGTAGAGTCCAAAAATTCTATTTTATGGTGAAAAACGATGACCCCGGACCTGTCGAACGTTCAAAAAAGTGGTCAATATTGATGAAATTTTACCATTGAATCTTTTGACTTTAAATGACTGGTGGATGTGAATTATTACTTTTTCAACTAAAATAAGTGTGTTTAAAGTCATTTCTGTGCCTGAAATTGGTCAAAATTGAAGCTTTTGAGTAAGCGAAACCTCTGTAAAAATGGCAATTTTGGTCACTGTGAGGGTTTAAAAAGTGGTTATTAAACATGAGGCCCGATCCAAATGACATTTTGAATCATTTTTGGTAGAGTCCAAAAATTCTATTTTATGGTGAAAAACGATGACCCCCGGACCTGTCGAACGTTCAAAAAATGGTCAATATTGATGACATTTTAACATTTAATCTTTTGACTTTAAATGACTGGCGGATGTGAATTATTACTTTTTCAACTAATATAAGTGTGTTTAAAGTCATTTCTGTGCCTGAAATTGGTCAAAATTGAAGCTTTTGAGTTAGAGAAAACTCTGTAAAAATGGCAAATTTGGTCACTGTGAGGGATTAAAAAGTGGTTATACAACATGAGGCCCGGTCCAAATGACATTTTGAGTCATTTTTGGTGGAGTCCAAAAAATCCATTTTATGATGAAAAACGATGACCCCGGACCTGTCGAACGTTCAAAAAATGGTCAATATTGATGACATTTTAACATTTAATCTTTTGACTTTAAATGACGGTTGGATGTGAATTATTACTTTTTCAACTAATATAAGTGTGTTTAAAGTCATTTCTGTGCCTGAAATTGGTCAAAATTGAAGCTTTTGAGTAAGCGAAAACTCTGTAAAAATAGAATTTTGGTCACTGTGAGGGTTTAAAAAGTGGTTATTAAACATGAGGCGCGATCCCAATGACATTTTGAATCATTTTTGGTAGAGTCCAAAAATTCTATTTTATGTTGAAAAACGATGACCCCGGACCTGTCGAACGTTCAAAAAATGGTCAATATTGATGAAAATGTAACATTTAATCTTTTGACTTTAAATGACGGTTGGATGTGAATTATTACTTTTTCAACTAAAATAAGTGTGTTTAAAGTCATTTCTGTGCCTGAAATTGGTCAAAATTGAAGCTTCTAAGTAAGCAAAACTCGGTAAAAGTGTCAAATTTGGTCACTGTGAGGGTTTAAAAAGTGGTTATTAAACATGAGGCGTGATCCCAATGACATTTTGAATCATTTTTGGTAGAGTCCAAAAAAATTAATTTTATGATATAAAACGATGACCCCGGACCTGTCGAACGTTCAAAAAAGTGGTCAATATTGATGAAAATGTAACATTTAATCTTTTGACTTTAAATGACTGGTGGATGTGAATTATTACTTTTTCAACTAAAATAAGTGTGTTTAAAGTCATTTCTGTGCCTGAAATTGGTCAAAATTGAAGCTATTGAGTAAGCGAAAACTCTGTAAAAATGGCAATTTTGGTCACTGTGAAGGTTTAAAAAGTGGTTATACAACATGAGGCCCGATCCAAATGACATTTTGAATCATTTTTGGTGGAGTCCAAAAAATCCATTTTATGATGAAAAACGATGACCCCAGACCTCTGGAACGCTCAAAAAACTGTCAATATTGATGACATTTTAACATTTAATCTTTGGACTTTAAATGACGGTTGGATGTGAATTATTACTTTTTCAACTAATATAAGTGTGTTTAAAGTCATTTCTGTGCCTGAAATTGGTCAAAACTGAAGCTTTTGAGTAAGCGAAAACTCTGTAAAAATAGCAATTTTGGTCACTGTGAGGGTTTAAAAAGTGGTTATTCAACATGAGGCCCGATCCAAATGACATTTTGAATCATTTTTGGTGGAGTCCAAAAAATCCATTTTATGATGAAAAACGATGACCCCAGACCTCTGGAACGCTCAAAAAACTGTCAATATTGATGACATTTTAACATTTAATCTTTTGACTTTAAATGACGGTTGGATGTGAATTATTACTTTTTCAACTAATATAAGTGTGTTTAAAGTCATTTCTTTGCCTGAAATTGGTCAAAATTTAAGCTTCTAAGTAAGAAAAACTCTGTAAAAATGGCAATTTTGGTCACTGTGAGGGTTTAAAAAGTGGTTATTAAACATGAGGCGCAATCCCAATGACATTTTGAATCATTTTTGGTAGAGTCCCAAAAAGACAATTTTATGATGAAAAACGATGACCCCGGACCTGTCGAACGTTCAAAAAAGTGGTCAATATTGATAAAATTTTACCATTTAATCTTTTGACTTTAAATGACTGGTGGATGTGAATTATTACTTTTTCAACTAAAATAAGTGTGTTTAAAGTCATTTCTGTGCCTGAAATTGGTCAAAATTGAAGCTTTTGAGTAAGCGAAAACTCTGTAAAAATGGCAATTTTGGTCACTGTGAGGGATTAAAAAGTGGTCATTTAACATGAGGCCCGATCCAAATGACATTTTGAATAATTTTTGGTAGAGTCTAAAAAATCAATTTTATGATGAAAAACGATGACCCCGGACCTGTCGAACGTTCAAAAAATGGTCAATATTGATGACATTTTAACATTTAATCTTTTGACTTTAAATGACTGGTGGATGTGAATTATTACTTTTTCAACTAAAATAAGTGTGTTTAAAGTCATTTCTGTGCCTGAAATTGGTCAAAATTGAAGCGTTTGAGTTACAGAAAACTCTGTAAAAATGTCAATTTTGGTCACTGTGAAGGTTTAAATAGTGGTTATTCAACATGAGGCGCGATCCCAATGACATTTTGAATCATTTTGGGTAGAGTCCAAAAAATTCAATTTTATGGTGAAAAACGATAACCCCAGACCTGTCGAACGTTCAAAAAAGTGGTCAATATTGATGAAATTTTACCATTTAATCTTTTGACTTTAAATGAATGGTGGATGTGAATTATTACTTTTTCAACTAAAATAAGTGTGTTTAAAGTCATTTCTGTGCCTGAAATTGGTCAAAATTGAAGCTTTTGAGTAAGCGAAAACTCTGTAAAAATGGCAATTTTGATCACTGTGAGGGTTTAAAAAGTGGTTATTTAACATGAGGCGTGATCCCAATGACATTTTGAATCATTTTTGGTAGAGTCCAAAAAAATTAATTTTATGATATAAAACGATGACCCCGGACCTGTCGAACGTTCAAAAAAGTGGTCAATATTGATGAAAATGTAACATTTAATCTTTTGACTTTAAATGACTGGTGGATGTGAATTATTACTTTTTCAACTAAAATAAGTGTGTTTAAAGTCATTTCTGTGCCTGAAATTGGTCAAAATTGAAGCTATTGAGTAAGCGAAAACTCTGTAAAAATGGCAATTTTGGTCACTGTGAAGGTTTAAAAAGTGGTTATACAACATGAGGCCCGATCCAAATGACATTTTGAATCATTTTTGGTGGAGTCCAAAAAATCCATTTTATGATGAAAAACGATGACCCCAGACCTCTGGAACGCTCAAAAAACTGTCAATATTGTTGACATTTTAACATTTAATCTTTGGACTTTAAATGACGGTTGGATGTGAATTATTACTTTTTCAACTAATATAAGTGTGTTTAAAGTCATTTCTGTGCCTGAAATTGGTCAAAACTGAAGCTTTTGAGTAAGCGAAAACTCTGTAAAAATAGCAATTTTGGTCACTGTGAGGGTTTAAAAAGTGGTTATTCAACATGAGGCCCGATCCAAATGACATTTTGAATCATTTTTGGTGGAGTCCAAAAAATCCATTTTATGATGAAAAACGATGACCCCAGACCTCTGGAACGCTCAAAAAACTGTCAATATTGATGACATTTTAACATTTAATCTTTTGACTTTAAATGACGGTTGGATGTGAATTATTACTTTTTCAACTAATATAAGTGTGTTTAAAGTCATTTCTTTGCCTGAAATTGGTCAAAATTTAAGCTTCTAAGTAAGAAAAACTCTGTAAAAATGGCAATTTTGGTCACTGTGAGGGTTTAAAAAGTGGTTATTAAACATGAGGCGCAATCCCAATGACATTTTGAATCATTTTTGGTAGAGTCCAAAAAAAACAATTTTATGATGAAAAACGATGACCCCGGACCTGTCGAACGTTCAAAAAAGTGGTCAATATTGATAAAATTTTACCATTTAATCTTTTGACTTTAAATGACTGGTGGATGTGAATTATTACTTTTTCAACTAAAATAAGTGTGTTTAAAGTCATTTCTGTGCCTGAAATTGGTCAAAATTGAAGCTTTTGAGTAAGCGAAAACTCTGTAAAAATGGCAATTTTGGTCACTGTGAGGGATTAAAACGTGGTTATTCAACATGAGGCCCGATCCAATTGACATTTTAAATCATTTTTGGTGGAGCCCCAAAAATCTATTTTATGATGAAAAACGATGACCCCGGACCTGTCGAACGTTGAAAAAATAGTCAATATTGATGACATTTTAAAATTTAATCGTTTGACTTTAAATTTAATCGTTTGACTTTAAATGACGGTTGGATGTGAATTATTACTTTTTCAACTAATATAAGTGTGTTTAAAGTCATTTCTGTGCCTGAAATTGGTCAAAATTGAAGCTTTTGAGTAATCGAAAACTCTGTAAAAATGGCAAATTTGGTCACTGTGAAGGTTTAAAAAGTGGTTATTCAACATGAGGCGCGATCCCAATGACATTTTGAATCATTTTGGGTAGAGTCCAAAAAATCAATTTTATGGTGAAAAACGATAACCCCGGACCTGTCGAACGTTCAAAAAAGTGGTCAATATTGATGAAATTTTACCATTTAATCTTTTGACTTTAAATGAATGGTGGATGTGAATTATTACTTTTTCAACTAAAATAAGTGTGTTTAAAGTCATTTCTGTGCCTGAAATTGGTCAAAATTGAAGCTTTTGAGTAAGCGAAAACTCTGTAAAAATGGCAATTTTGGTCACTGTGAGGGTTTAAAAAGTGGTCATTTAACATGAGGCCCGATCCAAATGACATTTTGAATAATTTTTGGTAGAGTCTAAAAAATCAATTTTATGATGAAAAACGATGACCCCGGACCTGTCGAACGTTCAAAAAATGGTCAATATTGATGACATTTTAACATTTAATCTTTTGACTTTAATGACTGGTGGATGTGAATTATTACTTTTTCAACTAAAATAAGTGTGTTTAAAGTCATTTCTGTGCCTGAAATTGGTCAAAATTGAAGCGTTTGAGTTACAGAAAACTCTGTAAAAATGTCAATTTTGGTCACTGTGAAGGTTTAAATAGTGGTTATTCAACATGAGGCGCGATCCCAATGACATTTTGAATCATTTTGGGTAGAGTCCAAAAAATCAATTTTATGGTGAAAAACGATAACCCCAGACCTGTCGAACGTTCAAAAAAGTGGTCAATATTGATGAAATTTTACCATTTAATCTTTTGACTTTAAATGAATGGTGGATGTGAATTATTACTTTTTCAACTAAAATAAGTGTGTTTAAAGTCATTTCTGTGCCTGAAATTGGTCAAAATTGAAGCTTTTGAGTAAGCGAAAACTCTGTAAAAATGGCAATTTTGATCACTGTGAGGGTTTAAAAAGTGGTTATTTAACATGAGGCCCGATCCAAATGACATTTTGAATAATTTTTGGTAGAGTCTAAAAATCAATTTTATGATGAAAAACGATGACCCCGGACCTGTCGAACGTTCAAAAAATGGTCAATATTGATGACATTTTAACATTTAATCTTTTGACTTTAAATGACTGGTGGATGTGAATTATTACTTTTTCAACTAAAATAAGTGTGTTTAAAGTCATTTCTGTGCCTGAAATTGGTCAAAATTTAAGCTTCTAAGTAAGAAAAACTCTGTAAAAATGGCAATTTTGGTCACTGTGAGGGTTTAAAAAGTGGTTATTAAACATGAGGCGCAATCCCAATGACATTTTGAATCATTTTGGTAGAGTCCAAAAAAAACAATTTTATGATGAAAAACGATGACCCCGGACCTGTCGAACGTTAAAAAAAGTGGTCAATATTGATAAAATTTTACCATTTAATCTTTTGACTTTAAATGACTGGTGGATGTGAATTATTACTTTTTCAACTAAAATAAGTGTGTTTAAAGTCATTTCTGTGCCTGAAATTGGTCAAAATTGAAGCTTTTGAGTAAGCGAAAACTCTGTAAAAATGGCAATTTTGGTCACTGTGAAGGTTTAAAAAGTGGTTATTCAACATGAGGCGCGATCCCAATGACATTTTGAATCATTTTTGGTAGAGTCCAAACAATCAATTTTATGATGAAAAATGATGACCCCGGACCTGTCAAACGTTCAAAAAATGGTCAATATTGATGAAAATGTAACATTTAATCTTTTGACTTTAAATGACGGTTGGATGTGAATTATTACTTTTTCAACTAAAATAAGTGTGTTTAAAGTCATTTCTGTGCCTGAAATTGGTCAAAATTGAAGCTTCTAAGTAAGCAAAACTCTATAAAAATGGCAATTTGGTCACTGTGAGGGATTAAAAAGTGGTTATACAACATGAGGCCCGATCCAAATGACATTTTGAATCATTTTTGGTGGAGTCCAAAAAATCCATTTTATGATGAAAAACGATGACCACCGGACCTGTCGAACGTTCAAAAAATGGTCAATATTGATGACATTTTAACATTTAATCTTTTGACTTTAAATGACTGGCAGATGTGAATTATTACTTTTTCAACTAATATAAGTGTGTTTAAAGTCATTTCTGTGCCTGAAATTGGTCAAAATTGAAGCTTTTGAGTTAGAGAAAACTCTGTAAAAATGGCAAATTTGGTCACTGTGAGGGGTTTAAAAAGTGGTTATTCAACATGAGGCCCGATCCAAATGACATTTTGAATCATTTTTGGTGGAGTCCAAAAAATCCATTTTATGATGAAAAACGATGACCACCGGACCTGTCGAACGTTCAAAAAATGGTCAATATTGATGACATTTTAACATTTAATCTTTTGACTTTAAATGACTGGTGGATGTGAATTATTACTTTTTCAACTAAAATAAGTGTGTTTAAAGTCATTTCTGTGCCTGAAATTGGTCAAAATTGAAGCTTTTGAGTAAGCAAAAACTCTGTAAAAATGGCAATTTTGGTCACTGTGAGGGTTTAAAAAGTGGTTATTTAACATGAGGCCCGATCCAAATGACATTTTGAATAATTTTTGGTAGAGTCCAAAAAATCAATTTTATGATGAAAAATGATGACCCCGGACCTGTCGAACGTTCAAAAAATGGTCAATATTGATGACATTTTACCATTTAATCTTTTGACTTTAAATGACTGGTGGATGTGAATTATTACTTTTTCAACTATAATAAGTGTGTTTAAAGTAATTTCTGTGCCTGAAATAGGTCAAAATTGAAGCTTTTGAGTAAGCGAAACCTCTGTAAAATTGTCAATTTAGGTCACTGTGAGGGTTTAAAAAGTGGTTATTTAACATGAGGCCCGATCCAAATGACATTTTGAATCATTTTTGGTGGAGTCCAAAAAATCAATTTTATGATGAAAAACGATGACCACCGGACCTGTCGAACGTTCAAAAAATGGTCAATATTGATGACATTTTAACATTTAATCTTTTGACTTTAAATGACTGGCAGATGTGAATTATTACTTTTTCAACTAATATAAGTGTGTTTAAAGTCATTTCTGTGCCTGAAATTGGTCAAAATTGAAGCTTTTGAGTTAGAGAAAACTCTGTAAAAATGGCAAATTTGGTCACTGTGAGGGTTTAAAAAGTGGTTATTCAACATGAGGCGCGATCCCAATGACATTTTGAATAATTTTTGGTAGAGTCCAAAAAATCAATTTTATGGTGAAAAACGATGACCCCGGACCTGTCGAACGTTCAAAAAAGTGGTCAATAATGATGAAATTTTACCATTTAATCTTTTGACTTTAAATGACTGGTGGATGTGAATTATTACTTTTTCAACTAAAATAAGTGTGTTTAAAGTCATTTCTGTGCCTGAAATTGGTCAAAATTGAAGCTTTTGAGTAAGCGAAAACTCTGTAAAAATGGCAATTTTGGTCACTGTGAGGGTTTAAAAAGTGGTTATTTAACATGAGGCCCGATCCAAATGACATTTTGAATAATTTTTGGTAGAGTCCAAAAAATCAATTTTATGATGAAAAACGATGACCCCGGACCTGTCGAACGTTCAAAAAATGGTCAATATTGATGACATTTTAACATTTAATCTTTTGACTTTAAATGACTGGCGGATGTGAATTATTACTTTTTCAACTAAAATAAGTGTGTTTAAAGTCATTTCTGTGCCTGAAATTGGTCAAAATGGAAGCTTCTAAGTAAGCAAAACTCTGTAAAAATGGCAATTTTGGTCACTGTGAGGGTTTAAAAAGTGGTTATTAAACATGAGGCGCGATCCCAATGACATTTTGAATCATTTTTGGTAGAGTCCAAAAATTCTATTTTATGGTGAAAAACGATGACCCCGGACCTGTCGAACGTTCAAAAAATGGTCAATATTGATGAAAATGTAACATTTAATCTTTTGACTTGAAATGACGGTTGGATGTGAATTATTACTTTTTCAACTAAAATAAGTGTTTAAAGTCATTTCTGTGCCTGAAATTGGTCAAAATTGAAGCTTTTGAGTTAGAGAAAACTCTGTAAAAATGGCAATTTTGGTCACTGTGAGGGATTAAAAAGTGGTTATACAACATGAGGCCCGGTCCAAATGACATTTTGAGTCATTTTTGGTGGAGTCCAAAAAATCCATTTTATGATGAAAAACGATGACCCCGGACCTGTCGAACGTTCAAAAAAGTGGTCAATATTGATGAAATTTTACCATTGAATCTTTTGACTTTAAATGACTGGTGGATGTGAATTATTACTTTTTCAACTAAAATAAGTGTGTTTAAAGTAATTTCTGTGCCTGAAATTGGTCAAAATTGTAGCTTTTGAGTAAGCGAAACCTCTGTAAAATTGTCAATTTAGGTCACTGTGAGGGTTTAAAAAGTGGTTATTTAACATGAGGCCCGATCCAAATGACATTTTGAATAATTTTTGGTGGAGTCCAAAAAATCAATTTTATGATGAAAAACGATGACCCCCGGACCTGTCGAACGTTCAAAAAATGGTCAATATTGATGACATTTTAACATTTAATCTTTTGACTTTAAATGACTGGCGGATGTGAATTATTACTTTTTCAACTAATATAAGTGTGTTTAAAGTCATTTCTGTGCCTGAAATTGGTCAAAATTGAAGCTTTTGAGTTAGAGAAAACTCTGTAAAAATGGCAAATTTGGTCACTGTGAGGGATTAAAAAGTGGTTATACAACATGAGGCCCGGTCCAAATGACATTTTGAGTCATTTTTGGTGGAGTCCAAAAAATCCATTTTATGATGAAAAACGATGACCCCGGACCTGTCGAACGTTCAAAAAATGGTCAATATTGATGACATTTTAACATTTAATCTTTTGACTTTAAATGACGGTTGGATGTGAATTATTACTTTTTCAACTAATATAAGTGTGTTTAAAGTCATTTCTGTGCCTGAAATTGGTCAAAATTGAAGCTTTTGAGTAAGCGAAAACTCTGTAAAAATAGAATTTTGGTCACTGTGAGGGTTTAAAAAGTGGTTATTAAACATGAGGCGCGATCCCAATGACATTTTGAATCATTTTTGGTAGAGTCCAAAAATTCTATTTTATGTTGAAAAACGATGACCCCGGACCTGTCGAACGTTCAAAAAATGGTCAATATTGATGAAAATGTAACATTTAATCTTTTGACTTTAAATGACGGTTGGATGTGAATTATTACTTTTTCAACTAAAATAAGTGTGTTTAAAGTCATTTCTGTGCCTGAAATTGGTCAAAATTGAAGCTTCTAAGTAAGCAAAACTCGGTAAAAGTGTCAAATTTGGTCACTGTGAGGGTTTAAAAAGTGGTTATTAAACATGAGGCGTGATCCCAATGACATTTTGAATCATTTTTGGTAGAGTCCAAAAAAATTAATTTTATGATATAAAACGATGACCCCGGACCTGTCGAACGTTCAAAAAAGTGGTCAATATTGATGAAAATGTAACATTTAATCTTTTGACTTTAAATGACTGGTGGATGTGAATTATTACTTTTTCAACTAAAATAAGTGTGTTTAAAGTCATTTCTGTGCCTGAAATTGGTCAAAATTGAAGCTATTGAGTAAGCGAAAACTCTGTAAAAATGGCAATTTTGGTCACTGTGAAGGTTTAAAAAGTGGTTATACAACATGAGGCCCGATCCAAATGACATTTTGAATCATTTTTGGTGGAGTCCAAAAAATCCATTTTATGATGAAAAACGATGACCCCAGACCTCTGGAACGCTCAAAAAACTGTCAATATTGATGACATTTTAACATTTAATCTTTGGACTTTAAATGACGGTTGGATGTGAATTATTACTTTTTCAACTAATATAAGTGTGTTTAAAGTCATTTCTGTGCCTGAAATTGGTCAAAACTGAAGCTTTTGAGTAAGCGAAAACTCTGTAAAAATAGCAATTTTGGTCACTGTGAGGGTTTAAAAAGTGGTTATTCAACATGAGGCGCGATCCCAATGACATTTTGAATAATTTTTGGTAGAGTCCAAAAAATCAATGTTATGGTGAAAATCGATGACCCCGGACCTGTCGAAAGTTCAAAAAATGGTCAATATTGATGACATTTTAACATTTAATCTTTTGACTTTAAATGACTGGCGGATGTGAATTATTACTTTTTCAACTAAATAAGTGTGTTTAAAGTCATTTCTGTGCCTGAAATTGGTCAAAATTGAAGCTTCTAAGTAAGCAAAACTCTGTAAAAATGGCAATTTTGGTCACTGTGAGGGATTAAAAAGTGGTTATTCAACATGAGGCCCGATCCAAATGACATTTTAAATCATTTTTGGTGGAGCCCCAAAAATCTATTTTATGATGAAAAACGATGACCCCGGACCTGTCGAACGTTAAAAAAATGGTCAATATTGATGACATTTTAAAATTTAATCTTTTGACTTTAAATGACGGTTGAATGTGAATTATTACTTTTTCAACTAATATAAGTGTGTTTTAAGTCATTTCTGTGCCTGAAATTGGTCAAAATTGAAGCTTTTGAGTAATTGAAAACTCTGTAAAAATGGCAAATTTGGTCACTGTGAGGGTTTAAAAAGTGGTTATTAAACATGAGGCGTGATCCCAATGACATTTTGAATCATTTTTGGTAGAGTCCAAAAAAATTAATTTTATGATATAAAACGATGACCCCGGACCTGTCGAACGTTCAAAAAAGTGGTCAATATTGATGAAATTTTACCATTTAATCTTTTGACTTTAAATGACTGGTGGATGTGAATTATTACTTTTTTAACTAAAATAAGTGTGTTTAAAGTCATTTCTGTGCCTGAAATTGGTCAAAATTGAAGCTTTTGAGTAAGCGAAAACTCTGTAAAAATGGCAATTTTGGTCACTGTGAAGGTTTAAAAAGTGGTTATTCAACATGAGGCGCGATCCCAATGACATTTTGAATCATTTTTGGTAGAGTCCAAAAAATCAATTTTATGATGAAAAATGATGACCCCGGACCTGTCAAACGTTCAAAAAATGGTCAATATTGATGAAAATGTAACATTTAATCTTTTGACTTTAAATGACTGGTGGATGTGAATTATTACTTTTTCAACTAAAATAAGTGTGTTTAAAGTCATTTCTGTGCCTGAAATTGGTCAAAATTGAAGCTATTGAGTAAGCGAAAACTCTGTAAAAATGGCAATTTTGGTCACTGTGAAGGTTTAAAAAGTGGTTATACAACATGAGGCCCGATCCAAATGACATTTTGAATCATTTTTGGTGGAGTCCAAAAAATCCATTTTATGATGAAAAACGATGACCCCAGACCTCTGGAACGCTCAAAAAACTGTCAATATTGATGACATTTTAACATTTAATCTTTGGACTTTAAATGACGGTTGGATGTGAATTATTACTTTTTCAACTAATATAAGTGTGTTTAAAGTCATTTCTGTGCCTGAAATTGGTCAAAACTGAAGCTTTTGAGTAAGCGAAAACTCTGTAAAAATAGCAATTTTGGTCACTGTGAGGGTTTAAAAAGTGGTTATTCAACATGAGGCGCGATCCCAATGACATTTTGAATAATTTTTGGTAGAGTCCAAAAAATCAGTGTTATGGTGAAAATCGATGACCCCGGACCTGTCGAAAGTTCAAAAAATGGTCAATATTGATGACATTTTAACATTTAATCTTTTGACTTTAAATGACTGGCGGATGTGAATTATTACTTTTTCAACTAAATAAGTGTGTTTAAAGTCATTTCTGTGCCTGAAATTGGTCAAAATTGAAGCTTCTAAGTAAGCAAAACTCTGTAAAAATGGCAATTTTGGTCACTGTGAGGGATTAAAAAGTGGTTATTCAACATGAGGCCCGATCCAAATGACATTTTAAATCATTTTTGGTGGAGCCCCAAAAATCTATTTTATGATGAAAAACGATGACCCCGGACCTGTCGAACGTTAAAAAAATGGTCAATATTGATGACATTTTAAAATTTAATCTTTTGACTTTAAATGACGGTTGGATGTGAATTATTACTTTTTCAACTAATATAAGTGTGTTTAAAGTCATTTCTGTGCCTGAAATTGGTCAAAATTGAAGCTTTTGAGTAATTGAAAACTCTGTAAAAATGGCAAATTTGGTCACTGTGAGGGTTTAAAAAGTGGTGAATAAACATGAGGCGTGATCCCAATGATATTTTGAATCATTTTTGGTAGAGTCCAAAAAAATCAATTTTATGATGAAAAACGATGACCCCGGACCTGTCGAACGTTCAAAAACGTGGTCAATATTGATGACATTTTACCATTTAATCTTTTGACTTTAAATGACTGGTGGATGTGAATTATTACTTTTTCAACTAAAATAAGTGTGTTTAAAGTGATTTCTGTGCCTGAAATTGGTCAAAATTGAAGCGTTTGAGTTACAGAAAACTCTGTAAAAATGTCAATTTTGGTCACTGTGAAGGTTTAAAAAGTGGTTATTCAACATGAGGCGCGATCCCAATGACATTTTGAATCATTTTGGGTAGAGTCCAAAAAATCAATTTTATGGTGAAAAACGATAACCCCGGACCTGTCGAACGTTCATAAAAGTGGTCAATATTGATGAAATTTTACCATTTAATCTTTTGACTTTAAATGAATGGTGGATGTGAATTATTACTTTTTCAACTAAAATAAGTGTGTTTAAAGTCATTTCTGTGCCTGAAATTGGTCAAAGTTGAAGCTTCTAAGTAAGCAAAACTCTGTAAAAATGGCAATTTTGGTCACTGTGAGGTATTAAAAAGTGGTTATACAACATGAGGCCCGATCCAAATGACATTTTGAATCATTTTTGGTGGAGTCCAAAAAATCTATTTTATGATGAAAAACGATGACCCCCGGACCTGTCGAACGTTCAAAACATGGTCAATATTGATGACATTTTAACATTTAATCTTTTGACTTTAAATGACTGGCAGATGTGAATTATTACTTTTTCAACTAATATAAGTGTTTTTAAAGTCATTTCTGTGCCTGAAATTGGTCAAAATTGGAGCTTTTGAGTTAGAGAAAACTCTGTAAAAATGGCAAATTTGGTCACTGTGAGGGTTTAAAAAGTGGTTATTCAACATGAGGCGCGATCCCAATGACATTTTGAATCATTTTTGGTAGAGTCCAAAAAATCAATTTTATGGTGAAAAACGATGACCCCGGACCAGTCGAACGTTCAAAAAAGTGGTCAATATTGATGAAATTTTACCATTTAATCTTTTGACTTTAAATGACTGGTGGATGTGAATTATTACTTTTTCAACTAAAATAAGTGTGTTTAAAGTCATTTCTGTGCCTGAAATTGGTCAAAATTGAAGCTTTTGAGTAAGCGAAAACTCTGTAAAAATGGCAATTTTGGTCACTGTGAGGGTTTAAAAAGTGGTTATTTAACATGAGGCCCGATCCAAATGACATTTTGAATAATTTTTGGTAGAGTCCAAAAAATCAATTTTATGATGAAAAACGATGACCCCGGACCTGTCGAACGTTCAAAAAATGGTCAATATTGATGACATTTTAACATTTAATCTTTTGACTTTAAATGACTGGCGGATGTGAATTATTACCTTTTCAACGAAAATAAGTGTGTTTAAAGTCATTTCTGTGCCTGAAATTGGTCAAAATTGAAGCTTTTGAGTAAGCGAAAACTCTGTAAAAATAGAATTTTGGTCACTGTGAGGGTTTAAAAAGTGGTTATTAAACATGAGGCGCGATCCCAATGACATTTTGAATCATTTTTGGTAGAGTCCAAAAAATCAATGTTATGGTGAAAAACGATGACCCCGGACCTGTCGAACGTTCAAAAAAGTGGTCAATATTGATGAAATTTTAACATTTAATCTTTTGACTTTAAATGACTGGTGGATGTGAATTATTACTTTTTTAACTAAAATAAGTGTGTTTAAAGTCATTTCTGTGCCTGAAATTGGTCAAAATTGAAGCTTTTGAGTAAGCGAAAACTCTGTAAAAATGGCAATTTTGGTCACTGTGAGGGTTTAAAAAGTGGTTATTCAACATGAGGCGCGATCCCAATGACATTTTAAATCATTTTTGGTAGAGTCCAAAAAATCAATTTTATGATGAAAAATGATGACCCCGGACCTGTCAAACGTTCAAAAAATGGTCAATATTGATGAAAATGTAACATTTAATCTTTTGACTTTAAATGACTGGTGGATGTGAATTATTACTTTTTCAACTAAAATAAGTGTGTTTAAAGTCATTTCTGTGCCTGAAATTGGTCAAAATTGAAGCTATTGAGTAAGCGAAAACTCTGTAAAAATGGCAATTTTGGTCACTGTGAAGGTTTAAAAAGTGGTTATACAACATGAGGCCCGATCCAAATGACATTTTGAATCATTTTTGGTGGAGTTCAAAAAATCCATTTTATGATGAAAAACGATGACCCCGGACCTGTCGAAAGTTAAAAAAATGGTCAATATTGATGACATTTTAACATTTAATCTTTTGACTTTAAATGACTGGCGGATGTGAATTATTACTTTTTCAACTAAATAAGTGTGTTTAAAGTAATTTCTGTGCCTGAAATTGGTCAAAATTGAAGCTTCTAAGTAAGCAAAACTCTGTAAAAATGGCAATTTTGGTCACTGTGAGGGATTAAAAAGTGGTTATTCAACATGAGGCCCGATCCAAATGACATTTTAAATCATTTTTGGTGGAGCCCCAAAAATCTATTTTATGATGAAAAACGATGACCCCGGACCTGTCGAACGTTAAAAAAATGGTCAATATTGATGACATTTTAAAATTTAATCTTTTGACTTTAAATGACGGTTGGATGTGAATTATTACTTTTTCAACTAATATAAGTGTGTTTAAAGTCATTTCTGTGCCTGAAATTGGTCAAAATTGAAGCTTTTGAGTAATTGAAAACTCTGTAAAAATGGCAAATTTGGTCACTGTGAGGGTTTAAAAAGTGGTGAATAAACATGAGGCCCGATCCAAATGACATTTTGAATAATTTTTGGTAGAGTCCAAAAAATCAATGTTATGGTGAAAATCGATGACCCCGGACCTGTCGAAAGTTAAAAAAATGGTCAATATTGATGACATTTTAACATTTAATCTTTTGACTTTAAATGACTGGCGGATGTGAATTATTACTTTTTCAACTAAAATAAGTGTATTTAAAGTCATTTCTGTGCCTGAAATTGGTCAAAATTGAAGCTATTGAGTAAGCGAAAACTCTGTAAAAATGGCAATTTTGGTCACTGTGAGGGTTTAAAAAGTGGTTATTTAACATGAGGCCCGATCCAAATGACATTTTGAATGATTTTTGGTAGAGTCCAAAAAATCAATTTTATGATGAAAAACGATGACCCCGGACCTGTCGAACGTTCAAAAAATGGTCAATATTGATGACATTTTAACATTTAATCTTTTGACTTTAAATGACTGGCGGATGTGAATTATTACTTTTTCAACGAAAATAAGTGTGTTTAAAGTCATTTCTGTGCCTGAAATTGGTCAAAATTGAAGCTTTTGAGTAAGCGAAAACTCTGTAAAAATAGAATTTTGGTCACTGTGAGGGTTTAAAAAGTGGTTATTAAACATGAGGCGCGATCCCAATGACATTTTGAATCATTTTTGGTAGAGTCCAAAAAATCAATGTTATGGTGAAAAACGATGACCCCGGACCTGTCGAACGTTCAAAAAAGTGGTCAATATTGATGAAATTTTAACATTTAATCTTTTGACTTTAAATGACTGGTGGATGTGAATTATTACTTTTTTAACTAAAATAAGTGTGTTTAAAGTCATTTCTGTGCCTGAAATTGGTCAAAATTGAAGCTTTTGAGTAAGCGAAAACTCTGTAAAAATGGCAATTTTGGTCACTGTGAGGGTTTAAAAAGTGGTTATTCAACATGAGGCGCGATCCCAATGACATTTTAAATCATTTTTGGTAGAGTCCAAAAAATCAATTTTATGATGAAAAATGATGACCCCGGACCTGTCAAACGTTCAAAAAATGGTCAATATTGATGAAAATGTAACATTTAATCTTTTGACTTTAAATGACTGGTGGATGTGAATTATTACTTTTTCAACTAAAATAAGTGTGTTTAAAGTCATTTCTGTGCCTGAAATTGGTCAAAATTGAAGCTATTGAGTAAGCGAAAACTCTGTAAAAATGGCAATTTTGGTCACTGTGAAGGTTTAAAAAGTGGTTATACAACATGAGGCCCGATCCAAATGACATTTTGAATCATTTTTGGTGGAGTTCAAAAAATCCATTTTATGATGAAAAACGATGACCCCGGACCTGTCGAAAGTTAAAAAAATGGTCAATATTGATGACATTTTAACATTTAATCTTTTGACTTTAAATGACTGGCGGATGTGAATTATTACTTTTTCAACTAAATAAGTGTGTTTAAAGTAATTTCTGTGCCTGAAATTGGTCAAAATTGAAGCTTCTAAGTAAGCAAAACTCTGTAAAAATGGCAATTTTGGTCACTGTGAGGGATTAAAAAGTGGTTATTCAACATGAGGCCCGATCCAAATGACATTTTAAATCATTTTTGGTGGAGCCCCAAAAATCTATTTTATGATGAAAAACGATGACCCCGGACCTGTCGAACGTTAAAAAAATGGTCAATATTGATGACATTTTAAAATTTAATCTTTTGACTTTAAATGACGGTTGGATGTGAATTATTACTTTTTCAACTAATATAAGTGTGTTTAAAGTCATTTCTGTGCCTGAAATTGGTCAAAATTGAAGCTTTTGAGTAATTGAAAACTCTGTAAAAATGGCAAATTTGGTCACTGTGAGGGTTTAAAAAGTGGTGAATAAACATGAGGCCCGATCCAAATGACATTTTGAATAATTTTTGGTAGAGTCCAAAAAATCAATGTTATGGTGAAAATCGATGACCCCGGACCTGTCGAAAGTTAAAAAAATGGTCAATATTGATGACATTTTAACATTTAATCTTTTGACTTTAAATGACTGGCGGATGTGAATTATTACTTTTTCAACTAAAATAAGTGTATTTAAAGTCATTTCTGTGCCTGAAATTGGTCAAAATTGAAGCTATTGAGTAAGCGAAAACTCTGTAAAAATGGCAATTTTGGTCACTGTGAGGGTTTAAAAAGTGGTTATTAAACATGAGGCGTGATCCCACTGACATTTTGAATCATTTTTGGTAGAGTCCAAAAAATCAATTTTATGATGAAAAATGATGACCCCGGACCTGTCAAACGTTCAAAAAATGGTCAATATTGATGAAAATGTAACATTTAATCTTTTGACTTGAAATGACGGTTGGATGTGAATTATTACTTTTTCAACTAAAATAAGTGTTTAAAGTCATTTCTGTGCCTGAAATTGGTCAAAATTGAAGCTTTTGAGTTAGAGAAAACTCTGTAAAAATGGCAATTTTGGTCACTGTGAGGGATTAAAAAGTGGTTATACAACATGAGGCCCGGTCCAAATGACATTTTGAGTCATTTTTGGTGGAGTCCAAAAAATCCATTTTATGATGAAAAACGATGACCCCGGACCTGTCGAACGTTCAAAAAAGTGGTCAATATTGATGAAATTTTACCATTGAATCTTTTGACTTTAAATGACTGGTGAATGTGAATTATTACTTTTTCAACTAAAATAAGTGTGTTTAAAGTAATTTCTGTGCCTGAAATTGGTCAAAATTGAAGCTTTTGAGTAAGCGAAACCTCTGTAAAATTGTCAATTTAGGTCACTGTGAGGGTTTAAAAAGTGGTTATTTAACATGAGGCCCGATCCAAATGACATTTTGAATAATTTTTGGTGGAGTCCAAAAAATCAATTTTATGATGAAAAACGATGACCCCCGGACCTGTCGAACGTTCAAAAAATGGTCAATATTGATGACATTTTAACATTTAATCTTTTGACTTTAAATGACTGGCGGATGTGAATTATTACTTTTTCAACTAATATAAGTGTGTTTAAAGTCATTTCTGTGCCTGAAATTGGTCAAAATTGAAGCTTTTGAGTTAGAGAAAACTCTGTAAAAATGGCAAATTTGGTCACTGTGAGGGATTAAAAAGTGGTTATACAACATGAGGCCCGGTCCAAATGACATTTTGAGTCATTTTTGGTGGAGTCCAAAAAATCCATTTTATGATGAAAAACGATGACCCCGGACCTGTCGAACGTTCAAAAAATGGTCAATATTGATGACATTTTAACATTTAATCTTTTGACTTTAAATGACGGTTGGATGTGAATTATTACTTTTTCAACTAATATAAGTGTGTTTAAAGTCATTTCTGTGCCTGAAATTGGTCAAAATTGAAGCTTTTGAGTAAGCGAAAACTCTGTAAAAATAGAATTTTGGTCACTGTGAGGGTTTAAAAAGTGGTTATTAAACATGAGGCGCGATCCCAATGACATTTTGAATCATTTTTGGTAGAGTCCAAAAATTCTATTTTATGGTGAAAAACGATGACCCCGGACCTGTCGAACGTTCAAAAAATGGTCAATATTGATGAAAATGTAACATTTAATCTTTTGACTTTAAATGACGGTTGGATGTGAATTATTACTTTTTCAACTAAAATAAGTGTGTTTAAAGTCATTTCTGTGCCTGAAATTGGTCAAAATTGAAGCTTCTAAGTAAGCAAAACTCGGTAAAAGTGTCAAATTTGGTCACTGTGAGGGTTTAAAAAGTGGTTATTAAACATGAGGCGTGATCCCAATGACATTTTGAATCATTTTTGGTAGAGTCCAAAAAAATTAATTTTATGATATAAAACGATGACCCCGGACCTGTCGAACGTTCAAAAAATGGTCAATATTGATGAAAATGTAACATTTAATCTTTTGACTTTAAATGACTGGTGGATGTGAATTATTACTTTTTCAACTAAAATAAGTGTGTTTAAAGTCATTTCTGTGCCTGAAATTGGTCAAAATTGAAGCTATTGAGTAAGCGAAAACTCTGTAAAAATGGCAATTTTGGTCACTGTGAAGGTTTAAAAAGTGGTTATACAACATGAGGCCCGATCCAAATGACATTTTGAATCATTTTTGGTGGAGTCCAAAAAATCCATTTTATGATGAAAAACGATGACCCCAGACCTCTGGAACGCTCAAAAAACTGTCAATATTGATGACATTTTAACATTTAATCTTTGGACTTTAAATGACGGTTGGATGTGAATTATTACTTTTTCAACTAATATAAGTGTGTTTAAAGTCATTTCTGTGCCTGAAATTGGTCAAAACTGAAGCTTTTGAGTAAGCGAAAACTCTGTAAAAATAGCAATTTTGGTCACTGTGAGGGTTTAAAAAGTGGTTATTCAACATGAGGCGCGATCCCAATGACATTTTGAATAATTTTTGGTAGAGTCCAAAAAATCAATGTTATGGTGAAAATCGATGACCCCGGACCTGTCGAAAGTTCAAAAAATGGTCAATATTGATGACATTTTAACATTTAATCTTTTGACTTTAAATGACTGGCGGATGTGAATTATTACTTTTTCAACTAAATAAGTGTGTTTAAAGTCATTTCTGTGCCTGAAATTGGTCAAAATTGAAGCTTCTAAGTAAGCAAAACTCTGTAAAAATGGCAATTTTGGTCACTGTGAGGGATTAAAAAGTGGTTATTCAACATGAGGCCCGATCCAAATGACATTTTAAATCATTTTTGGTGGAGCCCCAAAAATCTATTTTATGATGAAAAACGATGACCCCGGACCTGTCGAACGTTAAAAAAATGGTCAATATTGATGACATTTTAAAATTTAATCTTTTGACTTTAAATGACGGTTGGATGTGAATTATTACTTTTTCAACTAATATAAGTGTGTTTAAAGTCATTTCTGTGCCTGAAATTGGTCAAAATTGAAGCTTTTGAGTAATTGAAAACTCTGTAAAAATGGCAAATTTGGTCACTGTGAGGGTTTAAAAAGTGGTTATTAAACATGAGGCGTGATCCCAATGACATTTTGAATCATTTTTGGTAGAGTCCAAAAAAATTAATTTTATGATATAAAACGATGACCCCGGACCTGTCGAACGTTCAAAAAAGTGTTCAATATTGATGAAATTTTACCATTTAATCTTTTGACTTTAAATGACTGGTGGATGTGAATTATTACTTTTTTAACTAAAATAAGTGTGTTTAAAGTCATTTCTGTGCCTGAAATTGGTCAAAATTGAAGCTTTTGAGTAAGCGAAAACTCTGTAAAAATGGCAATTTTGGTCACTGTGAAGGTTTAAAAAGTGGTTATTCAACATGAGGCGCGATCCCAATGACATTTTGAATCATTTTTGGTAGAGTCCAAAAAATCAATTTTATGATGAAAAATTATGACCCCTGACCTGTCAAACGTTCAAAAAATGGTCAATATTGATGAAAATGTAACATTTAATCTTTTGACTTTAAATGACTGGTGGATGTGAATTATTACTTTTTCAACTAAAATAAGTGTGTTTAAAGTCATTTCTGTGCCTGAAATTGGTCAAAATTGAAGCTATTGAGTAAGCGAAAACTCTGTAAAAATGGCAATTTTGGTCACTGTGAAGGTTTAAAAAGTGGTTATACAACATGAGGCCCGATCCAAATGACATTTTGAATCATTTTTGGTGGAGTCCAAAAAATCCATTTTATGATGAAAAACGATGACCCCAGACCTCTGGAACGCTCAAAAAACTGTCAATATTGATGACATTTTAACATTTAATCTTTGGACTTTAAATGACGGTTGGATGTGAATTATTACTTTTTCAACTAATATAAGTGTGTTTAAAGTCATTTCTGTGCCTGAAATTGGTCAAAACTGAAGCTTTTGAGTAAGCGAAAACTCTGTAAAAATAGCAATTTTGGTCACTGTGAGGGTTTAAAAAGTGGTTATTCAACATGAGGCGCGATCCCAATGACATTTTGAATAATTTTTGGTAGAGTCCAAAAAATCAATGTTATGGTGAAAATCGATGACCCCGGACCTGTCGAAAGTTCAAAAAATGGTCAATATTGATGACATTTTAACATTTAATCTTTTGACTTTAAATGACTGGCGGATGTGAATTATTACTTTTTCAACTAAATAAGTGTGTTTAAAGTCATTTCTGTGCCTGAAATTGGTCAAAATTGAAGCTTCTAAGTAAGCAAAACTCTGTAAAAATGGCAATTTTGGTCACTGTGAGGGATTAAAAAGTGGTTATTCAACATGAGGCCCGATCCAAATGACATTTTAAATCATTTTTGGTGGAGCCCCAAAAATCTATTTTATGATGAAAAACGATGACCCCGGACCTGTCGAACGTTAAAAAAATGGTCAATATTGATGACATTTTAAAATTTAATCTTTTGACTTTAAATGACGGTTGGATGTGAATTATTACTTTTTCAACTAATATAAGTGTGTTTAAAGTCATTTCTGTGCCTGAAATTGGTCAAAATTGAAGCTTTTGAGTAATTGAAAACTCTGTAAAAATGGCAAATTTGGTCACTGTGAGGGTTTAAAAAGTGGTGAATAAACATGAGGCGTGATCCCAATGATATTTTGAATCATTTTTGGTAGAGTCCAAAAAAATCAATTTTATGATGAAAAACGATGACCCCGGACCTGTCGAACGTTCAAAAACGTGGTCAATATTGATGACATTTTACCATTTAATCTTTTGACTTTAAATGACTGGTGGATGTGAATTATTACTTTTTCAACTAAAATAAGTGTGTTTAAAGTGATTTCTGTGCCTGAAATTGGTCAAAATTGAAGCGTTTGAGTTACAGAAAACTCTGTAAAAATGTCAATTTTGGTCACTGTGAAGGTTTAAAAAGTGGTTATTCAACATGAGGCGCGATCCCAATGACATTTTGAATCATTTTGGGTAGAGTCCAAAAAATCAATTTTATGGTGAAAAACGATAACCCCGGACCTGTCGAACGTTCATAAAAGTGGTCAATATTGATGAAATTTTACCATTTAATCTTTTGACTTTAAATGAATGGTGGATGTGAATTATTACTTTTTCAACTAAAATAAGTGTGTTTAAAGTCATTTCTGTGCCTGAAATTGGTCAAAGTTGAAGCTTCTAAGTAAGCAAAACTCTGTAAAAATGGCAATTTTGGTCACTGTGAGGTATTAAAAAGTGGTTATACAACATGAGGCCCGATCCAAATGACATTTTGAATCATTTTTGGTGGAGTCCAAAAAATCTATTTTATGATGAAAAACGATGACCCCCGGACCTGTCGAACGTTCAAAACATGGTCAATATTGATGACATTTTAACATTTAATCTTTTGACTTTAAATGACTGGCAGATGTGAATTATTACTTTTTCAACTAAAATAAGTGTGTTTAAAGTCATTTCTGTGCCTGAAATTGGTCAAAATTGAAGCTTTTGAGTAAGCGAAAACTCTGTAAAAATGGCAATTTTGGTCACTGTGAGGGTTTAAAAAGTGGTTATTTAACATGAGGCCCGATCCAAATGACATTTTGAATAATTTTTGGTAGAGTCCAAAAAATCAATTTTATGATGAAAAACGATGACCCCGGACCTGTCGAACGTTCAAAAAATGGTCAATATTGATGACATTTTAACATTTAATCTTTTGACTTTAAATGACTGGCGGATGTGAATTATTACTTTTTCAACGAAAATAAGTGTGTTTAAAGTCATTTCTGTGCCTGAAATTGGTCAAAATTGAAGCTTTTGAGTAAGCGAAAACTCTGTAAAAATAGAATTTTGGTCACTGTGAGGGTTTAAAAAGTGGTTATTAAACATGAGGCGCGATCCCAATGACATTTTGAATCATTTTTGGTAGAGTCCAAAAAATCAATGTTATGGTGAAAAACGATGACCCCGGACCTGTCGAACGTTCAAAAAATGGTCAATATTGATGACATTTTAACATTTAATCTTTTGACTTTAAATGACGGTTGGATGTGAATTATTACTTTTTCAACTAATATAAGTGTGTTTAAAGTCATTTCTGTGCCTGAAATTGGTCAAAATTGAAGCTTTTGAGTAAGCGAAAACTCTGTAAAAATAGAATTTTGGTCACTGTGAGGGTTTAAAAAGTGGTTATTAAACATGAGGCGCGATCCCAATGACATTTTGAATCATTTTTGGTAGAGTCCAAAAAAATTAATTTTATGATATAAAACGATGACCCCGGACCTGTCGAACGTTCAAAAAAGTGGTCAATATTGATGAAATTTTACCATTTAATCTTTTGACTTTAAATGACTGGTGGATGTGAATTATTACTTTTTTAACTAAAATAAGTGTGTTTAAAGTCATTTCTGTGCCTGAAATTGGTCAAAATTGAAGCTTTTGAGTAAGCGAAAACTCTGTAAAAATGGCAATTTTGGTCACTGTGAAGGTTTAAAAAGTGGTTATTCAACATGAGGCGCGATCCCAATGACATTTTGAATCATTTTTGGTAGAGTCCAAAAAATCAATTTTATGATGAAAAATGATGACCCCGGACCTCTGGAACGCTCAAAAAACTGTCAATATTGATGACATTTTAACATTTAATCTTTGGACTTTAAATGACGGTTGGATGTGAATTATTACTTTTTCAACTAATATAAGTGTGTTTAAAGTCATTTCTGTGCCTGAAATTGGTCAAAACTGAAGCTTTTGAGTAAGCGAAAACTCTGTAAAAATAGCAATTTTGGTCACTGTGAGGGTTTAAAAAGTGGTTATTCAACATGAGGCGCGATCCCAATGACATTTTGAATAATTTTTGGTAGAGTCCAAAAAATCAATGTTATGGTGAAAATCGATGACCCCGGACCTGTCGAAAGTTAAAAAAATGGTCAATATTGATGACATTTTAACATTTAATCTTTTGACTTTAAATGACTGGCGGATGTGAATTATTACTTTTTCAACTAAATAAGTGTGTTTAAAGTCATTTCTGTGCCTGAAATTGGCCAAAATTGAAGCTTCTAAGTAAGCAAAACTCTGTAAAAATGGCAATTTTGGTCACTGTGAGGGATTAAAAAGTGGTTATTCAACATGAGGCCCGATCCAAATGACATTTTAAATCATTTTTGGTGGAGCCCCAAAAATCTATTTTATGATGAAAAACGATGACCCCGGACCTGTCGAACGTTAAAAAAATGGTCAATATTGATGACATTTTAAAATTTAATCTTTTGACTTTAAATGACGGTTGGATGTGAATTATTACTTTTTCAACTAATATAAGTGTGTTTAAAGTCATTTCTGTGCCTGAAATTGGTCAAAATTGAAGCTTTTGAGTAATTGAAAACTCTGTAAAAATGGCAAATTTGGTCACTGTGAGGGTTTAAAAAGTGGTTATTAAACATGAGGCGTGATCCCAATGACATTTTGAATCATTTTTGGTAGAGTCCAAAAAAATTAATTTTATGATATAAAACGATGACCCCGGACCTGTCGAACGTTCAAAAAAGTGGTCAATATTGATGAAATTTTACCATTTAATCTTTTGACTTTAAATGACTGGTGGATGTGAATTATTACTTTTTTAACTAAAATAAGTGTGTTTAAAGTCATTTCTGTGCCTGAAATTGGTCAAAATTGAAGCTTTTGAGTAAGCGAAAACTCTGTAAAAATGGCAATTTTGGTCACTGTGAAGGTTTAAAAAGTGGTTATTCAACATGAGGCGCGATCCCAATGACATTTTGAATCATTTTTGGTAGAGTCCAAAAAATCAATTTTATGATGAAAAATGATGACCCCGGACCTGTCAAACGTTCAAAAAATGGTCAATATTGATGAAAATGTAACATTTAATCTTTTGACTTTAAATGACTGGTGGATGTGAATTATTACTTTTTCAACTAAAATAAGTGTGTTTAAAGTCATTTCTGTGCCTGAAATTGGTCAAAATTGAAGCTATTGAGTAAGCGAAAACTCTGTAAAAATGGCAATTTTGGTCACTGTGAAGGTTTAAAAAGTGGTTATACAACATGAGGCCCGATCCAAATGACATTTTGAATCATTTTTGGTGGAGTCCAAAAAATCCATTTTATGATGAAAAACGATGACCCCAGACCTCTGGAACGCTCAAAAAACTGTCAATATTGATGACATTTTAACATTTAATCTTTGGACTTTAAATGACGGTTGGATGTGAATTATTACTTTTTCAACTAATATAAGTGTGTTTAAAGTCATTTCTGTGCCTGAAATTGGTCAAAACTGAAGCTTTTGAGTAAGCGAAAACTCTGTAAAAATAGCAATTTTGGTCACTGTGAGGGTTTAAAAAGTGGTTATTCAACATGAGGCGCGATCCCAATGACATTTTGAATAATTTTTGGTAGAGTCCAAAAAATCAATGTTATGGTGAAAATCGATGACCCCGGACCTGTCGAAAGTTCAAAAAATGGTCAATATTGATGACATTTTAACATTTAATCTTTTGACTTTAAATGACTGGCGGATGTGAATTATTACTTTTTCAACTAAATAAGTGTGTTTAAAGTCATTTCTGTGCCTGAAATTGGTCAAAATTGAAGCTTCTAAGTAAGCAAAACTCTGTAAAAATGGCAATTTTGGTCACTGTGAGGGATTAAAAAGTGGTTATTCAACATGAGGCCCGATCCAAATGACATTTTAAATCATTTTTGGTGGAGCCCCAAAAATCTATTTTATGATGAAAAACGATGACCCCGGACCTGTCGAACGTTAAAAAAATGGTCAATATTGATGACATTTTAAAATTTAATCTTTTGATTTTAAATGACGGTTGGATGTGAATTATTACTTTTTCAACTAATATAAGTGTGTTTAAAGTCATTTCTGTGCCTGAAATTGGTCAAAATTGAAGCTTTTGAGTAATTGAAAACTCTGTAAAAATGGCAAATTTGGTCACTGTGAGGGTTTAAAAAGTGGTGAATAAACATGAGGCGTGATCCCAATGATATTTTGAATCATTTTTGGTAGAGTCCAAAAAAATCAATTTTATGATGAAAAACGATGACCCCGGACCTGTCGAACGTTCAAAAACGTGGTCAATATTGATGACATTTTACCATTTAATCTTTTGACTTTAAATGAATGGTGGATGTGAATTATTACTTTTTCAACTAAAATAAGTGTGTTTAAAGTGATTTCTGTGCCTGAAATTGGTCAAAATTGAAGCGTTTGAGTTACAGAAAACTCTGTAAAAATGTCAATTTTGGTCACTGTGAAGGTTTAAAAAGTGGTTATTCAACATGAGGCGCGATCCCAATGACATTTTGAATCATTTTGGGTAGAGTCCAAAAAATCAATTTTATGGTGAAAAACGATAACCCCGGACCTGTCGAACGTTCATAAAAGTGGTCAATATTGATGAAATTTTACCATTTAATCTTTTGACTTTAAATGAATGGTGGATGTGAATTATTACTTTTTCAACTAAAATAAGTGTGTTTAAAGTCATTTCTGTGCCTGAAATTGGTCAAAATTGGAGCTTTTGAGTTAGAGAAAACTCTGTAAAAATGGCAAATTTGGTCACTGTGAGGGTTTAAAAAGTGGTTATTCAACATGAGGCGCGATCCCAATGACATTTTGAATCATTTTTGGTAGAGTCCAAAAAATCAATTTTATGGTGAAAAACGATGACCCCGGACCAGTCGAACGTTCAAAAAAGTGGTCAATATTGATGAAATTTTACCATTTAATCTTTTGACTTTAAATGACTGGTGGATGTGAATTATTACTTTTTCAACTAAAATAAGTGTGTTTAAAGTCATTTCTGTGCCTGAAATTGGTCAAAATTGAAGCTTTTGAGTAAGCGAAAACTCTGTAAAAATGGCAATTTTGGTCACTGTGAGGGTTTAAAAAGTGGTTATTTAACATGAGGCCCGATCCAAATGACATTTTGAATAATTTTTGGTAGAGTCCAAAAAATCAATTTTATGATGAAAAACGATGACCCCGGACCTGTCGAACGTTCAAAAAATGGTCAATATTGATGACATTTTAACATTTAATCTTTTGACTTTAAATGACTGGCGGATGTGAATTATTACTTTTTCAACGAAAATAAGTGTGTTTAAAGTCATTTCTGTGCCTGAAATTGGTCAAAATTGAAGCTTTTGAGTAAGCGAAAACTCTGTAAAAATAGAATTTTGGTCACTGTGAGGGTTTAAAAAGTGGTTATTAAACATGAGGCGCGATCCCAATGACATTTTGAATCATTTTTGGTAGAGTCCAAAAAATCAATGTTATGGTGAAAAACGATGACCCCGGACCTGTCGAACGTTCAAAAAATGGTCAATATTGATGACATTTTAACATTTAATCTTTTGACTTTAAATGACGGTTGGATGTGAATTATTACTTTTTCAACTAATATAAGTGTGTTTAAAGTCATTTCTGTGCCTGAAATTGGTCAAAATTGAAGCTTTTGAGTAAGCGAAAACTCTGTAAAAATAGAATTTTGGTCACTGTGAGGGTTTAAAAAGTGGTTATTAAACATGAGGCGCGATCCCAATGACATTTTGAATCATTTTTGGTAGAGTCCAAAAAAATTAATTTTATGATATAAAACGATGACCCCGGACCTGTCGAACGTTCAAAAAAGTGGTCAATATTGATGAAATTTTACCATTTAATCTTTTGACTTTAAATGACTGGTGGATGTGAATTATTACTTTTTTAACTAAAATAAGTGTGTTTAAAGTCATTTCTGTGCCTGAAATTGGTCAAAATTGAAGCTTTTGAGTAAGCGAAAACTCTGTAAAAATGGCAATTTTGGTCACTGTGAAGGTTTAAAAAGTGGTTATTCAACATGAGGCGCGATCCCAATGACATTTTGAATCATTTTTGGTAGAGTCCAAAAAATCAATTTTATGATGAAAAATGATGACCCCGGACCTCTGGAACGCTCAAAAAACTGTCAATATTGATGACATTTTAACATTTAATCTTTGGACTTTAAATGACGGTTGGATGTGAATTATTACTTTTTCAACTAATATAAGTGTGTTTAAAGTCATTTCTGTGCCTGAAATTGGTCAAAACTGAAGCTTTTGAGTAAGCGAAAACTCTGTAAAAATAGCAATTTTGGTCACTGTGAGGGTTTAAAAAGTGGTTATTCAACATGAGGCGCGATCCCAATGACATTTTGAATAATTTTTGGTAGAGTCCAAAAAATCAATGTTATGGTGAAAATCGATGACCCCGGACCTGTCGAAAGTTAAAAAAATGGTCAATATTGATGACATTTTAACATTTAATCTTTTGACTTTAAATGACTGGCGGATGTGAATTATTACTTTTTCAACTAAATAAGTGTGTTTAAAGTCATTTCTGTGCCTGAAATTGGTCAAAATTGAAGCTTCTAAGTAAGCAAAACTCTGTAAAAATGGCAATTTTGGTCACTGTGAGGGATTAAAAAGTGGTTATTCAACATGAGGCCCGATCCAAATGACATTTTAAATCATTTTTGGTGGAGCCCCAAAAATCTATTTTATGATGAAAAACGATGACCCCGGACCTGTCGAACGTTAAAAAAATGGTCAATATTGATGACATTTTAAAATTTAATCTTTTGACTTTAAATGACGGTTGGATGTGAATTATTACTTTTTCAACTAATATAAGTGTGTTTAAAGTCATTTCTGTGCCTGAAATTGGTCAAAATTGAAGCTTTTGAGTAATTGAAAACTCTGTAAAAATGGCAAATTTGGTCACTGTGAGGGTTTAAAAAGTGGTTATTCAACATGAGGCGCGATCCCAATGACATTTTGAATCATTTTTGGTAGAGTCCAAAAAAATTAATTTTATGATATAAAACGATGACCCCGGACCTGTCGAACGTTCAAAAAAGTGGTCAATATTGATGAAATTTTACCATTTAATCTTTTGACTTTAAATGACTGGTGGATGTGAATTATTACTTTTTTAACTAAAATAAGTGTGTTTAAAGTCATTTCTGTGCCTGAAATTGGTCAAAATTGAAGCTTTTGAGTAAGCGAAAACTCTGTAAAAATGGCAATTTTGGTCACTGTGAAGGTTTAAAAAGTGGTTATTCAACATGAGGCGCGATCCCAATGACATTTTGAATCATTTTTGGTAGAGTCCAAAAAATCAATTTTATGATGAAAAATGATGACCCCGGACCTGTCAAACGTTCAAAAAATGGTCAATATTGATGAAAATGTAACATTTAATCTTTTGACTTTAAATGACTGGTGGATGTGAATTATTACTTTTTCAACTAAAATAAGTGTGTTTAAAGTCATTTCTGTGCCTGAAATTGGTCAAAATTGAAGCTATTGAGTAAGCGAAAACTCTGTAAAAATGGCAATTTTGGTCACTGTGAAGGTTTAAAAAGTGGTTATACAACATGAGGCCCGATCCAAATGACATTTTGAATCATTTTTGGTGGAGTCCAAAAAATCCATTTTATGATGAAAAACGATGACCCCAGACCTCTGGAACGCTCAAAAAACTGTCAATATTGATGACATTTTAACATTTAATCTTTGGACTTTAAATGACGGTTGGATGTGAATTATTACTTTTTCAACTAATATAAGTGTGTTTAAAGTCATTTCTGTGCCTGAAATTGGTCAAAACTGAAGCTTTTGAGTAAGCGAAAACTCTGTAAAAATAGCAATTTTGGTCACTGTGAGGGTTTAAAAAGTGGTTATTCAACATGAGGCGCGATCCCAATGACATTTTGAATAATTTTTGGTAGAGTCCAAAAAATCAATGTTATGGTGAAAATCGATGACCCCGGACCTGTCGAAAGTTCAAAAAATGGTCAATATTGATGACATTTTAACATTTAATCTTTTGACTTTAAATGACTGGCGGATGTGAATTATTACTTTTTCAACTAAATAAGTGTGTTTAAAGTCATTTCTGTGCCTGAAATTGGTCAAAATTGAAGCTTCTAAGTAAGCAAAACTCTGTAAAAATGGCAATTTTGGTCACTGTGAGGGATTAAAAAGTGGTTATTCAACATGAGGCCCGATCCAAATGACATTTTAAATCATTTTTGGTGGAGCCCCAAAAATCTATTTTATGATGAAAAACGATGACCCCGGACCTGTCGAACGTTAAAAAAATGGTCAATATTGATGACATTTTAAAATTTAATCTTTTGACTTTAAATGACGGTTGGATGTGAATTATTACTTTTTCAACTAATATAAGTGTGTTTAAAGTCATTTCTGTGCCTGAAATTGGTCAAAATTGAAGCTTTTGAGTAATTGAAAACTCTGTAAAAATGGCAAATTTGGTCACTGTGAGGGTTTAAAAAGTGGTGAATAAACATGAGGCGTGATCCCAATGATATTTTGAATCATTTTTGGTAGAGTCCAAAAAAATCAATTTTATGATGAAAAACGATGACCCCGGACCTGTCGAACGTTCAAAAACGTGGTCAATATTGATGACATTTTACCATTTAATCTTTTGACTTTAAATGAATGGTGGATGTGAATTATTACTTTTTCAACTAAAATAAGTGTGTTTAAAGTGATTTCTGTGCCTGAAATTGGTCAAAATTGAAGCGTTTGAGTTACAGAAAACTCTGTAAAAATGTCAATTTTGGTCACTGTGAAGGTTTAAAAAGTGGTTATTCAACATGAGGCGCGATCCCAATGACATTTTGAATCATTTTGGGTAGAGTCCAAAAAATCAATTTTATGGTGAAAAACGATAACCCCGGACCTGTCGAACGTTCATAAAAGTGGTCAATATTGATGAAATTTTACCATTTAATCTTTTGACTTTAAATGAATGGTGGATGTGAATTATTACTTTTTCAACTAAAATAAGTGTGTTTAAAGTCATTTCTGTGCCTGAAATTGGTCAAAGTTGAAGCTTCTAAGTAAGCAAAACTCTGTAAACATGGCAATTTTGGTCACTGTGAGGTATTAAAAAGTGGTTATACAACATGAGGCCCGATCCAAATGACATTTTGAATCATTTTTGGTGGAGTCCAAAAAATCTATTTTATGATGAAAAACGATGACCCCCGGACCTGTCGAACGTTCAAAACATGGTCAATATTGATGACATTTTAACATTTAATCTTTTGACTTTAAATGACTGGCAGATGTGAATTATTACTTTTTCAACTAATATAAGTGTTTTTAAAGTCATTTCTGTGCCTGAAATTGGTCAAAATTGGAGCTTTTGAGTTAGAGAAAACTCTGTAAAAATGGCAAATTTGGTCACTGTGAGGGTTTAAAAAGTGGTTATTCAACATGAGGCGCGATCCCAATGACATTTTGAATCATTTTTGGTAGAGTCCAAAAAATCAATTTTATGGTGAAAAACGATGACCCCGGACCAGTCGAACGTTCAAAAAAGTGGTCAATATTGATGAAATTTTACCATTTAATCTTTTGACTTTAAATGACTGGTGGATGTGAATTATTACTTTTTCAACTAAAATAAGTGTGTTTAAAGTCATTTCTGTGCCTGAAATTGGTCAAAATTGAAGCTTTTGAGTAAGCGAAAACTCTGTAAAAATGGCAATTTTGGTCACTGTGAGGGTTTAAAAAGTGGTTATTTAACATGAGGCCCGATCCAAATGACATTTTGAATAATTTTTGGTAGAGTCCAAAAAATCAATTTTATGATGAAAAACGATGACCCCGGACCTGTCGAACGTTCAAAAAATGGTCAATATTGATGACATTTTAACATTTAATCTTTTGACTTTAAATGACCGGCGGATGTGAATTATTACTTTTTCAACGAAAATAAGTGTGTTTAAAGTCATTTCTGTGCCTGAAATTGGTCAAAATTGAAGCTTTGAGTAAGCGAAAACTCTGTAAAAATAGAATTTTGGTCACTGTGAGGGTTTAAAAAGTGGTTATTAAACATGAGGCGCGATCCCAATGACATTTTGAATCATTTTTGGTAGAGTCCAAAAAATCAATGTTATGGTGAAAAACGATGACCCCGGACCTGTCGAACGTTCAAAAAATGGTCAATATTGATGACATTTTAACATTTAATCTTTTGACTTTAAATGACGGTTGGATGTGAATTATTACTTTTTCAACTAATATAAGTGTGTTTAAAGTCATTTCTGTGCCTGAAATTGGTCAAAATTGAAGCTTTTGAGTAAGCAAAAACTCTGTAAAAATAGAATTTTGGTCACTGTGAGGGTTTAAAAAGTGGTTATTAAACATGAGGCGCGATCCCAATGACATTTTGAATCATTTTTGGTAGAGTCCAAAAAATCAATGTTATGGTGAAAAACGATGACCCCGGACCTGTCGAACGTTCAAAAAATGGTCAATATTGATGACATTTTAACATTTAATCTTTTGACTTTAAATGACTGGCGGATGTGAATTATTACTTTTTCAACTAAAATAAGTGTGTTTAAAGTCATTTCTGTGCCTGAAATTGGTCAAAATGGAAGCTTTTGAGTAAGCGAAAACTCTGTAAAAATGGCAATTTTGGTCACTGTGAGGGTTTAAAAAGTGGTTATTAAACATGAGGCGCGATCCCAATGACATTTTGAATCATTTTTGGTAGAGTCCAAAAATTCTATTTTATGGTGAAAAACGATGACCCCGGACCTGTCGAACGTTCAAAAAATGGTCAATATTGATGAAAATGTAACATTTAATCTTTTGACTTTAAATGACGGTTGGATGTGAATTATTACTTTTTCAACTAAAATAAGTGTGTTTAAAGTCATTTCTGTGCCTGAAATTGGTCAAAATTGAAGCTTCTAAGTAAGCAAAACTCGGTAAAAGTGTCAAATTTGGTCACTGTGAGGGTTTAAAAAGTGGTTATTAAACATGAGGCGTGATCCCAATGACATTTTGAATCATTTTTGGTAGAGTCCAAAAAAATTAATTTTATGATATAAAACGATGACCCCGGACCTGTCGAACGTTCAAAAAAGTGGTCAATATTGATGAAATTTTACCATTTAATCTTTTGACTTTAAATGACTGGTGGATGTGAATTATTACTTTTTTAACTAAAATAAGTGTGTTTAAAGTCATTTCTGTGCCTGAAATTGGTCAAAATTGAAGCTTTTGAGTAAGCGAAAACTCTGTAAAAATGGCAATTTTGGTCACTGTGAAGGTTTAAAAAGTGGTTATTCAACATGAGGCGCGATCCCAATGACATTTTGAATCATTTTTGGTAGAGTCCAAAAAATCAATTTTATGATGAAAAATGATGACCCCGGACCTGTCAAACGTTCAAAAAATGGTCAATATTGATGAAAATGTAACATTTAATCTTTTGACTTTAAATGACTGGTGGATGTGAATTATTACTTTTTCAACTAAAATAAGTGTGTTTAAAGTCATTTCTGTGCCTGAAATTGGTCAAAATTGAAGCTATTGAGTAAGCGAAAACTCTGTAAAAATGGCAATTTTGGTCACTGTGAAGGTTTAAAAAGTGGTTATACAACATGAGGCCCGATCCAAATGACATTTTGAATCATTTTTGGTGGAGTTCAAAAAATCCATTTTATGATGAAAAACGATGACCCCAGACCTCTGGAACGCTCAAAAAACTGTCAATATTGATGACATTTTAACATTTAATCTTTGGACTTTAAATGACGGTTGGATGTGAATTATTACTTTTTCAACTAATATAAGTGTGTTTAAAGTCATTTCTGTGCCTGAAATTGGTCAAAACTGAAGCTTTTGAGTAAGTGAAAACTCTGTAAAAATAGCAATTTTGGTCACTGTGAGGGTTTAAAAAGTGGTTATTCAACATGAGGCGCGATCCCAATGACATTTTGAATAATTTTTGGTAGAGTCCAAAAAATCAATGTTATGGTGAAAATCGATGACCCCGGACCTGTCGAAAGTTCAAAAAATGGTCAATATTGATGACATTTTAACATTTAATCTTTTGACTTTAAATGACTGGCGGATGTGAATTATTACTTTTTCAACTAAATAAGTGTGTTTAAAGTCATTTCTGTGCCTGGAATTGGTCAAAATTGAAGCTTCTAAGTAAGCAAAACTCTGTAAAAATGGCAATTTTGGTCACTGTGAGGGATTAAAAAGTGGTTATTCAACATGAGGCCCGATCCAAATGACATTTTAAATCATTTTTGGTGGAGCCCCAAAAATCTATTTTATGATGAAAAACGATGACCCCGGACCTGTCGAACGTTAAAAAAATGGTCAATATTGATGACATTTTAAAATTTAATCTTTTGACTTTAAATGACGGTTGGATGTGAATTATTACTTTTTCAACTAATATAAGTGTGTTTAAAGTCATTTCTGTGCCTGAAATTGGTCAAAATTGAAGCTTTTGAGTAATTGAAAACTCTGTAAAAATGGCAAATTTGGTCACTGTGAGGGTTTAAAAAGTGGTGAATAAACATGAGGCGTGATCCCAATGACATTTTGAATCATTTTTGGTAGAGTCCAAAAAAATCAATTTTTTGATGAAAAACGATGACCCCGGACCTGTCGAACGTTCAAAAACGTGGTCAATATTGATGACATTTTACCATTTAATCTTTTGACTTTAAATGACGGGTGGATGTGAATTATTACTTTTTCAACTAAAATAAGTGTGTTTAAAGTCATTTCTGTGCCTGAAATTGGTCAAAATTGAAGCGTTTGAGTTACAGAAAACTCTGTAAAAATTTCAATTTTGGTCACTGTGAAGGTTTAAAAAGTGGTTATTCAACATGAGGCGCGATCCCAATGACATTTTGAATCATTTTGGGTAGAGTCCAAAAAATCAATTTTATGGTGAAAAACGATAACCCCGGACCTGTCGAACGTTCAAAAAAGTGGTCAATATTGATGAAATTTTACCATTTAATCTTTTGACTTTAAATGAATGGTGGATGTGAATTATTACTTTTTCAACTAAAATAAGTGTGTTTAAAGTCATTTCTGTGCCTGAAATTGGTCAAAATTGAAGCTTTTGAGTAAGCGAAAACTCTGTAAAAATGGCAATTTTGGTCACTGTGAGGGTTTAAAAAGTGGTTATTTAACATGAGGCCCGATCCAAATGACATTTTGAATAATTTTTGGTAGAGTCTAAAAAATCAATTTTATGATGAAAAACGATGACCCCGGACCTGTCAAACGTTCAAAAAATGGTCAATATTGATGAAAATGTAACATTTAATCTTTTGACTTTAAATGACGGTTGGATGTGAATTATTACATTTTCAACTAAAATAAGTGTGTTTAAAGTCATTTCTGTGCCTGAAATTGGTCAAAGTTGAAGCTTCTAAGTAAGCAAAACTCTGTAAAAATGGCAATTTTGGTCACTGTGAGGTATTAAAAAGTGGTTATACAACATGAGACCCGATCCAAATGACATTTTGAATCATTTTTGGTGGAGTCCAAAAAATCTATTTTATGATGAAAAACGATGACCCCCGGACCTGTCGAACGTTCAAAAAATGGTCAATATTGATGACATTTTAACATTTAATCTTTTGACTTTAAATGACTGGCAGATGTGAATTATTACTTTTTCAACTAATATAAGTGTGTTTAAAGTCATTTCTGTGCCTGAAATTGGTCAAAATTGAAGCTTTTGAGTTAGAGAAAACTCTGTAAAAATGGCAAATTTGGTCACTGTGAGGGTTTAAAAAGTGGTTATTCAACATGAGGCGCGATCCCAATGACATTTTGAATCATTTTTGGTAGAGTCCAAAAAATCAATTTTATGGTGAAAAACGATGACCCCGGACCTGTCGAACGTTCAAAAAAGTGGTCAATATTGATGACATTTTAACATTTAATCTTTTGACTTTAAATGACTGGCGGATGTGAATTATTACTTTTTCAACTAAAATAAGTGTGTTTAAAGTCATTTCTGTGCCTGAAATTGGTCAAAATTGAAGCTTTTGAGTAAGCGAAAACTCTGTAAAAATAGAATTTTGGTCACTGTGAGGGTTTAAAAAGTGGTTATTAAACATGAGGCGCGATCCCAATGACATTTTGAATCATTTTTGGTAGAGTCCAAAAAATCAATGTTATGGTGAAAAACGATGACCCCGGACCTGTCGAACGTTCAAAAAATGGTCAATATTGATGACATTTTAACATTTAATCTTTTGACTTTAAATGACGGTTGGATGTGAATTATTACTTTTTCAACTAATATAAGTGTGTTTAAAGTCATTTCTGTGCCTGAAATTGGTCAAAATTGAAGCTTTTGAGTAAGCGAAAACTCTGTAAAAATAGAATTTTGGTCACTGTGAGGGTTTAAAAAGTGGTTATTAAACATGAGGCGCGATCCCAATGACATTTTGAATCATTTTTGGTAGAGTCCAAAAAATCAATGTTATGGTGAAAAACGATGACCCCGGACCTGTCGAACTTTCAAAAAATGGTCAATATTGATGACATTTTAACATTTAATCTTTTGACTTTAAATGACTGGCGGATGTGAATTATTACTTTTTCAACTAAAATAAGTGTGTTTAAAGTCATTTCTGTGCCTGAAATTGGTCAAAATGGAAGCTTTTGAGTAAGCGAAAACTCTGTAAAAATGGCAATTTTGGTCACTGTGAGGGTTTAAAAAGTGGTTATTAAACATGAGGCGCGATCCCAATGACATTTTGAATCATTTTTGGTAGAGTCCAAAAATTCTATTTTATGGTGAAAAACGATGACCCCGGACCTGTCGAACGTTCCAAAAATGGTCAATATTGATGAAAATGTAACATTTAATCTTTTGACTTTAAATGACGGTTGGATGTGAATTATTACTTTTTCAACTAAAATAAGTGTGTTTAAAGTCATTTCTGTGCCTGAAATTGGTCAAAATTGAAGCTTCTAAGTAAGCAAAGCTCGGTAAAAGTGTCAAATTTGGTCACTGTGAGGATTTAAAAAGTGGTTATTAAACATGAGGCGTGATCCCAATGACATTTTGAATCATTTTTGGTAGAGTAAAAAAAAATTAATTTTATGATATAAAACGATGACCCCGGACCTGTCGAACGTTCAAAAAAGTGGTCAATATTGATGAAATTTTACCATTTAATCTTTTGACTTTAAATGACTGGTGGATGTGAATTATTACTTTTTTAACTAAAATAAGTGTGTTTAAAGTCATTTCGGTGCCTGAAATTGGTCAAAATTGAAGCTTTTGAGTAAGCGAAAACTCTGTAAAAATGGCAATTTTGGTCACTGTGAAGGTTTGAAAAGTGGTTATTCAACATGAGGCGCGATCCCAATGACATTTTGAATCATTTTTGGTAGAGTCCAAAAAATCAATTTTATGATGAAAAATGATGACCCCGGACCTGTCAAACGTTCAAAAAATGGTCAATATTGATGAAAATGTAACATTTAATCTTTTGACTTTAAATGACTGGTGGATGTGAATTATTACTTTTTCAACTAAAATAAGTGTGTTTAAAGTCATTTCTGTGCCTGAAATTGGTCAAAATTGAAGCTATTGAGTAAGCGAAAACTCTGTAAAAATGGCAATTTTGGTCACTGTGAAGGTTTAAAAAGTGGTTATACAACATGAGGCCCGATCCAAATGACATTTTGAATCATTTTTGGTGGAGTCCAAAAAATCCATTTTATGATGAAAAACGATGACCCCAGACCTCTGGAACGCTCAAAAAACTGTCAATATTGATGACATTTTAACATTTAATCTTTGGACTTTAAATGACGGTTGGATGTGAATTATTACTTTTTCAACTAATATAAGTGTGTTTAAAGTCATTTCTGTGCCTGAAATTGGTCAAAACTGAAGCTTTTGAGTAAGCGAAAACTCTGTAAAAATAGCAATTTTGGTCACTGTGAGGGTTTAAAAAGTGGTTATTCAACATGAGGCGCGATCCCAATGACATTTTGAATAATTTTTGGTAGAGTCCAAAAAATCAATGTTATGGTGAAAATCGATGACCCCGGACCTGTCGAAAGTTCAAAAAATGGTCAATATTGATGACATTTTAACATTTCATCTTTTGACTTTAAATGACTGGCGGATGTGAATTATTACTTTTTCAACTAAATAAGTGTGTTTAAAGTCATTTCTGTGCCTGGAATTGGTCAAAATTGAAGCTTCTAAGTAAGCAAAACTCTGTAAAAATGGCAATTTTGGTCACTGTGAGGGATTAAAAAGTGGTTATTCAACATGAGGCCCGATCCAAATGACATTTTAAATCATTTTTGGTGGAGCCCCAAAAATCTATTTTATGATGAAAAACGATGACCCCGGACCTGTCGAACGTTAAAAAAATGGTCAATATTGATGACATTTTAAAATTTAATCTTTTGACTTTAAATGACGGTTGGATGTAAATTATTACTTTTTCAACTAATATAAGTGTGTTTAAAGTCATTTCTGATCCTGAAATTGGTCAAAATTGAAGCTTTTGAGTAATTGAAAACTCTGTAAAAATGGCAAATTTGGTCACTGTGAGGGTTTAAAAAGTGGTGAATAAACATGAGGCGTGATCCCAATGACATTTTGAATCATTTTTGGTAGAGTCCAAAAAAATCAATTTTTTGATGAAAAACGATGACCCCGGACCTGTCGAACGTTCAAAAACGTGGTCAATATTGATGACATTTTACCATTTAATCTTTTGACTTTAAATGACTGGTGGATGTGAATTATTACTTTTTCAACTAAAATAAGTGTGTTTAAAGTCATTTCTGTGCCTGAAATTGGTCAAAATTGAAGCGTTTGAGTTACAGAAAACTCTGTAAAAATGTCAATTTTGGTCACTGTGAAGGTTTAAAAAGTGGTTATTCAACATGAGGCGTGATCCCAATGACATTTTGAATCATTTTGGGTAGAGTCCAAAAAATCAATTTTATGGTGAAAAACGATAACCCCGGACCTGTCGAACGTTCAAAAAAGTGGTCAATATTGATGAAATTTTACCATTTAATCTTTTGACTTTAAATGAATGGTGGATGTGAATTATTACTTTTTCAACTAAAATAAGTGTGTTTAAAGTCATTTCTGTGCCTGAAATTGGTCAAAATTGAAGCTTTTGAGTAAGCGAAAACTCTGTAAAAATGGCAATTTTGGTCACTGTGAGGGTTTAAAAAGTGGTTATTTAACATGAGGCCCGATCCAAATGACATTTTGAATAATTTTTGGTAGAGTCTAAAAAATCAATTTTATGATGAAAAACGATGACCCCGGACCTGTCAAACGTTCAAAAAATGGTCAATATTGATGAAAATGTAACATTTAATCTTTTGACTTTAAATGACGGTTGGATGTGAATTATTACATTTTCAACTAAAATAAGTGTGTTTAAAGTCATTTCTGTGCCTGAAATTGGTCAAAGTTGAAGCTCTAAGTAAGCAAAACTCTGTAAAAATGGCAATTTTGGTCACTGTGAGGTATTAAAAAGTGGTTATACAACATGAGACCCGATCCAAATGACATTTTGAATCATTTTTGGTGGAGTCCAAAAAATCTATTTTATGATGAAAAACGATGACCCCCGGACCTGTCGAACGTTCAAAAAATGGTCAATATTGATGACATTTTAACATTTAATCTTTTGACTTTAAATGACTGGCAGATGTGAATTATTACTTTTTCAACTAATATAAGTGTGTTTAAAGTCATTTCTGTGCCTGAAATTGGTCAAAATTGAAGCTTTTGAGTTAGAGAAAACTCTGTAAAAATGGCAAATTTGGTCACTGTGAGGGTTTAAAAAGTGGTTATTCAACATGAGGCGCGATCCCAATGACATTTTGAATCATTTTTGGTAGAGTCCAAAAAATCAATTTTATGGTGAAAAACGATGACCCCGGACCTGTCGAACGTTCAAAAAAGTGGTCAATATTGATGACATTTTAACATTTAATCTTTTGACTTTAAATGACTGGCGGATGTGAATTATTACTTTTTCAACTAAAATAAGTGTGTTTAAAGTCATTTCTGTGCCTGAAATTGGTCAAAATTGAAGCTTTTGAGTAAGCGAAAACTCTGTAAAAATAGAATTTTGGTCACTGTGAGGGTTTAAAAAGTGGTTATTAAACATGAGGCGCGATCCCAATGACATTTTGAATCATTTTTGGTAGAGTCCAAAAAATCAATGTTATGGTGAAAAACGATGACCCCGGACCTGTCGAACGTTCAAAAAATGGTCAATATTGATGACATTTTAACATTTAATCTTTTGACTTTAAATGACTGGTGGATGTGAATTATTACTTTTTCAACTAAAATAAGTGTGTTTAAAGTCATTTCTGTGCCTGAAATTGGTCAAAATTGAAGCTATTGAGTAAGCGAAAACTCTGTAAAAATGGCAATTTTGGTCACTGTGAAGGTTTAAAAAGTGGTTATACAACATGAGGCCCGATCCAAATGACATTTTGAATCATTTTTGGTGGAGTTCAAAAAATCCATTTTATGATGAAAAACGATGACCCCAGACCTCTGGAACGCTCAAAAAACTGTCAATATTGATGACATTTTAACATTTAATCTTTGGACTTTAAATGACGGTTGGATGTGAATTATTACTTTTTCAACTAATATAAGTGTGTTTAAAGTCATTTCTGTGCCTGAAATTGGTCAAAACTGAAGCTTTTGAGTAAGTGAAAACTCTGTAAAAATAGCAATTTTGGTCACTGTGAGGGTTTAAAAAGTGGTTATTCAACATGAGGCGCGATCCCAATGACATTTTGAATAATTTTTGGTAGAGTCCAAAAAATCAATGTTATGGTGAAAATCGATGACCCCGGACCTGTCGAAAGTTCAAAAAATGGTCAATATTGATGACATTTTAACATTTAATCTTTTGACTTTAAATGACTGGCGGATGTGAATTATTACTTTTTCAACTAAATAAGTGTGTTTAAAGTCATTTCTGTGCCTGGAATTGGTCAAAATTGAAGCTTCTAAGTAAGCAAAACTCTGTAAAAATGGCAATTTTGGTCACTGTGAGGGATTAAAAAGTGGTTATTCAACATGAGGCCCGATCCAAATGATATTTTAAATCATTTTTGGTGGAGCCCCAAAAATCTATTTTATGATGAAAAACGATGACCCCGGACCTGTCGAACGTTAAAAAAATGGTCAATATTGATGACATTTTAAAATTTAATCTTTTGACTTTAAATGACGGTTGGATGTGAATTATTACTTTTTCAACTAATATAAGTGTGTTTAAAGTCATTTCTGTGCCTGAAATTGGTCAAAATTGAAGCTTTTGAGTAATTGAAAACTCTGTAAAAATGGCAAATTTGGTCACTGTGAGGGTTTAAAAAGTGGTGAATAAACATGAGGCGTGATCCCAATGACATTTTGAATCATTTTTGGTAGAGTCCAAAAAAATCAATTTTTTGATGAAAAACGATGACCCCGGACCTGTCGAACGTTCAAAAACGTGGTCAATATTGATGACATTTTACCATTTAATCTTTTGACTTTAAATGACGGGTGGATGTGAATTATTACTTTTTCAACAAAAATAAGTGTGTTTAAAGTCATTTCTGTGCCTGAAATTGGTCAAAATTGAAGCGTTTGAGTTACAGAAAACTCTGTAAAAATGTCAATTTTGGTCACTGTGAAGGTTTAAAAAGTGGTTATTCAACATGAGGCGCGATCCCAATGACATTTTGAATCATTTTGGGTAGAGTCCAAAAAATCAATTTTATGGTGAAAAACGATAACCCCGGACCTGTCGAACGTTCAAAAAAGTGGTCAATATTGATGAAATTTTACCATTTAATCTTTTGACTTTAAATGAATGGTGGATGTGAATTATTACTTTTTCAACTAAAATAAGTGTGTTTAAAGTCATTTCTGTGCCTGAAATTGGTCAAAATTGAAGCTTTTGAGTAAGCGAAAACTCTGTAAAAATGGCAATTTTGGTCACTGTGAGGGTTTAAAAAGTGGTTATTTAACATGAGGCCCGATCCAAATGACATTTTGAATATTTTTGGTAGAGTCTAAAAAATCAATTTTATGATGAAAAACGATGACCCCGGACCTGTCAAACGTTCAAAAAATGGTCAATATTGATGAAAATGTAACATTTAATCTTTTGACTTTAAATGACGGTTGGATGTGAATTATTACATTTTCAACTAAAATAAGTGTGTTTAAAGTCATTTCTGTGCCTGAAATTGGTCAAAGTTGAAGCTTCTAAGTAAGCAAAACTCTGTAAAAATGGCAATTTTGGTCACTGTGAGGTATTAAAAAGTGGTTATACAACATGAGACCCGATCCAAATGACATTTTGAATCATTTTTGGTGGAGTCCAAAAAATCTATTTTATGATGAAAAACGATGACCCCCGGACCTGTCGAACGTTCAAAAAATGGTCAATATTGATGACATTTTAACATTTAATCTTTTGACTTTAAATGACTGGCAGATGTGAATTATTACTTTTTCAACTAATATAAGTGTGTTTAAAGTCATTTCTGTGCCTGAAATTGGTCAAAATTGAAGCTTTTGAGTAAGCGAAAACTCTGTAAAAATAGAATTTTGGTCACTGTGAGGGTTTAAAAAGTGGTTATTAAACATGAGGCGCGATCCCAATGACATTTTGAATCATTTTTGGTAGAGTCCAAAAAATCAATGTTATGGTGAAAAACGATGACCCCCGGACCTGTCGAACGTTCAAAAAATGGTCAATATTGATGACATTTTAACATTTAATCTTTTGACTTTAAATGACTGGCAGATGTGAATTATTACTTTTTCAACTAATATAAGTGTGTTTAAAGTCATTTCTGTGCCTGAAATTGGTCAAAATTGAAGCTATTGAGTAAGCGAAAACTCTGTAAAAATGGCAATTTTGGTCACTGTGAAGGTTTAAAAAGTGGTTATACAACATGAGGCCCGATCCAAATGACATTTTGAATCATTTTTGGTGGAGTCCAAAAAATCCATTTTATGATGAAAAACGATGACCCCAGACCTCTGGAACGCTCAAAAAACTGTCAATATTGATGACATTTTAACATTTAATCTTTGGACTTTAAATGACGGTTGGATGTGAATTATTACTTTTTCAACTAATATAAGTGTGTTTAAAGTCATTTCTGTGCCTGAAATTGGTCAAAATTGAAGCTTTTGAGTAAGCGAAAACTCTGTAAAAATAGAATTTTGGTCACTGTGAGGGTTTAAAAAGTGGTTATTAAACATGAGGCGCGATCCCAATGACATTTTGAATCATTTTTGGTAGAGTCCAAAAAATCAATGTTATGGTGAAAAACGATGACCCCGGACCTGTCGAACTTTCAAAAAATGGTCAATATTGATGACATTTTAACATTTAATCTTTTGACTTTAAATGACTGGCGGATGTGAATTATTACTTTTTCAACTAAAATAAGTGTGTTTAAAGTCATTTCTGTGCCTGAAATTGGTCAAAATGGAAGCTTTTGAGTAAGCGAAAACTCTGTAAAAATGGCAATTTTGGTCACTGTGAGGGTTTAAAAAGTGGTTATTAAACATGAGGCGCGATCCCAATGACATTTTGAATCATTTTTGGTAGAGTCCAAAAATTCTATTTTATGGTGAAAAACGATGACCCCGGACCTGTCGAACGTTCCAAAAATGGTCAATATTGATGAAAATGTAACATTTAATCTTTTGACTTTAAATGACGGTTGGATGTGAATTATTACTTTTTCAACTAAAATAAGTGTGTTTAAAGTCATTTCTGTGCCTGAAATTGGTCAAAATTGAAGCTTCTAAGTAAGCAAAGCTCGGTAAAAGTGTCAAATTTGGTCACTGTGAGGATTTAAAAAGTGGTTATTAAACATGAGGCGTGATCCCAATGACATTTTGAATCATTTTTGGTAGAGTAAAAAAAAATTAATTTTATGATATAAAACGATGACCCCGGACCTGTCGAACGTTCAAAAAAGTGGTCAATATTGATGAAATTTTACCATTTAATCTTTTGACTTTAAATGACTGGTGGATGTGAATTATTACTTTTTTAACTAAAATAAGTGTGTTTAAAGTCATTTCGGTGCCTGAAATTGGTCAAAATTGAAGCTTTTGAGTAAGCGAAAACTCTGTAAAAATGGCAATTTTGGTCACTGTGAAGGTTTGAAAAGTGGTTATTCAACATGAGGCGCGATCCCAATGACATTTTGAATCATTTTTGGTAGAGTCCAAAAAATCAATTTTATGATGAAAAATGATGACCCCGGACCTGTCAAACGTTCAAAAAATGGTCAATATTGATGAAAATGTAACATTTAATCTTTTGACTTTAAATGACTGGTGGATGTGAATTATTACTTTTTCAACTAAAATAAGTGTGTTTAAAGTCATTTCTGTGCCTGAAATTGGTCAAAATTGAAGCTATTGAGTAAGCGAAAACTCTGTAAAAATGGCAATTTTGGTCACTGTGAAGGTTTAAAAAGTGGTTATACAACATGAGGCCCGATCCAAATGACATTTTGAATCATTTTTGGTGGAGTCCAAAAAATCCATTTTATGATGAAAAACGATGACCCCAGACCTCTGGAACGCTCAAAAAACTGTCAATATTGATGACATTTTAACATTTAATCTTTGGACTTTAAATGACGGTTGGATGTGAATTATTACTTTTTCAACTAATATAAGTGTGTTTAAAGTCATTTCTGTGCCTGAAATTGGTCAAAACTGAAGCTTTTGAGTAAGCGAAAACTCTGTAAAAATAGCAATTTTGGTCACTGTGAGGGTTTAAAAAGTGGTTATTCAACATGAGGCGCGATCCCAATGACATTTTGAATAATTTTTGGTAGAGTCCAAAAAATCAATGTTATGGTGAAAATCGATGACCCCGGACCTGTCGAAAGTTCAAAAAATGGTCAATATTGATGACATTTTAACATTTAATCTTTTGACTTTAAATGACTGGCGGATGTGAATTATTACTTTTTCAACTAAATAAGTGTGTTTAAAGTCATTTCTGTGCCTGAAATTGGTCAAAATTGAAGCTTCTAAGTAAGCAAAACTCTGTAAAAATGGCAATTTTGGTCACTGTGAGGGATTAAAAAGTGGTTATTCAACATGAGGCCCGATCCAAATGACATTTTAAATCATTTTTGGTGGAGCCCCAAAAATCTATTTTATGATGAAAAACGATGACCCCGGACCTGTCGAACGTTAAAAAAATGGTCAATATTGATGACATTTTAAAATTTAATCTTTTGACTTTAAATGACGGTTGGATGTGAATTATTACTTTTTCAACTAATATAAGTGTGTTTAAAGTCATTTCTGTGCCTGAAATTGGTCAAAATTGAAGCTTTTGAGTAATTGAAAACTCTGTAAAAATGGCAAATTTGGTCACTGTGAGGGTTTAAAAAGTGGTGAATAAACATGAGGCGTGATCCCAATGACATTTTGAATCATTTTTGGTAGAGTCCAAAAAAATCAATTTTTTGATGAAAAACGATGACCCCGGACCTGTCGAACGTTCAAAAACGTGGTCAATATTGATGACATTTTACCATTTAATCTTTTGACTTTAAATGACTGGTGGATGTGAATTATTACTTTTTCAACTAAAATAAGTGTGTTTAAAGTCATTTCTGTGCCTGAAATTGGTCAAAATTGAAGCGTTTGAGTTACAGAAAACTCTGTAAAAATGTCAATTTTGGTCACTGTGAAGGTTTAAAAAGTGGTTATTCAACATGAGGCGTGATCCCAATGACATTTTGAATCATTTTGGGTAGAGTCCAAAAAATCAATTTTATGGTGAAAAACGATAACCCCGGACCTGTCGAACGTTCAAAAAAGTGGTCAATATTGATGAAATTTTACCATTTAATCTTTTGACTTTAAATGAATGGTGGATGTGAATTATTACTTTTTCAACTAAAATAAGTGTGTTTAAAGTCATTTCTGTGCCTGAAATTGGTCAAAATTGAAGCTTTTGAGTAAGCGAAAACTCTGTAAAAATGGCAATTTTGGTCACTGTGAGGGTTTAAAAAGTGGTTATTTAACATGAGGCCCGATCCAAATGACATTTTGAATAATTTTTGGTAGAGTCTAAAAAATCAATTTTATGATGAAAAACGATGACCCCGGACCTGTCAAACGTTCAAAAAATGGTCAATATTGATGAAAATGTAACATTTAATCTTTTGACTTTAATTGACGGTTGGATGTGAATTATTACATTTTCAACTAAAATAAGTGTGTTTAAAGTCATTTCTGTGCCTGAAATTGGTCAAAGTTGAAGCTCTAAGTAAGCAAAACTCTGTAAAAATGGCAATTTTGGTCACTGTGAGGTATTAAAAAGTGGTTATACAACATGAGACCCGATCCAAATGACATTTTGAATCATTTTTGGTGGAGTCCAAAAAATCTATTTTATGATGAAAAACGATGACCCCCGGACCTGTCGAACGTTCAAAAAATGGTCAATATTGATGACATTTTAACATTTAATCTTTTGACTTTAAATGACTGGCAGATGTGAATTATTACTTTTTCAACTAATATAAGTGTGTTTAAAGTCATTTCTGTGCCTGAAATTGGTCAAAATTGAAGCTTTTGAGTTAGAGAAAACTCTGTAAAAATGGCAAATTTGGTCACTGTGAGGGTTTAAAAAGTGGTTATTCAACATGAGGCGCGATCCCAATGACATTTTGAATCATTTTTGGTAGAGTCCAAAAAATCAATTTTATGGTGAAAAACGATGACCCCGGACCTGTCGAACGTTCAAAAAAGTGGTCAATATTGATGACATTTTAACATTTAATCTTTTGACTTTAAATGACTGGCGGATGTGAATTATTACTTTTTCAACTAAAATAAGTGTGTTTAAAGTCATTTCTGTGCCTGAAATTGGTCAAAATTGAAGCTTTTGAGTAAGCGAAAACTCTGTAAAAATAGAATTTTGGTCACTGTGAGGGTTTAAAAAGTGGTTATTAAACATGAGGCGCGATCCCAATGACATTTTGAATCATTTTTGGTAGAGTTTAAAAAATCAATGTTATGGTGAAAAACGATGACCCCGGACCTGTCGAACGTTCAAAAAATGGTCAATATTGATGACATTTTAACATTTAATCTTTTGACTTTAAATGACGGTTGGATGTGAATTATTACTTTTTCAACTAATATAAGTGTGTTTAAAGTCATTTCTGTGCCTGAAATTGGTCAAAATTGAAGCTTTTGAGTAAGCGAAAACTCTGTAAAAATAGAATTTTGGTCACTGTGAGGGTTTAAAAAGTGGTTATTAAACATGAGGCGCGATCCCAATGACATTTTGAATCATTTTTGGTAGAGTCCAAAAAATCAATGTTATGGTGAAAAACGATGACCCCGGACCTGTCGAACTTTAAAAAAATGGTCAATATTGATGACATTTTAACATTTAATCTTTTGACTTTAAATGACTGGCGGATGTGAATTATTACTTTTTCAACTAAAATAAGTGTGTTTAAAGTCATTTCTGTGCCTGAAATTGGTCAAAATGGAAGCTTTTGAGTAAGCGAAAACTCTGTAAAAATGGCAATTTTGGTCACTGTGAGGGTTTAAAAAGTGGTTATTAAACATGAGGCGCGATCCCAATGACATTTTGAATCATTTTTGGTAGAGTCCAAAAATTCTATTTTATGGTGAAAAACGATGACCCCGGACCTGTCGAACGTTCCAAAAATGGTCAATATTGATGAAAATGTAACATTTAATCTTTTGACTTTAAATGACGGTTGGATGTGAATTATTACTTTTTCAACTAAAATAAGTGTGTTTAAAGTCATTTCTGTGCCTGAAATTGGTCAAAATTGAAGCTTCTAAGTAAGCAAAGCTCGGTAAAAGTGTCAAATTTGGTCACTGTGAGGATTTAAAAAGTGGTTATTAAACATGAGGCGTGATCCCAATGACATTTTGAATCATTTTTGGTAGAGTAAAAAAAAATTAATTTTATGATATAAAACGATGACCCCGGACCTGTCGAACGTTCAAAAAAGTGGTCAATATTGATGAAATTTTACCATTTAATCTTTTGACTTTAAATGACTGGTGGATGTGAATTATTACTTTTTTAACTAAAATAAGTGTGTTTAAAGTCATTTCGGTGCCTGAAATTGGTCAAAATTGAAGCTTTTGAGTAAGCGAAAACTCTGTAAAAATGGCAATTTTGGTCACTGTGAAGGTTTGAAAAGTGGTTATTCAACATGAGGCGCGATCCCAATGACATTTTGAATCATTTTTGGTAGAGTCCAAAAAATCAATTTTATGATGAAAAATGATGACCCCGGACCTGTCAAACGTTCAAAAAATGGTCAATATTGATGAAAATGTAACATTTAATCTTTTGACTTTAAATGACTGGTGGATGTGAATTATTACTTTTTCAACTAAAATAAGTGTGTTTAAAGTCATTTCTGTGCCTGAAATTGGTCAAAATTGAAGCTATTGAGTAAGCGAAAACTCTGTAAAAATGGCAATTTTGGTCACTGTGAAGGTTTAAAAAGTGGTTATACAACATGAGGCCCGATCCAAATGACATTTTGAATCATTTTTGGTGGAGTCCAAAAAATCCATTTTATGATGAAAAACGATGACCCCAGACCTCTGGAACGCTCAAAAAACTGTCAATATTGATGACATTTTAACATTTAATCTTTGGACTTTAAATGACGGTTGGATGTGAATTATTACTTTTTCAACTAATATAAGTGTGTTTAAAGTCATTTCTGTGCCTGAAATTGGTCAAAACTGAAGCTTTTGAGTAAGCGAAAACTCTGTAAAAATAGCAATTTTGGTCACTGTGAGGGTTTAAAAAGTGGTTATTCAACATGAGGCGCGATCCCAATGACATTTTGAATAATTTTTGGTAGAGTCCAAAAAATCAATGTTATGGTGAAAATCGATGACCCCGGACCTGTCGAAAGTTCAAAAAATGGTCAATATTGATGACATTTTAACATTTAATCTTTTGACTTTAAATGACTGGCGGATGTGAATTATTACTTTTTCAACTAAATAAGTGTGTTTAAAGTCATTTCTGTGCCTGAAATTGGTCAAAATTGAAGCTTCTAAGTAAGCAAAACTCTGTAAAAATGGCAATTTTGGTCACTGTGAGGGATTAAAAAGTGGTTATTCAACATGAGGCCCGATCCAAATGACATTTTAAATCATTTTTGGTGGAGCCCCAAAAATCTATTTTATGATGAAAAACGATGACCCCGGACCTGTCGAACGTTAAAAAAATGGTCAATATTGATGACATTTTAAAATTTAATCTTTTGACTTTAAATGACGGTTGGATGTGAATTATTACTTTTTCAACTAATATAAGTGTGTTTAAAGTCATTTCTGTGCCTGAAATTGGTCAAAATTGAAGCTTTTGAGTAATTGAAAACTCTGTAAAAATGGCAAATTTGGTCACTGTGAGGGTTTAAAAAGTGGTGAATAAACATGAGGCGTGATCCCAATGACATTTTGAATCATTTTTGGTAGAGTCCAAAAAAATCAATTTTATGATGAAAAACGATGACCCCGGACCTGTCGAACGTTCAAAAACGTGGTCAATATTGATGACATTTTACCATTTAATCTTTTGACTTTAAATGACTGGTGGATGTGAATTATTACTTTTTCAACTAAAATAAGTGTGTTTAAAGTCATTTCTGTGCCTGAAATTGGTCAAAATTGAAGCGTTTGAGTTACAGAAAACTCTGTAAAAATGTCAATTTTGGTCACTGTGAAGGTTTAAAAAGTGGTTATTCAACATGAGGCGTGATCCCAATGACATTTTGAATCATTTTGGGTAGAGTCCAAAAAATCAATTTTATGGTGAAAAACGATAACCCCGGACCTGTCGAACGTTCAAAAAAGTGGTCAATATTGATGAAATTTTACCATTTAATCTTTTGACTTTAAATGAATGGTGGATGTGAATTATTACTTTTTCAACTAAAATAAGTGTGTTTAAAGTCATTTCTGTGCCTGAAATTGGTCAAAATTGAAGCTTTTGAGTAAGCGAAAACTCTGTAAAAATGGCAATTTTGGTCACTGTGAGGGTTTAAAAAGTGGTTATTTAACATGAGGCCCGATCCAAATGACATTTTGAATAATTTTTGGTAGAGTCTAAAAAATCAATTTTATGATGAAAAACGGTGACCCCGGACCTGTCAAACGTTCAAAAAATGGTCAATATTGATGAAAATGTAACATTTAATCTTTTGACTTTAAATGACGGTTGGATGTGAATTATTACATTTTCAACTAAAATAAGTGTGTTTAAAGTCATTTCTGTGCCTGAAATTGGTCAAAGTTGAAGCTCTAAGTAAGCAAAACTCTGTAAAAATGGCAATTTTGGTCACTGTGAGGTATTAAAAAGTGGTTATACAACATGAGACCCGATCCAAATGACATTTTGAATCATTTTTGGTGGAGTCCAAAAAATCTATTTTATGATGAAAAACGATGACCCCCGGACCTGTCGAACGTTCAAAAAATGGTCAATATTGATGACATTTTAACATTTAATCTTTTGACTTTAAATGACTGGCAGATGTGAATTATTACTTTTTCAACTAATATAAGTGTGTTTAAAGTCATTTCTGTGCCTGAAATTGGTCAAAATTGAAGCTTTTGAGTTAGAGAAAACTCTGTAAAAATGGCAAATTTGGTCACTGTGAGGGTTTAAAAAGTGGTTATTCAACATGAGGCGCGATCCCAATGACATTTTGAATCATTTTTGGTAGAGTCCAAAAAATCAATTTTATGGTGAAAAACGATGACCCCGGACCTGTCGAACGTTCAAAAAAGTGGTCAATATTGATGACATTTTAACATTTAATCTTTTGACTTTAAATGACTGGCGGATGTGAATTATTACTTTTTCAACTAAAATAAGTGTGTTTAAAGTCATTTCTGTGCCTGAAATTGGTCAAAATTGAAGCTATTGAGTAAGCGAAAACTCTGTAAAAATGGCAATTTTGGTCACTGTGAAGGTTTAAAAAGTGGTTATACAACATGAGGCCCGATCCAAATGACATTTTTGAATCATTTTTGGTGGAGTCCAAAAAATCCATTTTATGATGAAAAACGATGACCCCAGACCTCTGGAACGCTCAAAAAACTGTCAATATTGATGACATTTTAACATTTAATCTTTGGACTTTAAATGACGGTTGGATGTGAATTATTACTTTTTCAACTAATATAAGTGTGTTTAAAGTCATTTCTGTGCCTGAAATTGGTCAAAACTGAAGCTTTTGAGTAAGCGAAAACTCTGTAAAAATAGCAATTTTGGTCACTGTGAGGGTTTAAAAAGTGGTTATTCAACATGAGGCGCGATCCCAATGACATTTTGAATAATTTTTGGTAGAGTACAAAAAATCAATGTTATGGTGAAAATCGATGACCCCGGACCTGTCGAAAGTTCAAAAAATGGTCAATATTGATGACATTTTAACATTTAATCTTTTGACTTTAAATGACTGGCGGATGTGAATTATTACTTTTTCAACTAAATAAGTGTGTTTAAAGTCATTTCTGTGCCTGAAATTGGTCAAAATTGAAGCTTCTAAGTAAGCAAAACTCTGTAAAAATGGCAATTTTGGTCACTGTGAGGGATTAAAAAGTGGTTATTCAACATGAGGCCCGATCCAAATGACATTTTAAATCATTTTTGGTGGAGCCCCAAAAATCTATTTTATGATGAAAAACGATGACCCTGGACCTGTCGAACGTTCAAAAACGTGGTCAATATTGATGACATTTTACCATTTAATCTTTTGACTTTAAATGACTGGTGGATGTGAATTATTACTTTTTCAACTAAAATAAGTGTGTTTAAAGTGATTTCTGTGCCTGAAATTGGTCAAAATTGAAGCGTTTGAGTTACAGAAAACTCTGTAAAAATGGCAAATTTGGTCACTGTGAAGGTTTAAAAAGTGGTTATTCAACATGAGGCGCGATCCCAATGACATTTTGAATCATTTTGGGTAGAGTCCAAAAAATCAATTTTATGGTGAAAAACGATAACCCCGGACCTGTCGAACGTTCATAAAAGTGGTCAATATTGATGAAATTTTACCATTTAATCTTTTGACTTTAAATGAATGGTGGATGTGAATTATTACTTTTTCAACTAAAATAAGTGTGTTTAAAGTCATTTCTGTGCCTGAAATTGGTCAAAGTTGAAGCTTCTAAGTAAGCAAAACTCTGTAAAAATGGCAATTTTGGTCACTGTGAGGTATTAAAAAGTGGTTATACAACATGAGGCCCGATCCAAATGACATTTTGAATCATTTTTGGTGGAGTCCAAAAAATCTATTTTATGATGAAAAACGATGACCCCCGGACCTGTCGAACGTTCAAAACATGGTCAATATTGATGACATTTTAACATTTAATCTTTTGACTTTAAATGACTGGCAGATGTGAATTATTACTTTTTCAACTAATATAAGTGTTTTTAAAGTCATTTCTGTGCCTGAAATTGGTCAAAATTGGAGCTTTTGAGTTAGAGAAAACTCTGTAAAAATGGCAAATTTGGTCACTGTGAGGGTTTAAAAAGTGGTTATTCAACATGAGGCGCGATCCCAATGACATTTTGAATCATTTTTGGTAGAGTCCAAAAAATCAATTTTATGGTGAAAAACGATGACCCCGGACCAGTCGAACGTTCAAAAAAGTGGTCAATATTGATGAAATTTGACCATTTAATCTTTTGACTTTAAATGACTGGTGGATGTGAATTATTACTTTTTCAACTAAAATAAGTGTGTTTAAAGTCATTTCTGTGCCTGAAATTGGTCAAAATTGAAGCTTTTGAGTAAGCGAAAACTCTGTAAAAATGGCAATTTTGGTCACTGTGAGGGTTTAAAAAGTGGTTATTTAACATGAGGCCCGATCCAAATGACATTTTGAATAATTTTTGGTAGAGTCCAAAAAATCAATTTTATGATGAAAAACGATGACCCCGGACCTGTCGAACGTTCAAAAAATGGTCAATATTGATGACATTTTAACATTTAATCTTTTGACTTTAAATGACTGGCGGATGTGAATTATTACTTTTTCAACGAAAATAAGTGTGTTTAAAGTCATTTCTGTGCCTGAAATTGGTCAAAATTGAAGCTTTTGAGTAAGCGAAAACTCTGTAAAAATAGAATTTTGGTCACTGTGAGGGTTTAAAAAGTGGTTATTAAACATGAGGCGCGATCCCAATGACATTTTGAATCATTTTTGGTAGAGTCCAAAAAATCAATGTTATGGTGAAAAACGATGACCCCGGACCTGTCGAACGTTCAAAAAATGGTCAATATTGATGACATTTTAACATTTAATCTTTTGACTTTAAATGACGGTTGGATGTGAATTATTACTTTTTCAACTAATATAAGTGTGTTTAAAGTCATTTCTGTGCCTGAAATTGGTCAAAATTGAAGCTTTTGAGTAAGCGAAAACTCTGTAAAAATAGAATTTTGGTCACTGTGAGGGTTTAAAAAGTGGTTATTAAACATGAGGCGCGATCCCAATGACATTTTGAATCATTTTTGGTAGAGTTCAAAAAATCAATGTTATGGTGAAAAACGATGACCCCGGACCTGTCGAACGTTCAAAAAATGGTCAATATTGATGACATTTTAACATTTAATCTTTTGACTTTAAATGACTGGCGGATGTGAATTATTACTTTTTCAACTAAAATAAGTGTGTTTAAAGTCATTTCTGTGCCTGAAATTGGTCAAAATGGAAGCTTTTGAGTAAGCGAAAACTCTGTAAAAATGGCAATTTTGGTCACTGTGAGGGTTTAAAAAGTGGTTATTAAACATGAGGCGCGATCCCAATGACATTTTGAATCATTTTTGGTAGAGTCCAAAAATTCTATTTTATGGTGAAAAACGATGACCCCGGACCTGTCGAACGTTCAAAAAATGGTCAATATTGATGAAAATGTAACATTTAATCTTTTGACTTTAAATGACGGTTGGATGTGAATTATTACTTTTTCAACTAAAATAAGTGTGTTTAAAGTCATTTCTGTGCCTGAAATTGGTCAAAATTGAAGCTTCTAAGTAAGCAAAACTCGGTAAAAGTGTCAAATTTGGTCACTGTGAGGGTTTAAAAAGTGGTTATTAAACATGAGGCGTGATCCCAATGACATTTTGAATCATTTTTGGTAGAGTCCAAAAAAATTAATTTTATGATATAAAACGATGACCCCGGACCTGTCGAACGTTCAAAAAAGTGGTCAATATTGATGAAATTTTACCATTTAATCTTTTGACTTTAAATGACTGGTGGATGTGAATTATTACTTTTTTAACTAAAATAAGTGTGTTTAAAGTCATTTCTGTGCCTGAAATTGGTCAAAATTGAAGCTTTTGAGTAAGCGAAAACTCTGTAAAAATGGCAATTTTGGTCACTGTGAAGGTTTAAAAAGTGGTTATTCAACATGAGGCGCGATCCCAATGACATTTTGAATCATTTTTGGTAGAGTCCAAAAAATCAATTTTATGATGAAAAATGATGACCCCGGACCTGTCAAACGTTCAAAAAATGGTCAATATTGATGAAAATGTAACATTTAATCTTTTGACTTTAAATGACTGGTGGATGTGAATTATTACTTTTTCAACTAAAATAAGTGTGTTTAAAGTCATTTCTGTGCCTGAAATTGGTCAAAATTGAAGCTATTGAGTAAGCGAAAACTCTGTAAAAATGGCAATTTTGGTCACTGTGAGGGTTTAAAAAGTGGTTATTCAACATGATGCGCGATCCCAATGACATTTTGAAAATTTTTTTGTAGAGTCCAAAAAATCAATGTTATGGTGAAAATCGATGACCCCGGACCTGTCGAAAGTTCAAAAAATGGTCAATATTGATGACATTTTAACATTTAATCTTTTGACTTTAAATGACTGGCGGATGTGAATTATTACTTTTTCAACTAAATAAGTGTGTTTAAAGTCATTTCTGTGCCTGAAATTGGTCAAAATTGAAGCTTCTAAGTAAGCAAAACTCTGTAAAAATGGCAATTTTGGTCACTGTGAGGGATTAAAAAGTGGTTATTCAACATGAGGCCCGATCCAAATGACATTTTAAATCATTTTTGGTGGAGCCCCAAAAATCTATTTTATGATGAAAAACGATGACCCCGGACCTGTCGAACGTTAAAAAAATGGTCAATATTGATGACATTTTAAAATTTAATCTTTTTACTTTAAATGACTGGCGGATGTGAATTATTACTTTTTCAACTAAATAAGTGTGTTTAAAGTCATTTCTGTGCCTGAAATTGGTCAAAATTGAAGCTTCTAAGTAAGCAAAACTCTGTAAAAATGGCAATTTTGGTCACTGTGAGGGTTTAAAAAGTGGTTATTCAACATGAGGCGTGATCCCAATGACATTTTGAATCATTTTTGGTAGAGTCCAAAAAAATCAATTTTTTGATGAAAAACGATGACCCCGGACCTGTCGAACGTTCAAAAACGTGGTCAATATTGATGACATTTTACCATTTAATCTTTTGACTTTAAATGACTGGTGGATGTGAATTATTACTTTTTCAACTAAAATAAGTGTGTTTAAAGTCATTTCTGTGCCTGAAATTGGTCAAAATTGAAGCGTTTGAGTTACAGAAAACTCTGTAAAAATGTCAATTTTGGTCACTGTGAAGGTTTAAAAAGTGGTTATTCAACATGAGGCGCGATCCCAATGACATTTTGAATCATTTTGGGTAGAGTCCAAAAAATCAATTTTATGGTGAAAAACGATAACCCCGGACCTGTCGAACGTTCAAAAAAGTGGTCAATATTGATGAAATTTTACCATTTAATCTTTTGACTTTAAATGAATGGTGGATGTGAATTATTACTTTTTCAACTAAAATAAGTGTGTTTAAAGTCATTTCTGTGCCTGAAATTGGTCAAAATTGAAGCTTTTGAGTAAGCGAAAACTCTGTAAAAATGGCAATTTTGGTCACTGTGAGGGTTTAAAAAGTGGTTATTTAACATGAGGCCCGATCCAAATGACATTTTGAATAATTTTTGGTAGAGTCTAAAAAATCAATTTTATGATGAAAAACGATGACCCCGGACCTGTCAAACGTTCAAAAAATGGTCAATATTGATGAAAATGTAACATTTAATCTTTTGACTTTAAATGACGGTTGGATGTGAATTATTACATTTTCAACTAAAATAAGTGTGTTTAAAGTCATTTCTGTGCCTGAAATTGGTCAAAGTTGAAGCTTCTAAGTAAGCAAAACTCTGTAAAAATGGCAATTTTGGTCACTGTGAGGTATTAAAAAGTGGTTATACAACATGAGACCCGATCCAAATGACATTTTGAATCATTTTTGGTGGAGTCCAAAAAATCTATTTTATGATGAAAAACGATGACCCCCGGACCTGTCGAACGTTCAAAAAATGGTCAATATTGATGACATTTTAACATTTAATCTTTTGACTTTAAATGACTGGCAGATGTGAATTATTACTTTTTCAACTAATATAAGTGTGTTTAAAGTCATTTCTGTGCCTGAAATTGGTCAAAATTGAAGCTTTTGAGTTAGAGAAAACTCTGTAAAAATGGCAAATTTGGTCACTGTGAGGGTTTAAAAAGTGGTTATTCAACATGAGGCGCGATCCCAATGACATTTTGAATCATTTTTGGTAGAGTCCAAAAAATCAATTTTATGGTGAAAAACGATGACCCCGGACCTGTCGAACGTTCAAAAAAGTGGTCAATATTGATGACATTTTAACATTTAATCTTTTGACTTTAAATGACTGGCGGATGTGAATTATTACTTTTTCAACTAAAATAAGTGTGTTTAAAGTCATTTCTGTGCCTGAAATTGGTCAAAATTAAAGCTTTTGAGTAAGCGAAAACTCTGTAAAAATAGAATTTTGGTCACTGTGAGGGTTTAAAAAGTGGTTATTAAACATGAGGCGCGATCCCAATGACATTTTGAATCATTTTTGGTAGAGTCCAAAAAATCAATGTTATGGTGAAAAACGATGACCCCGGACCTGTCGAACGTTCAAAAAATGGTCAATATTGATGACATTTTAACATTTAATCTTTTGACTTTAAATGACGGTTGGATGTGAATTATTACTTTTTCAACTAATATAAGTGTGTTTAAAGTCATTTCTGTGCCTGAAATTGGTCAAAATTGAAGCTTTTGAGTAAGCGAAAACTCTGTAAAAATAGAATTTTGGTCACTGTGAGGGTTTAAAAAGTGGTTATTAAACATGAGGCGCGATCCCAATGACATTTTGAATCATTTTTGGTAGAGTCCAAAAAATCAATGTTATGGTGAAAAACGATGACCCCGGACCTGTCGAACTTTCAAAAAATGGTCAATATTGATGACATTTTAACATTTAATCTTTTGACTTTAAATGACTGGCGGATGTGAATTATTACTTTTTCAACTAAAATAAGTGTGTTTAAAGTCATTTCTGTGCCTGAAATTGGTCAAAATGGAAGCTTTTGAGTAAGCGAAAACTCTGTAAAAATGGCAATTTTGGTCACTGTGAGGGTTTAAAAAGTGGTTATTAAACATGAGGCGCGATCCCAATGACATTTTGAATCATTTTTGGTAGAGTCCAAAAATTCTATTTTATGGTGAAAAACGATGACCCCGGACCTGTCGAACGTTCCAAAAATGGTCAATATTGATGAAAATGTAACATTTAATCTTTTGACTTTAAATGACGGTTGGATGTGAATTATTACTTTTTCAACTAAAATAAGTGTGTTTAAAGTCATTTCTGTGCCTGAAATTGGTCAAAATTGAAGCTTCTAAGTAAGCAAAGCTCGGTAAAAGTGTCAAATTTGGTCACTGTGAGGATTTAAAAAGTGGTTATTAAACATGAGGCGTGATCCCAATGACATTTTGAATCATTTTTGGTAGAGTAAAAAAAAATTAATTTTATGATATAAAACGATGACCCCGGACCTGTCGAACGTTCAAAAAAGTGGTCAATATTGATGAAATTTTACCATTTAATCTTTTGACTTTAAATGACTGGTGGATGTGAATTATTACTTTTTTAACTAAAATAAGTGTGTTTAAAGTCATTTCGGTGCCTGAAATTGGTCAAAATTGAAGCTTTTGAGTAAGCGAAAACTCTGTAAAAATGGCAATTTTGGTCACTGTGAAGGTTTGAAAAGTGGTTATTCAACATGAGGCGCGATCCCAATGACATTTTGAATCATTTTTGGTAGAGTCCAAAAAATCAATTTTATGATGAAAAATGATGACCCCGGACCTGTCAAACGTTCAAAAAATGGTCAATATTGATGAAAATGTAACATTTAATCTTTTGACTTTAAATGACTGGTGGATGTGAATTATTACTTTTTCAACTAAAATAAGTGTGTTTAAAGTCATTTCTGTGCCTGAAATTGGTCAAAATTGAAGCTATTGAGTAAGCGAAAACTCTGTAAAAATGGCAATTTTGGTCACTGTGAAGGTTTAAAAAGTGGTTATACAACATGAGGCCCGATCCAAATGACATTTTGAATCATTTTTGGTGGAGTCCAAAAAATCCATTTTATGATGAAAAACGATGACCCCAGACCTCTGGAACGCTCAAAAAACTGTCAATATTGATGACATTTTAACATTTAATCTTTGGACTTTAAATGACGGTTGGATGTGAATTATTACTTTTTCAACTAATATAAGTGTGTTTAAAGTCATTTCTGTGCCTGAAATTGGTCAAAACTGAAGCTTTTGAGTAAGCGAAAACTCTGTAAAAATAGCAATTTTGGTCACTGTGAGGGTTTAAAAAGTGGTTATTCAACATGAGGCGCGATCCCAATGACATTTTGAATAATTTTTGGTAGAGTCCAAAAAATCAATGTTATGGTGAAAATCGATGACCCCGGACCTGTCGAAAGTTCAAAAAATGGTCAATATTGATGACATTTTAACATTTAATCTTTTGACTTTAAATGACTGGCGGATGTGAATTATTACTTTTTCAACTAAATAAGTGTGTTTAAAGTCATTTTTGTGCCTGAAATTGGTCAAAATTGAAGCTTCTAAGTAAGCAAAACTCTGTAAAAATGGCAATTTTGGTCACTGTGAGGGATCAAAAAGTGGTTATTCAACATGAGGCCCGATCCAAATGACATTTTAAATCATTTTTGGTGGAGCCCCAAAAATCTATTTTATGATGAAAAACGATGACCCCGGACCTGTCGAACGTTAAAAAAATGGTCAATATTGATGACATTTTAAAATTTAATCTTTTGACTTTAAATGACGGTTGGATGTGAATTATTACTTTTTCAACTAATATAAGTGTGTTTAAAGTCATTTCTGTGCCTGAAATTGGTCAAAATTGAAGCTTTTGAGTAATATAAAACTCTGTAAAAATGGCAAATTTGGTCACTGTGAGGGTTTAAAAAGTGGTGAATAAACATGATGCGTGATCCCAATGACATTTTGAATCATTTTTGGTAGAGTCCAAAAAAATCAATTTTTTGATGAAAAACGATGACCCCGGACCTGTCGAACGTTCAAAAACGTGGTCAATATTGATGACATTTTACCATTTAATCTTTTGACTTTAAATGACTGGTGGATGTGAATTATTACTTTTTCAACTAAAATAAGTGTGTTTAAAGTCATTTCTGTGCCTGAAATTGGTCAAAATTGAAGCTTTTGAGTTAGAGAAAACTCTGTAAAAATGGCAAATTTGGTCACTGTGAGGGATTAAAAAGTGGTTATACAACATGAGGCCCGGTCCAAATGACATTTTGAGTCATTTTTGGTGGAGTCCAAAAAATCCATTTTATGATGAAAAACGATGACCCCGGACCTGTCGAACGTTCAAAAAATGGTCAATATTGATGACATTTTAACATTTAATCTTTTGACTTTAAATGACGGTTGGATGTGAATTATTACTTTTTCAACTAATATAAGTGTGTTTAAAGTCATTTCTGTGCCTGAAATTGGTCAAAATTGAAGCTTCTAAGTAAGCAAAACTCTGTAAAAATGGCAATTTTGGTCACTGTGAAGGTTTAAAAAGTGGTTATTCAACATGAGGCGTGATCCCAATGACATTTTGAATCATTTTTGGTAGAGTCCAAAAAATCAATTTTATGATGAAAAATGATGACCCCGCACCTGTCAAACGTTCAAAAAATGGTCAATATTGATGAAAATGTAACATTTAATCTTTTGACTTTAAATGACTGGTGGATGTGAATTATTACTTTTTCAACTAAAATAAGTGTGTTTAAAGTCATTTCTGTGCCTGAAATTGGTCAAAATTGAAGCTATTGAGTAAGCGAAAACTCTGTAAAAATGGCAATTTTGGTCACTGTGAGGGATTAAAAAGTGGTTATACAACATGAGGCGCGATCCCAATGACATTTTGAATCATTTTTGGTAGAGTCCAAAAAATCAATGTTATGGTGAAAAACGATGACCCCGGACCTGTCGAACTTTCAAAAAATGGTCAATATTGATGACATTTTAACATTTAATCTTTTGACTTTAAATGACTGGCGGATGTGAATTATTACTTTTTCAACTAAAATAAGTGTGTTTAAAGTCATTTCTGTGCCTGAAATTGGTCAAAATTGAAGCTATTGAGTAAGCGAAAACTCTGTAAAATTGGCAATTTTGGTCACTGTGAGGGTTTAAAAAGTGGTTATTAAACATGAGGCGCGATCCCAATGACATTTTGAATCATTTTTGGTAGAGTCCAAAAATTCTATTTTATGGTGAAAAACGATGACCCCGGACCTGTCGAACGTTCCAAAAATGGTCAATATTGATGAAAATGTAACATTTAATCTTTTGACTTTAAATGACGGTTGGATGTGAATTATTACTTTTTCAACTAAAATAAGTGTGTTTAAAGTCATTTCTGTGCCTGAAATTGGTCAAAATTGAAGCTTCTAAGTAAGCAAAGCTCGGTAAAAGTGTCAAATTTGGTCACTGTGAGGATTTAAAAAGTGGTTATTAAACATGAGGCGTGATCCCAATGACATTTTGAATCATTTTTGGTAGAGTAAAAAAAAATTAATTTTATGATATAAAACGATGACCCCGGACCTGTCGAACGTTCAAAAAAGTGGTCAATATTGATGAAATTTTACCATTTAATCTTTTGACTTTAAATGACTGGTGGATGTGAATTATTACTTTTTTAACTAAAATAAGTGTGTTTAAAGTCATTTCGGTGCCTGAAATTGGTCAAAATTGAAGCTTTTGAGTAAGCGAAAACTCTGTAAAAATGGCAATTTTGGTCACTGTGAAGGTTTGAAAAGTGGTTATTCAACATGAGGCGCGATCCCAATGACATTTTGAATCATTTTTGGTAGAGTCCAAAAAATCAATTTTATGATGAAAAATGATGACCCCGGACCTGTCAAACGTTCAAAAAATGGTCAATATTGATGAAAATGTAACATTTAATCTTTTGACTTTAAATGACTGGTGGATGTGAATTATTACTTTTTCAACTAAAATAAGTGTGTTTAAAGTCATTTCTGTGCCTGAAATTGGTCAAAATTGAAGCTATTGAGTAAGCGAAAACTCTGTAAAAATGGCAATTTTGGTCACTGTGAAGGTTTAAAAAGTGGTTATACAACATGAGGCCCGATCCAAATGACATTTTGAATCATTTTTGGTGGAGTCCAAAAAATCCATTTTATGATGAAAAACGATGACCCCAGACCTCTGGAACGCTCAAAAAACTGTCAATATTGATGACATTTTAACATTTAATCTTTGGACTTTAAATGACGGTTGGATGTGAATTATTACTTTTTCAACTAATATAAGTGTGTTTAAAGTCATTTCTGTGCCTGAAATTGGTCAAAACTGAAGCTTTTGAGTAAGCGAAAACTCTGTAAAAATAGCAATTTTGGTCACTGTGAGGGTTTAAAAAGTGGTTATTCAACATGAGGCGCGATCCCAATGACATTTTGAATAATTTTTGGTAGAGTCCAAAAAATCAATGTTATGGTGAAAATCGATGACCCCGGACCTGTCGAAAGTTCAAAAAATGGTCAATATTGATGACATTTTAACATTTAATCTTTTGACTTTAAATGACTGGCGGATGTGAATTATTACTTTTTCAACTAAATAAGTGTGTTTAAAGTCATTTCTGTGCCTGAAATTGGTCAAAATTGAAGCTTCTAAGTAAGCAAAACTCTGTAAAAATGGCAATTTTGGTCACTGTGAGGGATCAAAAAGTGGTTATTCAACATGAGGCCCGATCCAAATGACATTTTAAATCATTTTTGGTGGAGCCCCAAAAATCTATTTTATGATGAAAAACGATGACCCCGGACCTGTCGAACGTTAAAAAAATGGTCAATATTGATGACATTTTAAAATTTAATCTTTTGACTTTAAATGACGGTTGGATGTGAATTATTACTTTTTCAACTAATATAAGTGTGTTTAAAGTCATTTCTGTGCCTGAAATTGGTCAAAATTGAAGCTTTTGAGTAATATAAAACTCTGTAAAAATGGCAAATTTGGTCACTGTGAGGGTTTAAAAAGTGGTGAATAAACATGAGGCGTGATCCCAATGACATTTTGAATCATTTTTGGTAGAGTCCAAAAAAATCAATTTTTTGATGAAAAACGATGACCCCGGACCTGTCGAACGTTCAAAAACGTGGTCAATATTGATGACATTTTACCATTTAATCTTTTGACTTTAAATGACTGGTGGATGTGAATTATTACTTTTTCAACTAAAATAAGTGTGTTTAAAGTCATTTCTGTGCCTGAAATTGGTCAAAATTGAAGCTTTTGAGTTAGAGAAAACTCTGTAAAAATGGCAAATTTGGTCACTGTGAGGGATTAAAAAGTGGTTATACAACATGAGGCCCGGTCCAAATGACATTTTGAGTCATTTTTGGTGGAGTCCAAAAAATCCATTTTATGATGAAAAACGATGACCCCGGACCTGTCGAACGTTCAAAAAATGGTCAATATTGATGACATTTTAACATTTAATCTTTTGACTTTAAATGACGGTTGGATGTGAATTATTACTTTTTCAACTAATATAAGTGTGTTTAAAGTCATTTCTGTGCCTGAAATTGGTCAAAATTGAAGCTTCTAAGTAAGCAAAACTCTGTAAAAATGGCAATTTTGGTCACTGTGAAGGTTTAAAAAGTGGTTATTCAACATGAGGCGCGATCCCAATGACATTTTGAATCATTTTTGGTAGAGTCCAAAAAATCAATTTTATGATGAAAAATGATGACCCCGCACCTGTCAAACGTTCAAAAAATGGTCAATATTGATGAAAATGTAACATTTAATCTTTTGACTTTAAATGACTGGTGGATGTGAATTATTACTTTTTCAACTAAAATAAGTGTGTTTAAAGTCATTTCTGTGCCTGAAATTGGTCAAAATTGAAGCTATTGAGTAAGCGAAAACTCTGTAAAAATGGCAATTTTGGTCACTGTGAGGGTTTAAAAAGTGGTTATTAAACATGAGGCGCGATCCCAATGACATTTTGAATCATTTTTGGTAGAGTCCAAAAATTCTATTTTATGGTGAAAAACGATGACCCCGGACCTGTCGAACGTTCCAAAAATGGTCAATATTGATGAAAATGTAACATTTAATCTTTTGACTTTAAATGACGGTTGGATGTGAATTATTACTTTTTCAACTAAAATAAGTGTGTTTAAAGTCATTTCTGTGCCTGAAATTGGTCAAAATTGAAGCTTCTAAGTAAGCAAAGCTCGGTAAAAGTGTCAAATTTGGTCACTGTGAGGATTTAAAAAGTGGTTATTAAACATGAGGCGTGATCCCAATGACATTTTGAATCATTTTTGGTAGAGTAAAAAAAAATTAATTTTATGATATAAAACGATGACCCCGGACCTGTCGAACGTTCAAAAAAGTGGTCAATATTGATGAAATTTTACCATTTAATCTTTTGACTTTAAATGACTGGTGGATGTGAATTATTACTTTTTTAACTAAAATAAGTGTGTTTAAAGTCATTTCGGTGCCTGAAATTGGTCAAAATTGAAGCTTTTGAGTAAGCGAAAACTCTGTAAAAATGGCAATTTTGGTCACTGTGAAGGTTTGAAAAGTGGTTATTCAACATGAGGCGCGATCCCAATGACATTTTGAATCATTTTTGGTAGAGTCCAAAAAATCAATTTTATGATGAAAAATGATGACCCCGGACCTGTCAAACGTTCAAAAAATGGTCAATATTGATGAAAATGTAACATTTAATCTTTTGACTTTAAATGACTGGTGGATGTGAATTATTACTTTTTCAACTAAAATAAGTGTGTTTAAAGTCATTTCTGTGCCTGAAATTGGTCAAAATTGAAGCTATTGAGTAAGCGAAAACTCTGTAAAAATGGCAATTTTGGTCACTGTGAAGGTTTAAAAAGTGGTTATACAACATGAGGCCCGATCCAAATGACATTTTGAATCATTTTTGGTGGAGTCCAAAAAATCCATTTTATGATGAAAAACGATGACCCCAGACCTCTGGAACGCTCAAAAAACTGTCAATATTGATGACATTTTAACATTTAATCTTTGGACTTTAAATGACGGTTGGATGTGAATTATTACTTTTTCAACTAATATAAGTGTGTTTAAAGTCATTTCTGTGCCTGAAATTGGTCAAAACTGAAGCTTTTGAGTAAGCGAAAACTCTGTAAAAATAGCAATTTTGGTCACTGTGAGGGTTTAAAAAGTGGTTATTCAACATGAGGCGCGATCCCAATGACATTTTGAATAATTTTTGGTAGAGTCCAAAAAATCAATGTTATGGTGAAAATCGATGACCCCGGACCTGTCGAAAGTTCAAAAAATGGTCAATATTGATGACATTTTAACATTTAATCTTTTGACTTTATATGACTGGCGGATGTGAATTATTACTTTTTCAACTAAATAAGTGTGTTTAAAGTCATTTCTGTGCCTGAAATTGGTCAAAATTGAAGCTTCTAAGTAAGCAAAACTCTGTAAAAATGGCAATTTTGGTCACTGTGAGGGATCAAAAAGTGGTTATTCAACATGAGGCCCGATCCAAATGACATTTTAAATCATTTTTGGTGGAGCCCCAAAAATCTATTTTATGATGAAAAACGATGACCCCGGACCTGTCGAACGTTAAAAAAATGGTCAATATTGATGACATTTTAAAATTTAATCTTTTGACTTTAAATGACGGTTGGATGTGAATTATTACTTTTTCAACTAATATAAGTGTGTTTAAAGTCATTTCTGTGCCTGAAATTGGTCAAAATTGAAGCTTTTGAGTAATATAAAACTCTGTAAAAATGGCAAATTTGGTCACTGTGAGGGTTTAAAAAGTGGTGAATAAACATGAGGCGTGATCCCAATGACATTTTGAATCATTTTTGGTAGAGTCCAAAAAAATCAATTTTTTGATGAAAAACGATGACCCCGGACCTGTCGAACGTTCAAAAACGTGGTCAATATTGATGACATTTTACCATTTAATCTTTTGACTTTAAATGACTGGTGGATGTGAATTATTACTTTTTCAACTAAAATAAGTGTGTTTAAAGTCATTTTTGTGCCTGAAATTGGTCAAAATTGAAGCTTTTGAGTTAGAGAAAACTCTGTAAAAATGGCAAATTTGGTCACTGTGAGGGATTAAAAAGTGGTTATACAACATGAGGCCCGGTCCAAATGACATTTTGAGTCATTTTTGGTGGAGTCCAAAAAATCCATTTTATGATGAAAAACGATGACCCCGGACCTGTCGAACGTTCAAAAAATGGTCACTATTGATGACATTTTAACATTTAATCTTTTGACTTTAAATGACGGTTGGATGTGAATTATTACTTTTTCAACTAATATAAGTGTGTTTAAAGTCATTTCTGTGCCTGAAATTGGTCAAAATTGAAGCTTCTAAGTAAGCAAAACTCTGTAAAAATGGCAATTTTGGTCACTGTGAAGGTTTAAAAAGTGGTTATTCAACATGAGGCGCGATCCCAATGACATTTTGAATCATTTTTGGTAGAGTCCAAAAAATCAATTTTATGATGAAAAATGATGACCCCGCACCTGTCAAACGTTCAAAAAATGGTCAATATTGATGAAAATGTAACATTTAATCTTTTGACTTTAAATGACTGGTGGATGTGAATTATTACTTTTTCAACTAAAATAAGTGTGTTTAAAGTCATTTCTGTGCCTGAAATTGGTCAAAATTGAAGCTATTGAGTAAGCGAAAACTCTGTAAAAATGGCAATTTTGGTCACTGTGAAGGTTTAAAAAGTGGTTATACAACATGAGGCCCGATCCAAATGACATTTTGAATCATTTTTGGTGGAGTCCAAAAAATCCATTTTATGATGAAAAACGATGACCCCAGACCTCTGGAACGCTCAAAAAACTGTCAATATTGATGACATTTTAACATTTAATCTTTGGACTTTAAATGACGGTTGGATGTGAATTATTACTTTTTCAACTAATATAAGTGTGTTTAAAGTCATTTCTGTGCCTGAAATTGGTCAAAATTGAAGCTATTGAGTAAGCGAAAACTCTGTAAAAATGGCAATTTTGGTCACTGTGAAGGTTTAAAAAGTGGTTATTCAACATGAGGCGCGATCCCAATGACATTTTGAATCATTTTTGGTAGAGTCCAAAAAATCAATTTTATGGTGAAAAACGATGACCCCGGACCAGTCGAACGTTCAAAAAAGTGGTCAATATTGATGAAATTTTACCATTTAATCTTTTGACTTTAAATGACTGGTGGATGTGAATTATTACTTTTTCAACTAAAATAAGTGTGTTTAAAGTCATTTCTGTGCCTGAAATTGGTCAAAATTGAAGCTTTTGAGTAAGCGAAAACTCTGTAAAAATGGCAATTTTGGTCACTGTGAGGGTTTAAAAAGTGGTTATTTAACATGAGGCCCGATCCAAATGACATTTTGAATAATTTTTGGTAGAGTCCAAAAAATCAATTTTATGATGAAAAACGATGACCCCGGACCTGTCGAACGTTCAAAAAATGGTCAATATTGATGACATTTTAACATTTAATCTTTTGACTTTAAATGACTGGCGGATGTGAATTATTACTTTTTCAACGAAAATAAGTGTGTTTAAAGTCATTTCTGTGCCTGAAATTGGTCAAAATTGAAGCTTTTGAGTAAGCGAAAACTCTGTAAAAATAGAATTTTGGTCACTATGAGGGTTTAAAAAGTGGTTATTAAACATGAGGCGCGATCCCAATGACATTTTGAATCATTTTTGGTAGAGTCCAAAAAATCAATGTTATGGTGAAAAACGATGACCCCGGACCTGTCGAACGTTCAAAAAATGGTCAATATTGATGACATTTTAACATTTAATCTTTTGACTTTAAATGACGGTTGGATGTGAATTATTACTTTTTCAACTAATATAAGTGTGTTTAAAGTCATTTCTGTGCCTGAAATTGGTCAAAATTGAAGCTTTTGAGTAAGCGAAAACTCTGTAAAAATAGAATTTTGGTCACTGTGAGGGTTTAAAAAGTGGTTATTAAACATGAGGCGCGATCCCAATGACATTTTGAATCATTTTTGGTAGAGTCCAAAAAATCAATGTTATGGTGAAAAACGATGACCCCGGACCTGTCGAACGTTCAAAAAATGGTCAATATTGATGACATTTTAACATTTAATCTTTTGACTTTAAATGACTGGCGGATGTGAATTATTACTTTTTCAACTAAAATAAGTGTGTTTAAAGTCATTTCTGTGCCTGAAATTGGTCAAAATGGAAGCTTTTGAGTAAGCGAAAACTCTGTAAAAATGGCAATTTTGGTCACTGTGAGGGTTTAAAAAGTGGTTATTAAACATGAGGCGCGATCCCAATGACATTTTGAATCATTTTTGGTAGAGTCCAAAAATTCTATTTTATGGTGAAAAACGATGACCCCGGACCTGTCGAACGTTCAAAAAATGGTCAATATTGATGAAAATGTAACATTTAATCTTTTGACTTTAAATGACGGTTGGATGTGAATTATTACTTTTTCAACTAAAATAAGTGTGTTTAAAGTCATTTCTGTGCCTGAAATTGGTCAAAATTGAAGCTTCTAAGTAAGCAAAACTCGGTAAAAGTGTCAAATTTGGTCACTGTGAGGGTTTAAAAAGTGGTTATTAAACATGAGGCGTGATCCCAATGACATTTTGAATCATTTTTGGTAGAGTCCAAAAAAATTAATTTTATGATATAAAACGATGACCCCGGACCTGTCGAACGTTCAAAAAAGTGGTCAATATTGATGAAATTTTACCATTTAATCTTTTGACTTTAAATGACTGGTGGATGTGAATTATTACTTTTTTAACTAAAATAAGTGTGTTTAAAGTCATTTCTGTGCCTGAAATTGGTCAAAATTGAAGCTTTTGAGTAAGCGAAAACTCTGTAAAAATGGCAATTTTGGTCACTGTGAAGGTTTAAAAAGTGGTTATTCAACATGAGGCGCGATCCCAATGACATTTTGAATCATTTTTGGTAGAGTCCAAAAAATCAATTTTATGATGAAAAATGATGACCCCGGACCTGTCAAACGTTCAAAAAATGGTCAATATTGATGAAAATGTAACATTTAATCTTTTGACTTTAAATGACTGGTGGATGTGAATTATTACTTTTTCAACTAAAATAAGAGTGTTTAAAGTCATTTCTGTGCCTGAAATTGGTCAAAATTGAAGCTATTGAGTAAGCGAAAACTCTGTAAAAATGGCAATTTTGGTCACTGTGAAGGTTTAAAAAGTGGTTATACAACATGAGGCCCGATCCAAATGACATTTTGAATCATTTTTGGTGGAGTTCAAAAAATCAATTTTATGATGAAAAACAATGACCCCAGACCTCTGGAACGCTCAAAAAACTGTCAATATTGATGACATTTTAACATTTAATCTTTGGACTTTAAATGACGGTTGGATGTGAATTATTACTTTTTCAACTAATATAAGTGTGTTTAAAGTCATTTCTGTGCCTGAAATTGGTCAAAACTGAAGCTTTTGAGTAAGCGAAAACTCTGTAAAAATAGCAATTTTGGTCACTGTGAGGGTTTAAAAAGTGGTTATTCAACATGAGGCGCGATCCCAATGACATTTTGAATAATTTTTGGTAGAGTCCAAAAAATCAATGTTATGGTGAAAATCGATGACCCCGGACCTGTCGAAAGTTCAAAAAATGGTCAATATTGATGACATTTTAACATTTAATCTTTTGACTTTAAATGACTGGCGGATGTGAATTATTACTTTTTCAACTAAATAAGTGTGTTTAAAGTCATTTCTGTGCCTGAAATTGGTCAAAATTGAAGCTTCTAAGTAAGCAAAACTCTGTAAAAATGGCAATTTTGGTCACTGTGAGGGATTAAAAAGTGGTTATTCAACATGAGGCCCGATCCAAATGACATTTTAAATCATTTTTGGTGGAGCCCCAAAAATCTATTTTATGATGAAAAACGATGACCCCGGACCTGTCGAACGTTAAAAAAATGGTCAATATTGATGACATTTTAAAATTTAATCTTTTGACTTTAAATGACGGTTGGATGTGAATTATTACTTTTTCAACTAATATAAGTGTGTTTAAAGTCATTTCTGTGCCTGAAATTGGTCAAAATTGAAGCTTTTGAGTAATTGAAAACTCTGTAAAAATGGCAAATTTGGTCACTGTGAGGGTTTAAAAAGTGGTGAATAAACATGAGGCGTGATCCCAATGACATTTTGAATCATTTTTGGTAGAGTCCAAAAAAATCAATTTTTTGATGAAAAACGATGACCCCGGACCTGTCGAACGTTCAAAAACGTGGTCAATATTGATGACATTTTACCATTTAATCTTTTGACTTTAAATGACTGGTGGATGTGAATTATTACTTTTTCAACTAAAATAAGTGTGTTTAAAGTCATTTCTGTGCCTGAAATTGGTCAAAATTGAAGCGTTTGAGTTACAGAAAACTCTGTAAAAATGTCAATTTTGGTCACTGTGAAGGTTTAAAAAGTGGTTATTCAACATGAGGCGCGATCCCAATGACATTTTGAATCATTTTGGGTAGAGTCCAAAAAATCAATTTTATGGTGAAAAACGATAACCCCGGACCTGTCGAACGTTCAAAAAAGTGGTCAATATTGATGAAATTTTACCATTTAATCTTTTGACTTTAAATGAATGGTGGATGTGAATTATTACTTTTTCAACTAAAATAAGTGTGTTTAAAGTCATTTCTGTGCCTGAAATTGGTCAAAATTGAAGCTTTTGAGTAAGCGAAAACTCTGTAAAAATGGCAATTTTGGTCACTGTGAGGGTTTAAAAAGTGGTTATTTAACATGAGGCCCGATCCAAATGACATTTTGAATAATTTTTGGTAGAGTCTAAAAAATCAATTTTATGATGAAAAACGATGACCCCGGACCTGTCAAACGTTCAAAAAATGGTCAATATTGATGAAAATGTAACATTTAATCTTTTGACTTTAAATGACGGTTGGATGTGAATTATTACATTTTCAACTAAAATAAGTGTGTTTAAAGTCATTTCTGTGCCTGAAATTGGTCAAAGTTGAAGCTTCTAAGTAAGCAAAACTCTGTAAAAATGGCAATTTTGGTCACTGTGAGGTATTAAAAAGTGGTTATACAACATGAGACCCGATCCAAATGACATTTTGAATCATTTTTGGTGGAGTCCAAAAAATCTATTTTATGATGAAAAACGATGACCCCCGGACCTGTCGAACGTTCAAAAAATGGTCAATATTGATGACATTTTAACATTTAATCTTTTGACTTTAAATGACTGGCAGATGTGAATTATTACTTTTTCAACTAATATAAGTGTGTTTAAAGTCATTTCTGTGCCTGAAATTGGTCAAAATTGAAGCTTTTGAGTTAGAGAAAACTCTGTAAAAATGGCAAATTTGGTCACTGTGAGGGTTTAAAAAGTGGTTATTCAACATGAGGCGCGATCCCAATGACATTTTGAATCATTTTTGGTAGAGTCCAAAAAATCAATTTTATGGTGAAAAACGATGACCCCGGACCTGTCGAACGTTCAAAAAAGTGGTCAATATTGATGACATTTTAACATTTAATCTTTTGACTTTAAATGACTGGCGGATGTGAATTATTACTTTTTCAACTAAAATAAGTGTGTTTAAAGTCATTTCTGTGCCTGAAATTGGTCAAAATTAAAGCTTTTGAGTAAGCGAAAACTCTGTAAAAATAGAATTTTGGTCACTGTGAGGGTTTAAAAAGTGGTTATTAAACATGAGGCGCGATCCCAATGACATTTTGAATCATTTTTGGTAGAGTCCAAAAAATCAATGTTATGGTGAAAAACGATGACCCCGGACCTGTCGAACGTTCAAAAAATGGTCAATATTGATGACATTTTAACATTTAATCTTTTGACTTTAAATGACGGTTGGATGTGAATTATTACTTTTTCAACTAATATAAGTGTGTTTAAAGTCATTTCTGTGCCTGAAATTGGTCAAAATTGAAGCTTTTGAGTAAGCGAAAACTCTGTAAAAATAGAATTTTGGTCACTGTGAGGGTTTAAAAAGTGGTTATTAAACATGAGGCGCGATCCCAATGACATTTTGAATCATTTTTGGTAGAGTCCAAAAAATCAATGTTATGGTGAAAAACGATGACCCCGGACCTGTCGAACTTTCAAAAAATGGTCAATATTGATGACATTTTAACATTTAATCTTTTGACTTTAAATGACTGGCGGATGTGAATTATTACTTTTTCAACTAAAATAAGTGTGTTTAAAGTCATTTCTGTGCCTGAAATTGGTCAAAATGGAAGCTTTTGAGTAAGCGAAAACTCTGTAAAAATGGCAATTTTGGTCACTGTGAGGGTTTAAAAAGTGGTTATTAAACATGAGGCGCGATCCCAATGACATTTTGAATCATTTTTGGTAGAGTCCAAAAATTCTATTTTATGGTGAAAAACGATGACCCCGGACCTGTCGAACGTTCCAAAAATGGTCAATATTGATGAAAATGTAACATTTAATCTTTTGACTTTAAATGACGGTTGGATGTGAATTATTACTTTTTCAACTAAAATAAGTGTGTTTAAAGTCATTTCTGTGCCTGAAATTGGTCAAAATTGAAGCTTCTAAGTAAGCAAAGCTCGGTAAAAGTGTCAAATTTGGTCACTGTGAGGATTTAAAAAGTGGTTATTAAACATGAGGAGTGATCCCAATGACATTTTGAATCATTTTTGGTAGAGTAAAAAAAAATTAATTTTATGATATAAAACGATGACCCCGGACCTGTCGAACGTTCAAAAAAGTGGTCAATATTGATGAAATTTTACCATTTAATCTTTTGACTTTAAATGACTGGTGGATGTGAATTATTACTTTTTTAACTAAAATAAGTGTGTTTAAAGTCATTTCGGTGCCTGAAATTGGTCAAAATTGAAGCTTTTGAGTAAGCGAAAACTCTGTAAAAATGGCAATTTTGGTCACTGTGAAGGTTTGAAAAGTGGTTATTCAACATGAGGCGCGATCCCAATGACATTTTGAATCATTTTTGGTAGAGTCCAAAAAATCAATTTTATGATGAAAAATGATGACCCCGGACCTGTCAAACGTTCAAAAAATTGTCAATATTGATGAAAATGTAACATTTAATCTTTTGACTTTAAATGACTGGTGGATGTGAATTATTACTTTTTCAACTAAAATAAGTGTGTTTAAAGTCATTTCTGTGCCTGAAATTGGTCAAAATTGAAGCTATTGAGTAAGCGAAAACTCTGTAAAAATGGCAATTTTGGTCACTGTGAAGGTTTAAAAAGTGGTTATACAACATGAGGCCCGATCCAAATGACATTTTGAATCATTTTTGGTGGAGTCCAAAAAATCCATTTTATGATGAAAAACGATGACCCCAGACCTCTGGAACGCTCAAAAAACTGTCAATATTGATGACATTTTAACATTTAATCTTTGGACTTTAAATGACGGTTGGATGTGAATTATTACTTTTTCAACTAATATAAGTGTGTTTAAAGTCATTTCTGTGCCTGAAATTGGTCAAAACTGAAGCTTTTAAGTAAGCGAAAACTCTGTAAAAATAGCAATTTTGGTCACTGTGAGGGTTTAAAAAGTGGTTATTCAACATGAGGCGCGATCCCAATGACATTTTGAATAATTTTTGGTAGAGTCCAAAAAATCAATGTTATGGTGAAAATCGATGACCCCGGACCTGTCGAAAGTTCAAAAAATGGTCAATATTGATGACATTTTAACATTTAATCTTTTGACTTTAAATGACTGGCGGATGTGAATTATTACTTTTTCAACTAAATAAGTGTGTTTAAAGTCATTTTTGTGCCTGAAATTGGTCAAAATTGAAGCTTCTAAGTAAGCAAAACTCTGTAAAAATGGCAATTTTGGTCACTGTGAGGGATCAAAAAGTGGTTATTCAACATGAGGCCCGATCCAAATGACATTTTAAATCATTTTTGGTGGAGCCCCAAAAATCTATTTTATGATGAAAAACGATGACCCCGGACCTGTCGAACGTTAAAAAAATGGTCAATATTGATGACATTTTAAAATTTAATCTTTTGACTTTAAATGACGGTTGGATGTGAATTATTACTTTTTCAACTAATATAAGTGTGTTTAAAGTCATTTCTGTGCCTGAAATTGGTCAAAATTGAAGCTTTTGAGTAATATAAAACTCTGTAAAAATGGCAAATTTGGTCACTGTGAGGGTTTAAAAAGTGGTGAATAAACATGATGCGTGATCCCAATGACATTTTGAATCATTTTTGGTAGAGTCCAAAAAAATCAATTTTTTGATGAAAAACGATGACCCCGGACCTGTCGAACGTTCAAAAACGTGGTCAATATTGATGACATTTTACCATTTAATCTTTTGACTTTAAATGACTGGTGGATGTGAATTATTACTTTTTCAACTAAAATAAGTGTGTTTAAAGTCATTTCTGTGCCTGAAATTGGTCAAAATTGAAGCTTTTGAGTTAGAGAAAACTCTGTAAAAATGGCAAATTTGGTCACTGTGAGGGATTAAAAAGTGGTTATACAACATGAGGCCCGGTCCAAATGACATTTTGAGTCATTTTTGGTGGAGTCCAAAAAATCCATTTTATGATGAAAAACGATGACCCCGGACCTGTCGAACGTTCAAAAAATGGTCAATATTGATGACATTTTAACATTTAATCTTTTGACTTTAAATGACGGTTGGATGTGAATTATTACTTTTTCAACTAATATAAGTGTGTTTAAAGTCATTTCTGTGCCTGAAATTGGTCAAAATTGAAGCTTCTAAGTAAGCAAAACTCTGTAAAAATGGCAATTTTGGTCACTGTGAAGGTTTAAAAAGTGGTTATTCAACATGAGGCGCGATCCCAATGACATTTTGAATCATTTTTGGTAGAGTCCAAAAAATCAATTTTATGATGAAAAATGATGACCCCGCACCTGTCAAACGTTCAAAAAATGGTCAATATTGATGAAAATGTAACATTTAATCTTTTGACTTTAAATGACTGGTGGATGTGAATTATTACTTTTTCAACTAAAATAAGTGTGTTTAAAGTCATTTCTGTGCCTGAAATTGGTCAAAATTGAAGCTATTGAGTAAGCGAAAACTCTGTAAAAATGGCAATTTTGGTCACTGTGAGGGATTAATAAGTGGTTATACAACATGAGGCGCGATCCCAATGACATTTTGAATCATTTTTGGTAGAGTCCAAAAAATCAATGTTATGGTGAAAAACGATGACCCCGGACCTGTCGAACTTTCAAAAAATGGTCAATATTGATGACATTTTAACATTTAATCTTTTGACTTTAAATGACTGGCGGATGTGAATTATTACTTTTTCAACTAAAATAAGTGTGTTTAAAGTCATTTCTGTGCCTGAAATTGGTCAAAATGGAAGCTTTTGAGTAAGCGAAAACTCTGTAAAATTGGCAATTTTGGTCACTGTGAGGGTTTAAAAAGTGGTTATTAAACATGAGGCGCGATCCCAATGACATTTTGAATCATTTTTGGTAGAGTCCAAAAATTCTATTTTATGGTGAAAAACGATGACCCCGGACCTGTCGAACGTTCCAAAAATGGTCAATATTGATGAAAATGTAACATTTAATCTTTTGACTTTAAATGACGGTTGGATGTGAATTATTACTTTTTCAACTAAAATAAGTGTGTTTAAAGTCATTTCTGTGCCTGAAATTGGTCAAAATTGAAGCTTCTAAGTAAGCAAAGCTCGGTAAAAGTGTCAAATTTGGTCACTGTGAGGATTTAAAAAGTGGTTATTAAACATGAGGCGTGATCCCAATGACATTTTGAATCATTTTTGGTAGAGTAAAAAAAAATTAATTTTATGATATAAAACGATGACCCCGGACCTGTCGAACGTTCAAAAAAGTGGTCAATATTGATGAAATTTTACCATTTAATCTTTTGACTTTAAATGACTGGTGGATGTGAATTATTACTTTTTTAACTAAAATAAGTGTGTTTAAAGTCATTTCGGTGCCTGAAATTGGTCAAAATTGAAGCTTTTGAGTAAGCGAAAACTCTGTAAAAATGGCAATTTTGGTCACTGTGAAGGTTTGAAAAGTGGTTATTCAACATGAGGCGCGATCCCAATGACATTTTGAATCATTTTTGGTAGAGTCCAAAAAATCAATTTTATGATGAAAAATGATGACCCCGGACCTGTCAAACGTTCAAAAAATGGTCAATATTGATGAAAATGTAACATTTAATCTTTTGACTTTAAATGACTGGTGGATGTGAATTATTACTTTTTCAACTAAAATAAGTGTGTTTAAAGTCATTTCTGTGCCTGAAATTGGTCAAAATTGAAGCTATTGAGTAAGCGAAAACTCTGTAAAAATGGCAATTTTGGTCACTGTGAAGGTTTAAAAAGTGGTTATACAACATGAGGCCCGATCCAAATGACATTTTGAATCATTTTTGGTGGAGTCCAAAAAATCCATTTTATGATGAAAAACGATGACCCCAGACCTCTGGAACGCTCAAAAAACTGTCAATATTGATGACATTTTAACATTTAATCTTTGGACTTTAAATGACGGTTGGATGTGAATTATTACTTTTTCAACTAATATAAGTGTGTTTAAAGTCATTTCTGTGCCTGAAATTGGTCAAAACTGAAGCTTTTGAGTAAGCGAAAACTCTGTAAAAATAGCAATTTTGGTCACTGTGAGGGTTTAAAAAGTGGTTATTCAACATGAGGCGCGATCCCAATGACATTTTGAATAATTTTTGGTAGAGTCCAAAAAATCAATGTTATGGTGAAAATCGATGACCCCGGACCTGTCGAAAGTTCAAAAAATGGTCAATATTGATGACATTTTAACATTTAATCTTTTGACTTTAAATGACTGGCGGATGTGAATTATTACTTTTTCAACTAAATAAGTGTGTTTAAAGTCATTTCTGTGCCTGAAATTGGTCAAAATTGAAGCTTCTAAGTAAGCAAAACTCTGTAAAAATGGCAATTTTGGTCACTGTGAGGGATCAAAAAGTGGTTATTCAACATGAGGCCCGATCCAAATGACATTTTAAATCATTTTTGGTGGAGCCCCAAAAATCTATTTTATGATGAAAAACGATGACCCCGGACCTGTCGAACGTTAAAAAAATGGTCAATATTGATGACATTTTAAAATTTAATCTTTTGACTTTAAATGACGGTTGGATGTGAATTATTACTTTTTCAACTAATATAAGTGTGTTTAAAGTCATTTCTGTGCCTGAAATTGGTCAAAATTGAAGCTTTTGAGTAATATAAAACTCTGTAAAAATGGCAAATTTGGTCACTGTGAGGGTTTAAAAAGTGGTGAATAAACATGAGGCGTGATCCCAATGACATTTTGAATCATTTTTGGTAGAGTCCAAAAAAATCAATTTTTTGATGAAAAACGATGACCCCGGACCTGTCGAACGTTCAAAAACGTGGTCAATATTGATGACATTTTACCATTTAATCTTTTGACTTTAAATGACTGGTGGATGTGAATTATTACTTTTTCAACTAAAATAAGTGTGTTTAAAGTCATTTCTGTGCCTGAAATTGGTCAAAATTGAAGCTTTTGAGTTAGAGAAAACTCTGTAAAAATGGCAAATTTGGTCACTGTGAGGGATTAAAAAGTGGTTATACAACATGAGGCCCGGTCCAAATGACATTTTGAGTCATTTTTGGTGGAGTCCAAAAAATCCATTTTATGATGAAAAACGATGACCCCGGACCTGTCGAACGTTCAAAAAATGGTCAATATTGATGACATTTTAACATTTAATCTTTTGACTTTAAATGACGGTTGGATGTGAATTATTACTTTTTCAACTAATATAAGTGTGTTTAAAGTCATTTCTGTGCCTGAAATTGGTCAAAATTGAAGCTTCTAAGTAAGCAAAACTCTGTAAAAATGGCAATTTTGGTCACTGTGAAGGTTTAAAAAGTGGTTATTCAACATGAGGCGCGATCCCAATGACATTTTGAATCATTTTTGGTAGAGTCCAAAAAATCAATTTTATGATGAAAAATGATGACCCCGCACCTGTCAAACGTTCAAAAAATGGTCAATATTGATGAAAATGTAACATTTAATCTTTTGACTTTAAATGACTGGTGGATGTGAATTATTACTTTTTCAACTAAAATAAGTGTGTTTAAAGTCATTTCTGTGCCTGAAATTGGTCAAAATTGAAGCTATTGAGTAAGCGAAAACTCTGTAAAAATGGCAATTTTGGTCACTGTGAGGGTTTAAAAAGTGGTTATTAAACATGAGGCGCGATCCCAATGACATTTTGAATCATTTTTGGTAGAGTCCAAAAATTCTATTTTATGGTGAAAAACGATGACCCCGGACCTGTCGAACGTTCCAAAAATGGTCAATATTGATGAAAATGTAACATTTAATCTTTTGACTTTAAATGACGGTTGGATGTGAATTATTACTTTTTCAACTAAAATAAGTGTGTTTAAAGTCATTTCTGTGCCTGAAATTGGTCAAAATTGAAGCTTCTAAGTAAGCAAAGCTCGGTAAAAGTGTCAAATTTGGTCACTGTGAGGATTTAAAAAGTGGTTATTAAACATGAGGCGTGATCCCAATGACATTTTGAATCATTTTTGGTAGAGTAAAAAAAAAATTATTTTATGATATAAAACGATGACCCCGGACCTGTCGAACGTTCAAAAAAGTGGTCAATATTGATGAAATTTTACCATTTAATCTTTTGACTTTAAATGACTGGTGGATGTGAATTATTACTTTTTTAACTAAAATAAGTGTGTTTAAAGTCATTTCGGTGCCTGAAATTGGTCAAAATTGAAGCTTTTGAGTAAGCGAAAACTCTGTAAAAATGGCAATTTTGGTCACTGTGAAGGTTTGAAAAGTGGTTATTCAACATGAGGCGCGATCCCAATGACATTTTGAATCATTTTTGGTAGAGTCCAAAAAATCAATTTTATGATGAAAAATGATGACCCCGGACCTGTCAAACGTTCAAAAAATGGTCAATATTGATGAAAATGTAACATTTAATCTTTTGACTTTAAATGACTGGTGGATGTGAATTATTACTTTTTCAACTAAAATAAGTGTGTTTAAAGTCATTTCTGTGCCTGAAATTGGTCAAAATTGAAGCTATTGAGTAAGCGAAAACTCTGTAAAAATGGCAATTTTGGTCACTGTGAAGGTTTAAAAAGTGGTTATACAACATGAGGCCCGATCCAAATGACATTTTGAATCATTTTTGGTGGAGTCCAAAAAATCCATTTTATGATGAAAAACGATGACCCCAGACCTCTGGAACGCTCAAAAAACTGTCAATATTGATGACATTTTAACATTTAATCTTTGGACTTTAAATGACGGTTGGATGTGAATTATTACTTTTTCAACTAATATAAGTGTGTTTAAAGTCATTTCTGTGCCTGAAATTGGTCAAAACTGAAGCTTTTGAGTAAGCGAAAACTCTGTAAAAATAGCAATTTTGGTCACTGTGAGGGTTTAAAAAGTGGTTATTCAACATGAGGCGCGATCCCAATGACATTTTGAATAATTTTTGGTAGAGTCCAAAAAATCAATGTTATGGTGAAAATCGATGACCCCGGACCTGTCGAAAGTTCAAAAAATGGTCAATATTGATGACATTTTAACATTTAATCTTTTGACTTTATATGACTGGCGGATGTGAATTATTACTTTTTCAACTAAATAAGTGTGTTTAAAGTCATTTCTGTGCCTGAAATTGGTCAAAATTGAAGCTTCTAAGTAAGCAAAACTCTGTAAAAATGGCAATTTTGGTCACTGTGAGGGATCAAAAAGTGGTTATTCAACATGAGGCCCGATCCAAATGACATTTTAAATCATTTTTGGTGGAGCCCCAAAAATCTATTTTATGATGAAAAACGATGACCCCGGACCTGTCGAACGTTAAAAAAATGGTCAATATTGATGACATTTTAAAATTTAATCTTTTGACTTTAAATGACGGTTGGATGTGAATTATTACTTTTTCAACTAATATAAGTGTGTTTAAAGTCATTTCTGTGCCTGAAATTGGTCAAAATTGAAGCTTTTGAGTAATATAAAACTCTGTAAAAATGGCAAATTTGGTCACTGTGAGGGTTTAAAAAGTGGTGAATAAACATGAGGCGTGATCCCAATGACATTTTGAATCATTTTTGGTAGAGTAAAAAAAAATTTATTTTATGATATAAAACGATGACCCCGGACCTGTCGAACGTTCAAAAAAGTGGTCAATATTGATGAAATTTTACCATTTAATCTTTTGACTTTAAATGACTGGTGGATGTGAATTATTACTTTTTTAACTAAAATAAGTGTGTTTAAAGTCATTTCGGTGCCTGAAATTGGTCAAAATTGAAGCTTTTGAGTAAGCGAAAACTCTGTAAAAATGGCAATTTTGGTCACTGTGAAGGTTTGAAAAGTGGTTATTCAACATGAGGCGCGATCCCAATGACATTTTGAATCATTTTTGGTAGAGTCCAAAAAATCAATTTTATGATGAAAAATGATGACCCCGGACCTGTCAAACGTTCAAAAAATGGTCAATATTGATGAAAATGTAACATTTAATCTTTTGACTTTAAATGACTGGTGGATGTGAATTATTACTTTTTCAACTAAAATAAGTGTGTTTAAAGTCATTTCTGTGCCTGAAATTGGTCAAAATTGAAGCTATTGAGTAAGCGAAAACTCTGTAAAAATGGCAATTTTGGTCACTGTGAAGGTTTAAAAAGTGGTTATACAACATGAGGCCCGATCCAAATGACATTTTGAATCATTTTTGGTGGAGTCCAAAAAATCCATTTTATGATGAAAAACGATGACCCCAGACCTCTGGAACGCTCAAAAAACTGTCAATATTGATGACATTTTAACATTTAATCTTTGGACTTTAAATGACGGTTGGATGTGAATTATTACTTTTTCAACTAATATAAGTGTGTTTAAAGTCATTTCTGTGCCTGAAATTGGTCAAAACTGAAGCTTTTGAGTAAGCGAAAACTCTGTAAAAATAGCAATTTTGGTCACTGTGAGGGTTTAAAAAGTGGTTATTCAACATGAGGCGCGATCCCAATGACATTTTGAATAATTTTTGGTAGAGTCCAAAAAATCAATGTTATGGTGAAAATCGATGACCCCGGACCTGTCGAAAGTTCAAAAAATGGTCAATATTGATGACATTTTAACATTTAATCTTTTGACTTTATATGACTGGCGGATGTGAATTATTACTTTTTCAACTAAATAAGTGTGTTTAAAGTCATTTCTGTGCCTGAAATTGGTCAAAATTGAAGCTTCTAAGTAAGCAAAACTCTGTAAAAATGGCAATTTTGGTCACTGTGAGGGATCAAAAAGTGGTTATTCAACATGAGGCCCGATCCAAATGACATTTTAAATCATTTTTGGTGGAGCCCCAAAAATCTATTTTATGATGAAAAACGATGACCCCGGACCTGTCGAACGTTCAAAAAATGGTCAATATTGATGACATTTTAAAATTTAATCTTTTGACTTTAAATGACGGTTGGATGTGAATTATTACTTTTTCAACTAATATAAGTGTGTTTAAAGTCATTTCTGTGCCTGAAATTGGTCAAAATTGAAGCTTTTGAGTTAGAGAAAACTCTGTAAAAATGGCAAATTTGGTCACTGTGAGGGATTAAAAAGCGGTTATACAACATGAGGCCCGGTCCAAATGACATTTTGAGTCATTTTTGGTGGAGTCCAAAAAATCCATTTTATGATGAAAAACGATGACCCCGGACCTGTCGAACGTTCAAAAAATGGTCACTATTGATGACATTTTAACATTTAATCTTTTGACTTTAAATGACGGTTGGATGTGAATTATTACTTTTTCAACTAATATAAGTGTGTTTAAAGTCATTTCTGTGCCTGAAATTGGTCAAAATTGAAGCTTCTAAGTAAGCAAAACTCTGTAAAAATGGCAATTTTGGTCACTGTGAAGGTTTAAAAAGTGGTTATTCAACATGAGGCGCGATCCCAATGACATTTTGAATCATTTTTGGTAGAGTCCAAAAAATCAATTTTATGATGAAAAATGATGACCCCGCACCTGTCAAACGTTCAAAAAATGGTCAATATTGATGAAAATGTAACATTTAATCTTTTGACTTTAAATGACTGGTGGATGTGAATTATTACTTTTTCAACTAAAATAAGTGTGTTTAAAGTCATTTCTGTGCCTGAAATTGGTCAAAATTGAAGCTATTGAGTAAGCGAAAACTCTGTAAAAATGGCAATTTTGGTCACTGTGAAGGTTTAAAAAGTGGTTATTCAACATGAGGCGCGATCCCAATGACATTTTGAATCATTTTTGGTAGAGTCCAAAAAATCAATTTTATGGTGAAAAACGATGACCCCGGACCAGTCGAACGTTCAAAAAAGTGGTCAATATTGATGAAATTTTACCATTTAATCTTTTGACTTTAAATGACTGGTGGATGTGAATTATTACTTTTTCAACTAAAATAAGTGTGTTTAAAGTCATTTCTGTGCCTGAAATTGGTCAAAATTGAAGCTTTTGAGTAAGCGAAAACTCTGTAAAAATGGCAATTTTGGTCACTGTGAGGGTTTAAAAAGTGGTTATTTAACATGAGGCCCGATCCAAATGACATTTTGAATAATTTTTGGTAGAGTCCAAAAAATCAATTTTATGATGAAAAACGATGACCCCGGACCTGTCGAACGTTCAAAAAATGGTCAATATTGATGACATTTTAACATTTAATCTTTTGACTTTAAATGACTGGCGGATGTGAATTATTACTTTTTCAACGAAAATAAGTGTGTTTAAAGTCATTTCTGTGCCTGAAATTGGTCAAAATTGAAGCTTTTGAGTAAGCGAAAACTCTGTAAAAATAGAATTTTGGTCACTATGAGGGTTTAAAAAGTGGTTATTAAACATGAGGCGCGATCCCAATGACATTTTGAATCATTTTTGGTAGAGTCCAAAAAATCAATGTTATGGTGAAAAACGATGACCCCGGACCTGTCGAACGTTCAAAAAATGGTCAATATTGATGACATTTTAACATTTAATCTTTTGACTTTAAATGACGGTTGGATGTGAATTATTACTTTTTCAACTAATATAAGTGTGTTTAAAGTCATTTCTGTGCCTGAAATTGGTCAAAATTGAAGCTTTTGAGTAAGCGAAAACTCTGTAAAAATAGAATTTTGGTCACTGTGAGGGTTTAAAAAGTGGTTATTAAACATGAGGCGCGATCCCAATGACATTTTGAATCATTTTTGGTAGAGTCCAAAAAATCAATGTTATGGTGAAAAACGATGACCCCGGACCTGTCGAACGTTCAAAAAATGGTCAATATTGATGACATTTTAACATTTAATCTTTTGACTTTAAATGACTGGCGGATGTGAATTATTACTTTTTCAACTAAAATAAGTGTGTTTAAAGTCATTTCTGTGCCTGAAATTGGTCAAAATGGAAGCTTTTGAGTAAGCGAAAACTCTGTAAAAATGGCAATTTTGGTCACTGTGAGGGTTTAAAAAGTGGTTATTAAACATGAGGCGCGATCCCAATGACATTTTGAATCATTTTTGGTAGAGTCCAAAAATTCTATTTTATGGTGAAAAACGATGACCCCGGACCTGTCGAACGTTCAAAAAATGGTCAATATTGATGAAAATGTAACATTTAATCTTTTGACTTTAAATGACGGTTGGATGTGAATTATTACTTTTTCAACTAAAATAAGTGTGTTTAAAGTCATTTCTGTGCCTGAAATTGGTCAAAATTGAAGCTTCTAAGTAAGCAAAACTCGGTAAAAGTGTCAAATTTGGTCACTGTGAGGGTTTAAAAAGTGGTTATTAAACATGAGGCGTGATCCCAATGACATTTTGAATCATTTTTGGTAGAGTCCCAAAAAATTAATTTTATGATATAAAACGATGACCCCGGACCTGTCGAACGTTCAAAAAAGTGGTCAATATTGATGAAATTTTACCATTTAATCTTTTGACTTTAAATGACTGGTGGATGTGAATTATTACTTTTTTAACTAAAATAAGTGTGTTTAAAGTCATTTCTGTGCCTGAAATTGGTCAAAATTGAAGCTTTTGAGTAAGCGAAAACTCTGTAAAAATGGCAATTTTGGTCACTGTGAAGGTTTAAAAAGTGGTTATTCAACATGAGGCGCGATCCCAATGACATTTTGAATCATTTTTGGTAGAGTCCAAAAAATCAATTTTATGATGAAAAATGATGACCCCGGACCTGTCAAACGTTCAAAAAATGGTCAATATTGATGAAAATGTAACATTTAATCTTTTGACTTTAAATGACTGGTGGATGTGAATTATTACTTTTTCAACTAAAATAAGAGTGTTTAAAGTCATTTCTGTGCCTGAAATTGGTCAAAATTGAAGCTATTGAGTAAGCGAAAACTCTGTAAAAATGGCAATTTTGGTCACTGTGAAGGTTTAAAAAGTGGTTATACAACATGAGGCCCGATCCAAATGACATTTTGAATCATTTTTGGTGGAGTTCAAAAAATCAATTTTATGATGAAAAACGATGACCCCAGACCTCTGGAACGCTCAAAAAACTGTCAATATTGATGACATTTTAACATTTAATCTTTGGACTTTAAATGACGGTTGGATGTGAATTATTACTTTTTCAACTAATATAAGTGTGTTTAAAGTCATTTCTGTGCCTGAAATTGGTCAAAACTGAAGCTTTTGAGTAAGCGAAAACTCTGTAAAAATAGCAATTTTGGTCACTGTGAGGGTTTAAAAAGTGGTTATTCAACATGAGGCGCGATCCCAATGACATTTTGAATAATTTTTGGTAGAGTCCAAAAAATCAATGTTATGGTGAAAATCGATGACCCCGGACCTGTCGAAAGTTCAAAAAATGGTCAATATTGATGACATTTTAACATTTAATCTTTTGACTTTAAATGACTGGCGGATGTGAATTATTACTTTTTCAACTAAATAAGTGTGTTTAAAGTCATTTCTGTGCCTGAAATTGGTCAAAATTGAAGCTTCTAAGTAAGCAAAACTCTGTAAAAATGGCAATTTTGGTCACTGTGAGGGATTAAAAAGTGGTTATTCAACATGAGGCCCGATCCAAATGACATTTTAAATCATTTTTGGTGGAGCCCCAAAAATCTATTTTATGATGAAAAACGATGACCCCGGACCTGTCGAACGTTAAAAAAATGGTCAATATTGATGACATTTTAAAATTTAATCTTTTGACTTTAAATGACGGTTGGATGTGAATTATTACTTTTTCAACTAATATAAGTGTGTTTAAAGTCATTTCTGTGCCTGAAATTGGTCAAAATTGAAGCTTTTGAGTAATTGAAAACTCTGTAAAAATGGCAAATTTGGTCACTGTGAGGGTTTAAAAAGTGGTGAATAAACATGAGGCGTGATCCCAATGACATTTTGAATCATTTTTGGTAGAGTCCAAAAAAATCAATTTTTTGATGAAAAACGATGACCCCGGACCTGTCGAACGTTCAAAAACGTGGTCAATATTGATGACATTTTACCATTTAATCTTTTGACTTTAAATGACTGGTGGATGTGAATTATTACTTTTTCAACTAAAATAAGTGTGTTTAAAGTCATTTCTGTGCCTGAAATTGGTCAAAATTGAAGCGTTTGAGTTACAGAAAACTCTGTAAAAATGTCAATTTTGGTCACTGTGAAGGTTTAAAAAGTGGTTATTCAACATGAGGCGCGATCCCAATGACATTTTGAATCATTTTGGGTAGAGTCCAAAAAATCAATTTTATGGTGAAAAACGATAACCCCGGACCTGTCGAACGTTCAAAAAAGTGGTCAATATTGATGAAATTTTACCATTTAATCTTTTGACTTTAAATGAATGGTGGATGTGAATTATTACTTTTTCAACTAAAATAAGTGTGTTTAAAGTCTTTTCTGTGCCTGAAATTGGTCAAAATTGAAGCTTTTGAGTAAGCGAAAACTCTGTAAAAATGGCAATTTTGGTCACTGTGAGGGTTTAAAAAGTGGTTATTTAACATGAGGCCCGATCCAAATGACATTTTGAATAATTTTTGGTAGAGTCTAAAAAATCAATTTTATGATGAAAAACGATGACCCCGGACCTGTCAAACGTTCAAAAAATGGTCAATATTGATGAAAATGTAACATTTAATCTTTTGACTTTAAATGACGGTTGGATGTGAATTATTACATTTTCAACTAAAATAAGTGTGTTTAAAGTCATTTCTGTGCCTGAAATTGGTCAAAGTTGAAGCTTCTAAGTAAGCAAAACTCTGTAAAAATGGCAATTTTGGTCACTGTGAGGTATTAAAAAGTGGTTATACAACATGAGACCCGATCCAAATGACATTTTGAATCATTTTTGGTGGAGTCCAAAAAATCTATTTTATGATGAAAAACGATGACCCCCGGACCTGTCGAACGTTCAAAAAATGGTCAATATTGATGACATTTTAACATTTAATCTTTTGACTTTAAATGACTGGCAGATGTGAATTATTACTTTTTCAACTAATATAAGTGTGTTTAAAGTCATTTCTGTGCCTGAAATTGGTCAAAATTGAAGCTTTTGAGTTAGAGAAAACTCTGTAAAAATGGCAAATTTGGTCACTGTGAGGGTTTAAAAAGTGGTTATTCAACATGAGGCGCGATCCCAATGACATTTTGAATCATTTTTGGTAGAGTCCAAAAAATCAATTTTATGGTGAAAAACGATGACCCCGGACCTGTCGAACGTTCAAAAAAGTGGTCAATATTGATGACATTTTAACATTTAATCTTTTGACTTTAAATGACTGGCGGATGTGAATTATTACTTTTTCAACTAAAATAAGTGTGTTTAAAGTCATTTCTGTGCCTGAAATTGGTCAAAATTGAAGCTTTTGAGTAAGCGAAAACTCTGTAAAAATAGAATTTTGGTCACTGTGAGGGTTTAAAAAGTGGTTATTAAACATGAGGCGCGATCCCAATGACATTTTGAATCATTTTTGGTAGAGTCCAAAAAATCAATGTTATGGTGAAAAACGATGACCCCGGACCTGTCGAACGTTCAAAAAATGGTCAATATTGATGACATTTTAACATTTAATCTTTTGACTTTAAATGACGGTTGGATGTGAATTATTACTTTTTCAACTAATATAAGTGTGTTTAAAGTCATTTCTGTGCCTGAAATTGGTCAAAATTGAAGCTTTTGAGTAAGCGAAAACTCTGTAAAAATAGAATTTTGGTCACTGTGAGGGTTTAAAAAGTGGTTATTAAACATGAGGCGCGATCCCAATGACATTTTGAATCATTTTTGGTAGAGTCCAAAAAATCAATGTTATGGTGAAAAACGATGACCCCGGACCTGTCGAACTTTCAAAAAATGGTCAATATTGATGACATTTTAACATTTAATCTTTTGACTTTAAATGACTGGCGGATGTGAATTATTACTTTTTCAACTAAAATAAGTGTGTTTAAAGTCATTTCTGTGCCTGAAATTGGTCAAAATGGAAGCTTTTGAGTAAGCGAAAACTCTGTAAAAATGGCAATTTTGGTCACTGTGAGGGTTTAAAAAGTGGTTATTAAACATGAGGCGCGATCCCAATGACATTTTGAATCATTTTTGGTAGAGTCCAAAAATTCTATTTTATGGTGAAAAACGATGACCCCGGACCTGTCGAACGTTCCAAAAATGGTCAATATTGATGAAAATGTAACATTTAATCTTTTGACTTTAAATGACGGTTGGATGTGAATTATTACTTTTTCAACTAAAATAAGTGTGTTTAAAGTCATTTCTGTGCCTGAAATTGGTCAAAATTGAAGCTTCTAAGTAAGCAAAGCTCGGTAAAAGTGTCAAATTTGGTCACTGTGAGGGTTTAAAAAGTGGTTATTAAACATGAGGCGTGATCCCAATGACATTTTGAATCATTTTTGGTAGAGTCAAAAAAAATTAATTTTATGATATAAAACGATGACCCCGGACCTGTCGAACGTTCAAAAAAGTGGTCAATATTGATGAAATTTTACCATTTAATCTTTTGACTTTAAATGACTGGTGGATGTGAATTATTACTTTTTTAACTAAAATAAGTGTGTTTAAAGTCATTTCGGTGCCTGAAATTGGTCAACATTGAAGCTTTTGAGTAAGCGAAAACTCTGTAAAAATGGCAATTTTGGTCACTGTGAAGGTTTGAAAAGTGGTTATTCAACATGAGGCGCGATCCCAATGACATTTTGAATCATTTTTGGTAGAGTCCAAAAAATCAATGTTATGGTGAAAATCGATGACCCCGGTCTTGTCGAAAGTTCAAAAAATGGTCAATATTGATGACATTTTAACATTTAATCTTTTGACTTTAAATGACTGGCGGATGTGAATTATTACTTTTTCAACTAAATAAGTGTGTTTAAAGTCATTTCTGTGCCTGAAATTGGTCAAAATTGAAGCTTCTAAGTAAGCAAAACTCTGTAAAAATGGCAATTTTGGTCACTGTGAGGGATTAAAAAGTGGTTATTCAACATGAGGCCCGATCCAAATGACATTTTAAATCATTTTTGGTGGAGCCCCAAAAATCTATTTTATGATGAAAAACGATGACCCCGGACCTGTCGAACGTTCAAAAACGTGGTCAATATTGATGACATTTTACCATTTAATCTTTTGACTTTAAATGACTGGTGGATGTGAATTATTACTTTTTCAACTAAAATAAGTGTGTTTAAAGTCATTTCTGTGCCTGAAATTGGTCAAAATTGAAGCGTTTGAGTTACAGAAAACTCTGTAAAAATGTCAATTTTGGTCACTGTGAAGGTTTAAAAAGTGGTTATTCAACATGAGGCGTGATCCCAATGACATTTTGAGTCATTTTTGGTGGAGTCCAAAAAAATCAATTTTATGATGAAAAACGATGACCCCCGGACCTGTCGAACATTCAAAAAATGGTCAATATTGATTACATTTTAACATTTAATCTTTTGACTTTAAATGTCGGTTGGATGTGAATTATTACTTTTTCAACTAATATAAGTGTGTTTAAAGTCATTTCTGTGCCTGAAATTGGTCAAAATTGAAGCTTTTGAGTAATTGAAAACTCTGTAAAAATGGCAAATTTGGTCACTGTGAGGGTTTAAAAAGTGGTGAATAAACATGAGGCGTGATCCCAATGACATTTTGAATCATTTTTGGTAGAGTCCAAAAAAATCAATTTTTTGATGAAAAACTATGACCCCGGACCTGTCGAACGTTCAAAAACGTGGTCAATATTGATGACATTTTACCATTTAATCTTTTGACTTTAAATGACTGGTGGATGTGAATTATTACTTTTTCAACTAAAATAAGTGTGTTTAAAGTCATTTCTGTGCCTGAAATTGGTCAAAATTGAAGCGTTTGAGTTACAGAAAACTCTGTAAAAATGTCAATTTTGGTCACTGTGAAGGTTTAAAAAGTGGTTATTCAACATGAGGCGCGATCCCAATGACATTTTGAATCATTTTATGTAGAGTCCAAAAAATCAATTTTATGGTGAAAAACGATAACCCCGGACCTGTCGAACGTTCAAAAAAGTGGTCAATATTGATGAAATTTTACCATTTAATCTTTTGACTTTAAATGAATGGTGGATGTGAATTATTACTTTTTCAACTAAAATAAGTGTGTTTACAGTCATTTCTGTGCCTGAAATTGGTCAAAATTGAAGCTTTTGAGTAAGCGAAAACTCTGTAAAAATGGCAATTTTGGTCACTGTGAGGGTTTAAAAAGTGGTTATTTAACATGAGGCCCGATCCAAATGACATTTTGAATAATTTTTGGTAGAGTCTAAAAAATCAATTTTATGATGAAAAACGATGACCCCGGACCTGTCAAACGTTCAAAAAATGGTCAATATTGATGAAAATGTAACATTTAATCTTTTGACTTTAAATGACGGTTGGATGTGAATTATTACATTTTCAACTAAAATAAGTGTGTTTAAAGTCATTTCTGTGCCTGAAATTGGTCAAAGTTGAAGCTTCTAAGTAAGCAAAACTCTGTAAAAATGGCAATTTTGGTCACTGTGAGGTATTAAAAAGTGGTTATACAACATGAGACCCGATCCAAATGACATTTTGAATCATTTTTGGTGGAGTCCAAAAAATCTATTTTATGATGAAAAACGATGACCCCCGGACCTGTCGAACGTTCAAAAAATGGTCAATATTGATGACATTTTAACATTTAATCTTTTGACTTTAAATGACTGGCAGATGTGAATTATTACTTTTTCAACTAATATAAGTGTGTTTAAAGTCATTTCTGTGCCTGAAATTGGTCAAAATTGAAGCTTTTGAGTTAGAGAAAACTCTGTAAAAATGGCAAATTTGGTCACTGTGAGGGTTTAAAAAGTGGTTATTCAACATGAGGCGCGATCCCAATGACATTTTGAATCATTTTTGGTAGAGTCCAAAAAATCAATTTTATGGTGAAAAACGATGACCCCGGACCTGTCGAACGTTCAAAAAAGTGGTCAATATTGATGACATTTTAACATTTAATCTTTTGACTTTAAATGACTGGCGGATGTGAATTATTACTTTTTCAACTAAATAAGTGTGTTTAAAGTCATTTCTGTGCCTGAAATTGGTCAAAATTGAAGCTTCTAAGTAAGCAAAGCTCTGTAAAAATGGCAATTTTGGTCACTGTGAGGGATTAAAAAGTGGTTATTCAACATGAGGCCCGATCCAAATGACATTTTAAATCATTTTTGGTGGAGCCCCAAAAATCTATTTTATGATGAAAAACGATGACCCCGGACCTGTCGAACGTTAAAAAAATGGTCAATATTGATGACATTTTAAAATTTAATCTTTTGACTTTAAATGACGGTTGGATGTGAATTATTACTTTTTCAACTAATATAAGTGTGTTTAAAGTCATTTCTGTGCCTGAAATTGGTCAAAATTGAAGCTTTTGAGTAATTGAAAACTCTGTAAAAATGGCAAATTTGGTCACTGTGAGGGTTTAAAAAGTGGTGAATAAACATGAGGCGCGATCCCAATGACATTTTGAATCATTTTGGGTAGAGTCCAAAAAATCAATTTTATGGTGAAAAACGATAACTTCGGACCTGTCGAACGTTCAAAAAAGTGGTCAATATTGATGAAATTTTACCATTTAATCTTTTGACTTTAAATGAATGGTGGATGTGAATTATTACTTTTTCAACTAAAATAAGTGTGTTTAAAGTCATTTCTGTGCCTGAAATTGGTCAAAATTGAAGCTTTTGAGTAAGCGAAAACTCTGTAAAAATGGCAATTTTGGTCACTGTGAGGGTTTAAAAAGTGGTTATTTAACATGAGGCCCGATCCAAATGACATTTTGAATAATTTTTGGTAGAGTCTAAAAAATCAATTTTATGATGAAAAACGATGACCCCGGACCTGTCAAACGTTCAAAAAATGGTCAATATTGATGAAAATGTAACATTTAATCTTTTGACTTTAAATGACGGTTGGATGTGAATTATTACTTTTTCAACTAAAATAAGTGTGTTTAAAGTCATTTCTGTGCCTGAAATTGGTCAAAATGGAAGCTTCTAAGTAAGCAAAACTCTGTAAAAATGGCAATTTTGATCACTGTGAGGGTTTAAAAAGTGGTTATTAAACATGAGGCGCGATCCAAATGACATTTTGAATCATTTTTGGTAGAGTCCAAAAAAATTAATTTTATGATATAAAATGATGACCCCGGACCTGTCGAACGTTCAAAAAATGGTCAATATTGATGAAAATGTAACATTTAATCTTTTGACTTTAAATGACGGTTGGATGTGAATTATTACTTTTTCAACTAAAATAAGTGTGTTTAAAGTCATTTCTGTGCCTGAAATTGGTCAAAATTGAAGCTTCTAAGTAAGCAAAACTCTGTAAAAATGGCAATTTTTGTCACTGTGAGGGATTAAAAAGTGGTTATACAACATGAGGCCCGGTCCAAATGACATTTTGAGTCATTTTTGGTGGAGTCAAAAAAATCCATTTTATGATGAAAAACGATGACCCCGGACCTGTCGAACGTACAAAAAAATTGTCAATATTGATGACATTTTAACATTTAATCTTTTGACTTTAAATGACGGTTGGATGTGAATTATTACTTTTTCAACTAATATAAGTGTGTTTAAAGTCATTTCTGTGCCTGAAATTGGTCAAAATTGAAGCTTTTGAGTAAGCGAAAACTCTGTAAAAATAGCAATTTTGGTCACTGTGAGGGTTTAAAAAGTGGTTATTAAACATGAGGCGCGATCCCAATGACATTTTGAATCATTTTTGGTAGAGTCCAAAAAATCAATGTTATGGTGAAAAACGATGACCTGTCGAACGTTCAAAAAAGTGGTCAATATTGATGAAATTTTACCATTTAATCTTTTGACTTTAAATGAATGGTGGATGTGAATTATTACTTTATCAACTAAAATAAGTGTGTTTAAAGTCATTTCTGTGCCTGAAATTGGTCAAAATTGAAGCTTTTGAGTAAGCGAAAACTCTGTAAAAATGGCAATTTTGGTCACTGTGAAGGTTTAAAAAGTGGTTATTCAACATGAGGCGCGATCCCAATGACATTTTGAATCATTTTTGGTAGAGTCCAAAAAATCAATTTTATGATGAAAAATGATGACCCCGGACCTGTCAAACGTTCAAAAAATGGTCAATATTGATGAAAATGTAACATTTAATCTTTTGACTTTAAATGACTGGTGGATGTGAATTATTACTTTTTCAACTAAAATAAGTGTGTTTAAAGTCATTTCTGTGCCTGAAATTGGTCAAAATTGAAGCTATTGAGTAAGCGAAAACTCTGTAAAAATGGCAATTTTGGTCACTGTGAAGGTTTAAAAAGTGGTTATACAACATGAGGCCCGATCCAAATGACATTTTGAATCATTTTTGGTGGAGTTCAAAAAATCAATTTTATGATGAAAAACGATGACCCCAGACCTCTGGAACGCTCAAAAAACTGTCAATATTGATGACATTTTAACATTTAATCTTTGGACTTTAAATGACGGTTGGATGTGAATTATTACTTTTTCAACTAATATAAGTGTGTTTAAAGTCATTTCTGTGCCTGAAATTGGTCAAAACTGAAGCTTTTGAGTAAGCGAAAACTCTGTAAAAATAGCAATTTTGGTCACTGTGAGGGTTTAAAAAGTGGTTATTCAACATGAGGCGCGATCCCAATGACATTTTGAATAATTTTTGGTAGAGTCCAAAAAATCAATGTTATGGTGAAAATCGATGACCCCGGACCTGTCGAAAGTTCAAAAAATGGTCAATATTGATGACATTTTAACATTTAATCTTTGGACTTTAAATGACGGTTGGATGTGAATTATTACTTTTTCAACTAAATAAGTGTGTTTAAAGTCATTTCTGTGCCTGAAATTGGTCAAAATTGAAGCGTTTGAGTTACAGAAAACTCTGTAAAAATGTCAATTTTGGTCACTGTGAAGGTTTTAAAAGTGGTTATTCAACATGAGGCGCGATCCCAATGACATTTTGAATCATTTTGGGTAGAGTCCAAAAAATCAATTTTATGGTGAAAAACGATAACCCCGGACCTGTCGAACGTTCAAAAAAGTGGTCAATATTGATGAAATTTTACCATTTAATCTTTTGACTTTAAATGAATGGTGGATGTGAATTATTACTTTTTCAACTAAAATAAGTGTGTTTAAAGTCATTTCTGTGCCTGAAATTGGTCAAAATTGAAGCTTTTGAGTAAGCGAAAACTCTGTAAAAATGGCAATTTTGGTCACTGTGAGGGTTTAAAAAGTGGTTATTTAACATGAGGCCCGATCCAAATGACATTTTGAATAATTTTTGGTAGAGTCTAAAAAATCAATTTTATGATGAAAAACGATGACCCCGGACCTGTCAAACGTTCAAAAAATGGTCAATATTGATGAAAATGTAACATTTAATCTTTTGACTTTAAATGACGGTTGGATGTGAATTATTACATTTTCAACTAAAATAAGTGTGTTTAAAGTCATTTCTGTGCCTGAAATTGGTCAAAGTTGAAGCTTCTAAGTAAGCAAAACTCTGTAAAAATGGCAATTTTGGTCACTGTGAGGTATTAAAAAGTGGTTATACAACATGAGGCCCGATCCAAATGACATTTTGAATCATTTTTGGTGGAGTCCAAAAAATCTATTTTATGATGAAAAACGATGACCCCCGGACCTGTCGAACGTTCAAAAAATGGTCAATATTGATGACATTTTAACATTTAATCTTTTGACTTTAAATGACTGGCAGATGTGAATTATTACTTTTTCAACTAATATAAGTGTGTTTAAAGTCATTTCTGTGCCTGAAATTGGTCAAAATTGAAGCTTTTGAGTTAGAGAAAACTCTGTAAAAATGGCAAATTTGGTCACTGTGAGGGTTTAAAAAGTGGTTATTCAACATGAGGCGCGATCCCAATGACATTTTGAATCATTTTTGGTAGAGTCCAAAAAATCAATTTTATGGTGAAAAACGATGACCCCGGACCTGTCGAACGTTCAAAAAAGTGGTCAATATTGATGACATTTTAACATTTAATCTTTTGACTTTAAATGACTGGCGGATGTGAATTATTACTTTTTCAACTAAAATAAGTGTGTTTAAAGTCATTTCTGTGCCTGAAATTGGTCAAAATTGAAGCTTTTGAGTAAGCGAAAACTCTGTAAAAATAGAATTTTGGTCACTGTGAGGGTTTAAAAAGTGGTTATTAAACATGAGGCGCGATCCCAATGACATTTTGAATCATTTTTGGTAGAGTCCAAAAAATCAATGTTATGGTGAAAAACGATGACCCCGGACCTGTCGAACGTTCAAAAAATGGTCAATATTGATGACATTTTAACATTTAATCTTTTGACTTTAAATGACGGTTGGATGTGAATTATTACTTTTTCAACTAATATAAGTGTGTTTAAAGTCATTTCTGTGCCTGAAATTGGTCAAAATTGAAGCTTTTGAGTAAGCGAAAACTCTGTAAAAATAGAATTTTGGTCACTGTGAGGGTTTAAAAAGTGGTTATTAAACATGAGGCGCGATCCCAATGACATTTTGAATCATTTTTGGTAGAGTCCAAAAAATCAATGTTATGGTGAAAAACGATGACCCCGGACCTGTCGAACTTTCAAAAAATGGTCAATATTGATGACATTTTAACATTTAATCTTTTGACTTTAAATGACTGGCGGATGTGAATTATTACTTTTTCAACTAAAATAAGTGTGTTTAAAGTCATTTCTGTGCCTGAAATTGGTCAAAATGGAAGCTTTTGAGTAAGAGAAAACTCTGTAAAAATGGCAATTTTGGTCACTGTGAGGGTTTAAAAAGTGGTTATTAAACATGAGGCGCGATCCCAATGACATTTTGAATCATTTTTGGTAGAGTCCAAAAATTCTATTTTATGGTGAAAAACGATGACCCCGGACCTGTCGAACGTTCCAAAAATGGTCAATATTGATGAAAATGTAACATTTAATCTTTTGACTTTAAATGACGGTTGGATGTGAATTATTACTTTTTCAACTAAAATAAGTGTGTTTAAAGTCATTTCTGTGCCTGAAATTGGTCAAAATTGAAGCTTCTAAGTAAGCAAAGCTCGGTAAAAGTGTCAAATTTGGTCACTGTGAGGGTTTAAAAAGTGGTTATTAAACATGAGGCGTGATCCCAATGACATTTTGAATCATTTTTGGTAGAGTCAAAAAAATGTAATTTTATGATATAAAACGATGACCCCGGACCTGTCGAACGTTCAAAAAAGTGGTCAATATTGATGAAATTTTACCATTTAATCTTTTGACTTTAAATGACTGGTGGATGTGAATTATTACTTTTTTAACTAAAATAAGTGTGTTTAAAGTCATTTCGGTGCCTGAAATTGGTCAAAATTGAAGCTTTTGAGTAAGCGAAAACTCTGTAAAAATGGCAATTTTGGTCACTGTGAAGGTTTGAAAAGTGGTTATTCAACATGAGGCGCGATCCCAATGACATTTTGAATCATTTTTGGTAGAGTCCAAAAAATCAATTTTATGATGAAAAATGATGACCCCGGACCTGTCAAACGTTCAAAAAATGGTCAATATTGATGAAAATGTAACATTTAATCTTTTGACTTTAAATGACTGGTGGATGTGAATTATTACTTTTTCAACTAAAATAAGTGTGTTTAAAGTCATTTCTGTGCCTGAAATTGGTCAAAATTGAAGCTATTGAGTAAGCGAAAACTCTGTAAAAATGGCAATTTTGGTCACTGTGAAGGTTTAAAAAGTGGTTATACAACATGAGGCCCGATCCAAATGACATTTTGAATCATTTTTGGTGGAGTCCAAAAAATCCATTTTATGATGAAAAACGATGACCCCAGACCTCTGGAACGCTCAAAAAACTGTCAATATTGATGACATTTTAACATTTAATCTTTGGACTTTAAATGACGGTTGGATGTGAATTATTACTTTTTCAACTAATATAAGTGTGTTTAAAGTCATTTCTGTGCCTGAAATTGGTCAAAACTGAAGCTTTTGAGTAAGCGAAAACTCTGTAAAAATAGCAATTTTGGTCACTGTGAGGGTTTAAAAAGTGGTTATTCAACATGAGGCGCGATCCCAATGACATTTTGAATAATTTTTGGTAGAGTCCAAAAAATCAATGTTATGGTGAAAATCGATGACCCCGGTCCTGTCGAAAGTTCAAAAAATGGTCAATATTGATGACATTTTAACATTTAATCTTTTGACTTTAAATGACTGGCGGATGTGAATTATTACTTTTTCAACTAAATAAGTGTGTTTAAAGTCATTTCTGTGCCTGAAATTGGTCAAAATTGAAGCTTCTAAGTAAGCAAAACTCTGTAAAAATGGCAATTTTGGTCACTGTGAGGGATTAAAAAGTGGTTATTCAACATGAGGCCCGATCCAAATGACATTTTAAATCATTTTTGGTGGAGCCCCAAAAATCTATTTTATGATGAAAAACGATGACCCCGGACCTGTCGAACGTTAAAAAAATGGTCAATATTGATGACATTTTAAAATTTAATCTTTTGACTTTAAATGACGGTTGGATGTGAATTATTACTTTTTCAACTAATATAAGTGTGTTTAAAGTCATTTCTGTGCCTGAAATTGGTCAAAATTGAAGCTTTTGAGTAATTGAAAACTCTGTAAAAATGGCAAATTTGGTCACTGTGAGGGTTTAAAAAGTGGTGAATAAACATGAGGCGTGATCCCAATGACATTTTGAATCATTTTTGGTAGAGTCCAAAAAAATCAATTTTATGATGAAAAACGATGACCCCGGACCTGTCGAACGTTCAAAAACGTGGTCAATATTGATGACATTTTACCATTTAATCTTTTGACTTTAAATGACTGGTGGATGTAAATTATTACTTTTTCAACTAAAATAAGTGTGTTTAAAGTCATTTCTGTGCCTGAAATTGGTCAAAATTGAAGCGTTTGAGTTACAGAAAACTCTGTAAAAATGTCAATTTTGGTCACTGTGAAGGTTTAAAAAGTGGTTATTCAACATGAGGCGCGATCCCAATGACATTTTGAATCATTTTGGGTAGAGTCCAAAAAATCAATTTTATGGTGAAAAACGATAACCCCGGACCTGTCGAACGTTCAAAAAAGTGGTCAATATTGATGAAATTTTACCATTTAATCTTTTGACTTTAAATGAATGGTGGATGTGAATTATTACTTTTTCAACTAAAATAAGTGTGTTTAAAGTCATTTCTGTGCCTGAAATTGGTCAAAATTGAAGCTTTTGAGTAAGCGAAAACTCTGTAAAAATGGCAATTTTGGTCACTGTGAGGGTTTAAAAAGTGGTTATTTAACATGAGGCCCGATCCAAATGACATTTTGAATAATTTTTGGTAGAGTCTAAAAAATCAATTTTATGATGAAAAACGATGACCCCGGAACTGTCAAACGTTCAAAAAATGGTCAATATTGATGAAAATGTAACATTTAATCTTTTGACTTTAAATGACGGTTGGATGTGAATTATTACTTTTTCAACTAATATAAGTGTGTTTAAAGACATTTCTGTGCCTGAAATTGGTCAAAATTGAAGCTTCTAAGTAAGCAAAACTCTGTAAAAATGGCAATTTTTGTCACTGTGAGGGATTAAAAAGTGGTTATACAACATGAGGCCTGGTCCAAATGACATTTTGAGTCATTTTTGGTGGAGTCAAATAAATCCATTTTATGATGAAAAACGATGACCCCGGACCTGTCGAACATACAAAAAATTGTCAATATTGATGACATTTTAACATTTAATCTTTTGACTTTAAATGACGGTTGGATGTGAATTATTACTTTTTCAACTAATATAAGTGTGTTTAAAGTCATTTCTGTGCCTGAAATTGGTCAAAATTGAAGCTTTTGAGTAAGCGAAAACTCTGTAAAAATAGCAATTTTGGTCACTGTGAGGGTTTAAAAAGTGGTTATTAAACATGAGGCTCGATCCTAATGACATTTTGAATCATTTTTGGTAGAGTCCAAAAAATCAATGTTATGGTGAAAAACGATGACCTGTCGAACGTTTAAAAAAGTGGTCAATATTCGATGAAATTTTACCATTTAATCTTTTGACTTTAAATGAATGGTGGATGTGAATTATTACTTTTTCAACTAAAATAAGTGTGTTTAAAGTCATTTCTGTGCCTGAAATTGGTCAAAATTGAAGCTTTTGAGTAAGCGAAAACTCTGTAAAAATGGCAATTTTGGTCACTGTGAGGGTTTAAAAAGTGGTTATTTAACATGAGGCCCGATCCAAATGACATTTTGAATAATTTTTGGTAGAGTCTAAAAAATCAATTTTATGATGAAAAACGATGACCCCGGACCTGTCAAACGTTCAAAAAATGGTCAATATTGATGAAAATGTAACATTTAATCTTTTGACTTTAAATGACGGTTGGATGTGAATTATTACTTTTTCAACTAAAATAAGTGTGTTTAAAGTCATTTCTGTGCCTGAAATTGGTCAAAGTTGAAGCTTCTAAGTAAGCAAAACTCTGTAAAAATGGCAATTTTGGTCACTGTGAGGTATTAAAAAGTGGTTATACAACATGAGGCCCGATCCAAATGACATTTTGAATCATTTTTGGTGGAGTCCAAAAAATCTATTTTATGATGAAAAACGATGACCCCCGGACCTGTCGAACGTTCAAAAAATGGTCAATATTGATGACATTTTAACATTTAATCTTTTGACTTTAAATGACTGGCAGATGTGAATTATTACTTTTTCAACTAATATAAGTGTGTTTAAAGTCATTTCTGTGCCTGAAATTGGTCAAAATTGAAGCTTTTGAGTTAGAGAAAACTCTGTAAAAATGGCAAATTTGGTCACTGTGAGGGTTTAAAAAGTGGTTATTCAACATGAGGCGCGATCCCAATGACATTTTGAATCATTTTTGGTAGAGTCCAAAAAATCAATTTTATGGTGAAAAACGATGACCCCGGACCTGTCGAACGTTCAAAAAAGTGGTCAATATTGATGACATTTTAACATTTAATCTTTTGACTTTAAATGACTGGCGGATGTGAATTATTACTTTTTCAACTAAAATAAGTGTGTTTAAAGTCATTTCTGTGCCTGAAATTGGTCAAAATTGAAGCTTTTGAGTAAGCGAAAACTCTGTAAAAATAGAATTTTGGTCACTGTGAGGGTTTAAAAAGTGGTTATTAAACATGAGGCGCGATCCCAATGACATTTTGAATCATTTTTGGTAGAGTCCAAAAAATCAATGTTATGGTGAAAAACGATGACCCCGGACCTGTCGAACGTTCAAAAAATGGTCAATATTGATGACATTTTAACATTTAATCTTTTGACTTTAAATGACGGTTGGATGTGAATTATTACTTTTTCAACTAATATAAGTGTGTTTAAAGTCATTTCTGTGCCTGAAATTGGTCAAAATTGAAGCTTTTGAGTAAGCGAAAACTCTGTAAAAATAGAATTTTGGTCACTGTGAGGGTTTAAAAAGTGGTTATTAAACATGAGGCGCGATCCCAATGACATTTTGAATCATTTTTGGTAGAGTCCAAAAAATCAATGTTATGGTGAAAAACGATGACCCCGGACCTGTCGAACTTTCAAAAAATGGTCAATATTGATGACATTTTAACATTTAATCTTTTGACTTTAAATGACTGGCGGATGTGAATTATTACTTTTTCAACTAAAATAGGTGTGTTTAAAGTCATTTCTGTGCCTGAAATTGGTCAAAATGGAAGCTTTTGAGTAAGCGAAAACTCTGTAAAAATGGCAATTTTGGTCACTGTGAGGGTTTAAAAAGTGGTTATTAAACATGAGGCGCGATCCCAATGACATTTTGAATCATTTTTGGTTGAGTCCAAAAATTCTATTTTATGGTGAAAAACGATGACCCCGGACCTGTCGAACGTTCCAAAAATGGTCAATATTGATGAAAATGTAACATTTAATCTTTTGACTTTAAATGACGGTTGGATGTGAATTATTACTTTTTCAACTAAAATAAGTGTGTTTAAAGTCATTTCTGTGCCTGAAATTGGTCAAAATTGAAGCTTCTAAGTAAGCAAAACTCGGTAAAAGTGTCAAATTTGGTCACTGTGAGGGTTTAAAAAGTGGTTATTAAACATGAGGCGTGATCCCAATGACATTTTGAATCATTTTTGGTAGAGTCAAAAAAAATTAATTTTATGATATAAAACGATGACCCCGGACCTGTCGAACGTTCAAAAAAGTGGTCAATATTGATGAAATTTTACCATTTAATCTTTTGACTTTAAATGACTGGTGGATGTGAATTATTACTTTTTTAACTAAAATAAGTGTGTTTAAAGTCATTTCGGTGCCTGAAATTGGTCAAAATTGAAGCTTTTGAGTAAGCGAAAACTCTGTAAAAATGGCAATTTTGGTCACTGTGAAGGTTTGAAAAGTGGTTATTCAACATGAGGCGCGATCCCAATGACATTTTGAATCATTTTTGGTAGAGTCCAAAAAATCAATTTTATGATGAAAAATGATGACCCCGGACCTGTCAAACGTTCAAAAAATGGTCAATATTGATGAAAATGTAACATTTAATCTTTTGACTTTAAATGACTGGTGGATGTGAATTATTACTTTTTCAACTAAAATAAGTGTGTTTAAAGTCATTTCTGTGCCTGAAATTGGTCAAAATTGAAGCTATTGAGTAAGCGAAAACTCTGTAAAAATGGCAATTTTGGTCACTGTGAAGGTTTAAAAAGTGGTTATACAACATGAGGCCCGATCCAAATGACATTTTGAATCATTTTTGGTGGAGTCCAAAAAATCCATTTTATGATGAAAAACGATGACCCCAGACCTCTGGAACGCTCAAAAAACTGTCAATATTGATGACATTTTAACATTTAATCTTTGGACTTTAAATGACGGTTGGATGTGAATTATTACTTTTTCAACTAATATAAGTGTGTTTAAAGTCATTTCTGTGCCTGAAATTGGTCAAAACTGAAGCTTTTGAGTAAGCGAAAACTCTGTAAAAATAGCAATTTTGGTCACTGTGAGGGTTTAAAAAGTGGTTATTCAACATGAGGCGCGATCCCAATGACATTTTGAATAATTTTTGGTAGAGTCCAAAAAATCAATGTTATGGTGAAAATCGATGACCCCGGACCTGTCGAAAGTTCAAAAAATGGTCAATATTGATGACATTTTAACATTTAATCTTTTGACTTTAAATGACTGGCGGATGTGAATTATTACTTTTTCAACTAAATAAGTGTGTTTAAAGTCATTTCTGTGCCTGAAATTGGTCAAAATTGAAGCGTTTGAGTTACAGAAAACTCTGTAAAAATGTCAATTTTGGTCACTGTGAAGGTTTAAAAAGTGGTTATTCAACATGAGGCGCGATCCCAATGACATTTTGAATCATTTTGGGTAGAGTCCAAAAAATCAATTTTATGGTGAAAAACGATAACCCCGGACCTGTCGAACGTTCAAAAAAGTGGTCAATATTGATGAAATTTTACCATTTAATCTTTTGACTTTAAATGAATGGTGGATGTGAATTATTACTTTTTCAACTAAAATAAGTGTGTTTAAAGTCATTTCTGTGCCTGAAATTGGTCAAAATTGAAGCTTTTGAGTAAGCGAAAACTCTGTAAAAATGGCAATTTTGGTCACTGTGAGGGTTTAAAAAGTGGTTATTTAACATGAGGCCCGATCCAAATGACATTTTGAATAATTTTTGGTAGAGTCTAAAAAATCAATTTTATGATGAAAAACGATGACCCCGGACCTGTCAAACGTTCAAAAAATGGTCAATATTGATGAAAATGTAACATTTAATCTTTTGACTTTAAATGACGGTTGGATGTGAATTATTACTTTTTCAACTAAAATAAGTGTGTTTAAAGTCATTTCTGTGCCTAAAATTGGTCAAAATTGAAGCTTCTAAGTAAGCAAAACTCTGTAAAAATGGCAATTTTTGTCACTGTGAGGGATTAAAAAGTGGTTATACAACATGAGGCCCGGTCCAAATGACATTTTGAGTCATTTTTGGTGGAGTCAAAAAAATCCATTTTATGATGAAAAACGATGACCCCGGACCTGTCGAACGTACAAAAAATTGTCAATATTGATGACATTTTAACATTTAATCTTTTGACTTTAAATGACGGTTGGATGTGAATTATTACTTTTTCAACTAATATAAGTGTGTTTAAAGTCATTTCTGTGCCTGAAATTGGTCAAAATTGAAGCTTTTGAGTAAGCGAAAACTCTGTAAAAATAGCAATTTTGGTCACTGTCAGGGTTTAAAAAGTGGTTATTAAACATGAGGCGCGATCCCAATGACATTTTGAATCATTTTTGGTAGAGTCCAAAAAATCAATGTTATGGTGAAAAACGATGACCTGTCGAACGTTCAAAAAAGTGGTCAATATTGATGAAATTTTACCATTTAATCTTTTGACTTTAAATGAATGGTGGATGTGAATTATTACTTTATCAACTAAAATAAGTGTGTTTAAAGTCATTTCTGTGCCTGAAATTGGTCAAAATTGAAGCTTTTGAGTAAGCGAAAACTCTGTAAAAATGGCAATTTTGGTCACTGTGAAGGTTTAAAAAGTGGTTATTCAACATGAGGCGCGATCCCAATGACATTTTGAATCATTTTTGGTAGAGTCCAAAAAATCAATTTTATGATGAAAAATGATGACCCCGGACCTGTCAAACGTTCAAAAAATGGTCAATATTGATGAAAATGTAACATTTAATCTTTTGACTTTAAATGACTGGTGGATGTGAATTATTACTTTTTCAACTAAAATAAGTGTGTTTAAAGTCATTTCTGTGCCTGAAATTGGTCAAAATTGAAGCTATTGAGTGAGCGAAAACTCTGTAAAAATGGCAATTTTGGTCACTGTGAAGGTTTAAAAAGTGGTTATACAACATGAGGCCCGATCCAAATGACATTTTGAATCATTTTTGGTGGAGTTCAAAAAATCTATTTTATGATGAAAAACGATGACCCCAGACCTCTGGAACGCTCAAAAAACTGTCAATATTGATGACATTTTAACATTTAATCTTTGGACTTTAAATGACGGTTGGATGTGAATTATTACTTTTTCAACTAATATAAGTGTGTTTAAAGTCATTTCTGTGCCTGAAATTGGTCAAAACTGAAGCTTTTGAGTAAGCGAAAACTCTGTAAAAATAGCAATTTTGGTCACTGTGAGGGTTTAAAAAGTGGTTATTCAACATGAGGCGCGATCCCAATGACATTTTGAATAATTTTTGGTAGAGTCCAAAAAATCAATGTTATGGTGAAAATCGATGACCCCGGACCTGTCGAAAGTTCAAAAAATGGTCAATATTGATGACATTTTAACATTTAATCTTTGGACTTTAAATGACGGTTGGATGTGAATTATTACTTTTTCAACTAAATAAGTGTGTTTAAAGTCATTTCTGTGCCTGAAATTGGTCAAAATTGAAGCTTTTGAGTAATTGAAAACTCTGTAAAAATGGCAAATTTGGTCACTGTGAGGGTTTAAAAAGTGGTGAATAAACATGAGGCGTGATCCCAATGACATTTTGAATCATTTTTGGTAGAGTCCCAAAAAATCCATTTTTTGATGAAAAACGATGACCCCGGACCTGTCGAACGTTCAAAAACGTGGTCAATATTGATGACATTTTACCATTTAATCTTTTGACTTTAAATGACTGGTGGATGTGAATTATTACTTTTTCAACTAAAATAAGTGTGTTTAAAGTCATTTCTGTGCCTGAAATTGGTCAAAATTGAAGCGTTTGAGTTACAGAAAACTCTGTAAAAATGTCAATTTTGGTCACTGTGAAGGTTTTAAAAGTGGTTATTCAACATGAGGCGCGATCCCAATGACATTTTGAATCATTTTGGGTAGAGTCCAAAAAATCAATTTTATGGTGAAAAACGATAACCCCGGACCTGTCGAACGTTCAAAAAAGTGGTCAATATTGATGAAATTTTACCATTTAATCTTTTGACTTTAAATGAATGGTGGATGTGAATTATTACTTTTTCAACTAAAATAAGTGTGTTTAAAGTCATTTCTGTGCCTGAAATTGGTCAAAATTGAAGCTTTTGAGTAAGCGAAAACTCTGTAAAAATGGCAATTTTGGTCACTGTGAGGGTTTAAAAAGTGGTTATTTAACATGAGGCCCGATCCAAATGACATTTTGAATAATTTTTGGTAGAGTCTAAAAAATCAATTTTATGATGAAAAACGATGACCCCGGACCTGTCAAACGTTCAAAAAATGGTCAATATTGATGAAAATGTAACATTTAATCTTTTGACTTTAAATGACGGTTGGATGTGAATTATTACTTTTTCAACTAAAATAAGTGTGTTTAAAGTCATTTCTGTGCCTGAAATTGGTCAAAGTTGAAGCTTCTAAGTAAGCAAAACTCTGTAAAAATGGCAATTTTGTTCACTGTGAGGTATTAAAAAGTGGTTATACAACATGAGGCCCGATCCAAATGACATTTTGAATCATTTTTGGTGGAGTCCAAAAAATCTATTTTATGATGAAAAACGATGACCCCCGGACCTGTCGAACGTTCAAAAAATGGTCAATATTGATGACATTTTAACATTTAATCTTTTGACTTTAAATGACTGGCAGATGTGAATTATTACTTTTTCAACTAATATAAGTGTGTTTAAAGTCATTTCTGTGCCTGAAATTGGTCAAAATTGAAGCTTTTGAGTTAGAGAAAACTCTGTAAAAATGGCAAATTTGGTCACTGTGAGGGTTTAAAAAGTGGTTATTCAACATGAGGCGCGATCCCAATGACATTTTGAATCATTTTTGGTAGAGTCCAAAAAATCAATTTTATGGTGAAAAACGATGACCCCGGACCTGTCGAACGTTCAAAAAAGTGGTCAATATTGATGACATTTTAACATTTAATCTTTTGACTTTAAATGACTGGCGGATGTGAATTATTACTTTTTCAACTAAAATAAGTGTGTTTAAAGTCATTTCTGTGCCTGAAATTGGTCAAAATTGAAGCTTTTGAGTAAGCGAAAACTCTGTAAAAATAGAATTTTGGTCACTGTGAGGGTTTAAAAAGTGGTTATTAAACATGAGGCGCGATCCCAATGACATTTTGAATCATTTTTGGTAGAGTCCAAAAAATCAATGTTATGGTGAAAAACGATGACCCCGGACCTGTCGAACGTTCAAAAAATGGTCAATATTGATGACATTTTAACATTTAATCTTTTGACTTTAAATGACGGTTGGATGTGAATTATTACTTTTTCAACTAATATAAGTGTGTTTAAAGTCATTTCTGTGCCTGAAATTGGTCAAAATTGAAGCTTTTGAGTAAGCGAAAACTCTGTAAAAATAGAATTTTGGTCACTGTGAGGGTTTAAAAAGTGGTTATTAAACATGAGGCGCGATCCCAATGACATTTTGAATCATTTTTGGTAGAGTCCAAAAAATCAATGTTATGGTGAAAAACGATGACCCCGGACCTGTCGAACTTTCAAAAAATGGTCAATATTGATGACATTTTAACATTTAATCTTTTGACTTTAAATGACTGGCGGATGTGAATTATTACTTTTTCAACTAAAATAAGTGTGTTTAAAGTCATTTCTGTGCCTGAAATTGGTCAAAATGGAAGCTTTTGAGTAAGCGAAAACTCTGTAAAAATGGCAATTTTGGTCACTGTGAGGGTTTAAAAAGTGGTTATTAAACATGAGGCGCGATCCCAATGACATTTTGAATCATTTTTGGTTGAGTCCAAAAATTCTATTTTATGGTGAAAAACGATGACCCCGGACCTGTCGAACGTTCCAAAAATGGTCAATATTGATGAAAATGTAACATTTAATCTTTTGACTTTAAATGACGGTTGGATGTGAATTATTACTTTTTCAACTAAAATAAGTGTGTTTAAAGTCATTTCTGTGCCTGAAATTGGTCAAAATTGAAGCTTCTAAGTAAGCAAAACTCGGTAAAAGTGTCAAATTTGGTCACTGTGAGGGTTTAAAAAGTGGTTATTAAACATGAGGCGTGATCCCAATGACATTTTGAATCATTTTTGGTAGAGTCAAAAAAAATTAATTTTATGATATAAAACGATGACCCCGGACCTGTCGAACGTTCAAAAAAGTGGTCAATATTGATGAAATTTTACCATTTAATCTTTTGACTTTAAATGACTGGTGGATGTGAATTATTACTTTTTTAACTAAAATAAGTGTGTTTAAAGTCATTTCGGTGCCTGAAATTGGTCAAAATTGAAGCTTTTGAGTAAGCGAAAACTCTGTAAAAATGGCAATTTTGGTCACTGTGAAGGTTTGAAAAGTGGTTATTAAACATGAGGCGCGATCCCAATGACATTTTGAATCATTTTTGGTAGAGTCCAAAAAATCAATTTTATGATGAAAAATGATGACCCCGGACCTGTCAAACGTTCAAAAAATGGTCAATATTGATGAAAATGTAACATTTAATCTTTTGACTTTAAATGACTGGTGGATGTGAATTATTACTTTTTCAACTGAAATAAGTGTGTTTAAAGTCATTTCTGTGCCTGAAATTGGTCAAAATTGAAGCTATTGAGTAAGCGAAAACTCTGTAAAAATGGCAATTTTGGTCACTGTGAAGGTTTAAAAAGTGGTTATACAACATGAGGCCCGATCCAAATGACATTTTGAATCATTTTTGGTGGAGTCCAAAAAATCCATTTTATGATGAAAAACGATGACCCCGGACCTGTCGAACGTTAAAAAAATGGTCAATATTGATGACATTTTAAAATTTAATCTTTTGACTTTAAATGATGGTTGGATGTGAATTATTACTTTTTCAACTAATATAAGTGTGTTTAAAGTCATTTCTGTGCCTGAAATTGGTCAAAACTGAAGCTTTTGAGTAAGCGAAAACTCTGTAAAAATAGCAATTTTGGTCACTGTGAGGGTTTAAAAAGTGGTTATTCAACATGAGGCGCGATCCCAATGACATTTTGAATAATTTTTGGTAGAGTCCAAAAAATCAATGTTATGGTGAAAATCGATGACCCCGGACCTGTCGAAAGTTCAAAAAATGGTCAATATTGATGACATTTTAACATTTAATCTTTTGACTTTAAATGACTGGCGGATGTGAATTATTACTTTTTCAACTAAATAAGTGTGTTTAAAGTCATTTCTGTGCCTGAAAGTGGTCAAAATTGAAGCTTCTAAGTAAGCAAAACTCTGTAAAAATGGCAATTTTGGTCACTGTGAGGGATAAAAAAGTGGTTATTCAACATGAGGCCCGATCCAAATGACATTTTAAATCATTTTTGGTGGAGCCCCAAAAATCTATTTTATGATGAAAAACGATGACCCCGGACCTGTCGAACGTTAAAAAAATGGTCAATATTGATGACATTTTAAAATTTAATCTTTTGACTTTAAATGACGGTTGGATGTGAATTATTACTTTTTCAACTAATATAAGTGTGTTTAAAGTCATTTCTGTGCCTGAAATTGGTCAAAATTGAAGCTTTTGAGTAATTGAAAACTCTGTAAAAATGGCAAATTTGGTCACTGTGAGGGTTTAAAAAGTGGTGAATAAACATGAGGCGTGATCCCAATGACATTTTGAATCATTTTTGGTAGAGTCCAAAAAAATCAATTTTATGATGAAAAGCGATGACCCCGGACCTGTCGAACGTTCAAAAACGTGGTCAATATTGATGACATTTTACCATTTAATCTTTTGACTTTAAATGACTGGTGGATGTGAATTATTACTTTTTCAACTAAAATAAGTGTGTTTAAAGTCATTTCTGTGCCTGAAATTGGTCAAAATTGAAGCGTTTGAGTTACAGAAAACTCTGTAAAAATGTCAATTTTGGTCACTGTGAAGGTTTAAAAAGTGGTTATTCAACATGAGGCGCGATCCCAATGACATTTTGAATCATTTTGGGTAGAGTCCAAAAAATCAATTTTATGGTGAAAAACGATAACCCCGGACCTGTCGAACGTTCAAAAAAGTGGTCAATATTGATGAAATTTTACCATTTAATCTTTTGACTTTAAATGAATGGTGGATGTGAATTATTACTTTTTCAACTAAAATAAGTGTGTTTAAAGTCATTTCTGTGCCTGAAATTGGTCAAAATTGAAGCTTTTGAGTACGCGAAAACTCTGTAAAAATGGCAATTTTGGTCACTGTGAGGGTTTAAAAAGTGGTTATTAAACATGAGGCGCGATCCAAATGACATTTTGAATCATTTTTGGTAGAGTCCCAAAAAATTAATTTTATGATATAAAATGATGACCCCAGACCTGTCGAACGTTCAAAAAATGGTCAATATTGATGAAAATGTAACATTTAATCTTTTGACTTTAAATGACGGTTGGATGTGAATTATTACTTTTTCAACTAAAATAAGTGTGTTTAAAGTCATTTCTGTGCCTGAAATTGGTCAAAATTGAAGCTTCTAAGTAAGCAAAACTCTGTAAAAATGGCAATTTTTGTCACTGTGAGGGATTAAAAAGTGGTTATACAACATGAGGCCCGGTCCAAATGACATTTTGAGTCATTTTTGGTGGAGTCAAAAAAATCCATTTTATGATGAAAAACGATGACGAACGTTCAAAAAATTGTCAATATTGATGACATTTTAACATTTAATCTTTTGACTTTAAATGACGGTTGGATGTGAATTATTACTTTTTCTACTAATATAAGTGTGTTTAAAGTCATTTCTGTGCCTGAAATTGGTCAAAATTGAAGCTTTTGAGTAAGCGAAAACTCTGTAAAAATAGCAATTTTGGTCACTGTGAGGGTTTAAAAAGTGGTTATTAAACATGAGGCGCGATCCCAATGACATTTTGAATCATTTTTGGTAGAGTCCAAAAAATCAATGTTATGGTGAAAAACGATGACCTGTCGAACGTTCAAAAAAGTGGTCAATATTGATGAAATTTTACCATTTAATCTTTTGACTTTAAATGACTGGTGGATGTGAATTATTACTTTTTCAACTAAAATAAGTGTGTTTAAAGTAATTTCTGTGCCTGAAATTGGTCAAAATTGAAGCTTCTAAGTAAGCAAAACTCTGTAAAAATGGCAATTTTGGTCACTGTGAGGGATTAAAAAGTGGTTATTCAACATGAGGCCCGATCCAAATGACATTTTAAATCATTTTTGGTGGAGCCCCAAAAATCTATTTTATGATGAAAAACGATGACCCCGGACCTGTCGAACGTTCAAAAAATGGTCAATATTGATGACATTTAAAAATTTAATCTTTTGACTTTAAATGACGGTTGGATGTGAATTATTACTTTTTCAACTAATATAAGTGTGTTTAAAGTAATTTCTGTGCCTGAAATTGGTCAAAATTGAAGCTTTTGAGTAATTGAAAACTCTGTAAAAATGGCAAATTTGGTCACTGTGAGGGTTTAAAAAGTGGTGAATAAACATGAGGCGTGATCCCAATGACATTTTGAATCATTTTTGGTAGAGTCCAAAAAAATCAATTTTATGATGAAAAACGATGACCCCGGACCTGTCGAACGTTCAAAAACGTGGTCAATATTGATGACATTTTACCATTTAATCTTTTGACTTTAAATGACTGGTGGATGTGAATTATTACTTCTTCAACTAAAATAAGTGTGTTTAAAGTCATTTCTGTGCCTGAAATTGGTCAAAATTGAAGCGTTTGAGTTACAGAAAACTCTGTAAAAATGTCAATTTTGGTCACTGTGAAGGTTTAAAAAGTGGTTATTCAACATGAGGCGCGATCCCAATGACATTTTGAATCATTTTAGGTAGAGTCCAAAAAATCAATTTTATGGTGAAAAACGATAACCCCGGACCTGTCGAACGTTCAAAAAAGTGGTCAATATTGATGAAATTTTACCATTTAATCTTTTGACTTTAAATGAATGGTGGATGTGAATTATTACTTTTTCAACTAAAATAAGTGTGTTTAAAGTCATTTCTGTGCCTGAAATTGGTCAAAATTGAAGCTTTTGAGTAAGCGAAAACTCTGTAAAAATGGCAATTTTGGTCACTGTGAGGGTTTAAAAAGTGGTTATTTAACATGAGGCCCGATCCAAATGACATTTTGAATAATTTTTGGTAGAGTCTAAAAAATCAATTTTATGATGAAAAACGATGACCCCGGACCTGTCAAACGTTCAAAAAATGGTCAATATTGATGAAAATGTAACATTTAATGTTTTGACTTTAAATGACGGTTTGATGTGAATTATTACTTTTTCAACTAAATAAGTGTGTTTAAAGTCATTTCTGTGCCTGAAATTGGTCAAAGTTGAAGCTTCTAAGTAAGCAAAACTCTGTAAAAATGGCAATTTTGGTCACTGTGAGGGATTAAAAAGTGGTTATACAACATGAGGCCCGATCCAAATGACATTTTGAATCATTTTTGGTGGAGTCCAAAAAATCAATTTTATGATGAAAAACGATGACCCCCGGACCTGTCGAACGTTCAAAAAATGGTCAATATTGATGACATTTTAACATTTAATCTTTTGACTTTAAATGACTGGCAGATGTGAATTATTACTTTTTCAACTAATATAAGTGTGTTTAAAGTCATTTCTGTGCCTGAAATTGGTCAAAATTGAAGCTTTTGAGTTAGAGAAAACTCTGTAAAAATGGCAAATTTGGTCACTGTGAGGGTTTAAAAAGTGGTTATTCAACATGAGGCGCGATCCCAATGACATTTTGAATCATTTTTGGTAGAGTCCAAAAAATCAATTTTATGGTGAAAAACGATGACCCCGGACCTGTCGAACGTTCAAAAAGGTGGTCAATATTGATGAAATTTTACCATTTAATCTTTTGACTTTAAATGACTGGTGGATGTGAATTATTACTTTTTCAACTAAAATAAGTGTGTTTAAAGTCATTTCTGTGCTTGAAATTGGTCAAAATTGAAGCTTTTGAGTAAGCGAAAACTCTGTAAAAATGGCAATTTTGGTCACTGTGAGGGTTTAAAAAGTGGTTATTTAACATGAGGCCCGATCCAAATGACATTTTGAATAATTTTTGGTAGAGTCCAAAAAATCAATTTTATGATGAAAAACGATGACCCCGGACCTGTCGAACGTTCAAAAAATGGTCAATATTGATGACATTTTAACATTTAATCTTTTGACTTTAAATGACTGGCGGATGTGAATTATTACTTTTTCAACTAAAATAAGTGTGTTTAAAGTCATTTCTGTGCCTGAAATTGGTCAAAATGGAAGCTTCTAAGTAAGCAAAACTCTGTAAAAATGGCAATTTTGGTCACTGTGAGGGTTTAAAAAGTGGTTATTAAACATGAGGCGCGATCCCAATGACATTTTGAATCATTTTTGGTAGAGTCCAAAAAAATTAATTTTATGATATAAAATGATGACCCCGGACCTGTCGAACGTTCAAAAAATGGTCAATATTGATGAAAATGTAACATTTAATCTTTTGACTTTAAATGACGGTTGGATGTGAATTATTACTTTTTCAACTAAAATAAGTGTGTTTAAAGTCATTTCTGTGCCTGAAATTGGTCAAAATTGAAGCTTCTAAGTAAGCAAAACTCTGTAAAAATGGCAATTTTGGTCACTGTGAGGTATTAAAAAGTGGTTATACAACATGAGGCCCGGTCCAAATGACATTTTGAGTCATTTTTGGTGGAGTCAAAAAAATCCATTTTATGATGAAAAACGATGACCCCGGACCTGTCGAACGTTCAAAAAATTGTCAATATTGATGACATTTTAACATTTAATCTTTTGACTTTAAATGACGGTTGGATGTGAATTATTACTTTTTCAACTAATATGAGTGTGTTTAAAGTCATTTCTGTGCCTGAAATTGGTCAAAATTGAAGCTTTTGAGTAAGCGAAAACTCTGTAAAAATAGCAATTTTGGTCACTGTGAGGGTTTAAAAAGTGGTTATTAAACATGAGGCGCGATCCCAATGACATTTTGAATCATTTTTGGTGGAGTCCAAAAAATCCATTTTATGATGAAAAACGATGACCCCGGACCTGTCGAACGTTCAAAAAATGGTCAATATTGATGACATTTTAACATTTAATCTTTTGACTTTAAATGACTGGCGGATGTGAATTATTACTTTTTCAACTAAAATAAGTGTGTTTAAAGTCATTTCTGTGCCTGAAATTGTTAAAAATGGAAGCTTTTGAGTAAGCGAAAACTCTGTAAAAATGGCAATTTTGGTCACTGTGAGGGTTTAAAAAGTGGTTATTAAACATGAGGCGCGATCCCAATGACATTTTGAATCATTTTTGGTAGAGTCCAAAAATTCTATTTTATGGTGAAAAACGATGACCCCGGACCTGTCGAACGTTCAAAAAATGGTCAATATTGATGAAAATGTAACATTTAATCTTTTGACTTTAAATGACGGTTGGATGTGAATTATTACTTTTTCAACTAAAATAAGTGTGTTTAAAGTCATTTCTGTGCCTGAAATTGGTCAAAATTGAAGCTTTTGAGTAAGCGAAAACTCTGTAAAAATGGCAATTTTGGTCACTGTGAAGGTTTAAAAAGTGGTTATTCAACATGAGGCGCGATCCCAATGACATTTTGAATCATTTTTGGTAGAGTCCAAAAAATCAATTTTATGATGAAAAATGATGACCCCGGACCTGTCAAACGTTCAAAAAATGGTCAATATTGATGAAAATGTAACATTTAATCTTTTGACTTTAAATGACTGGTGGATGTGAATTATAACTTTTTCAACTAAAATAAGTGTGTTTAAAGTCATTTCTGTGCCTGAAATTGGTCAAAATTGAAGCTATTGAGTAAGCAAAAACTCTGTAAAAATGGCAATTTTGGTCACTGTGAAGGTTTAAAAAGTAGTTATACAACATGAGGCCCGATCCAAATGACATTTTGAATCATTTTTGGTGGAGTCCAAAAAATCCATTTTATGATGAAAAACGATGACCCCAGACCTGTGGAACGCTCAAAAAATGGTCAATATTGATGACATTTTAACATTTAATCTTTTGACTTTAAATGACGGTTGGATGTGAATTATTACTTTTTCAACTAATATAAGTGTGTTTAAAGTCATTTCTGTGCCTGAAATTGGTCAAAACTGAAGCTTTTGAGTAAGCGAAAACTCTGTAAAAATAGCAATTTTGGTCACTGTGAGGGTTTAAAAAGTGGTTATTCAACATGAGGCGCGATCCCAATGACATTTTGAATAATTTTTGGTAGAGTCCAAAAAATCAATGTTATGGTGAAAATCGATGACCCCGGACCTGTCGAAAGTTCAAAAAATGGTCAATATTGATGACATTTTAACATTTAATCTTTTGACTTTAAATGACTGGCGGATGTGAATTATTACTTTTTCAACTAAATAAGTGTGTTTAAAGTCATTTCTGTGCCTGAAATTGGTCAAAATTGAAGCTTCTAAGTAAGCAAAACTCTGTAAAAATGGCAATTTTGGTCACTGTGAGGGATTAAAAAGTGGTTATTCAACATGAGGCCCGATCCAAATGACATTTTAAATCATTTTTGGTGGAGCCCCAAAAATCTATTTTATGATGAAAAACGATGACCCCGGACCTGTCGAACGTTAAAAAAATGGTCAATATTGATGACATTTTAAAATTTAATCTTTTGACTTTAAATGACGGTTGGATGTGAATTATTACTTTTTCAACTAATATAAGTGTGTTTAAAGTCATTTCTGTGCCTGAAATTGGTCAAAATTGAAGCTTTTGAGTAATTGAAAACTCTGTAAAAATGGCAAATTTGGTCACTGTGAGGGTTTAAAAAGTGGTGAATAAACATGAGGCGTGATCCCAATGACATTTTGAATCATTTTTGGTAGAGTCCAAAAAAATCAATTTTATGATGAAAAGCGATGACCCCGGACCTGTCGAACGTTCAAAAACGTGGTCAATATTGATGACATTTTACCATTTAATCTTTTGACTTTAAATGACTGGTGGATGTGAATTATTACTTTTTCAACTAAAATAAGTGTGTTTAAAGTCATTTCTGTGCCTGAAATTGGTCAAAATTGAAGCGTTTGAGTTACAGAAAACTCTGTAAAAATGTCAATTTTGGTCACTGTGAAGGTTTAAAAAGTGGTTATTCAACATGAGGCGCGATCCCAATGACATTTTGAATCATTTTGGGTAGAGTCCAAAAAATCAATTTTATGGTGAAAAACGATAACCCCGGACCTGTCGAACGTTCAAAAAAGTGGTCAATATTGATGAAATTTTACCATTTAATCTTTTGACTTTAAATGAATGGTGGATGTGAATTATTACTTTTTCAACTAAAATAAGTGTGTTTAAAGTCATTTCTGTGCCTGAAATTGGTCAAAATTGAAGCTTTTGAGTACGCGAAAACTCTGTAAAAATGGCAATTTTGGTCACTGTGAGGGTTTAAAAAGTGGTTATTAAACATGAGGCGCGATCCAAATGACATTTTGAATCATTTTTGGTAGAGTCCAAAAAAATTAATTTTATGATATAAAATGATGACCCCAGACCTGTCGAACGTTCAAAAAATGGTCAATATTGATGAAAATGTAACATTTAATCTTTTGACTTTAAATGACGGTTGGATGTGAATTATTACTTTTTCAACTAAAATAAGTGTGTTTAAAGTCATTTCTGTGCCTGAAATTGGTCAAAATTGAAGCTTCTAAGTAAGCAAAACTCTGTAAAAATGGCAATTTTTGTCACTGTGAGGGATTAAAAAGTGGTTATACAACATGAGGCCCGGTCCAAATGACATTTTGAGTCATTTTTGGTGGAGTCAAAAAAATCCATTTTATGATGAAAAACGATGACCCCGGACCTGTCGAACGTTCAAAAAATTGTCAATATTGATGACATTTTAACATTTAATCTTTTGACTTTAAATGACGGTTGGATGTGAATTATTACTTTTTCAACTAATATAAGTGTGTTTAAAGTCATTTCTGTGCCTGAAATTGGTCAAAATTGAAGCTTTTGAGTAAGCGAAAACTCTGTAAAAATAGCAATTTTGGTCACTGTGAGGGTTTAAAAAGTGGTTATTAAACATGAGGCGCGATCCCAATGACATTTTGAATCATTTTTGGTAGAGTCCAAAAAATCAATGTTATGGTGAAAAACGATGACCTGTCGAACGTTCAAAAAAGTGGTCAATATTGATGAAATTTTACCATTTAATCTTTTGACTTTAAATGACTGGTGGATGTGAATTATTACTTTTTCAACTAAAATAAGTGTGTTTAAAGTAATTTCTGTGCCTGAAATTGGTCAAAATTGAAGCTTCTAAGTAAGCAAAACTCTGTAAAAATGGCAATTTTGGTCACTGTGAGGGATTAAAAAGTGGTTATTCAACATGAGGCCCGATCCAAATGACATTTTAAATCATTTTTGGTGGAGCCCCAAAAATCTATTTTATGATGAAAAACGATGACCCCGGACCTGTCGAACGTTCAAAAAATGGTCAATATTGATGACATTTTAAAATTTAATCTTTTGACTTTAAATGACGGTTGGATGTGAATTATTACTTTTTCAACTAATATAAGTGTGTTTAAAGTAATTTCTGTGCCTGAAATTGGTCAAAATTGAAGCTTTTGAGTAATTGAAAACTCTGTAAAAATGGCAAATTTGGTCACTGTGAGGGTTTAAAAAGTGGTGAATAAACATGAGGCGTGATCCCAATGACATTTTGAATCATTTTTGGTAGAGTCCAAAAAAATCAATTTTATGATGAAAAACGATGACCCCGGACCTGTCGAACGTTCAAAAACGTGGTCAATATTGATGACATTTTACCATTTAATCTTTTGACTTTAAATGACTGGTGGATGTGAATTATTACTTCTTCAACTAAAATAAGTGTGTTTAAAGTCATTTCTGTGCCTGAAATTGGTCAAAATTGAAGCGTTTGAGTTACAGAAAACTCTGTAAAAATGTCAATTTTGGTCACTGTGAAGGTTTAAAAAGTGGTTATTCAACATGAGGCGCGATCCCAATGACATTTTGAATCATTTTGGGTAGAGTCCAAAAAATCAATTTTATGGTGAAAAACGATAACCCCGGACCTGTCGAACGTTCAAAAAAGTGGTCAATTTTGATGAAATTTTACCATTTAATCTTTTAACTTTAAATGAATGGTGGATGTGAATTATTACTTTTTCAACTAAAATAAGTGTGTTTAAAGTCATTTCTGTGCCTGAAATTGGTCAAAATTGAAGCTTTTGAGTAAGCGAAAACTCTGTAAAAATGGCAATTTTGGTCACTGTGAGGGTTTAAAAAGTGGTTATTTAACATGAGGCCCGATCCAAATGACATTTTGAATAATTTTTGGTAGAGTCAAAAAAATCCATTTTATGATGAAAAACGATGACCCCGGACCTGTCGAACGTTCAAAAAATTGTCAATATTGATGACATTTTAACATTTAATCTTTTGACTTTAAATGACGGTTGGATGTGAATTATTACTTTTTCAACTAATATAAGTGTGTTTAAAGTCATTTCTGTGCCTGAAATTGGTCAAAATTGAAGCTTTTGAGTAAGCGAAAACTCTGTAAAAATAGCAATTTTGGTCACTGTGAGGGTTTAAAAAGTGGTTATTAAACATGAGGCGCGATCCCAATGACATTTTGAATCATTTTTGGTAGAGTCCAAAAAATCAATGTTATGGTGAAAAACCATGACCTGTCGAACGTTCAAAAAAGTGGTCAATATTGATGAAATTTTACCATTTAATCTTTTGACTTTAAATGACTGGTGGATGTGAATTATTACTTATTCAACTAAAATAAGTGTGTTTAAAGTAATTTCTGTGCCTGAAATTGGTCAAAATTGAAGCTTCTAAGTAAGCAAAACTCTGTAAAAATGGCAATTTTGGTCACTGTGAGGGATTAAAAAGTGGTTATTCAACATGAGGCCCGATCCAAATGACATTTTAAATCATTTTTGGTGGAGCCCCAAAAATCTATTTTATGATGAAAAACGATGACCCCGGACCTGTCGAACGTTCAAAAAATGGTCAATATTGATGACATTTTAAAATTTAATCTTTTGACTTTAAATGACGGTTGGATGTGAATTATTACTTTTTCAACTAATATAAGTGTGTTTAAAGTAATTTCTGTGCCTGAAATTGGTCAAAATTGAAGCTTTTGAGTAATTGAAAACTCTGTAAAAATGGCAAATTTGGTCACTGTGAGGGTTTAAAAAGTGGTGAATAAACATGAGGCGTGATCCCAATGACATTTTGAATCATTTTTGGTAGAGTCCAAAAAAATCAATTTTATGATGAAAAACGATGACCCCGGACCTGTCGAACGTTCAAAAACGTGGTCAATATTGATGACATTTTACCATTTAATCTTTTGACTTTAAATGACTGGTGGATGTGAATTATTACTTCTTCAACTAAAATAAGTGTGTTTAAAGTCATTTCTGTGCCTGAAATTGGTCAAAATTGAAGCGTTTGAGTTACAGAAAACTCTGTAAAAATGTCAATTTTGGTCACTGTGAAGGTTTAAAAAGTGGTTATTCAACATGAGGCGCGATCCCAATGACATTTTGAATCATTTTGGGTAGAGTCCAAAAAATCAATTTTATGGTGAAAAACGATAACCCCGGACCTGTCGAACGTTCAAAAAAGTGGTCAATATTGATGAAATTTTACCATTTAATCTTTTGACTTTAAATGAATGGTGGATGTGAATTATTACTTTTTCAACTAAAATAAGTGTGTTTAAAGTCATTTCTGTGCCTGAAATTGGTCAAAATTGAAGCTTTTGAGTAAGCGAAAACTCTGTAAAAATGGCAATTTTGGTCACTGTGAGGGTTTAAAAAGTGGTTATTTAACATGAGGCCCGATCCAAATGACATTTTGAATAATTTTTGGTAGAGTCTAAAAAATCAATTTTATGATGAAAAACGATGACCCCGGACCTGTCAAACGTTCAAAAAATGGTCAATATTGATGAAAATGTAACATTTAATGTTTTGACTTTAATTGACGGTTGGATGTGAATTATTACTTTTTCAACTAAATAAGTGTGTTTAAAGTCATTTCTGTGACTGAAATTGGTCAAAGTTGAAGCTTCTAAGTAAGCAAAACTCTGTAAAAATGGCAATTTTGGTCACTGTGAGGGATTAAAAAGTGGTTATACAACATGAGGCCCGATCCAAATGACATTTTGAATCATTTTTGGTGGAGTCCAAAAAATCAATTTTATGATGAAAAACGATGACCCCCGGACCTGTCGAACGTTCAAAAAATGGTCAATATTGATGACATTTTAACATTTAATCTTTTGACTTTAAATGACTGGCAGATGTGAATTATTACTTTTTCAACTAATATAAGTGTGTTTAAAGTCATTTCTGTGCCTGAAATTGGTCAAAATTGAAGCTTTTGAGTTAGAGAAAACTCTGTAAAAATGGCAAATTTGGTCACTGTGAGGGTTTAAAAAGTGGTTATTCAACATGAGGCGCGATCCCAATGACATTTTGAATCATTTTTGGTAGAGTCCAAAAAATCAATTTTATGGTGAAAAACGATGACCCCGGACCTGTCGAACGTTCAAAAAGGTGGTCAATATTGATGAAATTTTACCATTTAATCTTTTGACTTTAAATGACTGGTGGATGTGAATTATTACTTTTTCAACTAAAATAAGTGTGTTTAAAGTCATTTCTGTGCTTGAAATTGGTCAAAATTGAAGCTTTTGAGTAAGCGAAAACTCTGTAAAAATGGCAATTTTGGTCACTGTGAGGGTTTAAAAAGTGGTTATTTAACATGAGGCCCGATCCAAATGACATTTTGAATAATTTTTGGTAGAGTCCAAAAAATCAATTTTATGATGAAAAACGATGACCCCGGACCTGTCGAACGTTCAAAAAATGGTCAATATTGATGACATTTTAACATTTAATCTTTTGACTTTAAATGACTGGCGGATGTGAATTATTACTTTTTCAACTAAAATAAGTGTGTTTAAAGTCATTTCTGTGCCTGAAATTGGTCAAAATGGAAGCTTCTAAGTAAGCAAAACTCTGTAAAAATGGCAATTTTGGTCACTGTGAGGGTTTAAAAAGTGGTTATTAAACATGAGGCGCGATCCCAATGACATTTTGAATCATTTTTGGTAGAGTCCAAAAAAATTAATTTTATGATATAAAATGATGACCCCGGACCTGTCGAACGTTCAAAAAATGGTCAATATTGATGAAAATGTAACATTTAATCTTTTGACTTTAAATGACGGTTGGATGTGAATTATTACTTTTTCAACTAAAATAAGTGTGTTTAAAGTCATTTCTGTGCCTGAAATTGGTCAAAATTGAAGCTTTTAAGTAAGCAAAACTCTGTAAAAATGGCAATTTTGGTCACTGTGAGGTATTAAAAAGTGGTTATACAACATGAGGCCCGGTCCAAATGACATTTTGAGTCATTTTTGGTGGAGTAAAAAAAATCAATTTTATGATGAAAAACGATGACCCCGGACCTGTCGAACGTTCAAAAAATTGTCAATATTGATGACATTTTAACATTTAATCTTTTGACTTTAAATGACGGTTGGATGTGAATTATTACTTTTTCAACTAATATGAGTGTGTTTAAAGTCATTTCTGTGCCTGAAATTGGTCAAAATTGAAGCTTTTGAGTAAGCGAAAACTCTGTAAAAATAGCAATTTTGGTCACTGTGAGGGTTTAAAAAGTGGTTATTAAACATGAGGCGCGATCCCAATGACATTTTGAATCATTTTTGGTGGAGTCCAAAAAATCCATTTTATGATGAAAAACGATGACCCCGGACCTGTCGAACGTTCAAAAAATGGTCAATATTGATGACATTTTAACATTTAATCTTTTGACTTTAAATGACTGGCGGATGTGAATTATTACTTTTTCAACTAAAATAAGTGTGTTTAAAGTCATTTCTGTGCCTGAAATTGTTCAAAATGGAAGCTTTTGAGTAAGCAAAAACTCTGTAAAAATGGCAATTTTGGTCACTGTGAGGGTTTAAAAAGTGGTTATTAAACATGAGGCGCGATCCCAATGACATTTTGAATCATTTTTGGTAGAGTCCAAAAATTCTATTTTATGGTGAAAAACAATGACCCCGGACCTGTCGAACGTTCAAAAAATGGTCAATATTGATGAAAATGTAACATTTAATCTTTTGACTTTAAATGACGGTTGGATGTGAATTATTACTTTTTCAACTAAAATAAGTGTGTTTAAAGTCATTTCTGTGCCTGAAATTGGTCAAAATTGAAGCTTTTGAGTAAGCGAAAACTCTGTAAAAATGGCAATTTTGGTCACTGTGAAGGTTTAAAAAGTGGTTATTCAACATGAGGCGCGATCCCAATGACATTTTGAATCATTTTTGGTAGAGTCCAAAAAATCAATTTTATGATGAAAAATGATGACCCCGGACCTGTCAAACGTTCAAAAAATTGTCAATATTGATGAAAATGTAACATTTAATCTTTTGACTTTAAATGACTGGTGGATGTGAATTATAACTTTTTCAACTAAAATAAGTGTGTTTAAAGTCATTTCTGTGCCTGAAATTGGTCAAAATTGAAGCTATTGAGTAAGCAAAAACTCTGTAAAAATGGCAATTTTGGTCACTGTGAAGGTTTAAAAAGTGGTTATACAACATGAGGCCCGATCCAAATGACATTTTGAATCATTTTTGGTGGAGTCCAAAAAATCCATTTTATGATGAAAAACGATGACCCCAGACCTGTGGAACGCTCAAAAAATGGTCAATATTGATGACATTTTAACATTTAATCTTTTGACTTTAAATGACGGTTGGATGTGAATTATTACTTTTTCAACTAATATAAGTGTGTTTAAAGTCATTTCTGTGCCTGAAATTGGTCAAAACTGAAGCTTTTGAGTAAGCGAAAACTCTGTAAAAATAGCAATTTTGGTCACTGTGAGGGTTTAAAAAGTGGTTATTCAACATGAGGCGCGATCCCAATGACATTTTGAATAATTTTTGGTAGAGTCCAAAAAATCAATGTTATGGTGAAAATCGATGACCCCGGACCTGTCGAACGTTCAAAAAAGTGGTCAATATTGATGAAATTTTACCATTTAATCTTTTTACGTTAAATGACTGGTGGATGTGAATTATTACTTTTTCAACTAAAATAAGTGTGTTTAAAGTAATTTCTGTGCCTGAAATTGTTCAAAATTGAAGCTTTTGAGTAAGCGAAACCTTTGTAAAATTGTCAATCTAGGTCACGGTGAGGGTTTAAAAAGTGGTTATTTAACATGAGGCCCGATCCAAATGACATTTTGAATAATTTTTGGTGGAGTCCAAAAAATCAATTTTATGATGAAAAACGATGACCCTGTCGAAAGTTAAAAAAATGGTCAATATTGATGACATTTTAACATTTAATCCTTTGACTTTAAATGACTGGCGGATGTGAATTATTACTTTTTCAACTAAATAAGTGTGTTTAAAGTCATTTCTGTGCCTGAAATTGGTCAAAATTGAAGCTTCTAAGTAAGCAAAACTCTGTAAAAATGGCAATTTTGGTCACTGTGAGGGATTAAAAAGTGGTTATTCAACATGAGGCCCGATCCAAATGACATTTTAAATCATTTTTGGTGGAGCCCCAAAAATCTATTTTATGATGAAAAACGATGACCCCGGACTTGTCGAACTTTAAAAAAATTGTCAATATTGATGACATTTTAAAATTGAATATTTTGACTTTAAATGACGGTTGGATGTGAATTATTACTTTTTCAACTAATATACGTGTGTTTAAAGTCATTTCTGTGCCTGAAATTGGACAAAATTGAAGCTTTTGAGTAATCGAAAACTCTGTAAAAATGGCAAATTTGGTCACTGTGAGGGTTTAAAAAGTGGTGAATGAACATGAGGCGTGATCCCAATGACATTTTGATTCATTTTTGGTAGAGTCCAAAAAAATCAATTTTATGATGAAAAACGATGACCCCGGACCTGTCGAACGTTCAAAAACGTGGTCAATATTGATGAAATTTTACCATTTAATCTTTTGACTTTAAATGACTGGTGGATGTGAATTATTACTTTTTCAACTAAAATAAGTGTGTTTAAAGTCATTTCTGTGCCTGAAATTGGTCAAAATTGAAGCGTTTGAGTTACAGAAAACTCTGTAAAAATGTCAATATTGGTCACTGTGAAGGTTTAAAAAGTGGTTATTCAACATGAGGCGCGATCCCAATGACATTTTGAATCATTTTGGGTAGAGTCCAAAAAATCAATTTTATGGTGAAAAACGATAACCCCGGACCTGTCGAACGTTCAAAAAAGTGGTCAATATTGATGAAATTTTACCATTTAATCTTTTGACTTTAAATGAATGGTGGATGTGAATTATTACTTTTTCAACTAAAATAAGTGTGTTTAAAGTCATTTCTGTGCCTGAAATTGGTCAAAATTGAAGCTTTTGAGTAAGCGAAAACTCTGTAAAAATGGCAATTTTGGTCACTGTGAGGGTTTAAAAAGTGGTTATTTAACATGAGGACCGATCCAAATGACATTTTGAATAATTTTTGGTAGATTCTAAAAAATCAATTTTATGATGAAAAACGATGACCCCGGACCTGTCGAACGTTCAAAAAATGGTCAATATTGATGACATTTTACCATTTAATCTTTTGACTTTAAATGACTGGTGGATGTGAATTATTACTTTTTCAACTAAAATAAGTGTGTTTAAAGTCATTTCTGTGCCTGAAATTGGTCAAAATTGAAGCGTTTGAGTTACAGAAAACTCTGTAAAAATGTCAATTTTGGTCACTGTGAAGGTTTAAAAAGTGGTTATTCAACATGAGGCGCGATCCCAATGACATTTTGAATCATTTTGGGTAGAGTCCAAAAAATCAATTTTATGGTGAAAAACGATAACCCCGGACCTGTCGAACGTTCAAAAAAGTGGTCAATATTGATGAAATTTTACCATTTAATCTTTTGACTTTAAATGAATGGTGGATGTGAATTATTACTTTTTCAACTAAAATAAGTGTGTTTAAAGTCATTTCTGTGCCTGAAATTGGTCAAAATTGAAGCTTTTGAGTAAGCGAAAACTCTGTAAAAATTGCAATTTTGGTCACTGTGAGGGTTTAAAAAGTGGTTATTTAACATGAGGCCCGATCCAAATGACATTTTGAATAATTTTTGGTAGAGTCTAAAAAATCAATTTTATGATGAAAAACGATGACCCCGGACCTGTCAAACGTTCAAAAAATGGTCAATATTGATGAAAATGTAACATTTAATCTTTTGACTTTAAATGACGGTTGGATGTGAATTATTACTTTTTCAACTAAAATAAGTGTGTTTAAAGTCATTTCTGTGCCTGAAATTGGTCAAAATGGAAGCTTCTAAGTAAGCAAAACTCTGTAAAAATGGCAATTTTGATCACTGTGAGGGTTTAAAAAGTGGTTATTAAACATGAGGCGCGATCCAAATGACATTTTGAATCATTTTTGGTAGAGTCCAAAAAAATTAATTTTATGATATAAAATGATGACCCCGGACCTGTCGAACGTTCAAAAAATGGTCAATATTGATGAAAATGTAACATTTAATCTTTTGACTTTAAATGACGGTTGGATGTGAATTATTACTTTTTCAACTAAAATAAGTGTGTTTAAAGTCATTTCTGTGCCTGAAATTGGTCAAAATTGAAGCTTCTAAGTAAGCAAAACTCTGTAAAAATGGCAATTTTTGTCACTGTGAGGGATTAAAAAGTGGTTATACAACATGAGGCCCGGTCCAAATGACATTTTGAGTCATTTTTGGTGGAGTCAAAAAAATCCATTTTATGATGAAAAACGATGACCCTGGACCTGTCGAACGTACAAAAAATTGTCAATATTGATGACATTTTAACATTTAATCTTTTGACTTTAAATGACGGTTGGATGTGAATTATTACTTTTTCAACTAATATAAGTGTGTTTAAAGTCATTTCTGTGCCTGAAATTGGTCAAAATTGAAGCTTTTGAGTAAGCGAAAACTCTGTAAAAATAGCAATTTTGGTCACTGTGAGGGTTTAAAAAGTGGTTATTAAACATGAGGTGCGATCCCAATGACGTTTTGAATCATTTTTGGTAGAGTCCAAAAAAACAATGTTATGGTGAAAAACGATGACCTGTCGAACGTTCAAAAAAGTGGTCAATATTGATGAAATTTTACCATTTAATCTTTTGACTTTAAATGAATGGTGGATGTGAATTATTACTTTATCAACTAAAATAAGTGTGTTTAAAGTCATTTCTGTGCCTGAAATTGGTCAAAATTGAAGCTTTTGAGAAAGCGAAAACTCTGTAAAAATGGCAATTTTGGTCACTGTGAAGGTTTAAAAAGTGGTTATTCAACATGAGGCGCGATCCCAATGACATTTTGAATCATTTTTGGTAGAGTCCAAAAAATCAATTTTATGATGAAAAATGATGACCCCGGACCTGTCAAACGTTCAAAAAATGGTCAATATTGATGAAAATGTAACATTTAATCTTTTGACTTTAAATGACTGGTGGATGTGAATTATTACTTTTTCAACTAAAATAAGTGTGTTTAAAGTCATTTCTGTGCCTGAAATTGGTCAAAATTGAAGCTATTGAGTAAGCGAAAACTCTGTAAAAATGGCAATTTTGGTCACTGTGAAGGTTTAAAAAGTGGTTATACAACATGAGGCCCGATCCAAATGACATTTTGAATCATTTTTGGTGGAGTTCAAAAAATCAATTTTATGATGAAAAACGATGACCCCAGACCTCTGGAACGCTCAAAAAACTGTCAATATTGATGACATTTTAACATTTAATCTTTGGACTTTAAATGACGGTTGGATGTGAATTATTACTTTTTCAACTAATATAAGTGTGTTTAAAGTCATTTCTGTGCCTGAAATTGGTCAAAACTGAAGCTTTTGAGTAAGCGAAAACTCTGTAAAAATAGCAATTTTGGTCACTGTGAGGGTTTAAAAAGTGGTTATTCAACATGAGGCGCGATCCCAATGACATTTTGAATAATTTTTGGTAGAGTCCAAAAAATCAATGTTATGGTGAAAATCGATGACCCCGGACCTGTCGAAAGTTCAAAAAATGGTCAATATTGATGACATTTTAACATTTAATCTTTTGACTTTAAATGACTGGCGGATGTGAATTATTTCTTTTTCAACTAAATAAGTGTGTTTAAAGTCATTTCTGTGCCTGAAATTGGTCAAAATTGAAGCTTCTAAGTAAGCAAAACTCTGTAAAAATGGCAATTTTGGTCACTGTGAGGGATTAAAAAGTGGTTATTCAACATGAGGCCCGATCCAAATGACATTTTGAATCATTTTTGGTGGAGTTCAAAAAATCAATTTTATGATGAAAAACGATGACCCCAGACCTCTGGAACGCTCAAAAAACTGTCAATATTGATGACATTTTAACATTTAATCTTTGGACTTTAAATGACGGTTGGATGTGAATTATTACTTTTTCAACTAATATAAGTGTGTTTAAAGTCATTTCTGTGCCTGAAATTGGTCAAAATTGAAGCTTTTGAGTAATTGAAAACTCTGTAAAAATGGCAAATTTGGTCACTGTGAGGGTTTAAAAAGTGGTGAATAAACATGAGGCGTGATCCCAATGACATTTTGAATCATTTTTGGTAGAGTCCAAAAAAATCAATTTTTTGATGAAAAACGATGACCCCGGACCTGTCGAACGTTCAAAAACGTGGTCAATATTGATGACATTTTAACATTTAATCTTTGGACTTTAAATGACGGTTGGATGTGAATTATTACTTTTTCAACTAATATAAGTGTGTTTAAAGTCATTTCTGTGCCTGAAATTGGTCAAAACTGAAGCTTTTGAGTAAGCGAAAACTCTGTAAAAATAGCAATTTTGGTCACTGTGAGGGTTTAAAAAGTGGTTATTCAACATGAGGCGCGATCCCAATGACATTTTGAATAATTTTTGGTAGAGTCCAAAAAATCAATGTTATGGTGAAAATCGATGACCCCGGACCTGTCGAAAGTTCAAAAAATGGTCAATATTGATGACATTTTAACATTTAATCTTTTGACTTTAAATGACTGGCGGATGTGAATTATTTCTTTTTCAACTAAATAAGTGTGTTTAAAGTCATTTCTGTGCCTGAAATTGGTCAAAATTGAAGCTTCTAAGTAAGCAAAACTCTGTAAAAATGGCAATTTTGGTCACTGTGAGGGATTAAAAAGTGGTTATTCAACATGAGGCCCGATCCAAATGACATTTTGAATCATTTTTGGTGGAGTTCAAAAAATCAATTTTATGATGAAAAACGATGACCCCAGACCTCTGGAACGCTCAAAAAACTGTCAATATTGATGACATTTTAACATTTAATCTTTGGACTTTAAATGACGGTTGGATGTGAATTATTACTTTTTCAACTAATATAAGTGTGTTTAAAGTCATTTCTGTGCCTGAAATTGGTCAAAATTGAAGCTTTTGAGTAATTGAAAACTCTGTAAAAATGGCAAATTTGGTCACTGTGAGGGTTTAAAAAGTGGTGAATAAACATGAGTCGTGATCCCAATGACATTTTGAATCATTTTTGGTAGAGTCCAAAAAAATCAATTTTTTGATGAAAAACGATGACCCCGGACCTGTCGAACGTTCAAAAACGTGGTCAATATTGATGACATTTTACCATTTAATCTTTTGACTTTAAATGACTGGTGGATGTGAATTATTACTTTTTCAACTAAAATAAGTGTGTTTAAAGTCATTCCTGTGCCTGAAATTGGTCAAAATTGAAGCGTTTGAGTTACAGAAAACTCTGTAAAAATGTCAATTTTGGTCACTGTGAAGGTTTTAAAAGTGGTTATTCAACATGAGGCGCGATCCCAATGACATTTTGAATCATTTTGGGTAGAGTCCAAAAAATCAATTTTATGGTGAAAAACGATAACCCCGGACCTGTCGAACGTTCAAAAAAGTGGTCAATATTGATGAAATTTTACCATTTAATCTTTTGACTTTAAATGAATGGTGGATGTGAATTATTACTTTTTCAACTAAAATAAGTGTGTTTAAAGTCATTTCTGTGCCTGAAATTGGTCAAAATTGAAGCTTTTGAGTAAGCGAAAACTCTGTAAAAATGGCAATTTTGGTCACTGTGAGGGTTTAAAAAGTGGTTATTTAACATGAGGCCCGATCCAAATGACATTTTGAATAATTTTTGGTAGAGTCTAAAAAATCAATTTTATGATGAAAAACGATGACCCCGGACCTGTCAAACGTTCAAAAAATGGTCAATATTGATGAAAATGTAACATTTAATCTTTTGACTTTAAATGACGGTTGGATGTGAATTATTACATTTTCAACTAAAATAAGTGTGTTTAAAGTCATTTCTGTGCCTGAAATTGGTCAAAGTTGAAGCTTCTAAGTAAGCAAAACTCTGTAAAAATGGCAATTTTGGTCACTGTGAGGTATTAAAAAGTGGTTATACAACATGAGGCCCGATCCAAATGACATTTTGAATCATTTTTGGTGGAGTCCAAAAAATCTATTTTATGATGAAAAACGATGACCCCCGGACCTGTCGAACGTTCAAAAAATGGTCAATATTGATGACATTTTAACATTTAATCTTTTGACTTTAAATGACTGGCAGATGTGAATTATTACTTTTTCAACTAATATAAGTGTGTTTAAAGTCATTTCTGTGACTGAAATTGGTCAAAATTGAAGCTTTTGAGTTAGAGAAAACTCTGTAAAAATGGCAAATTTGGTCACTGTGAGGGTTTAAAAAGTGGTTATTCAACATGAGGCGCGATCCCAATGACATTTTGAATCATTTTGGGTAGAGTCCAAAAAATCAATTTTATGGTGAAAAACGATAACCCCGGACCTGTCGAACGTTCAAAAAATGGTCAATATTGATGAAATTTTACCATTTAATCTTTTGACTTTAAATGACTGGTGGATGTGAATTATTACTTTTTCAACTAAAATAAGTGTGTTTAAAGTCATTTCTGTGCCTGAAATTGGTCAAAATTGAAGCTTTTGAGTAAGAGAAAACTCTGTAAAAATTTACATTTTGGTCACTGTGAAGGTTTAAAAAGTGGTTATTCAACATGAGGCGCGATCCCAATGACATTTTGAATCATTTTTGGTAGAGTCAAAAAAATCAATTTTATGATGAAAAACGATGACCCCGGACCTGTCGAACGTTCAAAAAATGGTCAATATTGATGACATTTTAACATTTAATCTTTGGACTTTAAATGACGGTTGGATGTGAATTATTACTTTTTCAACTAATATAAGTGTGTTTAAAGTCATTTCTGTGCCTGAAATTGGTCAAAACTGAAGCTTTTGAGTAAGCGAAAACTCTGTAAAAATAGCAATTTTGGTCACTGTGAGGGTTTAAAAAGTGGTTATTCAACATGAGGCGCGATCCCAATGACATTTTGAATAATTTTTGGTAGAGTCCAAAAAATCAATGTTATGGTGAAAATCGATGACCCCGGACCTGTCGAAAGTTCAAAAAATGGTCAATATTGATGACATTTTAACATTTAATCTTTTGACTTTAAATGACTGGCGGATGTGAATTATTTCTTTTTCAACTAAATAAGTGTGTTTAAAGTCATTTCTGTGCCTGAAATTGGTCAAAATTGAAGCTTCTAAGTAAGCAAAACTCTGTAAAAATGGCAATTTTGGTCACTGTGAGGGATTAAAAAGTGGTTATTCAACATGAGGCCCGATCCAAATGACATTTTGAATCATTTTTGGTGGAGTTCAAAAAATCAATTTTATGATGAAAAACGATGACCCCAGACCTCTGGAACGCTCAAAAAACTGTCAATATTGATGACATTTTAACATTTAATCTTTGGACTTTAAATGACGGTTGGATGTGAATTATTACTTTTTCAACTAATATAAGTGTGTTTAAAGTCATTTCTGTGCCTGAAATTGGTCAAAATTGAAGCTTTTGAGTAATTGAAAACTCTGTAAAAATGGCAAATTTGGTCACTGTGAGGGTTTAAAAAGTGGTGAATAAACATGAGTCGTGATCCCAATGACATTTTGAATCATTTTTGGTAGAGTCCAAAAAAATCAATTTTTTGATGAAAAACGATGACCCCGGACCTGTCGAACGTTCAAAAACGTGGTCAATATTGATGACATTTTACCATTTAATCTTTTGACTTTAAATGACTGGTGGATGTGAATTATTACTTTTTCAACTAAAATAAGTGTGTTTAAAGTCATTCCTGTGCCTGAAATTGGTCAAAATTGAAGCGTTTGAGTTACAGAAAACTCTGTAAAAATGTCAATTTTGGTCACTGTGAAGGTTTTAAAAGTGGTTATTCAACATGAGGCGCGATCCCAATGACATTTTGAATCATTTTGGGTAGAGTCCAAAAAATCAATTTTATGGTGAAAAACGATAACCCCGCACCTGTCGAACGTTCAAAAAAGTGGTCAATATTGATGAAATTTTACCATTTAATCTTTTGACTTTAAATGAATGGTGGATGTGAATTATTACTTTTTCAACTAAAATAAGTGTGTTTAAAGTCATTTCTGTGCCTGAAATTGGTCAAAATTGAAGCTTTTGAGTAAGCGAAAACTCTGTAAAAATGGCAATTTTGGTCACTGTGAGGGTTTAAAAAGTGGTTATTTAACATGAGGCCCGATCCAAATGACATTTTGAATAATTTTTGGTAGAGTCTAAAAAATCAATTTTATGATGAAAAACGATGACCCCGGACCTGTCAAACGTTCAAAAAATGGTCAATATTGATGAAAATGTAACATTTAATCTTTTGACTTTAAATGACGGTTGGATGTGAATTATTACATTTTCAACTAAAATAAGTGTGTTTAAAGTCATTTCTGTGCCTGAAATTGGTCAAAGTTGAAGCTTCTAAGTAAGCAAAACTCTGTAAAAATGGCAATTTTGGTCACTGTGAGGTATTAAAAAGTGGTTATACAACATGAGGCCCGATCCAAATGACATTTTGAATCATTTTTGGTGGAGTCCAAAAAATCTATTTTATGATGAAAAACGATGACCCCCGGACCTGTCGAACGTTCAAAAAATGGTCAATATTGATGACATTTTAACATTTAATCTTTTGACTTTAAATGACTGGCAGATGTGAATTATTACTTTTTCAACTAATATAAGTGTGTTTAAAGTCATTTCTGTGACTGAAATTGGTCAAAATTGAAGCTTTTGAGTTAGAGAAAACTCTGTAAAAATGGCAAATTTGGTCACTGTGAGGGTTTAAAAAGTGGTTATTCAACATGAGGCGCGATCCCAATGACATTTTGAATCATTTTGGGTAGAGTCCAAAAAATCAATTTTATGGTGAAAAACGATAACCCCGGACCTGTCGAACGTTCAAAAAATGGTCAATATTGATGAAATTTTACCATTTAATCTTTTGACTTTAAATGACTGGTGGATGTGAATTATTACTTTTTCAACTAAAATAAGTGTGTTTAAAGTCATTTCTGTGCCTGAAATTGGTCAAAATTGAAGCTTTTGAGTAAGAGAAAACTCTGTAAAAATTTACATTTTGGTCACTGTGAAGGTTTAAAAAGTGGTTATTCAACATGAGGCGCGATCCCAATGACATTTTGAATCATTTTTGGTAGAGTCAAAAAAATCAATTTTATGATGAAAAACGATGACCCCGGACCTGTCGAACGTTCAAAAAATGGTCAATATTGATGAAAATGTTACATTTAATCTTTTGACTTTAAATGACGGTTGGATGTGAATTATTACTTTTTCAACTAATATAAGTGTGTTTAAAGTCATTTCTGTGCCTGAAATTGGTCAAAATTGAAGCTTTTGAGTAAGCGAAAACTCTGTAAAAATAGAATTTTGGTCACTGTGAGGGTTTAAAAAGTGGTTATTAAACATGAGGCGCGATCCCAATGACATTTTGAATCATTTTTGGTAGAGTCCAAAAAATCAATGTTATGGTGAAAAACGATGACCCCGGACCTGTCGAACTTTCAAAAAATGGTCAATATTGATGACATTTTAACATTTAATCTTTTGACTTTAAATGACTGGCGGATGTGAATTATTACTTTTTCAACTAAAATAAGTGTGTTTAAAGTCATTTCTGTGCCTGAAATTGGTCAAAATGGAAGCTTTTGAGTAAGCGAAAACTCTGTAAAAATGGCAATTTTGGTCACTGTGAGGGTTTAAAAAGTGGTTATTAAACATGAGGCGCGATCCCAATGACATTTTGAATCATTTTTGGTAGAGTCCAAAAATTCTATTTTATGGTGAAAAACGATGACCCCGGACCTGTCGAACGTTCCAAAAATGGTCAATATTGATGAAAATGTAACATTTAATCTTTTGACTTTAAATGACGGTTGGATGTGAATTATTACTTTTTCAACTAAAATAAGTGTGTTTAAAGTCATTTCTGTGCCTGAAATTGGTCAAAATTGAAGCTTCTAAGTAAGCAAAGCTCGGTAAAAGTGTCAAATTTGGTCACTGTGAGGGTTTAAAAAGTGGTTATTAAACATGAGGCGTGATCCCAATGACATTTTGAATCATTTTTGGTAGAGTCAAAAAAATTTAATTTTATGATATAAAACGATGACCCCGGACCTGTCGAACGTTCAAAAAAGTGGTCAATATTGATGAAATTTTACCATTTAATCTTTTGACTTTAAATGACTGGTGGATATGAATTATTACTTTTTTAACTAAAATAAGTGTGTTTAAAGTCATTTCGGTGCCTGAAATTGGTCAAAATTGAAGCTTTTGAGTAAGCGAAAACTCTGTAAAAATGGCAATTTTGGTCACTGTGAAGGTTTGAAAAGTGGTTATTCAACATGAGGCGCGATCCCAATGACATTTTGAATCATTTTTGGTAGAGTCCAAAAAATCAATTTTATGATGAAAAATGATGACCCCGGACCTGTCAAACGTTCAAAAAATGGTCAATATTGATGAAAATGTAACATTTAATCTTTTGACTTTAAATGACTGGTGGATGTGAATTATTACTTTTTCAACTAAAATAAGTGTGTTTAAAGTCATTTCTGTGCCTGAAATTGGTCAAAATTGAAGCTATTGAGTAAGCGAAAACTCTGTAAAAATGGCAATTTTGGTCACTGTGAAGGTTTAAAAAGTGGTTATACAACATGAGGCCCGATCCAAATGACATTTTGAATCATTTTTGGTGGAGTCCAAAAAATCCATTTTATGATGAAAAACGATGACCCCAGACCTCTGGAACGCTCAAAAAACTGTCAATATTGATGACATTTTAACATTTAATCTTTGGACTTTAAATGACGGTTGGATGTGAATTATTACTTTTTCAACTAATATAAGTGTGTTTAAAGTCATTTCTGTGCCTGAAATTGGTCAAAACTGAAGCTTTTGAGTAAGCGAAAACTCTGTAAAAATAGCAATTTTGGTCACTGTGAGGGTTTAAAAAGTGGTTATTCAACATGAGGCGCGATCCCAATGACATTTTGAATAATTTTTGGTAGAGTCCAAAAAATCAATGTTATGGTGAAAATCGATGACCCCGGTCCTGTCGAAAGTTCAAAAAATGGTCAATATTGATGACATTTTAACATTTAATCTTTTGACTTTAAATGACTGGCGGATGTGAATTATTACTTTTTCAACTAAATAAGTGTGTTTAAAGTCATTTCTGTGCCTGAAATTGGTCAAAATTGAAGCTTCTAAGTAAGCAAAACTCTGTAAAAATGGCAATTTTGGTCACTGTGAGGGATTAAAAAGTGGTTATTCAACATGAGGCCCGATCCAAATGACATTTTAAATCATTTTTGGTGGAGCCCCAAAAATCTATTTTATGATGAAAAACGATGACCCCGGACCTGTCGAACGTTAAAAAAATGGTCAATATTGATGACATTTTAAAATTTAATCTTTTGACTTTAAATGACGGTTGGATGTGAATTATTACTTTTTCAACTAATATAAGTGTGTTTAAAGTCATTTCTGTGCCTGAAATTGGTCAAAATTGAAGCTTTTGAGTAATTGAAAACTCTGTAAAAATGGCAAATTTGGTCACTGTGAGGGTTTAAAAAGTGGTGAATAAACATGAGGCGTGATCCCAATGACATTTTGAATCATTTTTGGTAGAGTCCAAAAAAATCAATTTTATGATGAAAAACGATGACCCCGGACCTGTCGAACGTTCAAAAACGTGGTCAATATTGATGACATTTTACCATTTAATCTTTTGACTTTAAATGACTGGTGGATGTGAATTATTACTTTTTCAACTAAAATAAGTGTGTTTAAAGTCATTTCTGTGCCTGAAATTGGTCAAAATTGAAGCGTTTGAGTTACAGAAAACTCTGTAAAAATGTCAATTTTGGTCACTGTGAAGGTTTAAAAAGTGGTTATTCAACATGAGGCGCGATCCCAATGACATTTTGAATCATTTTGGGTAGAGTCCAAAAAATCAATTTTATGGTGAAAAACGATAACCCCGGACCTGTCGAACGTTCAAAAAAGTGGTCAATATTGATGAAATTTTACCATTTAATCTTTTGACTTTAAATGAATGGTGGATGTGAATTATTACTTTTTCAACTAAAATAAGTGTGTTTAAAGTCATTTCTGTGCCTGAAATTGGTCAAAATTGAAGCTTTTGAGTAAGCGAAAACTCTGTAAAAATGGCAATTTTGGTCACTGTGAGGGTTTAAAAAGTGGTTATTTAACATGAGGCCCGATCCAAATGACATTTTGAATAATTTTTGGTAGAGTCTAAAAAATCAATTTTATGATGAAAAACGATGACCCCGGACCTGTCAAACGTTCAAAAAATGGTCAATATTGATGAAAATGTAACATTTAATCTTTTGACTTTAAATGACGGTTGGATGTGAATTATTACTTTTTCAACTAAAATAAGTGTGTTTAAAGTCATTTCTGTGCCTGAAATTGGTCAAAATGGAAGCTTCTAAGTAAGCAAAACTCTGTAAAAATGGCAATTTTGATCACTGTGAGGGTTTAAAAAGTGGTTATTAAACATGAGGCGCGATCCAAATGACATTTTGAATCATTTTTGGTAGAGTCCCAAAAAATTAATTTTATGATATAAAATGATGACCCCGGACCTGTCGAACGTTCAAAAAATGGTCAATATTGATGAAAATGTAACATTTAATCTTTTGACTTTAAATGACGGTTGGATGTGAATTATTACTTTTTCAACTAAAATAAGTGTGTTTAAAGTCATTTCTGTGCCTGAAATTGGTCAAAATTGAAGCTTCTAAGTAAGCAAAACTCTGTAAAAATGGCAATTTTTGTCACTGTGAGGGATTAAAAAGTGGTTATACAACATGAGGCCCGGTCCAAATGACATTTTGAGTCATTTTTGGTGGAGTCAAAAAAATCCATTTTATGATGAAAAACGATGACCCCGGACCTGTCGAACGTACAAAAAATTGTCAATATTGATGACATTTTAACATTTAATCTTTTGACTTTAAATGACGGTTGGATGTGAATTATTACTTTTTCAACAAATATAAGTGTGTTTAAAGTCATTTCTGTGCCTGAAATTGGTCAAAATTGAAGCTTTTGAGTAAGCGAAAACTCTGTAAAAATAGCAATTTTGGTCACTGTGAGGGTTTAAAAAGTGGTTATTAAACATGAGGCTCGATCCCAATGACATTTTGAATCATTTTTGGTAGAGTCCAAAAAATCAATGTTATGGTGAAAAACGATGACCTGTCGAACGTTCAAAAAAGTGGTCAATATTGATGAAATTTTACCATTTAATCTTTTGACTTTAAATGAATGGTGGATGTGAATTATTACTTTTTCAACTAAAATAAGTGTGTTTAAAGTCATTTCTGTGCCTGAAATTGGTCAAAATTGAAGCTTTTGAGTAAGCGAAAACTCTGTAAAAATGGCAATTTTGGTCACTGTGAGGGTTTAAAAAGTGGTTATTTAACATGAGGCCCGATCCAAATGACATTTTGAATAATTTTTGGTAGAGTCTAAAAAATCAATTTTATGATGAAAAACGATGACCCCGGACCTGTCAAACGTTCAAAAAATGGTCAATATTGATGAAAATGTAACATTTAATCTTTTGACTTTAAATGACGGTTGGATGTGAATTATTACTTTTTCAACTAAAATAAGTGTGTTTAAAGTCATTTCTGTGCCTGAAATTGGTCAAAGTTGAAGCTTCTAAGTAAGCAAAACTCTGTAAAAATGGCAATTTTGGTCACTGTGAGGTATTAAAAAGTGGTTATACAACATGAGGCGCGATCCCAATGACATTTTGAATCATTTTTGGTAGAGTCCAAAAAATCAATTTTATGGTGAAAAACGATGACCCCGGACCTGTCGAACGTTCAAAAAAGTGGTCAATATTGATGACATTTTAACATTTAATCTTTTGACTTTAAATGACTGGCGGATGTGAATTATTACTTTTTCAACTAAAATAAGTGTGTTTAAAGTCATTTCTGTGCCTGAAATTGGTCAAAATTGAAGCTTTTGAGTAAGCGAAAACTCTGTAAAAATAGAATTTTGGTCACTGTGAGGGTTTAAAAAGTGGTTATTAAACATGAGGCGCGATCCCAATGACATTTTGAATCATTTTTGGTAGAGTCCAAAAATTCTATTTTATGGTGAAAAAACGATGACCCCGGACCTGTCGAACGTTCCAAAAATGGTCAATATTGATGAAAATGTAACATTTAATCTTTTGACTTTAAATGACGGTTGGATGTGAATTATTACTTTTTCAACTAAAATAAGTGTGTTTAAAGTCATTTCTGTGCCTGAAATTGGTCAAAATTGAAGCTTCTAAGTAAGCAAAACTCGGTAAAAGTGTCAAATTTGGTCACTGTGAGGGTTTAAAAAGTGGTTATTAAACATGAGGCGTGATCCCAATGACATTTTGAATCATTTTTGGTAGAGTCAAAAAAAATTTATTTTATGATATAAAACGATGACCCCGGACCTGTCGAACGTTCAAAAAAGTGGTCAATATTGATGAAATTTTACCATTTAATCTTTTGACTTTAAATGACTGGTGGATGTGAATTATTACTTTTTTAACTAAAATAAGTGTGTTTAAAGTCATTTCGGTGCCTGAAATTGGTCAAAATTGAAGCTTTTGAGTAAGCGAAAACTCTGTAAAAATGGCAATTTTGGTCACTGTGAAGGTTTGAAAAGTGGTTATTCAACATGAGGCGCGATCCCAATGACATTTTGAATCATTTTTGGTAGAGTCCAAAAAATCAATTTTATGATGAAAAATGATGACCCCGGACCTGTCAAACGTTCAAAAAATGGTCAATATTGATGAAAATGTAACATTTAATCTTTTGACTTTAAATGACTGGTGGATGTGAATTATTACTTTTTCAACTAAAATAAGTGTGTTTAAAGTCATTTCTGTGCCTGAAATTGGTCAAAATTGAAGCTATTGAGTAAGCGAAAACTCTGTAAAAATGGCAATTTTGGTCACTGTGAAGGTTTAAAAAGTGGTTATACAACATGAGGCCCGATCCAAATGACATTTTGAATCATTTTTGGTGGAGTCCAAAAAATCCATTTTATGATGAAAAACGATGACCCCAGACCTCTGGAACGCTCAAAAAACTGTCAATATTGATGACATTTTAACATTTAATCTTTGGACTTTAAATGACGGTTGGATGTGAATTATTACTTTTTCAACTAATATAAGTGTGTTTAAAGTCATTTCTGTGCCTGAAATTGGTCAAAACTGAAGCTTTTGAGTAAGCGAAAACTCTGTAAAAATAGCAATTTTGGTCACTGTGAGGGTTTAAAAAGTGGTTATTCAACATGAGGCGCGATCCCAATGACATTTTGAATAATTTTTGGTAGAGTCCAAAAAATCAATGTTATGGTGAAAATCGATGACCCCGGACCTGTCGAAAGTTCAAAAAATGGTCAATATTGATGACATTTTAACATTTAATCTTTTGACTTTAAATGACTGGCGGATGTGAATTATTACTTTTTCAACTAAATAAGTGTGTTTAAAGTCATTTCTGTGCCTGAAATTGGTCAAAATTGAAGCTTCTAAGTAAGCAAAACTCTGTAAAAATGGCAATTTTGGTCACTGTGAGGGATTAAAAAGTGGTTATTCAACATGAGGCCCGATCCAAATGACATTTTAAATAATTTTTGGTGGAGCCCCAAAAATCTATTTTATGATGAAAAACGATGACCCCGGACCTGTCGAACGTTAAAAAAATGGTCAATATTGATGACATTTTAAAATTTAATCTTTTGACTTTAAATGACGGTTGGATGTGAATTATTACTTTTTCAACTAATATAAGTGTGTTTAAAGTCATTTCTGTGCCTGAAATTGGTCAAAATTGAAGCTTTTGAGTAATTGAAAACTCTGTAAAAATGGCAAATTTGGTCACTGTGAGGGTTTAAAAAGTGGTGAATAAACATGAGGCGTGATCCCAATGACATTTTGAATCATTTTTGGTAGAGTCCAAAAAAATCAATTTTATGATGAAAAGCGATGACCCCGGACCTGTCGAACGTTCAAAAACGTGGTCAATATTGATGACATTTTACCATTTAATCTTTTGACTTTAAATGACTGGTGGATGTGAATTATTACTTTTTCAACTAAAATAAGTGTGTTTAAAGTCATTTCTGTGCCTGAAATTGGTCAAAATTGAAGCGTTTGAGTTACAGAAAACTCTGTCAATTTTGGTCACTGTGAAGGTTTAAAAAGTGGTTATTCAACATGAGGCGCGATCCCAATGACATTTTGAATCATTTTGGGTAGAGTCCAAAAAATCAATTTTATGGTGAAAAACGATAACCCCGGACCTGTCGAACGTTCAAAGTAGTGGTCAATATTGATGAAATTTTACCATTTAATCTTTTGACTTTAAATGAATGGTGGATGTGAATTATTACTTTTTCAACTAAAATAAGTGTGTTTAAAGTCATTTCTGTGCCTGAAATTGGTCAAAATTGAAGCTTTTGAGTACGCGAAAACTCTGTAAAAATGGCAATTTTGGTCACTGTGAGGGTTTAAAAAGTGGTTATTAAACATGAGGCGCGATCCAAATGACATTTTGAATCATTTTTGGTAGAGTCCAAAAAAATTAATTTTATGATATAAAATGATGACCCCAGACCTGTCGAACGTTCAAAAAATGGTCAATATTGATGAAAATGTAACATTTAATCTTTTGACTTTAAATGACGGTTGGATGTGAATTATTACTTTTTCAACTAAAATAAGTGTGTTTAAAGTCATTTCTGTGCCTGAAATTGGTCAAAATTGAAGCTTCTAAGTAAGCAAAACTCTGTAAAAATGGCAATTTTTGTCACTGTGAGGGATTAAAAAGTGGTTATACAACATGAGGCCCGGTCCAAATGACATTTTGAGTCATTTTTGGTGGAGTCAAAAAAATCCATTTTATGATGAAAAACGATGACCCCGGACCTGTCGAACGTTCAAAAAATTGTCAATATTGATGACATTTTAACATTTAATCTTTTGACTTTAAATGACGGTTGGATGTGAATTATTACTTTTTCAACTAATATAAGTGTGTTTAAAGTCATTTCTGTGCCTGAAATTGGTCAAAATTGAAGCTTTTGAGTAAGCAAAAACTCTGTAAAAATAGCAATTTTGGTCACTGTGAGGGTTTAAAAAGTGGTTATTAAACATGAGGCGCGATCCCAATGACATTTTGAATCATTTTTGGTAGAGTCCAAAAAATCAATGTTATGGTGAAAAACGATGACCTGTCGAACGTTCAAAAAAGTGGTCAATATTGATGACATTTTACCATTTAATCTTTTGACTTTAAATGACTGGCGGATGTGAATTATTACTTTTTCAACTAAAATAAGTGTGTTTAAAGTAATTTCTGTGCCTGAAATTGGTCAAAATTGAAGCTTCTAAGTAAGCAAAACTCTGTAAAAATGGCAATTTTGGTCACTGTGAGGGATTAAAAAGTGGTTATTCAACATGAGGCCCGATCCAAATGACATTTTAAATCATTTTTGGTGGAGCCCCAAAAATCTATTTTATGATGAAAAACGATGACCCCGGACCTGTCGAACGTTCAAAAAATGGTCAATATTGATGACATTTTAAAATTTAATCTTTTGACTTTAAATGACGGTTGGATGTGAATTATTACTTTTTCAACTAATATAAGTGTGTTTAAAGTAATTTCTGTGCCTGAAATTGGTCAAAATTGAAGCTTTTGAGTAAGCGAAAACTCTGTAAAAATAGCAATTTTGGTCACTGTGAGGGTTTAAAAAGTGGTTATTAAACATGAGGCGCGATCCCAATGACATTTTGAATCATTTTTGGTAGAGTCCAAAAAATTAATTTTATGATGAAAAACGATGACCTGTCGAACGTTCAAAAAATGGTCAATATTGATGACATTTTAACATTTAATCTTTTGACTTTAAATGACTGGCGGATGTGAATTATTACTTTTTCAACTAAAATAAGTGTGTTTAAAGTCATTTCTGTGCCTGAAATTGGTCAAAATGGAAGCTTCTAAGTAAGCAAAACTCTCGAAACCTCTGTACAATTGTCAATTTAGGTCACTGTGAGGGTTTAAAAAGTGGTTATTTAACATGAGGCCCGATCCAAATGACATTTTGAATAATTTTTGGTGGAGTCCAAAAAATCAATTTTATGATGAAAAACGATGACCCCCGGACCTGTCGAACGTTCAAAAAATGGTCAATATTGATGACATTTTAACATTTAATCTTTTGACTTTAAATGACTGGCGAATGTGAATTATTACTTTTTCAACTAATATAAGTGTGTTTAAAGTCATTTCTGTGCCTGAAATTGGTCAAAATTGAAGCTTTTGAGTTAGAGAAAACTCTGTAAAAATGGCAATTTTGGTCACTGTGAGGGATTAAAAAGTGGTTATACAACATGAGGCCCGGTCCAAATGACATTTTGAGTCATTTTTGGTGGAGTCCAAAAAATCCATTTTATGATGAAAAACGATGACCCCGGACCTGTCGAACGTTCAAAAAATGGTCAATATTGATGACATTTTAACATTTAATCTTTTGACTTTAAATGACGGTTGGATGTGAATTATTACTTTTTCAACTAATATAAGTGTGTTTAAAGTCATTTCTGTGCCTGAAATTGGTCAAAATTGAAGCTTTTGAGTAAGCGAAAACTCTGTAAAAATAGAATTTTGGTCACTGTGAGGGTTTAAAAAGTGGTTATTAAACATGAGGCGCGATCCCAATGACATTTTGAATCATTTTTGGTAGAGTCCAAAAAATCAATGTTATGGTGAAAAACGATGACCCCGGACCTGTCGAACGTTCAAAAAATGGTCAATATTGATGACATTTTAACATTTAATCTTTTGACTTTAAATGACTGGCGGATGTGAATTATTACTTTTTCAACTAAAATAAGTGTGTTTAAAGTCATTTCTGTGCCTGAAATTGGTCAAAATGGAAGCTTTTGAGTAAGCGAAAACTCTGTAAAAATGGCAATTTTGGTCACTGTGAGGGTTTAAAAAGTGGTTATTAAACATGAGGCGCGATCCCAATGACATTTTGAATCATTTTTGGTAGAGTCCAAAAATTCTATTTTATGGTGAAAAACGATGACCCCGGACCTGTCGAACGTTCAAAAAATGGTCAATATTGATGAAAATGTAACATTTAATCTTTTGACTTTAAATGACGGTTGGATGTGAATTATTACTTTTTCAACTAAAATAAGTGTGTTTAAAGTCATTTCTGTGCCTGAAATTGGTCAAAATTGAAGCTTCTAAGTAAGCAAAACTCGGTAAAAGTGTCAAATTTGGTCACTGTGAGGGTTTAAAAAGTGGTTATTAAACATGAGGCGTGATCCCAATGACATTTTGAATCATTTTTGGTAGAGTCCCCAAAAATTAATTTTATGATATAAAACGATGACCCGGGACCTGTCGAACGTTCAAAAAAGTGGTCAATATTGATGACATTTTAACATTTAATCTTTTGACTTTAAATGACGGTTGGATGTGAATTATTACTTTTTCAACTAATATAAGTGTGTTTAAAGTCATTTCTGTGCCTGAAATTGGTCAAAACTGAAGCTTTTGAGTAAGCGAAACCTTTGTAAAATTGTCAATTTAGGTCACTGTGAGGGTTTAAAAAGTGGTTATTTAACATGAGGCCCGATCCAAATGACATTTTGAATCATTTTTGGTGGAGTCCAAAAAATCAATTTTATGATGAAAAACGATGACCCCCGGACCTGTCGAAAGTTCAAAAAATGGTCAATATTGATGACATTTTAACATTTAATCTTTTGACTTTAAATAACTGGCGAATGTGAATTATTACTTTTTCAACTAAATAAGTGTGTTTAAAGTCATTTCTGTGCCTGAAATTGGTCAAAATTGAAGCTTCTAAGTACGCAAAACTCTGTAAAAATGGCAATTTTGGTCACTGTGAGGGATTAAAACGTGGTTATTCAACATGAGGCCCGATCCAAATGACATTTTAAATCATTTTTGGTGGAGCCCCAAAAATCTATTTTATGATGAAAAACGATGACCCCGGACCTGTCGAACGTTAAAAAAATGGTCAATATTGATGACATTTTAAAATTTAATCTTTTGACTTAAATGACGGTTGGATGTGAATTATTACTTTTTCAACTAATATAAGTGTGTTTAAAGTCATTTCTGTGCCTGAAATTGGTCAAAATTGAAGCTTTTGAGTAATCGAAAACTCTGTAAAAATGGCAAATTTGGTCACTGTGAGGGTTTAAAAAGTGGTGAATAAACATGAGGCGTGATCCCAATGACATTTTGAATCATTTTTGGTAGAGTCCAAAAAAATCAATTTTATGATGAAAAACGATGACCCCGGACCTGTCGAACGTTCAAAAACGTGGTCAATATTGATGACATTTTACCATTTAATCTTTTGACTTTAAATGACTGGTGGATGTGAATTATTACTTCTTCAACTAAAATAAGTGTGTTTAAAGTCATTTCTGTGCCTGAAATTGGTCAAAATTGAAGCGTTTGAGTTACAGAAAACTCTGTAAAAATGTCAATTTTGGTCACTGTGAAGGTTTAAAAAGTGGTTATTCAACATGAGGCGCGATCCCAATGACATTTTGAATCATTTTGGGTAGAGTCCAAAAAATCAATTTTATGATGAAAAACGATGACCCCGGACCTGTCAAACGTTCAAAAAATGGTCAATATTGATGAAAATGTAACATTTAATGTTTTGACTTTAAATGACGGTTGGATGTGAATTATTACTTTTTCAACTAAATAAGTGTGTTTAAAGTCATTTCTGTGCCTGAAATTGGTCAAAGTTGAAGCTTCTAAGTAAGCAAAACTCTGTAAAAATGGCAATTTTGGTCACTGTGAGGGATTAAAAAGTGGTTATACAACATGAGGCCCGATCCAAATGACATTTTGAATCATTTTTGTTGGAGTCCAAAAAATCAATTTTATGATGAAAAACGATGACCCCCGGACCTGTCGAACGTTCAAAAAGGTGGTCAATATTGATGACATTTTACCATTTAATCTTTTGACTTTAAATGACTGGCAGATGTGAATTATTACTTTTTCAACTAAAATAAGTGTGTTTAAAGTCATTTCTGTGCTTGAAATTGGTCAAAATTGAAGCTTTTGAGTAAGCGAAAACTCTGTAAAAATGGCAATTTTGGTCACTGTGAGGGTTTAAAAAGTGGTTATTTAACATGAGGCCCGATCCAAATGACATTTTGAATAATTTTTGGTAGAGTCCAAAAAATCAATTTTATGATGAAAAACGATGACCCCGGACCTGTCGAACGTTCAAAAAATGGTCAATATTGATGACATTTTAACATTTAATCTTTTGACTTTAAATGACTGGCGGATGTGAATTATTACTTTTTCAACTAAAATAAGTGTGTTTAAAGTCATTTCTGTGCCTGAAATTGGTCAAAATGGAAGCTTCTAAGTAAGCAAAACTCTGTAAAAATGGCAATTTTGGTCACTGTGAGGGTTTAAAAAGTGGTTATTAAACATGAGGCGCGATCCCAATGACATTTTGAATCATTTTTGGTAGAGTCCAAAAAAATTAATTTTATGATATAAAATGATGACCCCGGACCTGTCGAACGTTCAAAAAATGGTCAATATTGATGAAAATGTAACATTTAATCTTTTGACTTTAAATGACGGTTGGATGTGAATTATTACTTTTTCAACTAAAATAAGTGTGTTTAAAGTCATTTCTGTGCCTGAAATTGGTCAAAATTGAAGCTTCTAAGTAAGCAAAACTCTGTAAAAATGGCAATTTTGGTCACTGTGAGGTATTAAAAAGTGGTTATACAACATGAGGCCCGGTCCAAATGACATTTTGAGTCATTTTTGGTGGAGTCAAAAAAATTCATTTTATGATGAAAAACGATGACCCCGGACCTGTCGAACGTTCAAAAAATTGTCAATATTGATGACATTTTAACATTTAATCTTTTGACTTTAAATGACGGTTGGATGTGAATTATTACTTTTTCAACTAATATGAGTGTGTTTAAAGTCATTTCTGTGCCTGAAATTGGTCAAAATTGAAGCTTTTGAGTAAGCGAAAACTCTGTAAAAATAGCAATTTTGGTCACTGTGAGGGTTTAAAAAGTGGTTATTAAACATGAGGCGCGATCCCAATGACATTTTGAATCATTTTTGGTGGAGTCCAAAAAATCCATTTTATGATGAAAAACGATGACCCCGGACCTGTCGAACGTTCAAAAAATGGTCAATATTGATGACATTTTAACATTTAATCTTTTGACTTTAAATGACTGGCGGATGTGAATTATTACTTTTTCAACTAAAATAAGTGTGTTTAAAGTCATTTCTGTGCCTGAAATTGTTCAAAATGGAAGCTTTTGAGTAAGCGAAAACTCTGTAAAAATGGCAATTTTGGTCACTGTGAGGGTTTAAAAAGTGGTTATTAAACATGAGGCGCGATCCCAATGACATTTTGAATCATTTTTGGTAGAGTCCAAAAATTCTATTTTATGGTGAAAAACGATGACCCCGGACCTGTCGAACGTTCAAAAAATGGTCAATATTGATGAAAATGTAACATTTAATCTTTTGACTTTAAATGACGGTTGGATGTGAATTATTACTTTTTCAACTAAAATAAGTGTGTTTAAAGTCATTTCTGTGCCTGAAATTGGTCAAAATTGAAGCTTTTGAGTAAGCGAAAACTCTGTAAAAATGGCAATTTTGGTCACTGTGAAGGTTTAAAAAGTGGTTATTCAACATGAGGCGCGATCCCAATGACATTTTGAATCATTTTTGGTAGAGTCCAAAAAATCAATTTTATGATGAAAAATGATGACCCCGGACCTGTCAAACGTTCAAAAAATGGTCAATATTGATGAAAATGTAACATTTAATCTTTTGACTTTAAATGACTGGTGGATGTGAATAATAACTTTTTTAACTAAAATAAGTGTGTTTAAAGTCATTTCTGTGCCTGAAATTGGTCAAAATTGAAGCTATTGAGTAAGCAAAAACTCTGTAAAAATGGCAATTTTGGTCACTGTGAAGGTTTAAAAAGTGGTTATACAACATGAGGCCCGATCCAAATGACATTTTGAATCATTTTTGGTGGAGTCCAAAAAATCCATTTTATGATGAAAAACGATGACCCCAGACCTGTGGAACGCTCAAAAAATGGTCAATATTGATGACATTTTAACATTTAATCTTTTGACTTTAAATGACGGTTGGATGTGAATTATTACTTTTTCAACTAATATAAGTGTGTTTAAAGTCATTTCTGTGCCTGAAATTGGTCAAAACTGAAGCTTTTGAGTAAGCGAAAACTCTGTAAAAATAGCAATTTTGGTCACTGTGAGGGTTTAAAAAGTGGTTATTCAACATGAGGCGCGATCCCAATGACATTTTGAATAATTTTTGGTAGAGTCCAAAAAATCAATGTTATGGTGAAAATCGATGACCCCGGACCTGTCGAACGTTCAAAAAAGTGGTCAATATTGATGAAATTTTACCATTTAATCTTTTTACGTTAAATGACTGGTGGATGTGAATTATTACTTTTTCAACTAAAATAAGTGTGTTTAAAGTAATTTCTGTGCCTGAAATTGTTCAAAATTGAAGCTTTTGAGTAAGCGAAACCTTTGTAAAATTGTCAACCTAGGTCACTGTGAGGGTTTAAAAAGTGGTTATTTAACATGAGGCCCGATCCAAATGACATTTTGAATCATTTTTGGTGGAGTCCAAAAAATCAATTTTATGATGAAAAACGATGACCCCCGGACCTGTCGAAAGTTAAAAAAATGGTCCATATTGATGACATTTTAACATTTAATCTTTTGACTTTAAATGACTGGCGGATGTGAATTATTACTTTTTCAACTAAATAAGTGTGTTTAAAGTCATTTCTGTGCCTGAAATTGGTCAAAATTGAAGCTTCTAAGTAAGCAAAACTCTGTAAAAATGGCAATTTTGGTCACTGTGAGGGATTAAAAAGTGGTTATTCAACATGAGGCCCGATCCAAATGACATTTTAAATCATTTTTGGTGGAGCCCCAAAAATCTATTTTATGATGAAAAACGATGACCCCGGACTTGTCGAACTTTAAAAAAATTGTCAATATTGATGACATTTTAAAATTGAATCTTTTGACTTTAAATGACGGTTGGATGTGAATTATTACTTTTTCAACTAATATACGTGTGTTTAAAGTCATTTCTGTGCTTGAAATTGGTCAAAATTGAAGCTTTTGAGTGATCGAAAACTCTGTAAAAATGGCAAATTTGGTCACTGTGAGGGTTTAAAAAGTGGTGAATGAACATGAGGCGTGATCCCAATGACATTTTGAATCATTTTTGGTAGAGTCCAAAAAAATCAATTTTATGATGAAAAACGATGACCCCGGACCTGTCGAACGTTCAAAAACGTGGTCAATATTGATGAAATTTTACCATTTAATCTTTTGACTTTAAATGACTGGTGGATGTGAATTATTACTTTTTCAACTAAAATAAGTGTGTTTAAAGTCATTTCTGTGCCTGAAATTGGTCAAAATTGAAGCGTTTGAGTTACAGAAAACTCTGTAAAAATGTCAATATTGGTCACTGTGAAGGTTTAAAAAGTGGTTATTCAACATGAGGCGCGATCCCAATGACATTTTGAATCATTTTGGGTAGAGTCCAAAAAATCAATTTTATGGTGAAAAACGATAACCCCGGACCTGTCGAACGTTCAAAAAAGTGGTCAATATTGATGAAATTTTACCATTTAATCTTTTGACTTTAAATGAATGGTGGATGTGAATTATTACTTTTTCAACTAAAATAAGTGTGTTTAAAGTCATTTCTGTGCCTGAAATTGGTCAAAATTGAAGCTTTTGAGTAAGCGAAAACTCTGTAAAAATGGCAATTTTGGTCACTGTGAGGGTTTAAAAAGTGGTTATTTAACATGAGGACCGATCCAAATGACATTTTGAATAATTTTTGGTAGAGTCTAAAAAATCAATTTTATGATGAAAAACGATGACCCCGGACCTGTCGAACGTTCAAAAAATGGTCAATATTGATGACATTTTAACATTTAATCTTTTGACTTTAAATGACTGGTGGATGTGAATTATTACTTTTTCAACTAAAATAAGTGTGTTTAAAGTCATTTCTGTGCCTGAAATTGGTCAAAATTTAAGCTTCTAAGTAAGAAAAACTCTGTAAAAATGGCAATTTTGGTCACTGTGAGGGTTTAAAAAGTGGTTATTAAACATGAGGCGCAATCCCAATGACATTTTGAATCATTTTTGGTAGAGTCCAAAAAAAACAATTTTATGATGAAAAACGATGACCTGTCGGACGTTCAAAAAAGTGGTCAATATTGATGAAATTTTACCATTTAATCTTTTGACTTTAAATGACTGGTGGATGTGAATTATTACTTTTTCAACTATAATAAGTGTGTTTAAAGTAATTTCTTTGCCTGAAATAGGTCAAAATTGAAGCTTTTGAGTAAGCGAAACCTCTGTAAAATTGTCAATTTAGGTCACTGTGAGGGTTTAAAAAGTGGTTATTTAACATGAGGCCCGATCCAAATGACATTTTGAATCATTTTTGGTGGAGTCCAAAAAATCAATTTTATGATGAAAAACGATGACCCCCGGACCTGTCGAACGTTCAAAAAATGGTCAATATTGATGACATTTTAACATTTAATCTTTTGACTTTAAATGACTGGCAGATGTGAATTATTACTTTTTCAACTAATATAAGTGTGTTTAAAGTCATTTCTGTGCCTGAAATTGGTCAAAATTGAAGCTTTTGAGTTAGAGAAAACTCTGTAAAAATGGCAATTTTGGTCACTGTGAGGGTTTAAAAAGTGGTTATTTAACATGAGGCCCGATCCAAATGACATTTTGAATAATGTTTGGTAGAGTCCAAAAAATCAATTTTATGATATAAAATGATGACCCCGGACCTGTCGAACGTTCAAAAAATGGTCAATATTGATGAAAATGTAACATTTAATCTTTTGACTTTAAATGACGGTTGGATGTGAATTATTACTTTTTCAACTAAAATAAGTGTGTTTAAAAGTCATTTCTGTGCCTGAAATTGGTCAAAATGGAAGCTTCTAAGTAAGCAAAACTCTGTAAAAATGGCAATTTTGGTCACTGTGAGGGTTTAAAAAGTGGTTATTAAACATGAGGCGCGATCCCAATGACATTTTGAATAATTTTTGGTAGAGTCCAAAAAATCAATGTTATGGTGAAAATCGATGACCCCGGACCTGTCGAACGTTCAAAAAAGTGGTCAATATTGATGAAATTTTACCATTTAATCTTTTGACGTTAAATGACTGGTGGATGTGAATTATTACTTTTTCAACTAAAATAAGTGTGTTTAAAGTCATTTCTGTGCCTGAAACTGGTCAAAATTGAAGCTTTTGAGTAATCGAAAACTCTGTAAAAATGGCAAATTTGGTCACTGTGAGGGTTTAAAAAGTGGTTATTCAACATGAGGCGCGATCCCAATGACATTTTGAATCATTTTGGGTAGAGTCCAAAAAATCAATTTTATGGTGAAAAACGATGACCCCGGACCTGTCAAACGTTCAAAAATGGTCAATATTGATGACATTTTAACATTTAATCTTTTCACTTTAAATGACTGGTGGATGTGAATTATTACTTTTTCAACTAAAATAAGTGTGTTTAAAGTCATTTCTGTGCCTGAAATTGGTCAAAATTGAAGCTTTTGAGTTAGAGAAAACTCTGTAAAAATGGCAATTTTGGTCACTGTGAGGGATTAAAAAGTGGTTATACAACATGAGGCCCGGTCCAAATGACATTTTGAATCATTTTTGGTAGAGTCCAAAAAAATTAATTTTATGATATAAAATGATGACCCCGGACCTGTCGAACGTTCAAAAAATGGTCAATATTGATGAAAATGTAACATTTAATCTTTTGACTTTAAATGACTATTGGATGTGAATTATTACTTTTTCAACTAAAATAAGTGTGTTTAAAGTCATTTCTGTGCCTGAAATTGGTCAAAATTGAAGCTTTTGAGTAAGCGAAAACTCTGTAAAAATGGCAATTTTGGTCACTGTGAAGGTTTAAAAAGTGGTTATTCAACATGAGGCGCGATCCCAATGACATTTTGAATCATTTTTGGTAGAGTCCAAAAAATCAATTCTATGATGAAAAATGATGACCCCGGACCTGTCAAACGTTCAAAAAATGGTCAATATTGATGAAAATGTAACATTTAATCTTTTGACTTGAAATGACGGTTGGATGTGAATTATTACTTTTTCAACTAAAATAAGTGTTTAAAGTCATTTCTGTGCCTGAAATTGGTCAAAATTGAAGCTTTTGAGTTAGAGAAAACTCTGTAAAAATGGCAATTTTGGTCACTGTGAGGGATTAAAAAGTGGTTATACAACATGAGGCCCGGTCCAAATGACATTTTGAGTCATTTTTGGTGGAGTCCAAAAAATCCATTTTATGATGAAAAACGATGACCCCGGACCTGTCGAACGTTCAAAAAATGGTCAATATTGATGACATTTTAACATTTAATCTTTTGACTTTAAATGACGGTTGGATGTGAATTATTACTTTTTCAACTAATATAAGTGTGTTTAAAGTCATTTCTGTGCCTGAAATTGGTCAAAATTGAAGCTTTTGAGTAAGCGAAAACTCTGTAAAAATAGCATTTTGGTCACTGTGAGGGTTTAAAAAGTGGTTATTAAACATGAGGCGCGATCCCAATGACATTTTGAATCATTTTTGGTAGAGTCCAAAAAATCAATGTTATGGTGAAAAACGATGACCCCGGACCTGTCGAACGTTCAAAAAATGGTCAATATTGATGACATTTTAACCTTTAATCTTTTGACTTTAAATGACTGGCGGATGTGAATTATTACTTTTTCAACTAAAATAAGTGTGTTTAAAGTCATTTCTGTGCCTGAAATTGGTCAAAATGGAAGCTTTTGAGTAAGCGAAAACTCTGTAAAAATGGCAATTTTGGTCACTGTGAGGGTTTAAAAAGTGGTTATTAAACATGAGGCGCGATCCCAATGACATTTTGAATCATTTTTGGTAGAGTCCAAAAATTCTATTTTATGGTGAAAAACGATGACCCCGGACCTGTCGAACGTTCAAAAAATGGTCAATATTGATGAAAATGTAACATTTAATCTTTTGACTTTAAATGACGGTTGGATGTGAATTATTACTTTTTCAACTAAAATAAGTGTGTTTAAAGTCATTTCTGTGCCTGAAATTGGTCAAAATTGAAGCTTCTAAGTAAGCAAAACTCTGTAAAAATGGCAATTTTGGTCACTGTGAGGGATTAAAAAGTGGTTATACAACATGAGGCCCGATCCAAATGACATTTTGAATCATTTTTGGTGGAGTCCAAAAAATCCATTTTATGATGAAAAACGATGACCCCGGACCTGTCGAACGTTCAAAAAATGGTCAATATTGATGACATTTTAACATTTAATCTTTTGACTTTAAATGACGGTTGGATGTGAATTATTACTTTTTCAACTAATATAAGTGTGTTTAAAGTCATTTCTGTGCCTGAAATTGGTCAAAATTGAAGCTTTTGAGTAAGTGAAAACTCTGTAAAAATAGCAATTTTGGTCACTGTGAGGGTTTAAAAAGTGGTTATTAAACATGAGGCGCGATCCCAATGACATTTTGAATCATTTTTGGTAGAGTCCAAAAATTCTATTTTATGGTGAAAAACGATGACCCCGGACCTGTCGAACGTTCAAAAAATGGTCAATATTGATGAAAATGTAACATTTAATCTTTTGACTTTAAATGACGGTTGGATGTGAATTATTACTTTTTCAACTAAAATAAGTGTGTTTAAAGTCATTTCTGTGCCTGAAATTGGTCAAAATTGAAGCTTCTAAGTAAGCAAAACTCTGTAAAAATGGCAATTTTGGTCACTGTGAGGGATTAAAAAGTGGTTATACAACATGAGGCCCGATCCAAATGACATTTTGAATCATTTTTGGTGGAGTCCAAAAAATCCATTTTATGATGAAAAACGATGACCCCGGACCTGTCGAACGTTCAAAAAATGGTCAATATTGATGACATTTTAACATTTAATCTTTTGACTTTAAATGACGGTTGGATGTGAATTATTACTTTTTCAACTAATATAAGTGTGTTTAAAGTCATTTCTGTGCCTGAAATTGGTCAAAATTGAAGCTTTTGAGTAAGCGAAAACTCTGTAAAAATAGAATTTTGGTCACTGTGAGGGTTTAAAAAGTGGTTATTAAACATGAGGCGCGATCCCAATGACATTTTGAATTATTTTTGGTAGAGTCCAAAAAATCAATGTTATGGTGAAAAACGATGACCCCGGACCTGTCGAACGTTCAAAAAATGGTCAATATTGATGACATTTTAACATTTAATCTTTTGACTTTAAATGACTGGCGGATGTGAATTATTACTTTTTCAACTAAAATAAGTGTGTTTAAAGTCATTTCTGTGCCTGAAATTGGTCAAAATGGAAGCTTTTGAGTAAGCGAAAACTCTGTAAAAATGGCAATTTTGGTCACTGTGAGGGTTTAAAAAGTGGTTATTAAACATGAGGCGCGATCCCAATGACATTTTGAATCATTTTTGGTAGAGTCCAAAAATTCTATTTTATGGTGAAAAACGATGACCCCGGACCTGTCGAACGTTCAAAAAATGGTCAATATTGATGAAAATGTAACATTTAATCTTTTGACTTTAAATGACGGTTGGATGTGAATTATTACTTTTTCAACTAAAATAAGTGTGTTTAAAGTCATTTCTGTGCCTGAAATTGGTCAAAATTGAAGCTTCTAAGTAAGCAAAACTCTGTAAAAATGGCAATTTTGGTCACTGTGAGGGATTAAAAAGTGGTTATACAACATGAGGCCCGATCCAAATGACATTTTGAATCATTTTTGGTGGAGTCCAAAAAATCCATTTTATGATGAAAAACGATGACCCCGGACCTGTCGAACGTTCAAAAAATGGTCAATATTGATGACATTTTAACATTTATTCTTTTGACTTTAAATGACGGTTGGATGTGAATTATTACTTTTTCAACTAATATAAGTGTGTTTAAAGTCATTTCTGTGCCTGAAATTGGTCAAAATTGAAGCTTTTGAGTAAGTGAAAACTCTGTAAAAATAGCAATTTTGGTCACTGTGAGGGTTTAAAAAGTGGTTATTAAACATGAGGCGCGATCCCAATGACATTTTGAATCATTTTTGGTAGAGTCCAAAAAATTAATTTTATGATGAAAAACGATGACCTGTCGAACGTTCAAAAAATGGTCAATATTGATGACATTTTAACATTTAATCTTTTGACTTTAAATGACTGGCGGATGTGAATTATTACTTTTTCAACTAAAATAAGTGTGTTTAAAGTCATTTCTGTGCCTGAAATTGGTCAAAATGGAAGCTTCTAAGTAAGCAAAACTCTGTAAAAATGGCAATTTTGGTCACTGTGAGGGATTAAAAAGTGGTTATACAACATGAGGCCCGGTCCAAATGACATTTTGAGTCATTTTTGGTGGAGTCCAAAAAATCCATTTTATGATGAAAAATGATGACCCCGGACCTGTCGAACGTTCAAAAAATGGTCAATATTGATGACATTTTAACATTTAATCTTTTGACTTTAAATGACGGTTGGATGTGAATTATTACTTTTTCAACTAATATAAGTGTGTTTAAAGTCATTTCTGTGCCTGAAATTGGTCAAAATTGAAGCTTTTGAGTAAGCGAAAACTCTGTAAAAATAGCAATTTTGGTCACTGTGAGGGTTTAAAAAGTGGTTATTAAACATGAGGCGCGATCCCAATGACATTTTGAATCATTTTTGGTAGAGTTCAAAAAATCAATGTTATGGTGAAAAACGATGACCCCGGACCTGTCGAACGTTCAAAAAAGTGGTCAATATTGATGAAATTTTACCATTGAATCTTTTGACTTTAAATGACTGGTGGATGTGAATTATTACTTTTTCAACTAAAATAAGTGTGTTTAAAGTAATTTCTGTGCCTGAAATTGGTCAAAATTGAAGCTTTTGAGTAAGCGAAACCTCTGTACAATTGTCAATTTAGGTCACTGTGAGGGTTTAAAAAGTGGTTATTTAACATGAGGCCCGATCCAAATGACATTTTGAATAATTTTTGGTGGAGTCCAAAAAATCAATTTTATGATGAAAAACAATGACCCCCGGACCTGTCGAACGTTCAAAAAATGGTCAATATTGATGACATTTTAACATTCAATCTTTTGACTTTAAATGACTGGCGGATGTGAATTATTACTTTTTCAACTAATATAAGTGTGTTTAAAGTCATTTCTGTGCCTGAAATTGGTCAAAATTGAAGCTTTTGAGTTAGAGAAAACTCTGTAAAAATGGCAATTTTGGTCACTGTGAGGGATTAAAAAGTGGTTATACAACATGAGGCCCGGTCCAAATGACATTTTGAGTCATTTTTGGTGGAGTCCAAAAAATCCATTTTATGATGAAAAACGATGACCCCAGACCTGTCGAACGTTCAAAAAATGGTCAATATTGATGACATTTTAACATTTATTCTTTTGACTTTAAATGACGGTTGGATGTGAATTATTACTTTTTCAACTAATATAAGTGTGTTTAAAGTCATTTCTGTGCCTGAAATTGGTCAAAATTGAAGCTTTTGAGTAAGCGAAAACTCTGTAAAAATAGAATTTTGGTCACTGTGAGGGTTTAAAAAGTGGTTATTAAACATGAGGCGCGATCCCAATGACATTTTGAATCATTTTTGGTAGAGTCCAAAAAATCAATGTTATGGTGAAAAACGATGACCCCGGACCTGTCGAACGTTCAAAAAATGGTCAATATTGATGACATTTTAACATTTAATCTTTTGACTTTAAATGACTGGCGGATGTGAATTATTACTTTTTCAACTAAAATAAGTGTGTTTAAAGTCATTTCTGTGCCTGAAATTGGTCAAAATGGAAGCTTTTGAGTAAGCGAAAACTCTGTAAAAATGGCAATTTTTGTCACTGTGAGGGTTTAAAAAGTGGTTATTAAACATGAGGCGCGATCCCAATGACATTTTGAATCATTTTTGGTAGAGTCCAAAAATTCTATTTTATGGTGAAAAACGATGACCCCGGACCTGTCGAACGTTCAAAAAATGGTCAATATTGATGAAAATGTAACATTTAATCTTTTGACTTTAAATGACGGTTGGATGTGAATTATTACTTTTTCAACTAAAATAAGTGTGTTTAAAGTCATTTCTGTGCCTGAAATTGGTCAAAATTGAAGCTTCTAAGTAAGCAAAACTCGGTAAAAGTGTCAAATTTGGTCACTGTGAGGGTTTAAAAAGTGGTTATTAAACATGAGGCGTGATCCCAATGACATTTTGAATCATTTTTGGTAGAGTCCCAAAAAATTAATTTTATGATATAAAACGATGACCCGGGACCTGTCGAACGTTCAAAAAAGTGGTCAATATTGATGACATTTTAACATTTAATCTTTTGACTTTAAATGACGGTTGGATGTGAATTATTACTTTTTCAACTAATATAAGTGTGTTTAAAGTCATTTCTGTGCCTGAAATTGGTCAAAACTGAAGCTTTTGAGTAAGCGAAACCTTTGTAAAATTGTCAATTTAGGTCACTGTGAGGGTTTAAAAAGTGGTTATTTAACATGAGGCCCGATCCAAATGACATTTTGAATCATTTTTGGTGGAGTCCAAAAAATCAATTTTATGATGAAAAACGATGACCCCCGGACCTGTCGAAAGTTCAAAAAATGGTCAATATTGATGACATTTTAACATTTAATCTTTTGACTTTAAATAACTGGCGAATGTGAATTATTACTTTTTCAACTAAATAAGTGTGTTTAAAGTCATTTCTGTGCCTGAAATTGGTCAAAATTGAAGCTTCTAAGTACGCAAAACTCTGTAAAAATGGCAATTTTGGTCACTGTGAGGGATTAAAACGTGGTTATTCAACATGAGGCCCGATCCAAATGACATTTTAAATCATTTTTGGTGGAGCCCCAAAAATCTATTTTATGATGAAAAACGATGACCCCGGACCTGTCGAACGTTAAAAAAATGGTCAATATTGATGACATTTTAAAATTTAATCTTTTGACTTAAATGACGGTTGGATGTGAATTATTACTTTTTCAACTAATATAAGTGTGTTTAAAGTCATTTCTGTGCCTGAAATTGGTCAAAATTGAAGCTTTTGAGTAATCGAAAACTCTGTAAAAATGGCAAATTTGGTCACTGTGAGGGTTTAAAAAGTGGTGAATAAACATGAGGCGTGATCCCAATGACATTTTGAATCATTTTTGGTAGAGTCCAAAAAAATCAATTTTATGATGAAAAACGATGACCCCGGACCTGTCGAACGTTCAAAAACGTGGTCAATATTGATGACATTTTACCATTTAATCTTTTGACTTTAAATGACTGGTGGATGTGAATTATTACTTTTTCAACTAAAATAAGTGTGTTTAAAGTCATTTCTGTGCCTGAAATTGGTCAAAATTGAAGCGTTTGAGTTACAGAAAACTCTGTAAAAATGTCAATTTTGGTCACTGTGAAGGTTTAAAAAGTGGTTATTCAACATGAGGCGCGATCCCAATGACATTTTGAATCATTTTGGGTAGAGTCCAAAAAATCAATTTTATGGTGAAAAACGATGACCCTGGACCTGTCGAACGTTCAAAAAATGGTCAATATTGATGACATTTTAACATTTAATCTTTTGACTTTAAATGACTGGTGGATGTGAATTATTACTTTTTCAACTAAAATAAGTGTGTTTAAAGTCATTTCTGTGCCTGAAATTGGTCAAAATGTAAGCTTCTAAGTAAGAAAAACTCTGTAAAAATGGCAATTTTGGTCACTGTGAGGGTTTAAAAAGTGGTTATTAAACATGAGGCGCAATCCCAATGACATTTTGAATCATTTTTGGAAGAGTCCAAAAAAAACAATTTTATGATGAAAAATAATGACCCCGGACCTGTCGATCGTTCAAAAAAGTGGTCAATATTGATAAAATTTTACCATTTAATCTTTTGACTTTAAATGACTGGTGGATGTGAATTATTACTTTTTCAACTAAAATAAGTGTGTTTAAAGTCATTTCTGTGCCTGAAATTGGTCAAAATTGAAGCTTTTGAGTAAGCGAAAACTCTGTAAAAATGGCAATTTTGGTCACTGTGAAGGTTTAAAAAGTGGTTATTCAACATGAGGCGGGATCCCAATGACATTTTGAATCATTTTTGGTAGAGTCCAAAAAATCAATTTTATGATGAAAAATGATGACCCCGGACCTGTCAAACGTTCAAAAAATGGTCAATATTGATGAAAATGTAACATTTAATCTTTTGACTTTAAATGACGGTTGGATGTGAATTATTACTTTTTCAACTAAAATAAGTGTGTTTAAAGTCATTTCTGTGCCTGAAATTGGTCAAAATGGAAGCTTCTAAGTAAGCAAAACTCCGTAAAAATGGCAATTTTGGTCACTGTGAGGGATTAAAAAGTGGTTATACAACATGAGGCCCGATCCAAATGACATTTTGAATCATTTTTGGTGGAGTCCAAAAAATCCATTTTATGATGAAAAACGATGACCCCGGACCTGTCGAACGTTCAAAAAATGGTCAATATTGATGACATTTTAACATTTAATCTTTTGACTTTAAATGACGGTTGGATGTGAATTATTACTTTTTCAACTAAAATAAGTGTGTTTAAAGTCATTTCTGTGCCTGAAATTGGTCAAAATTGAAGCTTTTGAGTAAGCGAAAACTCTGTAAAAATGGCAATTTTGGTCACTGTGAAGGTTTAAAAAGTGGTTATTCAACATCAGGCGCAATCCCAATGACATTTTGAATCATTTTTGGTAGAGTCCAAAAAATCAATTTTATGATGAAAAATGATGACCCCGGACCTGTCAAACGTTCAAAAAATGGTCAATATTGATGAAAATGTAACGTTTAATCTTTTGACTTGAAATGACGGTTGGATGTGAATTATTACTTTTTCAACTAAAATAAGTGTTTAAAGTCATTTCTGTGCCTGAAATTGGTCAAAATTGAAGCTTTTGAGTTAGAGAAAACTCTGTAAAAATGGCAATTTTGGTCACTGTGAGGGATTAAAAAGTGGTTATACAACATGAGGCCCGGTCCAAATGACATTTTGAGTCATTTTTGGTGGAGTCCAAAAAATCCATTTTATGATGAAAAATGATGACCCCGGACCTGTCGAACGTTCAAAAAATGGTCAATATTGATGACATTTTAACATTTAATCTTTTGACTTTAAATGACGGTTGGATGTGAATTATTACTTTTTCAACTAATATAAGTGTGTTTAAAGTCATTTCTGTGCCTGAAATTGGTCAAAATTGAAGCTTTTGAGTAAGCGAAAACTCTGTAAAAATAGCAATTTTGGTCACTGTGAGGGTTTAAAAAGTGGTTATTAAACATGAGGCGCGATCCCAATGACATTTTGAATCATTTTTGGTAGAGTCCAAAAAATCAATTTTATGGTGAAAAACGATAACCCCAGACCTGTCGAACGTTCAAAAAAGTGGTCAATATTGATGAAATTTTACCATCTAATCTTTTGACTTTAAATGACTGGTGGATGTGAATTATTACTTTTTCAACTAAAATAAGTGTGTTTAAAGTCATTTCTGTGCCTGAAATTGGTCAAAATTGAAGCGTTTGAGTTACAGAAAACTCTGTAAAAATGTCAATTTTGGTCACTGTGAAGGTTTAAAAAGTGGTTATTCAACATGAGGCGCGATCCCAATGACATTTTGAATCATTTTGGGTAGAGTCCAAAAAATCAATTTTATGGTGAAAATTGATAACCCCAGACCTGTCAAACGTTCAAAAAATGGTCAATATTGATGAAAATGTAACATTTAATCTTTTGACTTTAAATGACGGTTGGATGTGAATTATTACTTTTTCAACTAAAATAAGTGTGTTTAAAGTCATTTCTGTGCCTGAAATTGGTCAAAATTGAAGCTTCTAAGTAAGCAAAACTCTGTAAAAATGGCAATTTTGGTCACTGTGAGGGATTAAAAAGTGGTTATACAACATGAGGCCCGGTCCAAATGACATTTTGAGTCATTTTTGGTGGAGTCCAAAAAATCCATTTTATGATGAAAAACGATGACCCCGGACCTGTCGAACGTTCAAAAAATGGTCAATATTGATGACATTTTAACATTTAATCTTTTGACTTTAAATGACGGTTGGATGTGAATTATTACTTTTTCAACTAATATAAGTGTGTTTAAAGTCATTTCTGTGCCTGAAATTGGTCAAAACTGAAGCTTTTGAGTAAGCGAAAACTCTGTAAAAATAGCAATTTTGGTCACTGTGAGGGTTTAAAAAGTGGTTATTCATCATGAGGCGCGATCCCAATGACATTTTGAATAATTTTTGGTAGAGTCCAAAAAATCAATGTTATGGTGAAAATCGATGACCCCGGACCTGTCGAACGTTCAAAAAAGTGGTCAATATTGATGAAATGTTACCATTTAATCTTTTGACGTTAAATGACTGGTGGATGTGAATTATTACTTTTTCAACTAAAATAAGTGTGTTTAAAGTAATTTCTGTGCCTGAAATTGGTCAAAATTGAAGCTTTTGAATAAGCGAAAACTTTGTAAAATTGTCAATTTAGGTCACTGTGAGGGATTAAAAAGTGGTTATACAACATGAGGCCCGATCCAAATGACATTTTGAATCATTTTTGGTGGAGTCCAAAAAATCCATTTTATGATGAAAAACGATGACCCCGGACCTGTCGAACGTTCAAAAAATGGTCAATATTGATGACATTTTAACATTTAATCTTTTGACTTTAAATGACGGTTGGATGTGAATTATTACTTTTTCAACTAATATAAGTGTGTTTAAAGTCATTTCTGTGCCTGAAATTGGTCAAAATTGAAGCTTTTGAGTAAGCGAAAACTCTGTAAAAATAGCAATTTTGGTCACTGTGAGGGTTTAAAAAGTGGTTATTAAACATGAGGCGCGATCCCAATGACATTTTGAATCATTTTTGGTAGAGTCCAAAAAATCAATGTTATGGTGAAAAACGATGACCTGTCGAACGTTCAAAAAAGTGGTCAATATTGATGAAATTTTACCATTTAATCTTTTGACTTTAAATGACTGGTGGATGTGAATTATTACTTTTTCAACTATAATAAGTGTGTTTAAAGTAATTTCTGTGCCTGAAATAGGTCAAAATTGAAGCTTTTGAGTAAGCGAAACCTCTGTAAAATTGTCAATTTAGGTCACTGTGAGGGTTTAAAAAGTGGTTATTTAACATGAGGCCCGATCCAAATGACATTTTGAATCATTTTTGGTGGAGTCCAAAAAATCAATTTTATGATGAAAAACGATGACCCCCGGACCTGTCGAACGTTCAAAAAATTGTCAATATTGATGACATTTTAACATTTAATCTTTTGACTTTAAATGACTGGCAGATGTGAATTATTACTTTTTCAACTAATATAAGTGTGTTTAAAGTCATTTCTGTGCCTGAAATTGGTCAAAATTGAAGCTTTTGAGTTAGAGAAAAATCTGTAAAAATGGCAAATTTGGTCACTGTGAGGGTTTAAAAAGTGGTTATTCAACATGAGGCGCGATCCCAATGACATTTTGAATCATTTTTGGTAGAGTCCAAAAAATCAATTTTATGGTGAAAAACGATGACCCCGGACCTGTCGAACGTTCAAAAAAGTGGTCAATATTGATGAAATTTTACCATTTAATCTTTTGACTTTAAATGACTGGTGGATGTGAATTATTACTTTTTCAACTAAAATAAGTGTGTTTAAAGTCATTTCTGTGCCTGAAATTGGTCAAAATTGAAGCTTTTGAGTAAGTGAAAACTCTGTAAAAATGGCAATTTTGGTCACTGTGAGGGTTTAAAAAGTGGTTATTTAACATGAGGCCCGATCCAAATGACATTTTGAATAATTTTTGGTAGAGTCCCAAAAATTAATTTTATGATGAAAAACGATGACCCCGGACCTGTCGAACGTTCAAAAAATGGTCAATATTGATGAAAATGTAACATTTAATCTTTTGACTTTAAATGACTATTGGATGTGAATTATTACTTTTTCAACTAAAATAAGTGTGTTTAAAGTCATTTCTGTGCCTGAAATTGGTCAAAATTGAAGCTTTTGAGTAAGCGAAAACTCTGTAAAAATGGCAATTTTGGTCACTGTGAGGGATTAAAAAGTGGTTATACAACATGAGGCCCGGTCCAAATGACATTTTGAGTCATTTTTGGTGGAGTCCAAAAAATCCATTTTATGATGAAAAATGATGACCCCGGACCTGTCGAACGTTCAAAAAATGGTCAATATTGATGACATTTTAACATTTAATCTTTTGACTTTAAATGACGGTTGGATGTGAATTATTACTTTTTCAACTAATATAAGTGTGTTTAAAGTCATTTCTGTGCCTGAAATTGGTCAAAATTGAAGCTTTTGAGTAGGCGAAAACTCTGTAAAAATAGCAATTTTGGTCACTGTGAGGGTTTAAAAAGTGGTTATTAAACATGAGGCGCGATCCCAATGACATTTTGAATCATTTTTGGTAGAGTTCAAAAAATCAATGTTATGGTGAAAAACGATGAGCCCGGACCTGTCGAACGTTCAAAAAAGTGGTCAATATTGATGAAATTTTACCATTGAATCTTTTGACTTTAAATGACTGGTGGATGTGAATTATTACTTTTTCAACTAAAATAAGTGTGTTTAAAGTAATTTCTGTGCCTGAAATTGGTCAAAATTGAAGCTTTTGAGTAAGCGAAACCTCTGTACAATTGTCAATTTAGGTCACTGTGAGGGTTTAAAAAGTGGTTATTTAACATGAGGCCCGATCCAAATGACATTTTGAATAATTTTTGGTGGAGTCCAAAAAATCAATTTTATGATGAAAAACGATGACCCCCGGACCTGTCGAACGTTCAAAAAATGGTCAATATTGATGACATTTTAACATTTAATCTTTTGACTTTAAATGACTGGCGGATGTGAATTATTACTTTTTCAACTAATATAAGTGTGTTTAAAGTCATTTCTGTGCCTGAAATTGGTCAAAATTGAAGCTTTTGAGTTAGAGAAAACTCTGTAAAAATGGCAATTTTGGTCACTGTGAGGGATTAAAAAGTGGTTATACAACATGAGGCCCGGTCCAAATGACATTTTGAATCATTTTTGGTGGAGTCCAAAAAATCCATTTTATGATGAAAAACGATGACCCCGGACCTGTCGAACGTTCAAAAAATGGTCAATATTGATGACATTTTAACATTTAATCTTTTGACTTTAAATGACGGTTGGATGTGAATTATTACTTTTTCAACTAATATAAGTGTGTTTAAAGTCATTTCTGTGCCTGAAATTGGTCAAAATTGAAGCTTTTGAGTAAGCGAAAACTCTGTAAAAATAGAATTTTGGTCACTGTGAGGGTTTAAAAAGTGGTTATTCAACATGAGGCGGGATCCCAATGACATTTTGAATCATTTTTGGTAGAGTCCAAAAAATCAATTTTATGATGAAAAATGATGACCCCGGACCTGTCAAACGTTCAAAAAATGGTCAATATTGATGAAAATGTAACATTTAATCTTTTGACTTTAAATGACAGTTGGATGTGAATTATTACTTTTTCAACTAAAATAAGTGTGTTTAAAGTCATTTCTGTGCCTGAAATTGGTCAAAATTGAAGCTTCTAAGTAAGCAAAACTCCGTAAAAATGGCAATTTTGGTCACTGTGAGGGATTAAAAAGTGGTTATACAACATGAGGCCCGATCCAAATGACATTTTGAATCATTTTTGGTGGAGTCCAAAAAATCCATTTTATGATGAAAAACGATGACCCCGGACCTGTCGAACGTTCAAAAAATGGTCAATATTGATGACATTTTAACATTTAATCTTTTGACTTTAAATGACGGTTGGATGTGAATTATTACTTTTTCAACTAATATAAGTGTGTTTAAAGTCATTTCTGTGCCTGAAATTGGTCAAAATTGAAGCTTTTGAGTAAGCGAAAACTCTGTAAAAATGGCAATTTTGGTCACTGTGAGGGTTTAAAAAGTGGTTATTAAACATGAGGCGCGATCCCAATGACATTTTGAATCATTTTTGGTAGAGTCCAAAAATTCTATTTTATGGTGAAAAACGATGACCCCGGACCTGTCGAACGTTCAAAAAATGGTCAATATTGATGAAAATGTAACATTTAATCTTTTGACTTTAAATGATGGTTGGATGTGAATTATTACTTTTTCAACTAAAATAAGTGTGTTTAAAGTCATTTCTGTGCCTGAAATTGGTCAAAATTGAAGCTTCTAAGTAAGCAAAACTCGGTAAAAGTGTCAAATTTGGTCACTGTGAGGGTTTAAAAAGTGGTTATTAAACATGAGGCGTGATCCCAATGACATTTTGAATCATTTTTGGTAGAGTCCAAAAAAATTAATTTTATGATATAAAATGATGACCCCGGACCTGTCAAACGTTCAAAAACATGGTCAATATTGATGAAAATGTAACATTTAATCTTTTGACTTTAAATGACTGGTGGATGTGAATTATTACTTTTTCAGCTAAAATAAGTGTGTTTAAAGTCATTTCTGTGCCTGAAATTGGTCAAAATTGAAGCTATTGAGTAAGCGAAAACTCTGTAAAAATGGCAATTTTGGTCACTGTGAAGGTTTAAAAAGTGGTTATACAACATGAGGCCCGATCCAAATGACATTTTGAATCATTTTTGGTGGAGTCCAAAAAATCCATTTTATGATGAAAAACGATGACCCCGGACCTGTGGAACGTTCAAAAAATGGTCAATATTGATGAAAATGTAACATTTAATCTTTTGACTTTAAATGACGGTTGGATGTGAATTATTACTTTTTCAACTAAAATAAGTGTGTTTAAAGTCATTTCTGTGCCTGAAATTGGTCAAAATTGAAGCTTCTAAGTAAGCAAAACTCGGTAAAAGTGTCAAATTTGGTCACTGTGAGGGTTTAAAAAGTGGTTATTAAACATGAGGCGTGATCCCAATGACATTTTGAATCATTTTTGGTAGAGTCCCAAAAAATTAATTTTATGATATAAAACGATGACCCCGGACCTGTCGAACGTTCAAAAAAGTGGTCAATATTGATGAAATTTTACCATTTAATCTTTTGACTTTAAATGACTGGTGGATGTGAATTATTACTTTTTCAACTAAAATAAGTGTGTTTAAAGTCATTTCTGTGCCTGAAATTGGTCAAAATTGAAGCTTTTGAGTAAGCGAAAACTCTGTAAAAATGGCAATTTTGGTCACTGTGAAGGTTTAAAAAGTGGTTATTCAACATGAGGCGCGATCCCAATGACATTTTGAATCATTTTTGGTAGAGTCCAAAAAATCAATTTTATGATGAAAAATGATGGACCCGGACCTGTCAAACGTTCAAAAAATGGTCAATATTTATGAAAATGTAACATTTAATCTTTTGACTTTAAATGACGGTTGGATGTGAATTATTACTTTTTCAACTAAAATAAGTGTGTTTAAAGTCATTTCTGTGCCTGAAATTGGTCAAAATTGAAGCTTCTAAGTAAGCAAAACTCTGTAAAAATGGCAATTTTGGTCACTGTGAGGGATTAAAAAGTGGTTATACAACATGAGGCCCGATCCAAATGACATTTTGAATCATTTTTGGTGGAGTCCAAAAAATCAATTTTATGATGAAAAACGATGACCCCGGACCTGTCGAACGTTCAAAAAATGGTCAATATTGATGACATTTTAACATTTAATCTTTTGACTTTATATGACTGGCGGATGTGAATTATTACTTTTTCAACTAATATAAGTGTGTTTAAAGTCATTTCTGTGCCTGAAATTGGTCAAAATTGAAGCTTTTGAGTTAGAGAAAACTCTGTAAAAATGGCAATTTTGGTCACTGTGAGGGATTAAAAAAAGGTTATACAACATGAGGCCCGGTCCAAATGACATTTTGAGTCATTTTTGGTGGAGTCCAAAAAATCCATTTTATGATGAAAAACGATGACCCCGGACCTGTCGAACGTTCAAAAAATGGTCAATATTGATGACATTTTAACATTTAATCTTTTGACTTTAAATGACGGTTGGATGTGAATTATTACTTTTTCAACTAATATAAGTGTGTATAAAGTCATTTCTGTGCCTGAAATTGGTCAAAATTGAAGCTTTTGAGTAAGCGAAAACTCTGTAAAAATAGCAATTTTGGTCACTGTGAGGGTTTAAAAAGTGGTTATTAAACATGAGGCGCGATCCCAATGACATTTTGAATCATTTTTGGTAGAGTCCAAAAAATCAATGTTATGGTGAAAAACGATGACCCCGGACCTGTCGAACGTTCAAAAAATGGTCAATATTGATGACATTTTAACATTTAATCTTTTGACTTTAAATGACTGGCGGATGTGAATTATTACTTTTTCAACTAAAATAAGTGTGTTTAAAGTCATTTCTGTGCCTGAAATTGGTCAAAATGGAAGCTTTTGAGTAAGCGAAAACTCTGTAAAAATGGCAATTTTGGTCACTGTGAGGGTTTAAAAAGTGGTTATTAAACATGAGGCGCGATCCCAATGACATTTTGAATCATTTTTGGTAGAGTCCAAAAATTCTATTTTATGGTGAAAAACGATGACCCCGGACCTGTCGAACGTTCAAAAAATGGTCAATATTGATGAAAATGTATCATTTAATCTTTTGACTTTAAATGACGGTTGGATGTGAATTATTACTTTTTCAACTAAAATAAGTGTGTTTAAAGTCATTTCTGTGCCTGAAATTGGTCAAAATTGAAGCTTCTAAGTAAGCAAAACTCGGTAAAAGTGTCAAATTTGGTCACTGTGAGGGTTTAAAAAGTGGTTATTAAACATGAGGCGTGATCCCAATGACATTTTGAATCATTTTTGGTAGAGTCCAAAAAAATTAATTTTATGATATAAAACGATGACCCCGGACCTGTCGAACGTTCAAAAAAGTGGTCAATATTGATGAAATTTTACCATTTAATCTTTTGACTTTAAATGACTGGTGGATGTGAATTATTACTTTTTCAACTAAAATAAGTGTGTTTAAAGTCATTTCTGTGCCTGAAATTGGTCAAAATTGAAGCTTTTGAGTAAGCGAAAACTCTGTAAAAATGGCAATTTTGGTCACTGTGAAGGTTTAAAAAGTGGTTATTCAACATGAGGCGCGATCCCAATGACATTTTGAATCATTTTTGGTAGAGTCCAAAAAATCAATTTTATGATGAAAAATGATGGACCCGGACCTGTCAAACGTTCAAAAAATGGTCAATATTTATGAAAATGTAACATTTAATCTTTTGACTTTAAATGACGGTTGGATGTGAATTATTACTTTTTCAACTAAAATAAGTGTGTTTAAAGTCATTTCTGTGTCTGAAATTGGTCAAAATTGAATCTTCTAAGTAAGCAAAACTCTGTAAAAATGGCAATTTTGGTCACTGTGAGGGATTAAAAAGTGGTTATACAACATGAGGCCCGATCCAAATGACATTTTGAATCATTTTTGGTGGAGTCCAAAAAATCAATTTTATGATGAAAAACGATGACCCCGGACCTGTCGAACGTTCAAAAAATGGTCAATATTGATGACATTTTAACATTTAATCTTTTGACTTTATATGACTGGCGGATGTGAATTATTACTTTTTCAACTAATATAAGTGTGTTTAAAGTCATTTCTGTGCCTGAAATTGGTCAAAATTGAAGCTTTTGAGTTAGAGAAAACTCTGTAAAAATGGCAATTTTGGTCACTGTGAGGGATTAAAAAAAGGTTATACAACATGAGGCCCGGTCCAAATGACATTTTGAGTCATTTTTGGTGGAGTCCAAAAATCCATTTTATGATGAAAAACGATGACCCCGGACCTGTCGAACGTTCAAAAAATTGTCAATATTGATGACATTTTAACATTTAATCTTTTGACTTTAAATGACGGTTGGATGTGAATTATTACTTTTTCAACTAATATAAGTGTGTATAAAGTCATTTCTGTGCCTGAAATTGGTCAAAATTGAAGCTTTTGAGTAAGCGAAACCTCTGTAAAATTGTCAATTTAGGTCACTGTGAGGGTTTAAAAAGTGGTTATTTAACATGAGGCCCGATCCAAATGACATTTTGAATCATTTTTGGTGGAGTCCAAAAAATCAATTTTATGATGAAAAACGATGACCCCCGGACCTGTCGAACGTTCAAAAAATGGTCAATATTGATGACATTTTAACATTTAATCTTTTGACTTTAAATGACTGGCAGATGTGAATTATTACTTTTTCAACTAATATAAGTGTGTTTAAAGTCATTTCTGTGCCTGAAATTGGTCAAAATTGAAGCTTTTGAGTTAGAGAAAACTCTGTAAAAATGGCAAATTTGGTCACTGTGAGGGTTTAAAAAGTGGTTATTCAACATGAGGCGCGATCCCAATGACATTTTGAATCATTTTTGGTAGAGTCCAAAAAATCAATTTTATGGTGAAAAACGATGACCCCGGACCTGTCGAACGTTCAAAAAAGTGGTCAATATTGATGAAATTTTACCATTTAATCTTTTGACTTTAAATGACGGTTGGATGTGAATTATTACTTTTTCAACTAAAATAAGTGTGTTTAAAGTCATTTCTGTGCCTGAAATTGGTCAAAATTGAAGCTTTTGAGTTAGAGAAAACTCTGTAAAAATGGCAATTTTGGTCACTGTGAAGGTTTAAAAAGTGGTTATTCAACATGAGGCGCGATCCCAATGACATTTTGAATCATTTTTGGTAGAGTCCAAAAAATCAATTTTATGATGAAAAATGATGACCCCGGACCTGTCAAACGTTCAAAAAATGGTCAATATTGATGAAAATGTAACATTTAATCTTTTGACTTGAAATGACGGTTGGATGTGAATTATTACTTTTTCAACTAAAATAAGTGTGTTTAAAGTCATTTCTGTGCCTGAAATTGGTCAAAATTGAAGCTTCTAAGTAAGCAAAACTCTGTAAAAATGGCAATTTTGGTCACTGTGAGGGATTAAAAAGTGGTTATACAACATGAGGCCCGGTCCAAATGACATTTTGAGTCATTTTTGGTGGAGTCCAAAAAATCCATTTTATGATGAAAAACGATGACCCCGGACCTGTCGAACGTTCAAAAAATGGTCAATATTGATGACATTTTAACATTTAATCTTTTGACTTTAAATGACGGTTGGATGTGAATTATTACTTTTTCAACTAATATAAGTGTGTTTAAAGTCATTTCTGTGCCTGAAATTGGTCAAAACTGAAGCTTTTGAGTAAGCGAAAACTCTGTAAAAATAGCAATTTTGGTCACTGTGAGGGTTTAAAAAGTGGTTATTCAACATGAGGCGCGATCCCAATGACATTTTGAATAATTTTTGGTAGAGTCCAAAAAATCAATGTTATGGTGAAAATCGATGACCCCGGACCTGTCGAACGTTCAAAAAAGTGGTCAATATTGATGAAATTTTACCATTTAATCTTTTGACGTTAAATGACTGGTGGATGTGAATTATTACTTTTTCAACTAAAATAAGTGTGTTTAAAGTAATTTCTGTGCCTGAAATTGGTCAAAATTGAAGCTTTTGAATAAGCGAAAACTTTGTAAAATTGTCAATTTAGGTCACTGTGAGGGTTTAAAAAGTGGTTATTTAACATGAGGCCCGATCCAAATGACATTTTGAATCATTTTTGGTGGAGTCCAAAAAATCAATTTTATGATGAAAAACGATGACCCCCGGACCTGTCGAAAGTTCAAAAAATGGTCAATATTGATGACATTTTAACATTTAATCTTTTGACTTTAAATAACTGGCGGATGTGAATTATTACTTTTTCAACTAAATAAGTGTGTTTAAAGTCATTTCTGTGCCTGAAATTGGTCAAAATTGAAGCTTCTAAGTAAGCAAAACTCTGTAAAAATGGCAATTTTGGTCACTGTGAGGGATTAAAACGTGGTTATTCAACATGAGGCCCGATCCAAATGACATTTTAAATCATTTTTGGTGGAGCCCCAAAAATCTTTTTTTTGATGAAAAACGATGACCCCGGACCTGTCGAACATTAAAAAAATGGTCAATATTGAAGACATAAAATTTAATCTTTTGACTTAAATGACGGTTGGATGTGAATTATTACTTTTTCAACTAATATAAGTGTGTTTAAAGTCATTTCTGTGCCTGAAATTGGTCAAAATTGAAGCTTTTGAGTAATCGAAAACTCTGTAAAAATTGCAAATTTGGTCACTGTGAGGGTTTAAAAAGTGGTGAATAAACATGAGGCGTGATCCCAATGACATTTTGAATCATTTTTGGTAGAGTCCAAAAAATCAATTTTATGATGAAAAACGATGACCCCGGACCTGTCGAACGTTCAAAAACGTGGTCAATATTGATGAAATTTTACCATTTAATCTTTTGACTTTAAATGACTGGTGGATGTGAATTATTACTTTTTCAACTAAAATAAGTGTGTTTAAAGTCATTTCTGTGCCTGAAATTGGTCAAAATTGAAGCGTTTGAGTTACAGAAAACTCTGTAAAAATGTCAATTTTGGTCACTTTGAAGGTTTAAAAAGTGGTTATTCAACATGAGGCGCGATCCCAATGACATTTTGAATCATTTTGGGTAGAGTCCAAAAAATCAATTTTATGGTGAAAAACGATAACCCCGGACCTGTCGAACGTTCAAAAAAGTGGTCAATATTGATGAAATTTTACCATTTAATCTTTTGACTTTAAATGAATGGTGGATGTGAATTATTACTTTTTCAACTAAAATAAGTGTGTTTAAAGTCATTTCTGTGCCTGAAATTGGTCAAAATTGAAGCTTTTGAGTAAGCGAAAACTCTGTAAAAATGGCAATTTTGGTCACTGTGAGGGTTTAAAAAGTGGTTATTTAACATGAGGCCCGATCCAAATGACATTTTGAATAATTTTTGGTAGAGTCTAAAAAATCAATTTTATGATGAAAAACGATGACCCCGGACCTGTCGAACGTTCAAAAAATGGTCAATATTGATGACATTTTAACATTTAATCTTTTGACTTTAAATGACTGGTGGATGTGAATTATTACTTTTTCAACTAAAATAAGTGTGTTTAAAGTCATTTCTGTGCCTGAAATTGGTCAAAATTTAAGCTTCTAAGTAAGAAAAACTCTGTAAAAATGGCAATTTTGGTCACTGTGAGGGTTTAAAAAGTGGTTATTAAACATGAGGCGCAATCCCAATGACATTTTGAATCATTTTTGGTAGAGTCCAAAAAAAACAATTGTATGATGAAAAACGATGACCCCTGACCTGTCGAACGTTCAAAAAAGTGGTCAATATTGATAAAATGTTACCATTTAATCTTTTGACTTTAAATGACTGGTGGATGTGAATTATTACTTTTTCAACTAAAATAAGTGTGTTTAAAGTCATTTCTGTGCCTGAAATTGGTCAAAATTGAAGCTTTTGAGTAAGCGAAAACTCTGTAAAAATGGCAATTTTGGTCACTGTGAAGGTTTAAAAAGTGGTTATTCAACATGAGGCGGGATCCCAATGACATTTTGAATCATTTTTGGAAGAGTCCAAATTTTATGATGAAAAATGATGACCCCGGACCTGTCAAACGTTCAAAAAATGGTCAATATTGATGAAAATGTAACATTTAATCTTTTGACTTTAAATGACGGTTGGATGTGAATTATTACTTTTTTAACTAAAATAAGTGTGTTTAAAGTCATTTCTGTGCCTGAAATTGGTCAAAATTGAAGCTTCTAAGTAAGCAAAACTCCGTAAAAATGGCAATTTTGGTCACTGTGAGGGATTAAAAAGTGGTTATACAACATGAGGCCCGATCCAAATGACATTTTGAATCATTTTTGGTGGAGTCCAAAAAATCCATTTTATGATGAAAAACGATGACCCCGGACCTGTCGAACGTTCAAAAAATGGTCAATATTGATGACATTTTAACATTTAATCTTTTGACTTTAAATGACGGTTGGATGTGAATTATTACTTTTTCAACTAATATAAGTGTGTTTAAAGTCATTTCTGTGCCTGAAATTGGTCAAAATTGAAGCTTTTGAGTAAGCGAAAACTCTGTAAAAATAGCAATTTTGGTCACTGTGAGGGTTTAAAAAGTGGTTATTAAACATGAGGCGCGATCCCAATGACATTTTGAATCATTTTTGGTAGAGTCCAAAAAATCAATGTTATGGTGAAAAACGATGACCTGTCGAACGTTCAAAAAATGGTCAATATTGATGACATTTTAACATTTAATCTTTTGACTTTAAATGACGGTTGGATGTGAATTATTACTTTTTCAACTAATATAAGTGTGTATAACGTCATTTCTGTGCCTGAAATTGGTCAAAATTGAAGCTTTTGAGTAAGCGAAAACTCTGTAAAAATAGCAATTTTGGTCACTGTGAGGGTTTAAAAAGTGGTTATTAAACATGAGGCGCGATACCAATGACATTTTGAATCATTTTTGGTAGAGTCCAAAAAATCAATGTTATGGTGAAAAACGATGACCCCGGACCTGTCGAACGTTCAAAAAATGGTCAATATTGATGACATTTTAACATTTAATCTTTTGACTTTAAATGACTGGCGGATGTGAATTATTACTTTTTCAACTAAAATAAGTGTGTTTAAAGTCATTTCTGTGCCTGAAATTGGTCAAAATGGAAGCTTTTGAGTAAGCGAAAACTCTGTAAAAATGGCAATTTTGGTCACTGTGAGGGTTTAAAAAGTGGTTATTAAACATGAGGTGCGATCCCAATGACATTTTGAATCATTTTTGGTAGAGTCCAAAAATTCTATTTTATGGTGAAAAACGATGACCCCGGACCTGTCGAACGTTCAAAAAATGGTCAATATTGATGAAAATGTAACATTTAATCTTTTGACTTTAAATGACGGTTGGATGTGAATTATTACTTTTTCAACTAAAATAAGTGTGTTTAAAGTCATTTCTGTGCCTGAAATTGGTCAAAATTGAAGCTTCTAAGTAAGCAAAACTCGGTAAAAGTGTCAAATTTGGTCACTGTGAGGGTTTAAAAAGTGGTTATTAAACATGAGGCGTGATCCCAATGACATTTTGAATCATTTTTGGTAGAGTCCCAAAAAATTAATTTTATGATATAAAACGATGACCCCGGACCTGTCGAACGTTCAAAAAAGTGGTCAATATTGATGAAATTTTACCATTTAATCTTTTGACTTTAAATGACTGGTGGATGTGAATTATTACTTTTTCAACTAAAATAAGTGTGTTTAAAGTCATTTCTGTGCCTGAAATTGGTCAAAATTGAAGCTTCTAAGTAAGCAAAACTCCGTAAAAATGGCAATTTTGGTCACTGTGAGGGATTAAAAAGTGGTTATACAACATGAGGCCCGATCCAAATGACATTTTGAATCATTTTTGGTGGAGTCCAAAAAATCATTTTTATGATGAAAAATGATGACCCCGGACCTGTCGAACGTTCAAAAAAGTGGTCAATATTGATAAAATTTTACCATTTAATCTTTTGACTTTAAATGACGGTTGGATGTGAATTATTACTTTTTCAACTAATATAAGTGTGTTTAAAGTCATTTCTGTGCCTGAAATTGGTCAAAATTGAAGCTTTTGAGTAAGCGAAAACTCTGTAAAAATAGCAATTTTGGTCACTGTGAGGGTTTAAAAAGTGGTTATTAAACATGAGGCGCGATCCCAATGACATTTTGAATCATTTTTGGTAGAGTCCAAAAAATCAATGTTATGGTGAAAAACGATGACCTGTCGAACGTTCAAAAAAGTGGTCAATATTGATGAAATTTTACCATTTAATCTTTTGACTTTAAATGACTGGTGGATGTGAATTATTACTTTTTCAACTATAATAAGTGTGTTTAAAGTAATTTCTGTGCCTGAAATTGGTCAAAATTGAAGCTTCTAAGTAAGCAAAACTCTGTAAAAATGGCGATTTTGGTCACTGTGAGGGTTTAAAAAGTGGTTATTAAACATGAGGCGCGATCCCAATGACATTTTGAATCATTTTTGGTAGAGTCCAAAAATTCTATTTTATGGTGAAAAACGATGACCGCGGACCTGTCGAACGTTCAAAAAATGGTCAATATTGATGAAAATGTAACATTTAATCTTTTGACTTTAAATGACGGTTGGATGTGAATTATTACTTTTTCAACTAAAATAAGTGTGTTTAAAGTCATTTCTGTGCCTGAAATTGGTCAAAATTGAAGCTTCTAAGTAAGCAAAACTCGGTAAAAGTGTCACATTTGGTCACTGTGAGGGTTTAAAAAGTGGTTATTAAACATGAGGCGTGATCCCAATGACATTTTGAATCATTTTTGGTAGAGTCCAAAAAAATTAATTTTATGATATAAAATGATGACCCCGGACCTGTCAAACGTTCAAAAACATGGTCAATATTGATGAAAATGTAACATTTAATCTTTTGACTTTAAATGACTGGTGGATGTGAATTATTACTTTTTCAGCTAAAATAAGTGTGTTTAAAGTCATTTCTGTGCCTGAAATTGGTCAAAATTGAAGCTATTGAGTAAGCGAAAACTCTGTAAAAATGGCAATTTTGGTCACTGTGAAGGTTTAAAAAGTGGTTATACAACATGAGGCCCGATCCAAATGACATTTTGAATCATTTTTGGTGGAGTCCAAAAAATCCATTTTATGATGAAAAACGATGACCCCGGACCTGTGGAACGCTCAAAAAATGGTCAATATTGATGACATTTTAACATTTAATCTTTTGACTTTAAATGACGGTTGGATGTGAATTATTACTTTTTCAACTAATATAAGTGTGTTTAAAGTCATTTCTGTGCCTGAAATTGGTCAAAACTGAAGCTTTTGAGTAAGCGAAAACTCTGTAAAAATAGCAATTTTGGTCACTGTGAGGGTTTAAAAAGTGGTTATTCAACATGAGGCGCGATCCCAATGACATTTTGAATAATTTTTGGTAGAGTCCAAAAAATCAATGTTATGGTGAAAATCGATGACCCCGGACCTGTCGAACGTTCAAAAAAGTGGTCAATATTGATGAAATTTTACCATTTAATCTTTTGACTTTAAATGACTGGTGGATGTGAATTATTACTTTTTCAACTAAAATAAGTGTGTTTAAAGTAATTTCTGTGCCTGAAATTGGTCAAAATTGAAGCTTTTGAGTAAGCAAAACCTTTGTAAAATTGTCAATTTAGGTCACTGTGAGGGTTTAAAAAGTGGTTATTTAACATGAGGCCCGATCCAAATGACATTTTGAATCATTTTTGGTGGAGTCCAAAAAATCAATTTTATGATGAAAAACGATGACCCCCGGACCTGTCGAAAGTTAAAAAAATGGTCAATATTGATGACATTTTAACATTTAATCTTTTGACTTTAAATGACTGGCGGATGTGAATTATTACTTTTTCAACTAAATAAGTGTGTTTAAAGTCATTTCTGTGCCTGAAATTGGTCACAATTTCAGCTTCTAAGTAAGCAAAACTCTGTAAAAATGGCAATTTTGGTCACTGTGAGGGATTAAAAAGTGGTTATTCAACATGAGGCCCGATCCAAATGACATTTTAAATCATTTTTGGTGGAGCCCCAAAAATCTATTTTATGATGAAAAACGATGACCCCGGACCTGTCGAACGTTCAAAAAATGGTCAATATTGATGAAAATGTAACATTTAATCTTTTGACTTTAAATGACGGTTGGATGTGAATTATTACTTTTTGAACTAAAATAAGTGTGTTTAAAGTCATTTCTGTGCCTGAAATTGGTCAAAATTGAAGCTTCTAAGTAAGCAAAACTCGGTAAAAGTGTCAAATTTGGTCACTGTGAGGGTTTAAAAAGTGGGTATTAAACATGAGGCGTGATCCCAATGACATTTTGAATCATTTTTGGTAGAGTCCAAAAAAATTAATTTTATGATATAAAACGATGACCCCGGACCTGTCGAACGTTCAAAAAAGTGGTCAATATTGATGAAATTTTACCATTTAATCTTTTGACTTTAAATGACTGGTGGATGTGAATTATTACTTTTTCAACTAAAATAAGTGTGTTTAAAGTCATTTCTGTGCCTGAAATTTGTCAAAATTGAAGCTTTTGAGTAAGCGAAAACTCTGTAAAAATGGCAATTTTGGTCACTGTGAAGGTTTAAAAAGTGGTTATTCAACATGAGGCGCGATCCCAATGACATTTTGATTCATTTTTGGTAGAGTCCAAAAAATCAATTTTATGATGAAAAATGATGACCCCGGACCTGTCAAACGTTCAAAAACATGGTCAATATTGATGAAAATGTAACATTTAATCTTTTGACTTTAAATGACTGGTGGATGTGAATTATTACTTTTTCAACTAAAATAAGTGTGTTTAAAGTCATTTCTGTGCCTGAAATTTGTCAAAATTGAAGCTTTTGAGTAAGCGAAAACTCTGTAAAAATGGCAATTTTGGTCTCTGTGAAGGTTTAAAAAGTGGTTATACAACATGAGGCCCGATCCAAATGACATTTTGAATCATTTTTGGTGGAGTCCAAAAAATCCATTTTATGATGAAAAACGATGACCCCGGACCTGTGGAACGCTCAAAAAATGGTCAATATTGATGACATTTTAACATTTAATCTTTTGACTTTAAATGACGGTTGGATGTGAATTATTACTTTTTCAACTAATATAAGTGTGTTTAAAGTCATTTCTGTGCCTGAAATTGGTCAAAACTGAAGCTTTTGAGTAAGCGAAAACTCTGTAAAAATAGCAATTTTGGTCACTGTGAGGGTTTAAAAAGTGGTTATTCAACATGAGGCGCGATCCCAATGACATTTTGAATAATTTTTGGTAGAGTCCAAAAAATCAAGGTTATGGTGAAAATCGATGACCCCGGACCTGTCGAACGTTCAAAAAAGTGGTCAATATTGATGAAATTTTACCATTTAATCTTTTGACTTTAAATGACTGGTGGATGTGAATTATTACTTTTTCAACTAAAATAAGTGTGTTTAAAGTAATTTCTGTGCCTGAAATTGGTCAAAATTGAAGCTTTTGAGTAAGCGAAACCTTTGTAAAATTGTCAATTTAGGTCACTGTGAGGGTTTAAAAAGTGGTTATTTAACATGAGGCCCGATCCAAATGACATTTTGAATCAATTTTGGTGGAGTCCAAAAAATCAATTTTATGATGAAAAACGATGACCCCCGGACCTGTCGAAAGTTCAAAAAATGGTCAATATTGATGACATTTTAACATTTAATCTTTTGACTTTAAATGACTGGCGGATGTGAATTATTACTTTTTCAACTAAATAAGTGTGTTTAAAGTCATTTCTGTGCCTGAAATTGGTCACAATTTCAGCTTCTAAGTAAGCAAAACTCTGTAAAAATGGCAATTTTGGTCATGTGAGGGATTAAAAAGTGGTTATTCAACATGAGGCCCGATCCAAATGACATTTTAAATCATTTTTGGTGGAGCCCCAACAATCTATTTTATGATGAAAAACGATGACCCCGGACCTGTCGAACGTTAAAAAAATGGTCAATATTGATGACATTTTAAAATTTAATCTTTTGACTTTAAATGACGGTTGGATGTGAATTATTACTTTTTCAACTAATATAAGTGTGTTTAAAGTCATTTCTGTGCCTGAAATTGGTCAAAATTGAAGCTTTTGAGTAATCGAAAACTCTGTAAAAATGGCAAATTTGGTCACTGTGAGGGTTTAAAAAGTGGTGAATAAACATGAGGCGTGATCCCAATGACATTTTGAATCATTTTTGGTAGAGTCCAAAAAATCAATTTTATGATGAAAAATGATGGACCCGGACCTGTCAAACGTTCAAAAAATGGTCAATATTTATGAAAATGTAACATTTAATCTTTTGACTTTAAAAGACGGTTGGATGTGAATTATTACTTTTTCAACTAAAATAAGTGTGTTTAAAGTCATTTCTGTGCCTGAAATTGGTCAAAATTGAAGCTTCTAAGTAAGCAAAACTCTGTAAAAATGGCAATTTTGGTCACTGTGAGGGATTAAAAAGTGGTTATTCAACATGAGGCGCGATCCCAATGACATTTTGAATCATTTTTGGTAGAGTCCAAAAAATCAATTTTATGATGAAAAATGATGGACCCGGACCTGTCAAACGTTCAAAAAATGGTCAATATTTATGAAAATGTAACATTTAATCTTTTGACTTTAAATGACGGTTGGATGTGAAATATTACTTTTTCAACTAAAATAAGTGTGTTTAAAGTCATTTCTGTGCCTGAAATTGGTCAAAATTGAAGCTTCTAAGTAAGCAAAACTCTGTAAAAATGGCAATTTTGGTCACTGTGAGGGATTAAAAAGTGGTTATACAACATGAGGCCCGATCCAAATGACATTTTGAATCATTTTTGGTGGAGTCCAAAAAATCAATTTTATGATGAAAAACGATGACCCCGGACCTGTCGAACGTTCAAAAAATGGTCAATATTGATGACATTTTAACATTTAATCTTTTGACTTTAAATGACTGGCGGATGTGAATTATTACTTATTCAACTAATATTAGTGTGTTTAAAGTCATTTCTGTGCCTGAAATTGGTCAAAATTGAAGCTTTTGAGTTAGAGAAAACTCTGTAAAAATGGCAATTTTGGTCACTGTGAGGGATTAAAAAAAGGTTATACAACATGAGGCCCGGTCCAAATGACATTTTGAGTCATTTTTGGTGGAGTCCAAAAAATCCATTTTATGATGAAAAACGATGACCCCGGACCTGTCGAACGTTCAAAAAATGGTCAATATTGATGACATTTTAACATTTAATCTTTTGACTTTAAATGACGGTTGGATGTGAATTATTACTTTTTCAACTAATATAAGTGTGTATAACGTCATTTCTGTGCCTGAAATTGGTCAAAATTGAAGCTTTTGAGTAAGCGAAAACTCTGTAAAAATAGCAATTTTGGTCACTGTGAGGGTTTAAAAAGTGGTTATTAAACATGAGGCGCGATCCCAATGACATTTTGAATCATTTTTGGTAGAGTCCAAAAAATCAATGTTATGGTGAAAAACGATGACCCCGGACCTGTCGAACGTTCAAAAAATTGTCAATATTGATGACATTTTAACATTTAATCTTTTGACTTTAAATGACTGGCGGATGTGAATTATTACTTTTTCAACTAAAATAAGTGTGTTTAAAGTCATTTCTGTGCCTGAAATTGGTCAAAATGGAAACTTTTGAGTAAGCGAAAACTCTGTAAAAATGGCAATTTTGGTCACTGTGAGGGTTTAAAAAGTGGTTATTAAACATGAGGCGCGATCCCAATGACATTTTGAATCATTTTTGGTAGAGTCCAAAAATTCTATTTTATGGTGAAAAACGATGACCCCGGACCTGTCGAACGTTCAAAAAATGGTCAATATTGATGAAAATGTAACATTTAATCTTTTGACTTTAAATGACGGTTGGATGTGAATTATTACTTTTTCAACTAAAATAAGTGTGTTTAAAGTCATTTCTGTGCCTGAAATTGGTCAAAATTGAAGCTTTTGAGTAAGCGAAAACTCTGTAAAAATGGCAATTTTGGTCACTGTGAAGGTTTAAAAAGTGGTTATTCAACATGAGGCGCGATCCCAATGACATTTTGAATCATTTTTGGTAGAGTCCAAAAAATCAATTTTATGATGAAAAATGATGGACCCGGACCTGTCAAACGTTCAAAAAATGGTCAATATTTATGAAAATGTAACATTTAATCTTTTGACTTTAAATGACGGTTGGATGTGAATTATTACTTTTTCAACTAAAATAAGTGTGTTTAAAGTCATTTCTGTGCCTGAAATTGGTCAAAATTGAAGCTTCTAAGTAAGCAAAACTCTGTAAAAATGGCAATTTTGGTCACTGTGAGGGATTAAAAAGTGGTTATACAACATGAGGCCCGATCCAAATGACATTTTGAATCATTTTTGGTGGAGTCCAAAAAATCAATTTTATGATGAAAAACGATGACCCCGGACCTGTCGAACGTTCAAAAAATGGTCAATATTGATGACATTTTAACATTTAATCTTTTGACTTTAAATGACGGTTGGATGTGAATTATTACTTTTTCAACTAATATAAGTGTGTATAAAGTCATTTCTGTGCCTGAAATTGGTCAAAATTGAAGCTTTTGAGTAAGCGAAAACTCTGTAAAAATAGCAATTTTGGTCACTGTGAGGGTTTAAAAAGTGGTTATTAAACATGAGGCGCGATCCCAATGACATTTTGAATCATTTTTGGTAGAGTCCAAAAAATCAATGTTATGGTGAAAAACGATGACCCCGGACCTGTCGAACGTTCAAAAAATGGTCAATATTGATGACATTTTAACATTTAATCTTTTGACTTTAAATGACTGGCGGATGTGAATTATTACTTTTTCAACTAAAATAAGTGTGTTTAAAGTCATTTCTGTGCCTGAAATTGGTCAAAATGGAAGCTTTTGAGTAAGCGAAAACTCTGTAAAAATGGCAATTTTGGTCACTGTGAGGGTTTAAAAAGTGGTTATTAAACATGAGGCGCGATCCCAATGACATTTTGAATCATTTTTGGTAGAGTCCAAAAATTCTATTTTATGGTGAAAAACGATGACCCCGGACCTGTCGAACGTTCAAAAAATGGTCAATATTGATGAAAATGTAACATTTAATCTTTTGACTTTAAATGACGGTTGGATGTGAATTATTACTTTTTCAACTAAAATAAGTGTGTTTAAAGTCATTTCTGTGCCTGAAATTGGTCAAAATTGAAGCTTCTAAGTAAGCAAAACTCGGTAAAAGTGTCAAATTTGGTCACTGTGAGGGTTTAAAAAGTGGTTATTAAACATGAGGCGTGATCCCAATGACATTTTGAATCATTTTTGGTAGAGTCCAAAAAAATTAATTTTATGATATAAAACGATGACCCCGGACCTGTCGAACGTTCAAAAAAGTGGTCAATATTGATGAAATTTTACCATTTAATCTTTTGACTTTAAATGACTGGTGGATGTGAATTATTACTTTTTCAACTAAAATAAGTGTGTTTAAAGTCATTTCTGTGCCTGAAATTGGTCAAAATTGAAGCTTTTGAGTAAGCGAAAACTCTGTAAAAATGGCAATTTTGGTCACTGTGAAGGTTTAAAAAGTGGTTATTCAACATGAGGCGCGATCCCAATGACATTTTGAATCATTTTTGGTAGAGTCCAAAAAATCAATTTTATGATGAAAAATGATGGACCCGGACCTGTCAAACGTTCAAAAAATGGTCAATATTTATGAAAATGTAACATTTAATCTTTTGACTTTAAATGACGGTTGGATGTGAATTATTACTTTTTCAACTAAAATAAGTGTGTTTAAAGTCATTTCTGTGTCTGAAATTGGTCAAAATTGAAGCTTCTAAGTAAGCAAAACTCTGTAAAAATGGCAATTTTGGTCACTGTGAGGGATTAAAAAGTGGTTATACAACATGAGGCCCGATCCAAATGACATTTTGAATCATTTTTGGTGGAGTCCAAAAAATCAATTTTATGATGAAAAAGGATGACCCCGGACCTGTCGAACGTTCAAAAAATGGTCAATATTGATGACATTTTAACATTTAATCTTTTGACTTTATATGACTGGTGGATGTGAATTATTACTTTTTCAACTAATATAAGTGTGTTTAAAGTCATTTCTGTGCCTGAAATTGGTCAAAATTGAAGCTTTTGAGTTAGAGAAAACTCTGTAAAAATGGCAATTTTGGTCACTGTGAGGGATTAAAAAAAGGTTATACAACATGAGGCCCGGTCCAAATGACATTTTGAGTCATTTTTGGTGAAGTCCAAAAAATCCATTTTATGATGAAAAACGATGACCCCGGACCTGTCGAACGTTCAAAAAATGGTCAATATTGATGACATTTTAACATTTAATCTTTTGACTTTAAATAACTGGCGGATGTGAATTATTACTTTTTCAACTAAATAAGTGTGTTTAAAGTCATTTCTGTGCCTGAAATTGGTCAAAATTGAAGCTTCTAAGTAAGCAAAACTCTGTAAAAATGGCAATTTTGGTCACTGTGAGGGATTAAAACGTGGTTATTCAACATGAGGCCCGATCCAAATGACATTTTAAATCATTTTTGGTGGAGCCCCAAAAATCTATTTTATGATGAAAAACGATGACCCCGGACCTGTCGAACGTTAAAAAAATGGTCAATATTGATGACATTTTAAAATTTAATCTTTTGACTTAAATGACGGTTGGATGTGAATTATTACTTTTTCAACTAATATAAGTGTGTTTAAAGTCATTTCTGTGCCTGAAATTGGTCAAAATTGAAGCTTTTGAGTAATCGAAAACTCTGTAAAAATGGCAAATTTTGTCACTGTGAGGGTTTAAAAAGTAGTGAATAAACATGAGGCGTGATCCCAATGACATTTTGAATCATTTTTGGTAGAGTCCAAAAAAATCAATTTTATGATGAAAAACGATGACCCCGGACCTGTCGAACGTTCAAAAACGTGGTCAATATTGATGAAATTTTACCATTTAATCTCTTGACTTTAAATGACTGGTGGATGTGAATTATTACTTTTTCAACTAAAATAAGTGTGTTTAAAGTCATTTCTGTGCCTGAAATTGGTCAAAATTGAAGCGTTTGAGTTACAGAAAACTCTGTAAAAATGTCAATTTTGGTCACTGTGAAGGTTTAAAAAGTGGTTATTCAACATGAGGCGCGATCCCAATGACATTTTGAATCATTTTGGGTAGAGTCCAAAAAATCAATTTTATGGTGAAAAACGATAACCCCGGACCTGTCGAACGTTCAAAAAAGTGGTCAATATTGATGAAATTTTACCATTTAATCTTTTGACTTTAAATGAATGGTGGATGTGAATTATTACTTTTTCAACTAAAATAAGTGTGTTTAAAGTCATTTCTGTGCCTGAAATTGGTCAAAATTGAAGCTTTTGAGTAAGCGAAAACTCTGTAAAAATGGCAATTTTGGTCACTGTGAGGGTTTAAAAAGTGGTTATTTAACATGAGGCGCGATCCCAATGACATTTTGAATCATTTTTGGTAGAGTCCAAAAAATCAATGTTATGGTGAAAAACGATGACCCCGGACCTGTCGAACGTTCAAAAAATGGTCAATATTGATGACATTTTAACATTTAATCTTTTGACTTTAAATGACTGGCGGATGTGAATTATTACTTTTTCAACTAAAATAAGTGTGTTTAAAGTCATTTCTGTGCCTGAAATTGGTCAAAATTGAAGCTTCTAAGTAAGCAAAACTCAGTAAAAGTGTCAATTTTGGTCACTGTGAGGGTTTAAAAAGTGGTTATTAAACATGAGGCGTGATCCCAATGACATTTTGAATCATTTTTGGTAGAGTCCAAAAAAATTAATTTTATGATATAAAACGATGACCCCGGACCTGTCGAACGTTCAAAAAAGTGGTCAATATTGATGAAATTTTACCATTTAATCTTTTGACTTTAAATGACTGGTGGATGTGAATTATTACTTTTTCAACTAAAATAAGTGTGTTTAAAGTCATTTCTGTGCCTGAAATTGGTCAAAATTGAAGCTTTTGAGTAAGCGAAAACTCTGTAAAAATGGCAATTTTGGTCACTGTGAAGGTTTAAAAAGTGGTTATTCAACATGAGGCGCGATCCCAATGACATTTTGAATCATTTTTGGTAGAGTCCAAAAAATCAATGTTATGGTGAAAATCGATGACCCCGGACCTGTCGAACGTTCAAAAAAGTGGTCAATATTGATGAAATTTTACCATTTAATCTTTTGACGTTAAATGACTGGTGGATGTGAATTATTACTTTTTCAACTAAAATAAGTGTGTTTAAAGTAATTTCTGTGCCTGAAATTGGTCAAAATTGAAGCTTTTGAGTAAACGAAACCTTTGTAAAATTGTCAATTTAGGTCACTGTGAGGGTTTAAAAAGTGGTTATTTAACATGAGGCCCGATCCAAATGACATTTTGAATCATTTTTGGTGGAGTCCAAAAAATCAATTTTATGATGAAAAACGATGACCCCCGGACCTGTCGAAAGTTCAAAAAATGGTCAATATTGATGACATTTTAACATTTAATCTTTTGACTTTAAATAACTGGCGGATGTGAATTATTACTTTTTCAACTAAATAAGTGTGTTTAAAGTCATTTCTGTGCCTGAAATTGGTCAAAATTGAAGCTTCTAAGTAAGCAAAACTCTGTAAAAATGGCAATTTTGGTCACTGTGAGGGATTAAAACGTGGTTATTCAACATGAGGCCCGATCCAAATGACATTTTAAATCATTTTTGGTGGAGCCCCAAAAATCTATTTTATGATGAAAAACGATGACCCCGGATCTGTCGAACGTTAAAAAAATGGTCAATATTGATGACATTTTAAAATTTAATCTTTTGACTTAAATGACGGTTGGATGTGAATTATTACTTTTTCAACTAATATAAGTGTGTTTAAAGTCATTTCTGTGCCTGAAATTGGTCAAAATTGAAGCTTTTGAGTAATCGAAAACTCTGTAAAAATGGCAAATTTTGTCACTGTGAGGGTTTAAAAAGTGGTGAATAAACATGAGGCGTGATCCCAATGACATTTTGAATCATTTTTGGTAGAGTCCAAAAAAATCAATTTTATGATGAAAAACGATGACCCCGGACCTGTCGAACGTTCAAAAACGTGGTCAATATTGATGAAATTTTACCATTTAATCTTTTGACTTTAAATGACTGGTGGATGTGAATTATTACTTTTTCAACTAAAATAAGTGTGTTTAAAGTCATTTCTGTGCCTGAAATTGGTCAAAATTGAAGCGTTTGAGTTACAGAAAACTCTGTAAAAATGTCAATTTTGGTCACTGTGAAGGTTTAAAAAGTGGTTATTCAACATGAGGCGCGATCCCAATGACATTTTGAATCATTTTGGGTAGAGTCCAAAAAATCAATTTTATGGTGAAAAACGATAACCCCGGACCTGTCGAACGTTCAAAAAAGTGGTCAATATTGATGAAATTTTACCATTTAATCTTTTGACTTTAAATGAATGGTGGATGTGAATTATTACTTTTTCAACTAAAATAAGTGTGTTTAAAGTCATTTCTGTGCCTGAAATTGGTCAAAATTGAAGCTTTTGAGTAAGCGAAAACTCTGTAAAAATGGCAATTTTGGTCACTGTGAGGGTTTAAAAAGTGGTTATTTAACATGAGGCCCGATCCAAATGACATTTTGAATAATTTTTGGTAGAGTCTAAAAAATCAATTTTATGATGAAAAACGATGACCCCGGACCTGTCGAACGTTCAAAAAATGGTCAATATTGATGACATTTTAACATTTAATCTTTTGACTTTAAATGACTGGTGGATGTGAATTATTACTTTTTCAACTAAAATAAGTGTGTTTAAAGTCATTTCTGTGCCTGAAATTGGTCAAAATTTAAGCTTCTAAGTAAGAAAAACTCTGTAAAAATGGCAATTTTGGTCACTGTGAGGGTTTAAAAAGTGGTTATTAAACATGAGGCGCAATCCCAATGACATTTTGAATCATTTTTGGTAGAGTCCAAAAAAAACAATTTTATGATGAAAAACGATGACCCCGGACCTGTCGAACGTTCAAAAAAGTGGTCAATATTGATGAAAATGTAACATTTAATCTTTTGACTTTAAATGACTGGTGGATGTGAATTATTACTTTTTCAACTAAAATAAGTGTGTTTAAAGTCATTTCTGTGCCTGAAATTGGTCAAAATTGAAGCTATTGAGTAAGCGAAAACTCTGTAAAAATGGCAATTTTGGTCTCAGTGAAGGTTTAAAAAGTGGTTATACAACATGAGGCCCGATCCAAATGACATTTTGAATCATTTTTGGTGGAGTCCAAAAAATCCATTTTATGATGAAAAACGATGACCCCGGACCTGTGGAACGCTCAAAAAATGGTCAATATTGATGACATTTTAACATTTAATCTTTTGACTTTAAATGACGGTTGGATGTGAATTATTACTTTTTCAACTAATATAAGTGTGTTTAAAGTCATTTCTGTGCCTGAAATTGGTCAAAACTGAAGCTTTTGAGTAAGCGAAAACTCTGTAAAAATAGCAATTTTGGTCACTGTGAGGGTTTAAAAAGTGGTTATTCAACATGAGGCGCGATCCCAATGACATTTTGAATAATTTTTGGTAGAGTCCAAAAAATCAAGGTTATGGTGAAAATCGATGACCCCGGACCTGTCGAACGTTCAAAAAAGTGGTCAATATTGATGAAATTTTACCATTTAATCTTTTGACTTTAAATGACTGGTGGATGTGAATTATTACTTTTTCAACTAAAATAAGTGTGTTTAAAGTAATTTCTGTGCCTGAAATTGGTCAAAATTGAAGCTTTTGAGTAAGCGAAACCTTTGTAAAATTGTCAATTTAGGTCACTGTGAGGGTTTAAAAAGTGGTTATTTAACATGAGGCCCGATCCAAATGACATTTTGAATCATTTTTGGTGGAGTCCAAAAAATCAATTTTATGATGAAAAACGATGACCCCCGGACCTGTCGAAAGTTCAAAAAATGGTCAATATTGATGACATTTTAACATTTAATCTTTTGACTTTAAATGACTGGCGGATGTGAATTATTACTTTTTCAACTAAATAAGTGTGTTTAAAGTCATTTCTGTGCCTGAAATTGGTCACAATTTCAGCTTCTAAGTAAGCAAAACTCTGTAAAAATGGCAATTTTGGTCACTGTGAGGGATTAAAAAGTGGTTATTCAACATGAGGCCCGATCCAAATGACATTTTAAATCATTTTTGGTGGAGCCCCAACAATCTATTTTATGATGAAAAACGATGACCCCGGACCTGTCGAACGTTAAAAAAATGGTCAATATTGATGACATTTTAAAATTTAATCTTTTGACTTTAAATGACGGTTGGATGTGAATTATTACTTTTTCAACTAATATAAGTGTGTTTAAAGTCATTTCTGTGCCTGAAATTGGTCAAAATTGAAGCTTTTGAGTAATCGAAAACTCTGTAAAAATGGCAAATTTGGTCACTGTGAGGGTTTAAAAAGTGGTGAATAAACATGAGGCGTGATCCCAATGACATTTTGAATAATTTTTGGTAGAGTCCAAAAAAATCAATTTTATGATGAAAAACGATGACCCCGGACCTGTCGAACGTTCAAAAACGTGGTCAATATTGATGAAAAGTTACCATTTAATCTTTTGACTTTAAATGACTGGTGGATGTGAATTATTACTTTTTCAACTAAAATAAGTGTGTTTAAAGTCATTTCTGTGCCTGAAATTGGTCAAAATTGAAGCGTTTGAGTTACAGAAAACTCTGTAAAAATGTCAATTTTGGTCACTGTGAAGGATTAAAAAGTGGTTATTCAACATGAGGCGCGATCCCAATGACATTTTGAATCATTTTGGGTAGAGTCCAAAAAATCCATTTTATGGTGAAAAACGATAACCCCGGACCTGTCGAACGTTCAAAAAAGTGGTCAATATTGATGAGATTTTACCATTTAATCTTTTGACTTTAAATGAATGGTGGATGTGAATTATTACTTTTTCAACTAAAATAAGTGTGTTTAAAGTCATTTCTGTGCCTGAAATTGGTCAAAATTGAAGCTTTTGAGTAAGCGAAAACTCTGTAAAAATGTCAATTTTGGTCACTGTGAGGGTTTAAAAAGTGGTCATTTAACATGAGGCCCGATCCAAATGACATTTTGAATAATTTTTGGTAGAGTCTAAAAAATCAATTTTATGATGAAAAACGATGACCCCGGACCTGTCGAACGTTCAAAAAATTGTCAATATTGATGACATTGTAACATTTAATCTTTTGACTTTAAATGACTGGTGGATGTGAATGATTACTTTTTCAACTAAAATAAGTGTGTTTAAAGTCATTTCTGTGCCTGAAATTGGTCAAAATTGAAGCTTCTAAGTAAGCAAAACTCGGTAAAAGTGTCAAATTTGGTCACTGAGAGGGTTTAAAAAGTGGTTATTAAACATGAGGCGTGATCCCAATGACATTTTGAATCATTTTTGGTAGAGTCCAAAAAAATTAATTTTATGATATAAAACGATGACCCCGGACCTGTCGAACGTTCAAAAAAGTGGTCAATATTGATGAAATTTTACCATTTAATCTTTTGACTTTAAATGACTGGTGGATGTGAATTATTACTTTTTCAACTAAAATAAGTGTGTTTAAAGTCATTTCTGTGCCTGAAATTGGTAAAAATTGAAGCTTTTGAGTAAGCGAAAACTCTGTAAAAATGGCAATTTTGGTCACTGTGAAGGTTTAAAAAGTGGTTATTCAACATGAGGCGCGATCCCAATGACATTTTGAATCATTTTTGGTAGAGTCCAAAAAATCAATTTTATGATGAAAAATGATGGACCCGGACCTGTCAAACGTTCAAAAAATGGTCAATATTTATGAAAATTTAACATTTAATCTTTTGACTTTAAATGACGGTTGGATGTGAATTATTACTTTTTCAACTAAAATAAGTGTGTTTAAAGTCATTTCTGTGCCTGAAATTGGTCAAAATTGAAGCTTCTAAGTAAGCAAAACTCTGTAAAAATGGCAATTTTGGTCACTGTGAGGGATTAAAAAGTGGTTATACAACATGAGGCCCGATCCAAATGACATTTTGAATCATTTTTGGTGGAGTCCAAAAAATCAATTTTATGATGAAAAACGATGACCCCGGACCTGTCGAACGTTCAAAAAATGGTCAATATTGATGACATTTTAACATTTAATCTTTTGACTTTAAATGACTGGCGGATGTGAATTATTACTTTTTCAACTAATATAAGTGTGTTTAAAGTCATTTCTGTGCCTGAAATTGGTCAAAATTGAAGCTTTTGAGTTAGAGAAAACTCTGTAAAAATGGCAATTTTGGTCACTGTGAGGGATTAAAAAAAGGTTATACAACATGAGGCCCGGTCCAAATGACATTTTGAGTCATTTTTGGTGGAGTCCAAAAAATCCATTTTATGATGAAAAACGATGACCCCGGACCTGTCGAACGTTCAAAAAATGGTCAATATTGATGACATTTTAACATTTAATCTTTTGACTTTAATTGACGGTTGGATGTGAATTATTACTTTTTCAACTAATATAAGTGTGTATAAAGTCATTTCTGTGCCTGAAATTGGTCAAAATTGAAGCTTTTGAGTAAGCGAAAACTCTGTAAAAATAGCAATTTTGGTCACTGTGAGGGTTTAAAAAGTGGTTATTAAACATGAGGCGAGATCCCAATGACATTTTGAATCATTTTTGGTAGAGTCCAAAAAATCAATGTTATGGTGAAAAACGATGACCCCGGACCTGTCGAACGTTCAAAAAATGGTCAATATTGATGACATTTTAACATTTAATCTTTTGACTTTAAATGACTGGCGGATGTGAATTATTACTTTTTCAACTAAAATAAGTGTGTTTAAAGTCATTTCTGTGCCTGAAATTGGTAAAAATGGAAGCTTTTGAGTAAGCGAAAACTCTGTAAAAATGGCAATTTTGGTCACTGTGAGGGTTTAAAAAGTGGTTATTAAACATGAGGCGCGATCCCAATGACATTTTGAATCATTTTTGGTAGAGTCCAAAAATTCTATTTTATGGTGAAAAACGATGACCCCGGACCTGTCGAACGTTCAAAAAATGGTCAATATTGATGAAAATGTAACATTTAATCTTTTGACTTTAAATGACGGTTGGATGTGAATTATTACTTTTTCAACTAAAATAAGTGTGTTTAAAGTCATTTCTGTGCCTGAAATTGGTCAAAATTGATGCTTCTAAGTAAGCAAAACTCGGTAAAAGTGTCAAATTTGGTCACTGTGAGGGTTTAAAAAGTGGTTATTAAACATGAGGCGTGATCCCAATGACATTTTGAATCATTTTTGGTAGAGTCCAAAAAAATTAATTTTATGATATAAAACGATGACCCCGGACATGTCGAACGTTCAAAAAAGTGGTCAATATTGATGAAATTTTACCATTTAATCTTTTGACTTTAAATGACTGGTGGATGTGAATTATTACTTTTTCAACTAAAATAAGTGTGTTTAAAGTAATTTCTGTGCCTGAAATTGGTCAAAATTGAAGCTTTTGAGTAAGCGAAAACTCTGTAAAAATGGCAATTTTGGTCACTGTGAAGGTTTAAAAAGTGGTTATTCAACATGAGGCGCGATCCCAATGACATTTTGAATCATTTTTGGTAGAGTCCAAAAAATCAATTTTATGATGAAAAATGATGGACCCGGACCTGTCAAACGTTCAAAAAATGGTCAATATTTATGAAAATGTAACATTTAATCTTTTGATTTTAAATGACGGTTGGATGTGAATTATTACTTTTTCAACTAAAATAAGTGTGTTTAAAGTCATTTCTGTGCCTGAAATTGGTCAAAATTGAAGCTTCTAAGTAAGCAAAACTCTGTAAAAATGGCAATTTTGGTCACTGTGAGGGATTAAAAAGTGGTTATACAACATGAGGCCCGATCCAAATGACATTTTGAATCATTTTTGGTGGAGTCCAAAAAATCAATTTTATGATGAAAAACGATGACCCCGGACCTGTCGAACGTTAAAAAAATGGTCAATATTGATGACATTTTAACATTTAATCTTTTGACTTTATATGACTGGCGGATGTGAATTATTACTTTTTCAACTAATATAAGTGTGTTTAAAGTCATTTCTGTGCCTGAAATTGGTCAAAATTGAAGCTTTTGAGTTAGAGAAAACTCTGTAAAAATGGCAATTTTGGTCACTGTGAGGGATTAAAAAAAGGTTATACAACATGAGGCCCGGTCCAAATGACATTTTGAGTCATTTTTGGTGGAGTCCAAAAAATCCATTTTATGATGAAAAACGATGACCCCGGACCTGTCGAACGTTCAAAAAATGGTCAATATTGATGACATTTTAACATTTAATCTTTTGACTTTAAATGACGGTTGGATGTGAATTATTACTTTTTCAACTAATATAAGTGTGTATAAAGTCATTTCTGTGCCTGAAATTGGTCAAAATTGAAGCTTTTGAGTAAGCGAAAACTCTGTAAAAATAGCAATTTTGGTCACTGTGAGGGTTTAAAAAGTGGTTATTAAACATGAGGCGCGATCCCAATGACATTTTGAATCATTTTTGGTAGAGTCCAAAAAATCAATGTTATGGTGAAAAACGATGACCCCGGACCTGTCGAACGTTCAAAAAATTGTCAATATTGATGACATTTTAACATTTAATCTTTTGACTTTAAATGACTGGCGGATGTGAATTATTACTTTTTCAACTAAAATAAGTGTGTTTAAAGTCATTTCTGTGCCTGAAATTGGTCAAAATGGAAGCTTTTGAGTAAGCGAAAACTCTGTAAAAATGGCAATTTTGGTCACTGTGAGGGTTTAAAAAGTGGTTATTAAACATGAGGCGCGATCCCAATGACATTTTGAATCATTTTTGGTAGAGTCCAAAAATTCTATTTTATGGTGAAAAACGATGACCCCGGACCTGTCGAACGTTCAAAAAATGGTCAATATTGATGAAAATGTAACATTTAATCTTTTGACTTTAAATGACGGTTGGATGTGAATTATTACTTTTTCAACTAAAATAAGTGTGTTTAAAGTCATTTCTGTGCCTGAAATTGGTCAAAATTGAAGCTTCTAAGTAAGCAAAACTCGGTAAAAGTGTCAAATTTGGTCACTGTGAGGGTTTAAAAAGTGGTTATTAAACATGAGGCGTGATCCCAATGACATTTTGAATCATTTTTGGTAGAGTCCAAAAAAATTAATTTTATGATATAAAACGATGACCCCGGACCTGTCGAACGTTCAAAAAAGTGGTCAATATTGAAGAAATTTTACCATTTAATCTTTTGACTTTAAATGACTGGTGGATGTGAATTATTACTTTTTCAACTAAAATAAGTGTGTTTAAAGTCATTTCTGTGCCTGAAATTGGTCAAAATTGAAGCTTTTGAGTAAGCGAAAACTCTGTAAAAATGGCAATTTTGGTCACTGTGAAGGTTTAAAAAGTGGTTATTCAACATGAGGCGCGATCCCAATGACATTTTGAATCATTTTTGGTAGAGTCCAAAAAATCAATTTTATGATGAAAAATGATGGACCCGGACCTGTCAAACGTTAAAAAAATTGTCAATATTTATGAAAATGTAACATTTAATCTTTTGACTTTAAATGACGGTTGGATGTGAATTATTACTTTTTCAACTAAAATAAGTGTGTTTAAAGTCATTTCTGTGCCTGAAATTGGTCAAAATTGAAGCTTCTAAGTAAGCAAAACTCTGTAAAAATGGCAATTTTGGTCACTGTGAGGGATTAAAAAGTGGTTATACAACATGAGGCCCGATCCAAATGACATTTTGAATCATTTTTGGTGGAGTCCAAAAAATCAATTTTATGATGAAAAACGATGACCCCGGACCTGTCGAACGTTCAAAAAATGGTCAATATTGATGACATTTTAACATTTAATCTTTTGACTTTAAATGACTGGCGGATGTGAATTATTACTTTTTCAACTAATATAAGTGTGTTTAAAGTCATTTCTGTGCCTGAAATTGGTCGAAATTGAAGCTTTTGAGTTAGAGAAAACTCTGTAAAAATGGCAATTTTGGTCACTGTGAGGGATTAAAAAGTGGTTATACAACATGAGGCCCGGTCCAAATGACATTTTGAGTCATTTTTGGTGGAGTCCAAAAAATCCATTTTATGATGAAAAACGATGACCCCGGACCTGTCGAACGTTCAAAAAATGGTCAATATTGATGACATTTTAACATTTAATCTTTTGACTTTAAATGACGGTTGGATGTGAATTATTACTTTTTCAACTAATATAAGTGTGTATAAAGTCATTTCTGTGCCTGAAATTGGTCAAAATTGAAGCTTTTGAGACAGCGAAAACTCTGTAAAAATGGCAATTTTGGTCACTGTGAGGGTTTAAAAAGTGGTCATTTAACATGAGGCCCGATCCAAATGACATTTTGAATAATTTTTGGTAGAGTCTAAAAAATCAATTTTATGATGAAAAACGATGACCCCGGACCATTCGAACGTTCAAAAAATGGTCAATATTGATGACATTGTAACATTTAATCTTTTGACTTTAAATGACTGGTGGATGTGAATGATTACTTTTTCAACTAAAATAAGTGTGTTTAAAGTCATTTCTGTGCCTGAAATTGGTCAAAATTGAAGCTTCTAAGTAAGCAAAACTCGGTAAAAGTGTCAAATTTGGTCACTGAGAGGGTTTAAAAAGTGGTTATTAAACATGAGGCGTGATCCCAATGACATTTTGAATAATTTTTGGTAGAGTCCAAAAAAATTAATTTTATGATATAAAACGATGACCCCGGACCTGTCGAACGTTCAAAAAAGTGGTCAATATTGATGAAATTTTACCATTTAATCTTTTGACTTTAAATGACTGGTGGATGTGAATTATTACTTTTTCAACTAAAATAAGTGTGTTTAAAGTCATTTCTGTGCCTGAAATTGGTCAAAATTGAAGCTTTTGAGTAAGCGAAAACTCTGTAAAAATGGCAATTTTGGTCACTGTGAAGGTTTAAAAAGTGGTTATTCAACATGAGGCGCGATCCCAATGACATTTTGAATCATTTTTGGTAGAGTCCAAAAAATCAATTTTATGATGAAAAATGATGGACCCGGACCTGTCAAACGTTCAAAAAATGGTCAATATTTATGAAAATGTAACATTTAATCTTTTGACTTTAAATGACGGTTGGATGTGAATTATTACTTTTTCAACTAAAATAAGTGTGTTTAAAGTCATTTCTGTGCCTGAAATTGGTCAAAATTGAAGCTTCTAAGTAAGCAAAACTCGGTAAAAGTGTCAAATTTGGTCACTGTGAGGGTTTAAAAAGTGGTTATTAAACATGAGGCGTGATCCCAATGACATTTTGAATCATTTTTGGTAGAGTCCAAAAAAATTAATTTTATGATATAAAACGATGACCCCGGACCTGTCGAACGTTCAAAAAAGTGGTCAATATTGAAGAAATTTTACCATTTAATCTTTTGACTTTAAATGACTGGTGGATGTGAATTATTACTTTTTCAACTAAAATAAGTGTGTTTAAAGTCATTTCTGTGCCTGAAATTGGTCAAAATTGAAGCTTTTGAGTAAGCGAAAACTCTGTAAAAATGGCAATTTTGGTCACTGTGAAGGTTTAAAAAGTGGTTATTCAACATGAGGCGCGATCCCAATGACATTTTGAATCATTTTTGGTAGAGTCCAAAAAATCAATTTTATGATGAAAAATGATGGACCCGGACCTGTCAAACGTTAAAAAAATTGTCAATATTTATGAAAATGTAACATTTAATCTTTTGACTTTAAATGACGGTTGGATGTGAATTATTACTTTTTCAACTAAAATAAGTGTGTTTAAAGTCATTTCTGTGCCTGAAATTGGTCAAAATTGAAGCTTCTAAGTAAGCAAAACTCTGTAAAAATGGCAATTTTGGTCACTGTGAGGGATTAAAAAGTGGTTATACAACATGAGGCCCGATCCAAATGACATTTTGAATCATTTTTGGTGGAGTCCAAAAAATCAATTTTATGATGAAAAACGATGACCCCGGACCTGTCGAACGTTCAAAAAATGGTCAATATTGATGACATTTTAACATTTAATCTTTTGACTTTAAATGACTGGCGGATGTGAATTATTACTTTTTCAACTAATATAAGTGTGTTTAAAGTCATTTCTGTGCCTGAAATTGGTCGAAATTGAAGCTTTTGAGTTAGAGAAAACTCTGTAAAAATGGCAATTTTGGTCACTGTGAGGGATTAAAAAGTGGTTATACAACATGAGGCCCGGTCCAAATGACATTTTGAGTCATTTTTGGTGGAGTCCAAAAAATCCATTTTATGATGAAAAACGATGACCCCGGACCTGTCGAACGTTCAAAAAATGGTCAATATTGATGACATTTTAACATTTAATCTTTTGACTTTAAATGACGGTTGGATGTGAATTATTACTTTTTCAACTAATATAAGTGTGTATAAAGTCATTTCTGTGCCTGAAATTGGTCAAAATTGAAGCTTTTGAGTAAGCGAAAACTCTGTAAAAATGGCAATTTTGGTCACTGTGAGGGTTTAAAAAGTGGTCATTTAACATGAGGCCCGATCCAAATGACATTTTGAATAATTTTTGGTAGAGTCTAAAAAATCAATTTTATGATGAAAAACGATGACCCCGGACCTGTCGAACGTTCAAAAAATGGTCAATATTGATGACATTGTAACATTTAATCTTTTGACTTTAAATGACTGGTGGATGTGAATGATTACTTTTTCAACTAAAATAAGTGTGTTTAAAGTCATTTCTGTGCCTGAAATTGGTCAAAATTGAAGCTTCTAAGTAAGCAAAACTCGGTAAAAGTGTCAAATTTGGTCACTGAGAGGGTTTAAAAAGTGGTTATTAAACATGAGGCGTGATCCCAATGACATTTTGAATCATTTTTGGTAGAGTCCAAAAAAATTCATTTTATGATATAAAACGATGACCCCGGACCTGTCGAACGTTCAAAAAAGTGGTCAATATTGATGAAATTTTACCATTTAATCTTTTGACTTTAAATGACTGGTGGATGTGAATTATTACTTTTTCAACTAAAATAAGTGTGTTTAAAGTCATTTCTGTGCCTGAAATTGGTCAAAATTGAAGCTTTTGAGTAAGCGAAAACTCTGTAAAAATGGCAATTTTGGTCACTGTGAAGGTTTAAAAAGTGGTTATTCAACATGAGGCGCGATCCCAATGACATTTTGAATCATTTTTGGTAGAGTCCAAAAAATCAATTTTATGATGAAAAATGATGGACCCGGACCTGTCAAACGTTCAAAAAATGGTCAATATTTATGAAAATGTAACATTTAATCTTTTGACTTTAAATGTAAATGTAAATGTGTAAATGTATTTCGATTTATATAGCGCACGAATCACCCAGGGGTCTCAAGGCGCTTGCTTAGGGAACCCGTCCTGGTATTCCCCTGTGAGAAACCCCGGCAGGGTGTCCACAAGGTGAAAGCCAGGCATCCCGCCGCGAGGGGCCGTAGTGGAGATTAAGCAAGCTATTGCCCAGAGTCGCAGAGTGTGACCCCGTGAGTTGAGTAGGCACCAGAGCGAGAATTGTCGAGTCCGTGGAATTTTGAGCCCGAGACCCGCCGAGGCGGGGAATTGAACCCTGGTCCACGGTCGATCTCAGCTTCCGGGTCTGCCGCCTCTAACCACTGAGCCACGCTTCTCCAGTCTCAAATGACGGTTGGATGTGAATTATTACTTTTTCAACTAAAATAAGTGTGTTTAAAGTCATTTCTGTGCCTGAAATTGGTCAAAATTGAAGCTTCTAAGTAAGCAAAACTCTGTAAAAATGGCAATTTTGGTCACTGTGAGGGATTAAAAAGTGGTTATACAACATGAGGCCCGATCCAAATGACATTTTGAATCATTTTTGGTGGAGTCCAAAAAATCCATTTTATGATGAAAAACGATGACCCCGGACCTGTCGAACGTTCAAAAAATGGTCAATATTGATGACATTTTAACATTTAATCTTTTGACTTTAAATGACGGTTGGATGTGAATTATTACTTTTTCAACTAATATAAGTGTGTATAAAGTCATTTCTGTGCCTGAAATTGGTCAAAATTGAAGCTTTTGAGTAAGCGAAAACTCTGTAAAAATAGCAATTTTGGTCACTGTGAGGGTTTAAAAAGTGGTTATTAAACATGAGGCGCGATCCCAATGACATTTTGAATCATTTTTGGTAGAGTCCAAAAAATCAATGTTATGGTGAAAAACGATGACCCCGGACCTGTCGAACGTTCAAAAAATGGTCAATATTGATGACATTTTAACATTTAATCTTTTGACTTTAAATGACTGGCGGATGTGAATTATTACTTTTTCAACTAAAATAAGTGTGTTTAAAGTCATTTCTGTGCCTGAAATTGGTAAAAATCGAAGCTTTTGAGTAAGCGAAAACTCTGTAAAAATGGCAATTTTGGTCACTGTGAGGGTTTAAAAAGTGGTTATTAAACATGAGGCGCGATCCCAATGACATTTTGAATCATTTTTGGTAGAGTCCAAAAATTCTATTTTATGGTGAAAAACGATGACCCCGGACCTGTCGAACGTTCAAAAAATGGTCAATATTGATGACATTTTAACATTTAATCTTTTGACTTTAAATGACTGGCGGATGTGAATTATTACTTTTTCAACTAATATAAGTGTGTTTAAAGTCATTTCTGTGCCTGAAATTGGTCGAAATTGAAGCTTTTGAGTTAGAGAAAACTCTGTAAAAATGGCAATTTTGGTCACTGTGAGGGATTAAAAAGTGGTTATACAACATGAGGCCCGGTCCAAATGACATTTTGAGTCATTTTTGGTGGAGTCCAAAAAATCCATTTTATGATGAAAAACGATGACCCCGGACCTGTCGAACGTTCAAAAAATGGTCAATATTGATGACATTTTAACATTTAATCTTTTGACTTTAAATGACGGTTGGATGTGAATTATTACTTTTTCAACTAATATAAGTGTGTATAAAGTCATTTCTGTGCCTGAAATTGGTCAAAATTGAAGCTTTTGAGTAAGCGAAAACTCTGTAAAAATGGCAATTTTGGTCACTGTGAGGGTTTAAAAAGTGGTCATTTAACATGAGGCCCGATCCAAATGACATTTTGAATAATTTTTGGTAGAGTCTAAAAAATCAATTTTATGATGAAAAACGATGACCCCGGACCTGTCGAACGTTCAAAAAATGGTCAATATTGATGACATTGTAACATTTAATCTTTTGACTTTAAATGACTGGTGGATGTGAATGATTACTTTTTCAACTAAAATAAGTGTGTTTAAAGTCATTTCTGTGCCTGAAATTGGTCAAAATTGAAGCTTCTAAGTAAGCAAAACTCGGTAAAAGTGTCAAATTTGGTCACTGAGAGGGTTTAAAAAGTGGTTATTAAACATGAGGCGTGATCCCAATGACATTTTGAATCATTTTTGGTAGAGTCCCAAAAAATTAATTTTATGATATAAAACGATGACCCCGGACCTGTCGAACGTTCAAAAAAGTGGTCAATATTGATGAAATTTTACCATTTAATCTTTTGACTTTAAATGACTGGTGGATGTGAATTATTACTTTTTCAACTAAAATAAGTGTGTTTAAAGTCATTTCTGTGCCTGAAATTGGTCAAAATTGAAGCTTTTGAGTAAGCGAAAACTCTGTAAAAATGGCAATTTTGGTCACTGTGAAGGTTTAAAAAGTGGTTATTCAACATGAGGCGCGATCCCAATGACATTTTGAATCATTTTTGGTAGAGTCCAAAAAATCAATTTTATGATGAAAAATGATGGACCCGGACCTGTCAAACGTTCAAAAAATGGTCAATATTTATGAAAATGTAACATTTAATCTTTTGACTTTAAATGACGGTTGGATGTGAATTATTACTTTTTCAACTAAAATAAGTGTGTTTAAAGTCATTTCTGTGCCTGAAATTGGTCAAAATTGAAGCTTCTAAGTAAGCAAAACTCTGTAAAAATGGCAATTTTGGTCACTGTGAGGGATTAAAAAGTGGTTATACAACATGAGGCCCGATCCAAATGACATTTTGAATCATTTTTGGTGGAGTCCAAAAAATCAATTTTATGATGAAAAACGATGACCCCGGACCTGTCGAACGTTCAAAAAATGGTCAATATTGATGACATTTTAACATTTAATCTTTTGACTTTAAATGACGGTTGGATGTGAATTATTACTTTTTCAACTAATATAAGTGTGTATAAAGTCATTTCTGTGCCTGAAATTGGTCAAAATTGAAGCTTTTGAGTAAGCGAAAACTCTGTAAAAATAGCAATTTTGGTCACTGTGAGGGTTTAAAAAGTGGTTATTAAACATGAGGCGCGATCCCAATGACATTTTGAATCATTTTTGGTAGAGTCCAAAAAATCAATGTTATGGTGAAAAACGATGACCCCGGACCTGTCGAACGTTCAAAAAATGGTCAATATTGATGACATTTTAACATTTAATCTTTTGACTTTAAATGACTGGCGGATGTGAATTATTACTTTTTCAACTAAAATAAGTGTGTTTAAAGTCATTTCTGTGCCTGAAATTGGTAAAAATGGAAGCTTTTGAGTAAGCGAAAACTCTGTAAAAATGGCAATTTTGGTCACTGTGAGGGTTTAAAAAGTGGTTATTAAACATGAGGCGCGATCCCAATGACATTTTGAATCATTTTTGGTAGAGTCCAAAAATTCTATTTTATGGTGAAAAACGATGACCCCGGACCTGTCGAACGTTCAAAAAATGGTCAATATTGATGAAAATGTAACATTTAATCTTTTGACTTTAAATGACGGTTGGATGTGAATTATTACTTTTTCAACTAAAATAAGTGTGTTTAAAGTCATTTCTGTGCCTGAAATTGGTAAAAATCGAAGCTTTTGAGTAAGCGAAAACTCTGTAAAAATGGCAATTTTGGTCACTGTGAGGGTTTAAAAAGTGGTTATTAAACATGAGGCGCGATCCCAATGACATTTTGAATCATTTTTGGTAGAGTCCAAAAATTCTATTTTATGGTGAAAAACGATGACCCCGGACCTGTCGAACGTTCAAAAAATGGTCAATATTGATGACATTTTAACATTTAATCTTTTGACTTTAAATGACTGGCGGATGTGAATTATTACTTTTTCAACTAATATAAGTGTGTTTAAAGTCATTTCTGTGCCTGAAATTGGTCGAAATTGAAGCTTTTGAGTTAGAGAAAACTCTGTAAAAATGGCAATTTTGGTCACTGTGAGGGATTAAAAAGTGGTTATACAACATGAGGCCCGGTCCAAATGACATTTTGAGTCATTTTTGGTGGAGTCCAAAAAATCCATTTTATGATGAAAAACGATGACCCCGGACCTGTCGAACGTTCAAAAAATGGTCAATATTGATGACATTTTAACATTTAATCTTTTGACTTTAAATGACGGTTGGATGTGAATTATTACTTTTTCAACTAATATAAGTGTGTATAAAGTCATTTCTGTGCCTGAAATTGGTCAAAATTGAAGCTTTTGAGTAAGCGAAAACTCTGTAAAAATGGCAATTTTGGTCACTGTGAGGGTTTAAAAAGTGGTCATTTAACATGAGGCCCGATCCAAATGACATTTTGAATAATTTTTGGTAGAGTCTAAAAAATCAATTTTATGATGAAAAACGATGACCCCGGACCTGTCGAACGTTCAAAAAATGGTCAATATTGATGACATTGTAACATTTAATCTTTTGACTTTAAATGACTGGTGGATGTGAATGATTACTTTTTCAACTAAAATAAGTGTGTTTAAAGTCATTTCTGTGCCTGAAATTGGTCAAAATTGAAGCTTCTAAGTAAGCAAAACTCGGTAAAAGTGTCAAATTTGGTCACTGAGAGGGTTTAAAAAGTGGTTATTAAACATGAGGCGTGATCCCAATGACATTTTGAATCATTTTTGGTAGAGTCCAAAAAAATTAATTTTATGATATAAAACGATGACCCCGGACCTGTCGAACGTTCAAAAAAGTGGTCAATATTGATGAAATTTTACCATTTAATCTTTTGACTTTAAATGACTGGTGGATGTGAATTATTACTTTTTCAACTAAAATAAGTGTGTTTAAAGTCATTTCTGTGCCTGAAATTGGTCAAAATTGAAGCTTTTGAGTAAGCGAAAACTCTGTAAAAATGGCAATTTTGGTCACTGTGAAGGTTTAAAAAGTGGTTATTCAACATGAGGCGCGATCCCAATGACATTTTGAATCATTTTTGGTAGAGTCCAAAAAATCAATTTTATGATGAAAAATGATGGACCCGGACCTGTCAAACGTTCAAAAAATGGTCAATATTTATGAAAATGTAACATTTAATCTTTTGACTTTAAATGACGGTTGGATGTGAATTATTACTTTTTCAACTAAAATAAGTGTGTTTAAAGTCATTTCTGTGCCTGAAATTGGTCAAAATTGAAGCTTCTAAGTAAGCAAAACTCTGTAAAAATGGCAATTTTGGTCACTGTGAGGGATTAAAAAGTGGTTATACAACATGAGGCCCGATCCAAATGACATTTTGAATCATTTTTGGTGGAGTCCAAAAAATCAATTTTATGATGAAAAACGATGACCCCGGACCTGTCGAACGTTCAAAAAATGGTCAATATTGATGACATTTTAACATTTAATCTTTTGACTTTAAATGACTGGCGGATGTGAATTATTACTTTTTCAACTAATATAAGTGTGTTTAAAGTCATTTCTGTGCCTGAAATTGGTCGAAATTGAAGCTTTTGAGTTAGAGAAAACTCTGTAAAAATGGCAATTTTGGTCACTGTGAGGGATTAAAAAGTGGTTATACAACATGAGGCCCGGTCCAAATGACATTTTGAGTCATTTTTGGTGGAGTCCAAAAAATCCATTTTATGATGAAAAACGATGACCCCGGACCTGTCGAACGTTCAAAAAATGGTCAATATTGATGACATTTTAACATTTAATCTTTTGACTTTAAATGACGGTTGGATGTGAATTATTACTTTTTCAACTAATATAAGTGTGTATAAAGTCATTTCTGTGCCTGAAATTGGTCAAAATTGAAGCTTTTGAGTAAGCGAAAACTCTGTAAAAATGGCAATTTTGGTCACTGTGAGGGTTTAAAAAGTGGTCATTTAACATGAGGCCCGATCCAAATGACATTTTGAATAATTTTTGGTAGAGTCTAAAAAATCAATTTTATGATGAAAAACGATGACCCCGGACCTGTCGAACGTTCAAAAAATGGTCAATATTGATGACATTGTAACATTTAATCTTTTGACTTTAAATGACTGGTGGATGTGAATGATTACTTTTTCAACTAAAATAAGTGTGTTTAAAGTCATTTCTGTGCCTGAAATTGGTCAAAATTGAAGCTTCTAAGTAAGCAAAACTCGGTAAAAGTGTCAAATTTGGTCACTGAGAGGGTTTAAAAAGTGGTTATTAAACATGAGGCGTGATCCCAATGACATTTTGAATCATTTTTGGTAGAGTCCAAAAAAATTAATTTTATGATATAAAACGATGACCCCGGACCTGTCGAACGTTCAAAAAAGTGGTCAATATTGATGAAATTTTACCATTTAATCTTTTGACTTTAAATGACTGGTGGATGTGAATTATTACTTTTTCAACTAAAATAAGTGTGTTTAAAGTCATTTCTGTGCCTGAAATTGGTCAAAATTGAAGCTTTTGAGTAAGCGAAAACTCTGTAAAAATGGCAATTTTGGTCACTGTGAAGGTTTAAAAAGTGGTTATTCAACATGAGGCGCGATCCCAATGACATTTTGAATCATTTTTGGTAGAGTCCAAAAAATCAATTTTATGATGAAAAATGATGGACCCGGACCTGTCAAACGTTCAAAAAATGGTCAATATTTATGAAAATGTAACATTTAATCTTTTGACTTTAAATGACGGTTGGATGTGAATTATTACTTTTTCAACTAAAATAAGTGTGTTTAAAGTCATTTCTGTGCCTGAAATTGGTCAAAATTGAAGCTTTTGAGTAAGCGAAAACTCTGTAAAAATAGCAATTTTGGTCACTGTGAGGGTTTAAAAAGTGGTTATTAAACATGAGGCGCGATCCCAATGACATTTTGAATCATTTTTGGTAGAGTCCAAAAAATCAATGTTATGGTGAAAAACGATGACCCCGGACCTGTCGAACGTTCAAAAAATGGTCAATATTGATGACATTTTAACATTTAATCTTTTGACTTTAAATGACTGGCGGATGTGAATTATTACTTTTTCAACTAAAATAAGTGTGTTTAAAGTCATTTCTGTGCCTGAAATTGGTAAAAATGGAAGCTTTTGAGTAAGCGAAAACTCTGTAAAAATGGCAATTTTGGTCACTGTGAGGGTTTAAAAAGTGGTTATTAAACATGAGGCGCGATCCCAATGACATTTTGAATCATTTTTGGTAGAGTCCAAAAATTCTATTTTATGGTGAAAAACGATGACCCCGGACCTGTCGAACGTTCAAAAAATGGTCAATATTGATGAAAATGTAACATTTAATCTTTTGACTTTAAATGACGGTTGGATGTGAATTATTACTTTTTCAACTAAAATAAGTGTGTTTAAAGTCATTTCTGTGCCTGAAATTGGTCAAAATTGAAGCTTCTAAGTAAGCAAAACTCGGTAAAAGTGTCAAATTTGGTCACTGTGAGGGTTTAAAAAGTGGTTATTAAACATGAGGCGTGATCCCAATGACATTTTGAATCATTTTTGGTAGAGTCCAAAAAAATTAATTTTATGATATAAAACGATGACCCCGGACCTGTCGAACGTTCCAAAAAGTGGTCAATATTGATGAAATTTTACCATTTAATCTTTTGACTTTAAATGACTGGTGGATGTGAATTATTACTTTTTCAACTAAAATAAGTGTGTTTAAAGTCATTTCTGTGCCTGAAATTGGTCAAAATTGAAGCTTTTGAGTAAGCGAAAACTCTGTAAAAATGGCAATTTTGGTCACTGTGAAGGTTTAAAAAGTGGTTATTCAACATGAGGCGCGATCCCAATGACATTTTGAATAATTTTTGGTAGAGTTCAAAAAATCAATTTTATGATGAAAAATGATGGACCCGGACCTGTCAAACGTTCAAAAAATGGTCAATATTTATGAAAATGTAACATTTAATCTTTTGACTTTAAATGACGGTTGGATGTGAATTATTACTTTTTCAACTAAAATAAGTGTGTTTAAAGTCATTTCTGTGCCTGAAATTGGTCAAAATTGAAGCTTCTAAGTCAGCAAAACTCTGTAAAAATGGCAATTTTGGTCACTGTGAGGGATTAAAAAGTGGTTATACAACATGAGGCCCGATCCAAATGACATTTTGAATCATTTTTGGTGGAGTCCAAAAAATCAATTTTATGATGAAAAACGATGACCCCGGACCTGTCGAACGTTCAAAAAATGGTCAATATTGATGACATTTTAACATTTAATCTTTTGACTTTATATGACTGGCGGATGTGAATTATTACTTTTTCAACTAATATAAGTGTGTTTAAAGTCATTTCTGTGCCTGAAATTGGTCAAAATTGAAGCTTTTGAGTTAGAGAAAACTCTGTAAAAATGGCAATTTTGGTCACTGTGAGGGATTAAAAAAAGGTTATACAACATGAGGCCCGGTCCAAATGACATTTTGAGTCATTTTTGGTGGAGTCCAAAAAATCCATTTTATGATGAAAAACGATGACCCCGGACCTGTCGAACGTTCAAAAAATGGTCAATATTGATGACATTTTAACATTTAATCTTTTGACTTTAAATGACGGTTGGATGTGAATTATTACTTTTTCAACTAATATAAGTGTGTATAAAGTCATTTCTGTGCCTGAAATTGGTCAAAATTGAAGCTTTTGAGTAAGCGAAAACTCTGTAAAAATAGCAATTTTGGTCACTGTGAGGGTTTAAAAAGTGGTTATTAAACATGAGGCGCGATCCCAATGACATTTTGAATCATTTTTGGTAGAGTCCAAAAATTCTATTTTATGGTGAAAAACGATGACCCCGGACCTGTCGAACGTTCAAAAAATGGTCAATATTGATGAAAATGTAACATTTAATCTTTTGACTTTAAATGACGGTTGGATGTGAATTATTACTTTTTCAACTAAAATAAGTATGTTTAAAGTCATTTCTGTGCCTGAAATTGGTCAAAATTGAAGCTTCTAAGTAAGCAAAACTCGGTAAAAGTGTCAAATTTGGTCACTGTGAGGGTTTAAAAAGTGGTTATTAAACATGAGGCGTGATCCCAATGACATTTTGAATCATTTTTGGTAGAGTCCAAAAAAATTAATTTTATGATATAAAACGATGACCCCGGACCTGTCGAACGTTCAAAAAAGTGGTCAATATTGATGAAATTTTACCATTTAATCTTTTGACTTTAAATGACTGGTGGATGTGAATTATTACTTTTTCAACTAAAATAAGTGTGTTTAAAGTCATTTCTGTGCCTGAAATTGGTCAAAATTGAAGCTTTTGAGTAAGCGAAAACTCTGTAAAAATGGCAATTTTGGTCACTGTGAAGGTTTAAAAAGTGGTTATTCAACATGAGGCGCGATCCCAATGACATTTTGAATCATTTTTGGTAGAGTCCAAAAAATCAATTTTATGATGAAAAATGATGGACCCGGACCTGTCAAACGTTCAAAAAATTGTCAATATTTATGAGAATGTAACATTTAATCTTTTGACTTTAAATGACGGTTGGATGTGAATTATTACTTTTTCAACTAAAATAAGTGTGTTTAAAGTCATTTCTGTGCCTGAAATTGGTCAAAATTGAAGCTTCTAAGTAAGCAAAACTCTGTAAAAATGGCAATTTTGGTCACTGTGAGGGATTAAAAAGTGGTTATACAACATGAGGCCCGATCCAAATGACATTTTGAATCATTTTTGGTGGAGTCCAAAAAATCAATTTTATGATGAAAAACGATGACCCCGGACCTGTCGAACGTTCAAAAAATGGTCAATATTGATGACATTTTAACATTTAATCTTTTGACTTTAAATGACTGGCGGATGTGAATTATTACTTTTTCAACTAATATAAGTGTGTTTAAAGTCATTTCTGTGCCTGAAATTGGTCAAAATTGAAGCTTTTGAGTTAGAGAAAACTCTGTAAAAATGGCAATTTTGGTCACTGTGAGGGATTAAAAAGTGGTTATACAACATGAGGCCCGGTCCAAATGACATTTTGAGTCATTTTTGGTGGAGTCCAAAAAATCCATTTTATGATGAAAAACGATGACCCCGGACCTGTCGAACGTTAAAAAAATGGTCAATATTGATGACATTTTAACATTTAATCTTTTGACTTTAAATGACGGTTGGATGTGAATTATTACTTTTTCAACTAATATAAGTGTGTATAAAGTCATTTCTGTGCCTGAAATTGGTCAAAATTGAAGCTTCTAAGTAAGCAAAACTCGGTAAAAGTGTCAATTTTGGTCACTGTGAGGGTTTAAAAAGTGGTTATTAAACATGAGGCGTGATCCCAATGACATTTTGAATCATTTTTGGTAGAGTCCAAAAAAATTAATTTTATGATATAAAACGATGACCCCGGACCTGTCGAACGTTCAAAAAAGTGGTCAATATTGATGAAATTTTACCATTTAATCTTTTGACTTTAAATGACTGGTGGATGTGAATTATTACTTTTTCAACTAAAATAAGTGTGTTTAAAGTCATTTCTGTGCCTGAAATTGGTCAAAATTGAAGCTTTTGAGTAAGCGAAAACTCTGTAAAAATGGCAATTTTGGTCACTGTGAAGGTTTAAAAAGTGGTTATTCAACATGAGGCGCGATCCCAATGACATTTTGAATCATTTTTGGTAGAGTCCAAAAAATCAATGTTATGGTGAAAATCGATGACCCCGGACCTGTCGAAAGTTCAAAAAATGGTCAATATTGATGACATTTTAACATTTAATCTTTTGACTTTAAATAACTGGCGGATGTGAATTATTACTTTTTCAACTAAATAAGTGTGTTTAAAGTCATTTCTGTGCCTGAAATTGGTCAAAATTGAAGCTTCTAAGTAAGCAAAACTCTGTAAAAATGGCAATTTTGGTCACTGTGAGGGATTAAAACGTGGTTGTTCAACATGAGGCCCGATCCAAATGACATTTTAAATCATTTTTGGTGGAGCCCCAAAAATCTATTTTATGATGAAAAACGATGACCCCGGACCTGTCGAACGTTAAAAAAATGGTCAATATTGATGACATTTTAAAATTTAATCTTTTGACTTAAATGACGGTTGGATGTGAATTATTACTTTTTCAACTAATATAAGTGTGTTTAAAGTCATTTCTGTGCCTGAAATTGGTCAAAATTGAAGCTTTTGAGTAATCGAAAACTCTGTAAAAATGGCAAATTTTGTCACTGTGAGGGTTTAAAAAGTGGTGAATAAACATGAGGCGTGATCCCAATGACATTTTGAATCATTTTTGGTAGAGTCCAAAAAAATCAATTTTATGATGAAAAACGATGACCCCGGACCTGTCGAACGTTCAAAAACGTGGTCAATATTGATGAAATTTTACCATTTAATCTTTTGACTTTAAATGACTGGTGGATGTGAATTATTACTTTTTCAACTAAAATAAGTGTGTTTAAAGTCATTTCTGTGCCTGAAATTGGTCAAAATTTAAGCTTCTAAGTAAGAAAAACTCTGTAAAAATGGCAATTTTGGTCACTGTGAGGGTTTAAAAAGTGGTTATTAAACATGAGGCGCAATCCCAATGACATTTTGAATCATTTTTGGTAGAGTCCAAAAAAAACAATTTTATGATGAAAAACGATGACCCCGGACCTGTCGAACGTTCAAAAAAGTGGTCAATATTGATAAAATTTTACCATTTAATCTTTTGACTTTAAATGACTGGTGGATGTGAATTATTACTTTTTCAACTAAAATAAGTTTGTTTAAAGTCATTTCTGTGCCTGAAATTGGTCAAAATTGAAGCGTTTGAGTTACAGAAAACTCTGTAAAAATGTCAATTTTGGTCACTGTGAAGGTTTAAAAAGTGGTTATTCAACATGAGGCGCGATCCCAATGACATTTTGAATCATTTTGGGTAGAGTCCAAAAAATCAATTTTATGGTGAAAAACGATAACCCCGGACCTGTCGAACGTTCAAAAAAGTGGTCAATATTGATGAAATTTTACCATTTAATCTTTTGACTTTAAATGAATGGTGGATGTGAATTATTACTTTTTCAACTAAAATAAGTGTGTTTAAAGTCATTTCTGTGCCTGAAATTGGTCAAAATTGAAGCTTTTGAGTAAGCGAAAACTCTGTAAAAATGGCAATTTTGGTCACTGTGAGGGTTTAAAAAGTGGTCATTTAACATGAGGCCCGATCCAAATGACATTTTGAATAATTTTTGGTAGAGTCTAAAAAATCAATTTTATGATGAAAAACGATGACCCCGGACCTGTCGAACGTTCAAAAAATGGTCAATATTGATGACATTTTAACATTTAATCTTTTGACTTTAAATGACTGGTGGATGTGAATGATTACTTTTTCAACTAAAATAAGTGTGTTTAAAGTCATTTCTGTGCCTGAAATTGGTCAAAATTTAAGCTTCTAAGTAAGAAAAACTCTGTAAAAATGGCAATTTTGTTCACTGTGAGGGTTTAAAAAGTGGTTATTAAACATGAGGCGCAATCCCAATGACATTTTGAATCATTTTTGGTAGAGTCCAAAAAAAACAATTTTATGATGAAAAACGATGACCCCGGACCTGTCGAACGTTCAAAAAAGTGGGCAATATTGATAAAATTTTACCATTTAATCTTTTGACTTTAAATGACTGGTGGATGTGAATTATTACTTTTTCAACTAAAATAAGTGTGTTTAAAGTCATTTCTGTGCCTGAAATTGGTCAAAATTGAAGCTTCTAAGTAAGCGAAAACTCTGTAAAAATGGCAATTTTGGTCACTGTGAAGGTTTAAAAAGTGGTTATTCAACATGAGGCGCGATCCCAATGACATTTTGAATCATTTTTGGTAGAGTCCAAAAAATCAATTTTATGATGAAAAATGATGACCCCGGACCTGTCAAACGTTCAAAAAATGGTCAATATTTATGAAAATGTAACATTTAATCTTTTGACTTTAAATGACGGTTGGATGTGAATTATTACTTTTTCAACTAAAATAAGTGTGTTTAAAGTCATTTCTGTGCCTGAAATTGGTCAAAATTGAAGCTTTTGAGTAAGCGAAAACTCTGTAAAAATAGCAATTTTGGTCACTGTGAGGGTTTAAAAAGTGGTTATTAAACATGAGGCCCGATCCCAATGACATTTTGAATCATTTTTGGTAGAGTCCAAAAAATCAATGTTATGGTGAAAAACGATGACCCCGGACCTGTCGAACGTTCAAAAAAGTGGTCAATATTGATGAAATTTTACCATTTAATCTTTTGACTTTAAATGACTGGTGGATGTGAATTATTACTTTTTCAACTAAAATAAGTGTGTTTAAAGTAATTTCTGTGCCTGAAATTGGTCAAAATTGAAGCTTTTGAGTAAGCAAAACCTCTGTAAAATTGTCAATTTAGGTCACTGTGAGGGTTTAAAAAGTGGTTAATTAACATGAGGCCCGATCCAAATGACATTTTGAATCATTTTTGGTGGAGTCCAAAAAATCAATTTTATGATGAAAAACGATGACCCCCGGACCTGTCGAACGTTCAAAAAATGGTCAATATTGATGACATTTTAACATTTGATCTTTTGACTTTAAATGACTGGCAGATGTGAATTATTACTTTTTCAACTAATATAAGTGTGTTTAAAGTCATTTCTGTGCCTGAAATTGGTCAAAATTGAAGCTTTTGAGTTAGAGAAAACTCTGTAAAAATGGCAAATTTGGTCACTGTGAGGGTTTAAAAAGTGGTTATTCAACATGAGGCGCGATCCCAATGACATTTTGAATCATTTTTGGTAGAGTCCAAAAAATCAATTTTATGGTGAAAAACGATAACCCCGGACCTGTCGAACGTTCAAAAAAGTGGTCAATATTGATGAAATTTTACCATTTAATCTTTTGACTTTAAATGACTGGTGGATGTGAATTATTACTTTTTCAACTAAAATAAGTGTGTTTAAAGTCATTTCTGTGCCTGAAATTGGTCAAAATTGAAGCTTTTGAGTAAGCGAAAACTCTGTAAAAATGGCAATTTTGGTCACTGTGAAGGTTTAAAAAGTGGTTATTCAACATGAGGCGCGATCCCAATGACATTTTGAATAATTTTTGGTAGAGTTCAAAAAATCAATTTCATGATGAAAAATGATGGACCCGGACCTGTCAAACGTTCAAAAAATGGTCAATATTTATGAAAATGTAACATTTAATCTTTTGACTTTAAATGACGGTTGGATGTGAATTATTACTTTTTCAACTAAAATAAGTGTGTTTAAAGTCATTTCTGTGCCTGAAATTGGTCAAAATTGAAGCTTCTAAGTCAGCAAAACTCTGTAAAAATGGCAATTTTGGTCACTGTGAGGGATTAAAAAGTGGTTATACAACATGAGGCCCGATCCAAATGACATTTTGAATCATTTTTGGTGGAGTCCAAAAAATCAATTTTATGATGAAAAACGATGACCCCGGACCTGTCGAACGTTCAAAAAATGGTCAATATTGATGACATTTTAACATTTAATCTTTTGACTTTATATGACTGGCGGATGTGAATTATTACTTTTTCAACTAATATAAGTGTGTTTAAAGTCATTTCTGTGCCTGAAATTGGTCAAAATTGAAGCTTTTGAGTTAGAGAAAACTCTGTAAAAATGGCAATTTTGGTCACTGTGAGGGATTAAAAAAAGGTTATACAACATGAGGCCCGGTCCAAATGACATTTTGAGTCATTTTTGGTGGAGTCCAAAAAATCCATTTTATGATGAAAAACGATGACCCCGGACCTGTCGAACGTTCAAAAAATGGTCAATATTGATGACATTTTAACATTTAATCTTTTGACTTTAAATGACGGTTGGATGTGAATTATTACTTTTTCAACTAATATAAGTGTGTATAAAGTCATTTCTGTGCCTGAAATTGGTCAAAATTGAAGCTTTTGAGTAAGCGAAAACTCTGTAAAAATAGCAATTTTGGTCACTGTGAGGGTTTAAAAAGTGGTTATTAAACATGAGGCGCGATCCCAATGACATTTTGAATCATTTTTGGTAGAGTCCAAAAATTCTATTTTATGGTGAAAAACGATGACCCCGGACCTGTCGAACGTTCAAAAAATGGTCAATATTGATGAAAATGTAACATTTAATCTTTTGACTTTAAATGACGGTTGGATGTGAATTATTACTTTTTCAACTAAAATAAGTATGTTTAAAGTCATTTCTGTGCCTGAAATTGGTCAAAATTGAAGCTTCTAAGTAAGCAAAACTCGGTAAAAGTGTCAAATTTGGTCACTGTGAGGGTTTAAAAAGTGGTTATTAAACATGAGGCGTGATCCCAATGACATTTTGAATCATTTTTGGTAGAGTCCAAAAAAATTAATTTTATGATATAAAACGATGACCCCGGACCTGTCGAACGTTCAAAAAAGTGGTCAATATTGATGAAATTTTACCATTTAATCTTTTGACTTTAAATGACTGGTGGATGTGAATTATTACTTTTTCAACTAAAATAAGTGTGTTTAAAGTCATTTCTGTGCCTGAAATTGGTCAAAATTGAAGCTTTTGAGTAAGCGAAAACTCTGTAAAAATGGCAATTTTGGTCACTGTGAAGGTTTAAAAAGTGGTTATTCAACATGAGGCGCGATCCCAATGACATTTTGAATCATTTTTGGTAGAGTCCAAAAAATCAATTTTATGATGAAAAATGATGGACCCGGACCTGTCAAACGTTCAAAAAATTGTCAATATTTATGAAAATGTAACATTTAATCTTTTGACTTTAAATGACGGTTGGATGTGAATTATTACTTTTTCAACTAAAATAAGTGTGTTTAAAGTCATTTCTGTGCCTGAAATTGGTCAAAATTGAAGCTTCTAAGTAAGCAAAACTCTGTAAAAATGGCAATTTTGGTCACTGTGAGGGATTAAAAAGTGGTTATACAACATGAGGCCCGATCCAAATGACATTTTGAATCATTTTTGGTGGAGTCCAAAAAATCAATTTTATGATGAAAAACGATGACCCCGGACCTGTCGAACGTTCAAAAAATGGTCAATATTGATGACATTTTAACATTTAATCTTTTGACTTTAAATGACTGGCGGATGTGAATTATTACTTTTTCAACTAAAATAAGTGTGTTTAAAGTCATTTCTGTGCCTGAAATTGGTCAAAATTGAAGCGTTTGAGTTACAGAAAACTCTGTAAAAATGTCAATTTTGGTCACTGTGAAGGTTTAAAAAGTGGTTATTCAACATGAGGCGCGATCCCAATGACATTTTGAATCATTTTGGGTAGAGTCCAAAAAATCAATTTTATGGTGAAAAACGATAACCCCGGACCTGTCGAACGTTCAAAAAAGTGGTCAATATTGATGAAATTTTACCATTTAATCTTTTGACTTTAAATGAATGGTGGATGTGAATTATTACTTTTTCAACTAAAATAAGTGTGTTTAAAGTCATTTCTGTGCCTGAAATTGGTCAAAATTTAAGCTTCTAAGTAAGAAAAACTCTGTAAAAATGGCAATTTTGTTCACTGTGAGGGTTTAAAAAGTGGTTATTAAACATGAGGCGCAATCCCAATGACATTTTGAATCATTTTTGGTAGAGTCCAAAAAAAACAATTTTATGATGAAAAACGATGACCCCGGACCTGTCGAACGTTCAAAAAAGTGGGCAATATTGATAAAATTTTACCATTTAATCTTTTGACTTTAAATGACTGGTGGATGTGAATTATTACTTTTTCAACTAAAATAAGTGTGTTTAAAGTCATTTCTGTGCCTGAAATTGGTCAAAATTGAAGCTTCTAAGTAAGCGAAAACTCTGTAAAAATGGCAATTTTGGTCACTGTGAAGGTTTAAAAAGTGGTTATTCAACATGAGGCGCGATCCCAATGACATTTTGAATCATTTTTGGTAGAGTCCAAAAAATCAATTTTATGATGAAAAATGATGACCCCGGACCTGTCAAACGTTCAAAAAATGGTCAATATTTATGAAAATGTAACATTTAATCTTTTGACTTTAAATGACGGTTGGATGTGAATTATTACTTTTTCAACTAAAATAAGTGTGTTTAAAGTCATTTCTGTGCCTGAAATTGGTCAAAATTGAAGCTTTTGAGTAAGCGAAAACTCTGTAAAAATAGCAATTTTGGTCACTGTGAGGGTTTAAAAAGTGGTTATTAAACATGAGGCCCGATCCCAATGACATTTTGAATCATTTTTGGTAGAGTCCAAAAAATCAATGTTATGGTGAAAAACGATGACCCCGGACCTGTCGAACGTTCAAAAAAGTGGTCAATATTGATGAAATTTTACCATTTAATCTTTTGACTTTAAATGACTGGTGGATGTGAATTATTACTTTTTCAACTAAAATAAGTGTGTTTAAAGTAATTTCTGTGCCTGAAATTGGTCAAAATTGAAGCTTTTGAGTAAGCAAAACCTCTGTAAAATTGTCAATTTAGGTCACTGTGAGGGTTTAAAAAGTGGTTAATTAACATGAGGCCCGATCCAAATGACATTTTGAATCATTTTTGGTGGAGTCCAAAAAATCAATTTTATGATGAAAAACGATGACCCCCGGACCTGTCGAACGTTCAAAAAATGGTCAATATTGATGACATTTTAACATTTGATCTTTTGACTTTAAATGACTGGCAGATGTGAATTATTACTTTTTCAACTAATATAAGTGTGTTTAAAGTCATTTCTGTGCCTGAAATTGGTCAAAATTGAAGCTTTTGAGTTAGAGAAAACTCTGTAAAAATGGCAAATTTGGTCACTGTGAGGGTTTAAAAAGTGGTTATTCAACATGAGGCGCGATCCCAATGACATTTTGAATCATTTTTGGTAGAGTCCAAAAAATCAATTTTATGGTGAAAAACGATAACCCCGGACCTGTCGAACGTTCAAAAAAGTGGTCAATATTGATGAAATTTTACCATTTAATCTTTTGACTTTAAATGACTGGTGGATGTGAATTATTACTTTTTCAACTAAAATAAGTGTGTTTAAAGTCATTTCTGTGCCTGAAATTGGTCAAAATTGAAGCTTTTGAGTAAGCGAAAACTCTGTAAAAATGGCAATTTTGGTCACTGTGAAGGTTTAAAAAGTGGTTATTCAACATGAGGCGCGATCCCAATGACATTTTGAATAATTTTTGGTAGAGTTCAAAAAATCAATTTTATGATGAAAAATGATGGACCCGGACCTGTCAAACGTTCAAAAAATGGTCAATATTTATGAAAATGTAACATTTAATCTTTTGACTTTAAATGACGGTTGGATGTGAATTATTACTTTTTCAACTAAAATAAGTGTGTTTAAAGTCATTTCTGTGCCTGAAATTGGTCAAAATTGAAGCTTCTAAGTCAGCAAAACTCTGTAAAAATGGCAATTTTGGTCACTGTGAGGGATTAAAAAGTGGTTATACAACATGAGGCCCGATCCAAATGACATTTTGAATCATTTTTGGTGGAGTCCAAAAAATCAATTTTATGATGAAAAACGATGACCCCGGACCTGTCGAACGTTCAAAAAATGGTCAATATTGATGACATTTTAACATTTAATCTTTTGACTTTATATGACTGGCGGATGTGAATTATTACTTTTTCAACTAATATAAGTGTGTTTAAAGTCATTTCTGTGCCTGAAATTGGTCAAAATTGAAGCTTTTGAGTTAGAGAAAACTCTGTAAAAATGGCAATTTTGGTCACTGTGAGGGATTAAAAAAAGGTTATACAACATGAGGCCCGGTCCAAATGACATTTTGAGTCATTTTTGGTGGAGTCCAAAAAATCCATTTTATGATGAAAAACGATGACCCCGGACCTGTCGAACGTTCAAAAAATGGTCAATATTGATGACATTTTAACATTTAATCTTTTGACTTTAAATGACGGTTGGATGTGAATTATTACTTTTTCAACTAATATAAGTGTGTATAAAGTCATTTCTGTGCCTGAAATTGGTCAAAATTGAAGCTTTTGAGTAAGCGAAAACTCTGTAAAAATAGCAATTTTGGTCACTGTGAGGGTTTAAAAAGTGGTTATTAAACATGAGGCGCGATCCCAATGACATTTTGAATCATTTTTGGTAGAGTCCAAAAATTCTATTTTATGGTGAAAAACGATGACCCCGGACCTGTCGAACGTTCAAAAAATGGTCAATATTGATGAAAATGTAACATTTAATCTTTTGACTTTAAATGACGGTTGGATGTGAATTATTACTTTTTCAACTAAAATAAGTATGTTTAAAGTCATTTCTGTGCCTGAAATTGGTCAAAATTGAAGCTTCTAAGTAAGCAAAACTCGGTAAAAGTGTCAAATTTGGTCACTGTGAGGGTTTAAAAAGTGGTTATTAAACATGAGGCGTGATCCCAATGACATTTTGAATCATTTTTGGTAGAGTCCAAAAAAATTAATTTTATGATATAAAACGATGACCCCGGACCTGTCGAACGTTCAAAAAAGTGGTCAATATTGATGAAATTTTACCATTTAATCTTTTGACTTTAAATGACTGGTGGATGTGAATTATTACTTTTTCAACTAAAATAAGTGTGTTTAAAGTCATTTCTGTGCCTGAAATTGGTCAAAATTGAAGCTTTTGAGTAAGCGAAAACTCTGTAAAAATGGCAATTTTGGTCACTGTGAAGGTTTAAAAAGTGGTTATTCAACATGAGGCGCGATCCCAATGACATTTTGAATCATTTTTGGTAGAGTCCAAAAAATCAATTTTATGATGAAAAATGATGGACCCGGACCTGTCAAACGTTCAAAAAATTGTCAATATTTATGAAAATGTAACATTTAATCTTTTGACTTTAAATGACGGTTGGATGTGAATTATTACTTTTTCAACTAAAATAAGTGTGTTTAAAGTCATTTCTGTGCCTGAAATTGGTCAAAATTGAAGCTTCTAAGTAAGCAAAACTCTGTAAAAATGGCAATTTTGGTCACTGTGAGGGATTAAAAAGTGGTTATACAACATGAGGCCCGATCCAAATGACATTTTGAATCATTTTTGGTGGAGTCCAAAAAATCAATTTTATGATGAAAAACGATGACCCCGGACCTGTCGAACGTTCAAAAAATGGTCAATATTGATGACATTTTAACATTTAATCTTTTGACTTTAAATGACTGGCGGATGTGAATTATTACTTTTTCAACTAAAATAAGTGTGTTTAAAGTCATTTCTGTGCCTGAAATTGGTCAAAATTGAAGCGTTTGAGTTACAGAAAACTCTGTAAAAATGTCAATTTTGGTCACTGTGAAGGTTTAAAAAGTGGTTATTCAACATGAGGCGCGATCCCAATGACATTTTGAATCATTTTGGGTAGAGTCCAAAAAATCAATTTTATGGTGAAAAACGATAACCCCGGACCTGTCGAACGTTCAAAAAAGTGGTCAATATTGATGAAATTTTACCATTTAATCTTTTGACTTTAAATGAATGGTGGATGTGAATTATTACTTTTTCAACTAAAATAAGTGTGTTTAAAGTCATTTCTGTGCCTGAAATTGGTCAAAATTGAAGCTTTTGAGTAAGCGAAAACTCTGTAAAAATGGCAATTTTGGTCACTGTGAGGGTTTAAAAAGTGGTTATTTAACATGAGGCCCGATCCAAATGACATTTTGAATAATTTTTGGTAGAGTCTAAAAAATCAATTTTATGATGAAAAACGATGACCCCGGACCTGTCGAACGTTCAAAAAATGGTCAATATTGATGACATTTTAACATTTAATCTTTTGACTTTAAATGACTGGTGGATGTGAATTATTACTTTTTCAACTAAAATAAGTGTGTTTAAAGTCATTTCTGTGCCTGAAATTGGTCAAAATTTAAGCTTCTAAGTAAGAAAAACTCTGTAAAAATGGCAATTTTGGTCACTGTGAGGGTTTAAAAAGTGGTTATTAAACATGAGGCGCAATCCCAATGACATTTTGAATCATTTTTGGTAGAGTCCAAAAAAAACAATTTTATGATGAAAAACGATGACCCCGGACCTGTCGAACGTTCAAAAAAGTGGTCAATATTGATAAAATTTTACCATTTAATCTTTTGACTTTAAATGACTGGTGGATGTGAATTATTACTTTTTCAACTAAAATAAGTGTGTTTAAAGTCATTTCTGTGCCTGAAATTGGTCAAAATTGAAGCGTTTGAGTTACAGAAAACTCTGTAAAAATGTCAATTTTGGTCACTGTGAAGGTTTAAAAAGTGGTTATTCAACATGAGGCGCGATCCCAATGACATTTTGAATCATTTTGGGTAGAGTCCAAAAAATCAATTTTATGGTGAAAAACGATAACCCCGGACCTGTCGAACGTTCAAAAAAGTGGTCAATATTGATGAAATTTTACCATTTAATCTTTTGACTTTAAATGAATGGTGGATGTGAATTATTACTTTTTCAACTAAAATAAGTGTGTTTAAAGTCATTTCTGTGCCTGAAATTGGTCAAAATTGAAGCTTTTGAGTAAGCGAAAACTCTGTAAAAATGGCAATTTTGGTCACTGTGAGGGTTTAAAAAGTGGTCATTTAACATGAGGCCCGATCCAAATGACATTTTGAATAATTTTTGGTAGAGTCTAAAAAATCAATTTTATGATGAAAAACGATGACCCCGGACCTGTCGAACGTTCAAAAAATGGTCAATATTGATGACATTTTAACATTTAATCTTTTGACTTTAAATGACTGGTGGATGTGAATGATTACTTTTTCAACTAAAATAAGTGTGTTTAAAGTCATTTCTGTGCCTGAAATTGGTCAAAATTTAAGCTTCTAAGTAAGAAAAACTCTGTAAAAATGGCAATTTTGTTCACTGTGAGGGTTTAAAAAGTGGTTATTAAACATGAGGCGCAATCCCAATGACATTTTGAATCATTTTTGGTAGAGTCCAAAAAAAACAATTTTATGATGAAAAACGATGACCCCGGACCTGTCGAACGTTCAAAAAAGTGGGCAATATTGATAAAATTTTACCATTTAATCTTTTGACTTTAAATGACTGGTGGATGTGAATTATTACTTTTTCAACTAAAATAAGTGTGTTTAAAGTCATTTCTGTGCCTGAAATTGGTCAAAATTGAAGCTTCTAAGTAAGCGAAAACTCTGTAAAAATGGCAATTTTGGTCACTGTGAAGGTTTAAAAAGTGGTTATTCAACATGAGGCGCGATCCCAATGACATTTTGAATCATTTTTGGTAGAGTCCAAAAAATCAATTTTATGATGAAAAATGATGACCCCGGACCTGTCAAACGTTCAAAAAATGGTCAATATTTATGAAAATGTAACATTTAATCTTTTGACTTTAAATGACGGTTGGATGTGAATTATTACTTTTTCAACTAAAATAAGTGTGTTTAAAGTCATTTCTGTGCCTGAAATTGGTCAAAATTGAAGCTTTTGAGTAAGCGAAAACTCTGTACAATAGCAATTTTGGTCACTGTGAGGGTTTAAAAAGTGGTTATTAAACATGAGGCGCGATCCCAATGACATTTTGAATCATTTTTGGTAGAGTCCAAAAAATCAATGTTATGGTGAAAAACGATGACCCCGGACCTGTCGAACGTTCAAAAAAGTGGTCAATATTGATGAAATTTTACCATTTAATCTTTTGACTTTAAATGACTGGTGGATGTGAATTATTACTTTTTCAACTAAAATAAGTGTGTTTAAAGTCATTTCTGTGCCTGAAATTGGTCAAAATTGAAGCTTTTGAGTAAGCGAAACCTCTGTAAAATTGTCAATTTAGGTCACTGTGAGGGTTTAAAAAGTGGTTATTAAACATGAGGCCCGATCCAAATGACATTTTGAATCATTTTTGGTGGAGTCCAAAAAATCAATTTTATGATGAAAAACGATGACCCCCGGACCTGTCGAACGTTCAAAAAATGGTCAATATTGATGACATTTTAACATTTGATCTTTTGACTTTAAATGACTGGCAGATGTGAATTATTACTTTTTCAACTAATATAAGTGTGTTTAAAGTCATTTCTGTGCCTGAAATTGGTCAAAATTGAAGCTTTTGAGTTAGAGAAAACTCTGTAAAAATGGCAAATTTGGTCACTGTGAGGGTTTAAAAAGTGGTTATTCAACATGAGGCGCGATCCCAATGACATTTTGAATCATTTTTGGTAGAGTCCAAAAAATCAATTTTATGGTGAAAAACGATAACCCCGGACCTGTCGAACGTTCAAAAAAGTGGTCAATATTGATGAAATTTTACCATTTAATCTTTTGACTTTAAATGACGGTTGGATGTGAATTATTACTTTTTCAACTAAAATAAGTGTGTTTAAAGTCATTTCTGTGCCTGAAATTGGTCAAAATTGAAGCTTTTGAGTAAGCGAAAAGTCTGTAAAAATAGCAATTTTTGTCACTGTGAAGGTTTAAAAAGTGGTTATTAAACATGAGGCGCGATCCCAATGACATTTTGAATCATTTTTGGTAGAGTCCAAAAAATCAATGTTATGGTGAAAAACGATGACCCCGGACCTGTCGAACGTTCAAAAAAGTGGTCAATATTGATGAAATGTTACCATTTAATCTTTTGACTTTAAATGACTGGTGGATGTGAATTATTACTTTTTCAACTAAAATAAGTGTGTTTAAAGTAATTTCTGTGCCTGAAATTGGTCAAAATTGAAGCTTTTGAGTAAGCGAAACCTCTGTAAAATTGTCAATTTAGGTCACTGTGAGGGTTTAAAAAGTGGTTATTTAACATGAGGCCCGATCCAAATGACATTTTGAATAATTTTTGGTGGAGTCCAAAAAATCAATTTTATGATGAAAAACGATGACCCCCGGACCTGTCGAACGTTCAAAAAATGGTCAATATTGATGACATTTTAACATTTAATCTTTTGACTTTAAATGATGGTTGGATGTGAATTATTACTTTTTCAACTAATATAAGTGTGTTTAAAGTCATTTCTGTGCCTGAAATTGGTCAAAATTGAAGCTTTTGAGTAAGCGAAAACTCTGTAAAAATAGCAATTTTAGTCACTGTGAGGGTTTAAAAAGTGGTTATTAAACATGAGGCGCAATCCCAATGACATTTTGAATCATTTTTGGTAGAGTCCAAAAATTCTATTTTATGGTGAAAAACGATGACCCCGGACCAGTGGAACGCTCAAAAAATGGTCAATATTGATGACATTTTAACATTTAATCTTTTGACTTTAAATGACGGTTGGATGTGAATTATTACTTTTTCAACTAATATAAGTGTGTTTAAAGTCATTTCTGTGCCTGAAATTGGTCAAAATTGAAGCTTTTGAGTAAGCGAAACCTTTGTAAAATTGTCAATTTAGGTCACTGTGAGGGTTTAAAAAGTGGTTATTTAACATGAGGCCCGATCCAAATGACATTTTGAATCATTTTTGGTGGAGTCCAAAAAATCAATTTTATGATGAAAAACGATGACCCCCGGACCTGTCGAAAGTTCAAAAAATGGTCAATATTGATGACATTTTAACATTTAATCTTTTGACTTTAAATGACTGGCGGATGTGAATTATTACTTTTTCAACTAAATAAGTGTGTTTAAAGTCATTTCTGTGCCTGAAATTGGTCACAATTTCAGCTTCTAAGTAAGCAAAACTCTGTAAAAATGGCAATTTTGGTCACTGTGAGGGATTAAAAAGTGGTTATTCAACATGAGGCCCGATCCAAATGACATTTTAAATCATTTTTGGTGGAGCCCCAAAAATCTATTTTATGATGAAAAACGATGACCCCGGACCTGTCGAACGTTAAAAAAATGGTCAATATTGATGACATTTTAAAATTTAATCTTTTGACTTTAAATGACGGTTGGATGTGAATTATTACTTTTTCAACTAATATAAGTGTGTTTAAAGTCATTTCTGTGCCTGAAATTGGTCAAAATTGAAGCGTTTGAGTTACAGAAAACTCTGTAAAAATGGCAATTTTGGTCACTGTGAGGGTTTAAAAAGTGGTTATTAAACATGAGGCGCAATCCCAATGACATTTTGAATCATTTTTGGTAGAGTCCAAAAAAAACAATTTTATGATGAAAAACGATGACCCCGGACCTGTCGAACGTTCAAAAAAGTGGTCAATATTGATAAAATGTTACCATTTAATCTTTTGACTTTAAATGACTGGTGGATGTGAATTATTACTTTTTCAACTAAAATAAGTGTGTTTAAAGTCATTTCTGTGCCTGAAATTAGTCAAAATTGAAGCTTTTGAGTAAGCGAAACCTCTGTAAAATTGTCAATTTAGGTCACTGTGAGGGTTTAAAAAGTGGTTATTTAACATGAGGCCCGATCCAAATGACATTTTGAATAATTTTTGGTGGAGTCCAAAAAATCAATTTTATGATGAAAAACGATGACCCCCGGACCTGTCGAACGTTCAAAAAATGGTCAATATTGATGACATTTTAACATTTAATCTTTTGACTTTAAATGACGGTTGGATGTGAATTATTACTTTTTCAACTAATATAAGTGTGTTTAAAGTCATTTCTGTGCCTGAAATTGGTCAAAATTGAAGCTTTTGAGTTAGAGAAAACTCTGTAAAAATGGCAAATTTGGTCACTGTGAGGGTTTAAAAAGTGGTTATTCAACATGAGGCGCGATCCCAATGACATTTTGAATCATTTTTGGTAGAGTCCAAAAAATCAATTTTATGGTGAAAAACGATAACCCCGGACCTGTCGAACGTTCAAAAAAGTGGTCAATATTGATGAAATTTTACCATTTAATCTTTTGACTTTAAATGACGGTTGGATGTGAATTATTACTTTTTCAACTAAAATAAGTGTGTTTAAAGTCATTTCTGTGCCTGAAATTGGTCAAAATTGAAGCTTTTGAGTAAGCGAAAACTCTGTAAAAATGGCAATTTTGGTCACTGTGAAGGTTTAAAAAGTGGTTATTCAACATGAGGCGCGATCCCAATGACATTTTGAATCATTTTTGGTAGAGTCCAAAAAATCAATTTTATGATGAAAAATTATGACCCCGGACCTGTCAAACGTTCAAAAAATGGCCAATATTGATGAAAATGTAACATTTAATCTTTTGACTTGAAATGACGGTTGGATGTGAATTATTACTTTTTCAACTAAAATAAGTGTGTTTAAAGTCATTTCTGTGCCTGAAATTGGTCAAAATTGAAGCTTCTAAGTAAGCGAAACCTCTGTAAAATTGTCAATTTAGGTCACTGTGAGGGTTTAAAAAGTGGTTATTTAACATGAGGCCCGATCCAAATGACATTTTGAATAATTTTTGGTGGAGTCCAAAAAATCAATTTTATGATGAAAAACGATGACCCCCGGACCTGTCGAACGTTCAAAAAATGGTCAATATTGATGACATTTTAACATTTAATCTTTTGACTTTAAATGATGGTTGGATGTGAATTATTACTTTTTCAACTAATATAAGTGTGTTTAAAGTCATTTCTGTGCCTGAAATTGGTCAAAATTGAAGCTTTTGAGTAAGCGAAAACTCTGTAAAAATAGCAATTTTAGTCACTGTGAGGGTTTAAAAAGTGGTTATTAAACATGAGGCGCAATCCCAATGACATTTTGAATCATTTTTGGTAGAGTCCAAAAAATCAATGTTATGGTGAAAAACGATGACCCCGGACCTGTCGAACGTTCAAAAAATGGTCAATATTGATGACATTTTAACATTTAATCTTTTGACTTTAAATGACTGGCGGATGTGAATTATTACTTTTTCAACTAAAATAAGTGTGTTTAAAGTCATTTCTGTGCCTGAAATTGGTCAAAATGGAAGCTTTTGAGTAAGCGAAAACTCTGTAAAAATGGCAATTTTGGTCACTGTGAGGGTTTAAAAAGTGGTTATTAAACATGAGGCGCGATCCCAATGACATTTTGAATAATTTTTGGTAGAGTCCAAAAATTCTATTTTATGGTGAAAAACGATGACCCCGGACCAGTGGAACGCTCAAAAAATGGTCAATATTGATGACATTTTAACATTTAATCTTTTGACTTTAAATGACGGTTGGATGTGAATTATTACTTTTTCAACTAATATAAGTGTGTTTAAAGTCATTTCTGTGCCTGAAATTGGTCAAAACTGAAGCTTTTGAGTAAGCGAAAACTCTGTAAAAATAGCAATTTTGGTCACTGTGAGGGTTAAAAAGTGGTTATTCAACATGAGGCGCGATCCCAATGACATTTTGAAATAATTTTTGGTAGAGTCCAAAAAATCAATGTTATGGTGAAAATCGATGACCCCGGACCTGTCGAACGTTCAAAAAAGTGGTCAATATTGATGAAATTTTACCATTTAATCTTTTGACTTTAAATGACTGGTGGATGTGAATTATTACTTTTTCAACTAAAATAAGTGTGTTTAAAGTAATTTCTGTGCCTGAAATTGGTCAAAATTGAAGCTTTTGAGTAAGCGAAACCTTTGTAAAATTGTCAATTTAGGTCACTGTGAGGGTTTAAAAAGTGGTTATTTAACATGAGGCCCGATCCAAATGACATTTTGAATCATTTTTGGTGGAGTCCAAAAAATCAATTTTATGATGAAAAACGATGACCCCCGGACCTGTCGAAAGTTCAAAAAATGGTCAATATTGATGACATTTTAACAATTAATCTTTTGACTTTAAATGACTGGCGGATGTGAATTATTACTTTTTCAACTAAATAAGTGTGTTTAAAGTCATTTCTGTGCCTGAAATTGGTCACAATTTCAGCTTCTAAGTAAGCAAAACTCTGTAAAAATGGCAATTTTGGTCACTGTGAGGGATTAAAAAGTGGTTATTCAACATGAGGCCCGATCCAAATGACATTTTAAATCATTTTTGGTGGAGCCCCAAAAATCTATTTTATGATGAAAAACGATGACCCGGACCTGTCGAACGTTAAAAAAATGGTCAATATTGATGACATTTTAAAATTTAATCTTTTGACTTTAAATGACGGTTGGATGTGAATTATTACTTTTTCAACTAATATAAGTGTGTTTAAAGTCATTTCTGTGCCTGAAATTGGTCAAAATTGAAGCGTTTGAGTTACAGAAAACTCTGTAAAAATGGCAATTTTGGTCACTGTGAGGGTTTAAAAAGTGGTTATTAAACATGAGGCGCAATCCCAATGACATTTTGAATCATTTTTGGTAGAGTCCAAAAAAAACTATTTTATGATGAAAAACGATGACCCCGGACCTGTCGAACGTTCAAAAAAGTGGTCAATATTGATAAAATGTTACCATTTAATCTTTTGACTTTAAATGACTGGTGGATGTGAATTATTACTTTTTCAACTAAAATAAGTGTGTTTAAAGTCATTTCTGTGCCTGAAATTGGTCAAAATTGAAGCTTTTGAGTAAGCGAAAACTCTGTAAAAATGGCAATTTTGGTCACTGTGAGGGTTTAAAAAGTGGTCATTTAACATGAGGCCCGATCCAAATGACATTTTGAATCATTTTTGGTAGAGTCCAAAAAATCCATTTTATGTTGAAAAACGATGACCCCGGACCTGTCGAACGTTCAAAAAATGGTCAATATTGATGACATTTTAACATTTAATCTTTTGACTTTAAATGACGGTTGGATGTGAATTATTACTTTTTCAACTAATATAAGTGTGTTTAAAGTCATTTCTGTGCCTGAAATTGGTCAAAATGGAAGCTTTTGAGTAAGCGAAACCTCTGTAAAATTGTCAATTTAGGTCACTGTGAGGGTTTAAAAAGTGGTTATTTAACATGAGGCCCGATCCAAATGACATTTTGAATCATTTTTGGTAGAGTCCAAAAAATCCATTTTATGTTGAAAAACGATGACCCCCGGACCTGTCGAACGTTCAAAAAATGGTCAATATTGATGACATTTTAACATTTAATCTTTTGACTTTAAATGACGGTTGGATGTGAATTATTACTTTTTCAACTAATATAAGTGTGTTTAAAGTCATTTCTGTGCCTGAAATTGGTCAAAATTGAAGCGTTTGAGTTACAGAAAACTCTGTAAAAATGTCAATTTTGGTCACTGTGAAGGTTTAAAAAGTGGTTATTCAACATGAGGCGCGATCCCAATGACATTTTGAATCATTTTGGGTAGAGTCCAAAAAATCAATTTTATGGTGAAAAACGATAACCCCGGACCTGTCGAACGTTCAAAAAAGTGGTCAATATTGATGAAATTTTACCATTTATTCTTTTGACTTTAAATGAATGGTGGATGTGAATTATTACTTTTTCAACTAAAATAAGTGTGTTTAAAGTCATTTCTGTGCCTGAAATTGGTCAAAATTGAAGCTTTTGAGTAAGCGAAAACTCTGTAAAAATGGCAATTTTGGTCACTGTGAGGGTTTAAAAAGTGGTCATTTAACATGAGGCCCGATCCAAATGACATTTTGAATCATTTTTGGTAGAGTCCAAAAAATCCATTTTATGTTGAAAAACGATGACCCCGGACCTGTCGAACGTTCAAAAAATGGTCAATATTGATGACATTTTAACATTTAATCTTTTGACTTTAAATGACGGTTGGATGTGAATTATTACTTTTTCAACTAATATAAGTGTGTTTAAAGTCATTTCTGTGCCTGAAATTGGTCAAAATGGAAGCTTTTGAGTAAGCGAAACCTCTGTAAAATTGTCAATTTAGGTCACTGTGAGGGTTTAAAAAGTGGTTATTTAACATGAGGCCCGATCCAAATGACATTTTGAATCATTTTTGGTAGAGTCCAAAAAATCCATTTTATGTTGAAAAACGATGACCCCCGGACCTGTCGAACGTTCAAAAAATGGTCAATATTGATGACATTTTAACATTTAATCTTTTGACTTTAAATGACGGTTGGATGTGAATTATTACTTTTTCAACTAATATAAGTGTGTTTAAAGTCATTTCTGTGCCTGAAATTGGTCAAAATGGAAGCTTTTGAGTAAGCAAAAACTCTGTAAAAATGGCAATTTTGGTCACTGTGAGGGTTTAAAAAGTGGTTATTAAACATGAGGCGCGATCCCAATGACATTTTGAATCATTTTTGGTAGAGTCCAAAAATTCTATTTTATGGTGAAAAACGATGACCCCGGACCTGTCGAACGTTCAAAAAATGGTCAATATTGATGAAAATGTAACATTTAATCTTTTGACTTTAAATGACGGTTGGATGTGAATTATTACTTTTTCAACTAAAATAAGTGTGTTTAAAGTCATTTCTGTGCCTGAAATTGGTCAAAATTGAAGCTTCTAAGTAAGCAAAACTCGGTAAAAGTGTCAAATTTGGTCACTGTGAGGGTTTAAAAAGTGGTTATTAAACATGAGGCGTGATCCCAATGACATTTTGAATAATTTTTGGTAGAGTCCAAAAAAATTTAATTTTATGATATAAAACGATGACCCCGGACCTGTCGAACGTTCAAAAAAGTGGTCAATATTGATGAAATTTTACCATTTAATCTTTTGACTTTAAATGACTGGTGGATGTGAATTATTACTTTTTCAACTAAAATAAGTGTGTTTAAAGTCATTTCGGTGCCTGAAATTGGTCAAAATTGAAGCTTCTAAGTAAGCAAAACTCTGTAAAAATGGCAATTTTGGTCACTGTGAAGGTTTAAAAAGTGGTTATTCAACATGAGGCGCGATCCCAATGACATTTTGAATCATTTTTGGTAGAGTCCAAAAAATCAATTTTATGATGAAAAATGATGACCCCGGACCTGTCAAACATTCAAAAAATGGTCAATATTGATGACATTTTAACATTTAATCTTTTGACTTGAAATGACGGTTGGATGTGAATTATTACTTTTTCAACTAATATAAGTGTGTTTAAAGTCATTTCTGTGCCTGAAATTGGTCAAAATTGAAGCTTTTGAGTAAGCGAAAAGTCTGTAAAAATAGCAATTTTGGTCACTGTGAGGGTTTAAAAAGTGGTTATTAAACATGAGGCGCGATCCCAATGACATTTTGAATCATTTTTGGTAGAGTCCAAAAAATCAATGTTATGGTGAAAAACGATGACCCCGGACATGTCGAACGTTCAAAAAAGTGGTCAATATTGATGAAATGTTACCATTTAATCTTTTGACTTTAAATGACTGGTGGATGTGAATTATTACTTTTTCAACTATAATAAGTGTGTTTAAAGTAATTTCTGTGCCTGAAATTGGTCAAAATTGAAGCTTTTGAGTAAGCGAAACCTCTGTAAAATTGTCAATTTAGGTCACTGTGAGGGTTTAAAAAGTGGTTATTTAACATGAGGCCCGATCCAAATGACATTTTGAATAATTTTTGGTGGAGTCCAAAAAATCAATTTTATGATGAAAAACGATGACCCCCGGACCTGTCGAACGTTCAAAAAATGGTCAATATTGATGACATTTTAACATTTAATCTTTTGACTTTAAATGACGGTTGGATGTGAATTATTACTTTTTCAACTAATATAAGTGTGTTTAAAGTCATTTCTGTGCCTGAAATTGGTCAAAATTGAAGCTTTTGAGTAAGCGAAAACTCTGTAAAAATAGCAATTTTAGTCACTGTGAGGGTTTAAAAAGTGGTTATTAAACATGAGGCGCAATCCCAATGACATTTTGAATCATTTTTGGTAGAGTCCAAAAAATCAATGTTATGGTGAAAAACGATGACCCCGGACCTGTCGAACGTTCAAAAAATGGTCAATATTGATGACATTTTAACATTTAATCTTTTGACTTTAAATGACTTGCGGATGTGAATTATTACTTTTTCAACTAAAATAAGTGTGTTTAAAGTCATTTCTGTGCCTGAAATTGGTCAAAATGGAAGCTTTTGATTAAGCGAAAACTCTGTAAAAATGGCAATTTTGGTCACTGTGAGGGTTTAAAAAGTGGTTATTAAACATGAGGCGCGATCCCAATGACATTTTGAATCATTTTTGGTAGAGTCCAAAAATTCTATTTTATGGTGAAAAACGATGACCCCGGACCTGTGGAACGCTCACAAAATAGTCAATATTGATGACATTTTAACATTTAATCTTTTGACTTTAAATGACGGTTGGATGTGAATTATTACTTTTTCAACTAAAATAAGTGTGTTTAAAGTCATTTCTGTGCCTGAAATTGGTCAAAATTTAAGCTTCTAAGTAAGAAAAACTCTGTAAAAATGGCAATGTTGGTCACTGTGAGGGTTTAAAAAGTGGTTATTAAACATGAGGCGCAATCCCAATGACATTTTGAATCATTTTTGGTAGAGTCCAAAAAAAAACAATTTTATGATGAAAAACGATGACCCCGGACCTGTCGAACGTTCAAAAAAGTGGTCAATATTGATAAAATTTTACCATTTAATCTTTTGACTTTAAATGACTGGTGGATGTGAATTATTACTTTTTCAACTAAAATAAGTGTGTTTAAATTCATTTCTGTGCCTGAAATTGGTCAAAATTGAAGCGTTTGAGTTACAGAAAACTCTGTAAAAATGGCAATTTTGGTCACTGTGAGGGTTTAAAAAGTGGTTATTAAACATGAGGCGCAATCCCAATGACATTTTGAATCATTTTTGGTAGAGTCCAAAAAAAACAATTTTATGATGAAAAACGATGACCCCGGACCTGTCGAACGTTCAAAAAAGTGGTCAATATTGATAAAATGTTACCATTTAATCTTTTGACTTTAAATGACTGGTGGATGTGAATTATTACTTTTTCAACTAAAATAAGTGTGTTTAAAGTCATTTCTGTGCCTGAAATTGGTCAAAATTGAAGCGTTTGAGTTACAGAAAACTCTGTAAAAATGTCAATTTTGGTCACTGTGAAGGTTTAAAAAGTGGTTATTCAACATGAGGCGCGATCCCAATGACATTTTGAATCATTTTGGGTAGAGTCCAAAAAATCAATTTTATGGTGAAAAACGATAACCCCGGACCTGTCGAACGTTCAAAAAAGTGGTCAATATTGATGAAATTTTACCATTTATTCTTTTGACTTTAAATGAATGGTGGATGTGAATTATTACTTTTTCAACTAAAATAAGTGTGTTTAAAGTCATTTCTGTGCCTGAAATTGGTCAAAATTGAAGCTTTTGAGTAAGCGAAAACTCTGTAAAAATGGCAATTTTGGTCACTGTGAGGGTTTAAAAAGTGGTCATTTAACATGAGGCCCGATCCAAATGACATTTTGAATCATTTTTGGTAGAGTCCAAAAAATCCATTTTATGTTGAAAAACGATGACCCCGGACCTGTCGAACGTTCAAAAAATGGTCAATATTGATGACATTTTAACATTTAATCTTTTGACTTTAAATGACGGTTGGATGTGAATTATTACTTTTTCAACTAATATAAGTGTGTTTAAAGTCATTTCTGTGCCTGAAATTGGTCAAAATGGAAGCTTTTGAGTAAGCGAAACCTCTGTAAAATTGTCAATTTAGGTCACTGTGAGGGTTTAAAAAGTGGTTATTTAACATGAGGCCCGATCCAAATGACATTTTGAATCATTTTTGGTAGAGTCCAAAAAATCCATTTTATGTTGAAAAACGATGACCCCCGGACCTGTCGAACGTTCAAAAAATGGTCAATATTGATGACATTTTAACATTTAATCTTTTGACTTTAAATGACGGTTGGATGTGAATTATTACTTTTTCAACTAATATAAGTGTGTTTAAAGTCATTTCTGTGCCTGAAATTGGTCAAAATGGAAGCTTTTGAGTAAGCAAAAACTCTGTAAAAATGGCAATTTTGGTCACTGTGAGGGTTTAAAAAGTGGTTATTCAACATGAGGCGCGATCCCAATGACATTTTGAATCATTTTGGGTAGAGTCCAAAAAATCAATTTTATGGTGAAAAACGATAACCCCGGACCTGTCGAACGTTCAAAAAAGTGGTCAATATTGATGAAATTTTACCATTTATTCTTTTGACTTTAAATGAATGGTGGATGTGAATTATTACTTTTTCAACTAAAATAAGTGTGTTTAAAGTCATTTCTGTGCCTGAAATTGGTCAAAATTGAAGCTTTTGAGTAAGCGAAAACTCTGTAAAAATGGCAATTTTGGTCACTGTGAGGGTTTAAAAAGTGGTCATTTAACATGAGGCCCGATCCAAATGACATTTTGAATCATTTTTGGTAGAGTCCAAAAAATCCATTTTATGTTGAAAAACGATGACCCCGGACCTGTCGAACGTTCAAAAAATGGTCAATATTGATGACATTTTAACATTTAATCTTTTGACTTTAAATGACGGTTGGATGTGAATTATTACTTTTTCAACTAATATAAGTGTGTTTAAAGTCATTTCTGTGCCTGAAATTGGTCAAAATGGAAGCTTTTGAGTAAGCGAAACCTCTGTAAAATTGTCAATTTAGGTCACTGTGAGGGTTTAAAAAGTGGTTATTTAACATGAGGCCCGATCCAAATGACATTTTGAATCATTTTTGGTAGAGTCCAAAAAATCCATTTTATGTTGAAAAACGATGACCCCCGGACCTGTCGAACGTTCAAAAAATGGTCAATATTGATGACATTTTAACATTTAATCTTTTGACTTTAAATGACGGTTGGATGTGAATTATTACTTTTTCAACTAATATAAGTGTGTTTAAAGTCATTTCTGTGCCTGAAATTGGTCAAAATGGAAGCTTTTGAGTAAGCAAAAACTCTGTAAAAATGGCAATTTTGGTCACTGTGAGGGTTTAAAAAGTGGTTATTAAACATGAGGCGCGATCCCAATGACATTTTGAATCATTTTTGGTAGAGTCCAAAAATTCTATTTTATGGTGAAAAACGATGACCCCGGACCTGTCGAACGTTCAAAAAATGGTCAATATTGATGAAAATGTAACATTTAATCTTTTGACTTTAAATGACGGTTGGATGTGAATTATTACTTTTTCAACTAAAATAAGTGTGTTTAAAGTCATTTCTGTGCCTGAAATTGGTCAAAATTGAAGCTTCTAAGTAAGCAAAACTCGGTAAAAGTGTCAAATTTGGTCACTGTGAGGGTTTAAAAAGTGGTTATTAAACATGAGGCGTGATCCCAATGACATTTTGAATAATTTTTGGTAGAGTCCAAAAAAATTTAATTTTATGATATAAAACGATGACCCCGGACCTGTCGAACGTTCAAAAAAGTGGTCAATATTGATGAAATTTTACCATTTAATCTTTTGACTTTAAATGACTGGTGGATGTGAATTATTACTTTTTCAACTAAAATAAGTGTGTTTAAAGTCATTTCGGTGCCTGAAATTGGTCAAAATTGAAGCTTCTAAGTAAGCAAAACTCTGTAAAAATGGCAATTTTGGTCACTGTGAAGGTTTAAAAAGTGGTTATTCAACATGAGGCGCGATCCCAATGACATTTTGAATCATTTTTGGTAGAGTCCAAAAAATCAATTTTATGATGAAAAATGATGACCCCGGACCTGTCAAACATTCAAAAAATGGTCAATATTGATGACATTTTAACATTTAATCTTTTGACTTGAAATGACGGTTGGATGTGAATTATTACTTTTTCAACTAATATAAGTGTGTTTAAAGTCATTTCTGTGCCTGAAATTGGTCAAAATTGAAGCTTTTGAGTAAGCGAAAAGTCTGTAAAAATAGCAATTTTGGTCACTGTGAGGGTTTAAAAAGTGGTTATTAAACATGAGGCGCGATCCCAATGACATTTTGAATCATTTTTGGTAGAGTCCAAAAAATCAATGTTATGGTGAAAAACGATGACCCCGGACCTGTCGAACGTTCAAAAAAGTGGTCAATATTGATGAAATGTTACCATTTAATCTTTTGACTTTAAATGACTGGTGGATGTGAATTATTACTTTTTCAACTATAATAAGTGTGTTTAAAGTAATTTCTGTGCCTGAAATTGGTCAAAATTGAAGCTTTTGAGTAAGCGAAACCTCTGTAAAATTGTCAATTTAGGTCACTGTGAGGGTTTAAAAAGTGGTTATTTAACATGAGGCCCGATCCAAATGACATTTTGAATAATTTTTGGTGGAGTCCAAAAAATCAATTTTATGATGAAAAACGATGACCCCCGGACCTGTCGAACGTTCAAAAAATGGTCAATATTGATGACATTTTAACATTTAATCTTTTGACTTTAAATGACGGTTGGATGTGAATTATTACTTTTTCAACTAATATAAGTGTGTTTAAAGTCATTTCTGTGCCTGAAATTGGTCAAAATTGAAGCTTTTGAGTAAGCGAAAACTCTGTAAAAATAGCAATTTTAGTCACTGTGAGGGTTTAAAAAGTGGTTATTAAACATGAGGCGCAATCCCAATGACATTTTGAATCATTTTTGGTAGAGTCCAAAAAATCAATGTTATGGTGAAAAACGATGACCCCGGACCTGTCGAACGTTCAAAAAATGGTCAATATTGATGACATTTTAACATTTAATCTTTTGACTTTAAATGACTTGCGGATGTGAATTATTACTTTTTCAACTAAAATAAGTGTGTTTAAAGTCATTTCTGTGCCTGAAATTGGTCAAAATGGAAGCTTTTGATTAAGCGAAAACTCTGTAAAAATGGCAATTTTGGTCACTGTGAGGGTTTAAAAAGTGGTTATTAAACATGAGGCGCGATCCCAATGACATTTTGAATCATTTTTGGTAGAGTCCAAAAATTCTATTTTATGGTGAAAAACGATGACCCCGGACCTGTGGAACGCTCACAAAATAGTCAATATTGATGACATTTTAACATTTAATCTTTTGACTTTAAATGACGGTTGGATGTGAATTATTACTTTTTCAACTAAAATAAGTGTGTTTAAAGTCATTTCTGTGCCTGAAATTGGTCAAAATTTAAGCTTCTAAGTAAGAAAAACTCTGTAAAAATGGCAATGTTGGTCACTGTGAGGGTTTAAAAAGTGGTTATTAAACATGAGGCGCAATCCCAATGACATTTTGAATCATTTTTGGTAGAGTCCAAAAAAAACAATTTTATGATGAAAAACGATGACCCCGGACCTGTCGAACGTTCAAAAAAGTGGTCAATATTGATAAAATTTTACCATTTAATCTTTTGACTTTAAATGACTGGTGGATGTGAATTATTACTTTTTCAACTAAAATAAGTGTGTTTAAATTCATTTCTGTGCCTGAAATTGGTCAAAATTGAAGCGTTTGAGTTACAGAAAACTCTGTAAAAATGGCAATTTTGGTCACTGTGAGGGTTTAAAAAGTGGTTATTAAACATGAGGCGCAATCCCAATGACATTTTGAATCATTTTTGGTAGAGTCCAAAAAAAACAATTTTATGATGAAAAACGATGACCCCGGACCTGTCGAACGTTCAAAAAAGTGGTCAATATTGATAAAATGTTACCATTTAATCTTTTGACTTTAAATGACTGGTGGATGTGAATTATTACTTTTTCAACTAAAATAAGTGTGTTTAAAGTCATTTCTGTGCCTGAAATTGGTCAAAATTGAAGCGTTTGAGTTACAGAAAACTCTGTAAAAATGTCAATTTTGGTCACTGTGAAGGTTTAAAAAGTGGTTATTCAACATGAGGCGCGATCCCAATGACATTTTGAATCATTTTGGGTAGAGTCCAAAAAATCAATTTTATGGTGAAAAACGATAACCCCGGACCTGTCGAACGTTCAAAAAAGTGGTCAATATTGATGAAATTTTACCATTTATTCTTTTGACTTTAAATGAATGGTGGATGTGAATTATTACTTTTTCAACTAAAATAAGTGTGTTTAAAGTCATTTCTGTGCCTGAAATTGGTCAAAATTGAAGCTTTTGAGTAAGCGAAAACTCTGTAAAAATGGCAATTTTGGTCACTGTGAGGGTTTAAAAAGTGGTCATTTAACATGAGGCCCGATCCAAATGACATTTTGAATCATTTTTGGTAGAGTCCAAAAAATCCATTTTATGTTGAAAAACGATGACCCCGGACCTGTCGAACGTTCAAAAAATGGTCAATATTGATGACATTTTAACATTTAATCTTTTGACTTTAAATGACGGTTGGATGTGAATTATTACTTTTTCAACTAATATAAGTGTGTTTAAAGTCATTTCTGTGCCTGAAATTGGTCAAAATGGAAGCTTTTGAGTAAGCGAAACCTCTGTAAAATTGTCAATTTAGGTCACTGTGAGGGTTTAAAAAGTGGTTATTTAACATGAGGCCCGATCCAAATGACATTTTGAATCATTTTTGGTAGAGTCCAAAAAATCCATTTTATGTTGAAAAACGATGACCCCCGGACCTGTCGAACGTTCAAAAAATGGTCAATATTGATGACATTTTAACATTTAATCTTTTGACTTTAAATGACGGTTGGATGTGAATTATTACTTTTTCAACTAAAATAAGTGTGTTTAAAGTCATATCTGTGCCTGAAATTGGTCAAAATTGAAGCTTCTAAGTAAGCAAAACTCGGTAAAAGTGTCAAATTTGGTCACTATGAGGGTTTAAAAAGTGGTTATTAAACATGAGGCGTGATCCCAATGACATTTTGAATAATTTTTGGTAGAGTCCAAAAAAATTTAATTTTATGATATAAAACGATGACCCCGGACCTGTCGAACGTTCAAAAAAGTGGTCAATATTGATGAAATTTTACCATTTAATCTTTTGACTTTAAATGACTGGTGGATGTGAATTATTACTTTTTCAACTAAAATAAGTGTGTTTAAAGTCATTTCGGTGCCTGAAATTGGTCAAAATTGAAGCTTCTAAGTAAGCAAAACTCTGTAAAAATGGCAATTTTGGTCACTGTGAAGGTTTAAAAAGTGGTTATTCAACATGAGGCGCGATCCCAATGACATTTTGAATCATTTTTGGTAGAGTCCAAAAAATCAATTTTATGATGAAAAATGATGACCCCGGACCTGTCAAACATTCAAAAAATGGTCAATATTGATGACATTTTAACATTTAATCTTTTGACTTGAAATGACGGTTGGATGTGAATTATTACTTTTTCAACTAATATAAGTGTGTTTAAAGTCATTTCTGTGCCTGAAATTGGTCAAAATTGAAGCTTTTGAGTAAGCGAAAAGTCTGTAAAAATAGCAATTTTGGTCACTGTGAGGGTTTAAAAAGTGGTTATTAAACATGAGGCGCGATCCCAATGACATTTTGAATCATTTTTGGTAGAGTCCAAAAAATCAATGTTATGGTGAAAAACGATGACCCCGGACATGTCGAACGTTCAAAAAAGTGGTCAATATTGATGAAATGTTACCATTTAATCTTTTGACTTTAAATGACTGGTGGATGTGAATTATTACTTTTTCAACTATAATAAGTGTGTTTAAAGTAATTTCTGTGCCTGAAATTGGTCAAAATTGAAGCTTTTGAGTAAGCGAAACCTCTGTAAAATTGTCAATTTAGGTCACTGTGAGGGTTTAAAAAGTGGTTATTTAACATGAGGCCCGATCCAAATGACATTTTGAATAATTTTTGGTGGAGTCCAAAAAATCAATTTTATGATGAAAAACGATGACCCCCGGACCTGTCGAACGTTCAAAAAATGGTCAATATTGATGACATTTTAACATTTAATCTTTTGACTTTAAATGACGGTTGGATGTGAATTATTACTTTTTCAACTAATATAAGTGTGTTTAAAGTCATTTCTGTGCCTGAAATTGGTCAAAATTGAAGCTTTTGAGTAAGCGAAAACTCTGTAAAAATAGCAATTTTAGTCACTGTGAGGGTTTAAAAAGTGGTTATTAAACATGAGGCGCAATCCCAATGACATTTTGAATCATTTTTGGTAGAGTCCAAAAAATCAATGTTATGGTGAAAAACGATGACCCCGGACCTGTCGAACGTTCAAAAAATGGTCAATATTGATGACATTTTAACATTTAATCTTTTGACTTTAAATGACTTGCGGATGTGAATTATTACTTTTTCAACTAAAATAAGTGTGTTTAAAGTCATTTCTGTGCCTGAAATTGGTCAAAATGGAAGCTTTTGATTAAGCGAAAACTCTGTAAAAATGGCAATTTTGGTCACTGTGAGGGTTTAAAAAGTGGTTATTAAACATGAGGCGCGATCCCAATGACATTTTGAATCATTTTTGGTAGAGTCCAAAAATTCTATTTTATGGTGAAAAACGATGACCCCGGACCTGTGGAACGCTCACAAAATAGTCAATATTGATGACATTTTAACATTTAATCTTTTGACTTTAAATGACGGTTGGATGTGAATTATTACTTTTTCAACTAAAATAAGTGTGTTTAAAGTCATTTCTGTGCCTGAAATTGGTCAAAATTTAAGCTTCTAAGTAAGAAAAACTCTGTAAAAATGGCAATGTTGGTCACTGTGAGGGTTTAAAAAGTGGTTATTAAACATGAGGCGCAATCCCAATGACATTTTGAATCATTTTTGGTAGAGTCCAAAAAAAACAATTTTATGATGAAAAACGATGACCCCGGACCTGTCGAACGTTCAAAAAAGTGGTCAATATTGATAAAATTTTACCATTTAATCTTTTGACTTTAAATGACTGGTGGATGTGAATTATTACTTTTTCAACTAAAATAAGTGTGTTTAAATTCATTTCTGTGCCTGAAATTGGTCAAAATTGAAGCGTTTGAGTTACAGAAAACTCTGTAAAAATGGCAATTTTGGTCACTGTGAGGGTTTAAAAAGTGGTTATTAAACATGAGGCGCAATCCCAATGACATTTTGAATCATTTTTGGTAGAGTCCAAAAAAAACAATTTTATGATGAAAAACGATGACCCCGGACCTGTCGAACGTTCAAAAAAGTGGTCAATATTGATAAAATGTTACCATTTAATCTTTTGACTTTAAATGACTGGTGGATGTGAATTATTACTTTTTCAACTAAAATAAGTGTGTTTAAAGTCATTTCTGTGCCTGAAATTGGTCAAAATTGAAGCGTTTGAGTTACAGAAAACTCTGTAAAAATGTCAATTTTGGTCACTGTGAAGGTTTAAAAAGTGGTTATTCAACATGAGGCGCGATCCCAATGACATTTTGAATCATTTTGGGTAGAGTCCAAAAAATCAATTTTATGGTGAAAAACGATAACCCCGGACCTGTCGAACGTTCAAAAAAGTGGTCAATATTGATGAAATTTTACCATTTATTCTTTTGACTTTAAATGAATGGTGGATGTGAATTATTACTTTTTCAACTAAAATAAGTGTGTTTAAAGTCATTTCTGTGCCTGAAATTGGTCAAAATTGAAGCTTTTGAGTAAGCGAAAACTCTGTAAAAATGGCAATTTTGGTCACTGTGAGGGTTTAAAAAGTGGTCATTTAACATGAGGCCCGATCCAAATGACATTTTGAATCATTTTTGGTAGAGTCCAAAAAATCCATTTTATGTTGAAAAACGATGACCCCGGACCTGTCGAACGTTCAAAAAATGGTCAATATTGATGACATTTTAACATTTAATCTTTTGACTTTAAATGACGGTTGGATGTGAATTATTACTTTTTCAACTAATATAAGTGTGTTTAAAGTCATTTCTGTGCCTGAAATTGGTCAAAATGGAAGCTTTTGAGTAAGCGAAACCTCTGTAAAATTGTCAATTTAGGTCACTGTGAGGGTTTAAAAAGTGGTTATTTAACATGAGGCCCGATCCAAATGACATTTTGAATCATTTTTGGTAGAGTCCAAAAAATCCATTTTATGTTGAAAAACGATGACCCCCGGACCTGTCGAACGTTCAAAAAATGGTCAATATTGATGACATTTTAACATTTAATCTTTTGACTTTAAATGACGGTTGGATGTGAATTATTACTTTTTCAACTAATATAAGTGTGTTTAAAGTCATTTCTGTGCCTGAAATTGGTCAAAATGGAAGCTTTTGAGTAAGCAAAAACTCTGTAAAAATGGCAATTTTGGTCACTGTGAGGGTTTAAAAAGTGGTTATTCAACATGAGGCGCGATCCCAATGACATTTTGAATCATTTTGGGTAGAGTCCAAAAAATCAATTTTATGGTGAAAAACGATAACCCCGGACCTGTCGAACGTTCAAAAAAGTGGTCAATATTGATGAAATTTTACCATTTATTCTTTTGACTTTAAATGAATGGTGGATGTGAATTATTACTTTTTCAACTAAAATAAGTGTGTTTAAAGTCATTTCTGTGCCTGAAATTGGTCAAAATTGAAGCTTTTGAGTAAGCGAAAACTCTGTAAAAATGGCAATTTTGGTCACTGTGAGGGTTTAAAAAGTGGTCATTTAACATGAGGCCCGATCCAAATGACATTTTGAATCATTTTTGGTAGAGTCCAAAAAATCCATTTTATGTTGAAAAACGATGACCCCGGACCTGTCGAACGTTCAAAAAATGGTCAATATTGATGACATTTTAACATTTAATCTTTTGACTTTAAATGACGGTTGGATGTGAATTATTACTTTTTCAACTAATATAAGTGTGTTTAAAGTCATTTCTGTGCCTGAAATTGGTCAAAATGGAAGCTTTTGAGTAAGCGAAACCTCTGTAAAATTGTCAATTTAGGTCACTGTGAGGGTTTAAAAAGTGGTTATTTAACATGAGGCCCGATCCAAATGACATTTTGAATCATTTTTGGTAGAGTCCAAAAAATCCATTTTATGTTGAAAAACGATGACCCCCGGACCTGTCGAACGTTCAAAAAATGGTCAATATTGATGACATTTTAACATTTAATCTTTTGACTTTAAATGACGGTTGGATGTGAATTATTACTTTTTCAACTAATATAAGTGTGTTTAAAGTCATTTCTGTGCCTGAAATTGGTCAAAATGGAAGCTTTTGAGTAAGCAAAAACTCTGTAAAAATGGCAATTTTGGTCACTGTGAGGGTTTAAAAAGTGGTTATTAAACATGAGGCGCGATCCCAATGACATTTTGAATCATTTTTGGTAGAGTCCAAAAATTCTATTTTATGGTGAAAAACGATGACCCCGGACCTGTCGAACGTTCAAAAAATGGTCAATATTGATGAAAATGTAACATTTAATCTTTTGACTTTAAATGACGGTTGGATGTGAATTATTACTTTTTCAACTAAAATAAGTGTGTTTAAAGTCATTTCTGTGCCTGAAATTGGTCAAAATTGAAGCTTCTAAGTAAGCAAAACTCGGTAAAAGTGTCAAATTTGGTCACTGTGAGGGTTTAAAAAGTGGTTATTAAACATGAGGCGTGATCCCAATGACATTTTGAATAATTTTTGGTAGAGTCCAAAAAAATTTAATTTTATGATATAAAACGATGACCCCGGACCTGTCGAACGTTCAAAAAAGTGGTCAATATTGATGAAATTTTACCATTTAATCTTTTGACTTTAAATGACTGGTGGATGTGAATTATTACTTTTTCAACTAAAATAAGTGTGTTTAAAGTCATTTCGGTGCCTGAAATTGGTCAAAATTGAAGCTTCTAAGTAAGCAAAACTCTGTAAAAATGGCAATTTTGGTCACTGTGAAGGTTTAAAAAGTGGTTATTCAACATGAGGCGCGATCCCAATGACATTTTGAATCATTTTTGGTAGAGTCCAAAAAATCAATTTTATGATGAAAAATGATGACCCCGGACCTGTCAAACATTCAAAAAATGGTCAATATTGATGACATTTTAACATTTAATCTTTTGACTTGAAATGACGGTTGGATGTGAATTATTACTTTTTCAACTAATATAAGTGTGTTTAAAGTCATTTCTGTGCCTGAAATTGGTCAAAATTGAAGCTTTTGAGTAAGCGAAAAGTCTGTAAAAATAGCAATTTTGGTCACTGTGAGGGTTTAAAAAGTGGTTATTAAACATGAGGCGCGATCCCAATGACATTTTGAATCATTTTTGGTAGAGTCCAAAAAATCAATGTTATGGTGAAAAACGATGACCCCGGACCTGTCGAACGTTCAAAAAAGTGGTCAATATTGATGAAATGTTACCATTTAATCTTTTGACTTTAAATGACTGGTGGATGTGAATTATTACTTTTTCAACTATAATAAGTGTGTTTAAAGTAATTTCTGTGCCTGAAATTGGTCAAAATTGAAGCTTTTGAGTAAGCGAAACCTCTGTAAAATTGTCAATTTAGGTCACTGTGAGGGTTTAAAAAGTGGTTATTTAACATGAGGCCCGATCCAAATGACATTTTGAATAATTTTTGGTGGAGTCCAAAAAATCAATTTTATGATGAAAAACGATGACCCCCGGACCTGTCGAACGTTCAAAAAATGGTCAATATTGATGACATTTTAACATTTAATCTTTTGACTTTAAATGACGGTTGGATGTGAATTATTACTTTTTCAACTAATATAAGTGTGTTTAAAGTCATTTCTGTGCCTGAAATTGGTCAAAATTGAAGCTTTTGAGTAAGCGAAAACTCTGTAAAAATAGCAATTTTAGTCACTGTGAGGGTTTAAAAAGTGGTTATTAAACATGAGGCGCAATCCCAATGACATTTTGAATCATTTTTGGTAGAGTCCAAAAAATCAATGTTATGGTGAAAAACGATGACCCCGGACCTGTCGAACGTTCAAAAAATGGTCAATATTGATGACATTTTAACATTTAATCTTTTGACTTTAAATGACTTGCGGATGTGAATTATTACTTTTTCAACTAAAATAAGTGTGTTTAAAGTCATTTCTGTGCCTGAAATTGGTCAAAATGGAAGCTTTTGATTAAGCGAAAACTCTGTAAAAATGGCAATTTTGGTCACTGTGAGGGTTTAAAAAGTGGTTATTAAACATGAGGCGCGATCCCAATGACATTTTGAATCATTTTTGGTAGAGTCCAAAAATTCTATTTTATGGTGAAAAACGATGACCCCGGACCTGTGGAACGCTCACAAAATAGTCAATATTGATGACATTTTAACATTTAATCTTTTGACTTTAAATGACGGTTGGATGTGAATTATTACTTTTTCAACTAAAATAAGTGTGTTTAAAGTCATTTCTGTGCCTGAAATTGGTCAAAATTTAAGCTTCTAAGTAAGAAAAACTCTGTAAAAATGGCAATGTTGGTCACTGTGAGGGTTTAAAAAGTGGTTATTAAACATGAGGCGCAATCCCAATGACATTTTGAATCATTTTTGGTAGAGTCCAAAAAAAACAATTTTATGATGAAAAACGATGACCCCGGACCTGTCGAACGTTCAAAAAAGTGGTCAATATTGATAAAATTTTACCATTTAATCTTTTGACTTTAAATGACTGGTGGATGTGAATTATTACTTTTTCAACTAAAATAAGTGTGTTTAAATTCATTTCTGTGCCTGAAATTGGTCAAAATTGAAGCGTTTGAGTTACAGAAAACTCTGTAAAAATGGCAATTTTGGTCACTGTGAGGGTTTAAAAAGTGGTTATTAAACATGAGGCGCAATCCCAATGACATTTTGAATCATTTTTGGTAGAGTCCAAAAAAAACAATTTTATGATGAAAAACGATGACCCCGGACCTGTCGAACGTTCAAAAAAGTGGTCAATATTGATAAAATGTTACCATTTAATCTTTTGACTTTAAATGACTGGTGGATGTGAATTATTACTTTTTCAACTAAAATAAGTGTGTTTAAAGTCATTTCTGTGCCTGAAATTGGTCAAAATTGAAGCGTTTGAGTTACAGAAAACTCTGTAAAAATGTCAATTTTGGTCACTGTGAAGGTTTAAAAAGTGGTTATTCAACATGAGGCGCGATCCCAATGACATTTTGAATCATTTTGGGTAGAGTCCAAAAAATCAATTTTATGGTGAAAAACGATAACCCCGGACCTGTCGAACGTTCAAAAAAGTGGTCAATATTGATGAAATTTTACCATTTATTCTTTTGACTTTAAATGAATGGTGGATGTGAATTATTACTTTTTCAACTAAAATAAGTGTGTTTAAAGTCATTTCTGTGCCTGAAATTGGTCAAAATTGAAGCTTTTGAGTAAGCGAAAACTCTGTAAAAATGGCAATTTTGGTCACTGTGAGGGTTTAAAAAGTGGTCATTTAACATGAGGCCCGATCCAAATGACATTTTGAATCATTTTTGGTAGAGTCCAAAAAATCCATTTTATGTTGAAAAACGATGACCCCGGACCTGTCGAACGTTCAAAAAATGGTCAATATTGATGACATTTTAACATTTAATCTTTTGACTTTAAATGACGGTTGGATGTGAATTATTACTTTTTCAACTAATATAAGTGTGTTTAAAGTCATTTCTGTGCCTGAAATTGGTCAAAATGGAAGCTTTTGAGTAAGCGAAACCTCTGTAAAATTGTCAATTTAGGTCACTGTGAGGGTTTAAAAAGTGGTTATTTAACATGAGGCCCGATCCAAATGACATTTTGAATCATTTTTGGTAGAGTCCAAAAAATCCATTTTATGTTGAAAAACGATGACCCCCGGACCTGTCGAACGTTCAAAAAATGGTCAATATTGATGACATTTTAACATTTAATCTTTTGACTTTAAATGACGGTTGGATGTGAATTATTACTTTTTCAACTAAAATAAGTGTGTTTAAAGTCATATCTGTGCCTGAAATTGGTCAAAATTGAAGCTTCTAAGTAAGCAAAACTCGGTAAAAGTGTCAAATTTGGTCACTATGAGGGTTTAAAAAGTGGTTATTAAACATGAGGCGTGATCCCAATGACATTTTGAATAATTTTTGGTAGAGTCCAAAAAAATTTAATTTTATGATATAAAACGATGACCCCGGACCTGTCGAACGTTCAAAAAAGTGGTCAATATTGATGAAATTTTACCATTTAATCTTTTGACTTTAAATGACTGGTGGATGTGAATTATTACTTTTTCAACTAAAATAAGTGTGTTTAAAGTCATTTCGGTGCCTGAAATTGGTCAAAATTGAAGCTTCTAAGTAAGCAAAACTCTGTAAAAATGGCAATTTTGGTCACTGTGAAGGTTTAAAAAGTGGTTATTCAACATGAGGCGCGATCCCAATGACATTTTGAATCATTTTTGGTAGAGTCCAAAAAATCAATTTTATGATGAAAAATGATGACCCCGGACCTGTCAAACATTCAAAAAATGGTCAATATTGATGACATTTTAACATTTAATCTTTTGACTTGAAATGACGGTTGGATGTGAATTATTACTTTTTCAACTAATATAAGTGTGTTTAAAGTCATTTCTGTGCCTGAAATTGGTCAAAATTGAAGCTTTTGAGTAAGCGAAAAGTCTGTAAAAATAGCAATTTTGGTCACTGTGAGGGTTTAAAAAGTGGTTATTAAACATGAGGCGCGATCCCAATGACATTTTGAATCATTTTTGGTAGAGTCCAAAAAATCAATGTTATGGTGAAAAACGATGACCCCGGACCTGTCGAACGTTCAAAAAAGTGGTCAATATTGATGAAATGTTACCATTTAATCTTTTGACTTTAAATGACTGGTGGATGTGAATTATTACTTTTTCAACTATAATAAGTGTGTTTAAAGTAATTTCTGTGCCTGAAATTGGTCAAAATTGAAGCTTTTGAGTAAGCGAAACCTCTGTAAAATTGTCAATTTAGGTCACTGTGAGGGTTTAAAAAGTGGTTATTTAACATGAGGCCCGATCCAAATGACATTTTGAATAATTTTTGGTGGAGTCCAAAAAATCAATTTTATGATGAAAAACGATGACCCCCGGACCTGTCGAACGTTCAAAAAATGGTCAATATTGATGACATTTTAACATTTAATCTTTTGACTTTAAATGACGGTTGGATGTGAATTATTACTTTTTCAACTAATATAAGTGTGTTTAAAGTCATTTCTGTGCCTGAAATTGGTCAAAATTGAAGCTTTTGAGTAAGCGAAAACTCTGTAAAAATAGCAATTTTAGTCACTGTGAGGGTTTAAAAAGTGGTTATTAAACATGAGGCGCAATCCCAATGACATTTTGAATCATTTTTGGTAGAGTCCAAAAAATCAATGTTATGGTGAAAAACGATGACCCCGGACCTGTCGAACGTTCAAAAAATGGTCAATATTGATGACATTTTAACATTTAATCTTTTGACTTTAAATGACTTGCGGATGTGAATTATTACTTTTTCAACTAAAATAAGTGTGTTTAAAGTCATTTCTGTGCCTGAAATTGGTCAAAATGGAAGCTTTTGATTAAGCGAAAACTCTGTAAAAATGGCAATTTTGGTCACTGTGAGGGTTTAAAAAGTGGTTATTAAACATGAGGCGCGATCCCAATGACATTTTGAATCATTTTTGGTAGAGTCCAAAAATTCTATTTTATGGTGAAAAACGATGACCCCGGACCTGTGGAACGCTCACAAAATAGTCAATATTGATGACATTTTAACATTTAATCTTTTGACTTTAAATGACGGTTGGATGTGAATTATTACTTTTTCAACTAAAATAAGTGTGTTTAAAGTCATTTCTGTGCCTGAAATTGGTCAAAATTTAAGCTTCTAAGTAAGAAAAACTCTGTAAAAATGGCAATGTTGGTCACTGTGAGGGTTTAAAAAGTGGTTATTAAACATGATTCGCAATCCCAATGACATTTTGAATCATTTTTGGTAGAGTCCAAAAAAAACAATTTTATGATGAAAAACGATGACCCCGGACCTGTCGAACGTTCAAAAAAGTGGTCAATATTGATAAAATTTTACCATTTAATCTTTTGACTTTAAATGACTGGTGGATGTGAATTATTACTTTTTCAACTAAAATAAGTGTGTTTAAATTCATTTCTGTGCCTGAAATTGGTCAAAATTGAAGCGTTTGAGTTACAGAAAACTCTGTAAAAATGTCAATTTTGGTCACTGTGAAGGTTTAAAAAGTGGTTATTCAACATGAGGCGCGATCCCAATGACATTTTGAATCATTTTGGGTAGAGTCCAAAAAATCAATTTTATGGTGAAAAACGATAACCCCGGACCTGTCGAACGTTCAAAAAAGTGGTCAATATTGATGAAATTTTACCATTTAATCTTTTGACTTTAAATGAATGGTGGATGTTAATTATTACTTTTTCAACTAAAATAAGTGTGTTTAAAGTCATTTCTGTGCCTGAAATTGGTCAAAATTGAAGCTTTTGAGTAAGCGAAAACTCTGTAAAAATGGCAATTTTGGTCACTGTGAGGGTTTAAAAAGTGGTCATTTAACATGAGGCCTGATCCAAATGACATTTTGAATAATTTTTGTTAGAGTCTAAAAAATCAATTTTATGATGAAAAACGATGACCCCGGACCTGTCGAACGTTAAAAAAATGGTCAATATTGATGACATTTTAACATTTAATCTTTTGACTTTAAATGACTGGTGGATGTGAATGATTACTTTTTCAACTAAAATAAGTGTGTTTAAAGTCATTTCTGTGCCTGAAATTGGTCCAAAATTAAGCTTCTAAGTAAGAAAAACTCTGTAAAAATGGCAATTTTGGTCACTGTGAGGGTTTAAAAAGTGGTTATTAAACATGAGGCGCAATCCCAATTACATTTTGAATCATTTTTGGTAGAGTCCAAAAAAAACAATTTTATGATGAAAAACGATGACCCCGGACCTGTCGAACGTTCAAAAAAGTGGTCAATATTGATAAAATTTTACCATTTAATCTTTTGACTTTAAATGACTGGTGGATGTGAATTATTACTTTTTCAACTAAAATAAGTGTGTTTAAAGTCATTTCTGTGCCTGAAATTGGTCAAAATTGAAGCTTTTGAGTAAGCGAAAACTCTGTAAAAATGGCAATTTTGGTCACTGTGAAGATTTAAAAAGTGGTTATTCAACATGAGGCGCGATCCCAATGACATTTTGAATCATTTTTGGTAGAGTCCAAAAAATCAATTTTATGATGAAAAATGATGACCCCGGACCTGTCAAACGTTCAAAAAATGGTCAATATTTATGAAAATGTAACATTTAATCTTTTGACTTTAAATGACGGTTGGATGTGAATTATTACTTTTTCAACTAAAATAAGTGTGTTTAAAGTCATTTCTGTGCCTGAAATTGGTCAAAATTGAAGCTTTTGAGTAAGCGAAAACTCTGTAAAAATAGCAATTTTGGTCACTGTGAGGGTTTAAAAAGTGGTTATTAAACATGAGGCGCGATCCCAATGACATTTTGAATCATTTTTGGTAGAGTCCAAAAAATCAATGTTATGGTGAAAAACGATGACCCCGGACCTGTCGAACATTCAAAAAAGTGGTCAATATTGATGAAATTTTACCATTTAATCTTTTGACTTTAAATGACTGGTGGATGTGAATTATTACTTTTTCAACTAAAATAAGTGTGTTTAAAGTAATTTCTGTGCCTGAAATTGGTCAAAATTGAAGCTTTTGAGTAAGCGAAACCTCTGTAAAATTGTCAATTTAGGTCACTGTGAGGGTTTCAAAAGTGGTTATTTAACATGAGGCCCGATCCAAATGACATTTTGAATCATTTTTGGTGGAGTCCAAAAAATCAATTTTATGATGAAAAACGATGACCCCCGGACCTGTCGAACGTTCAAAAAATGGTAAATATTGATGACATTTTAACATTTGATCTTTTGACTTTAAATGACTGGCAGATGTGAATTATTACTTTTTCAACTAATATAAGTGTGTTTAAAGTCATTTCTGTGCCTGAAATTGGTCAAAATTGAAGCTTTTGAGTTAGAGAAAAGTCTGTAAAAATAGCAATTTTTGTCACTGTGAGGGTTTAAAAAGTGGTTATTAAACATGAGGCGCGATCCCAATGACATTTTGAATCATTTTTGGTAGAGTCCAAAAAATCAATGTTATGGTGAAAAACGATGACCCCGGACCTGTCGAACGTTCAAAAAAGTGGTCAATATTGATGAAATGTTACCATTTAATCTTTTGACTTTAAATGACTGGTGGATGTGAATTATTACTTTTTCAACTAAAATAAGTGTGTTTAAAGTAATTTCTGTGCCTGAAATTGGTCAAAATTGAAGCTTTTGAGTAAGCGAAACCTCTGTAAAATTGTCAATTTAGGTCACTGTGAGGGTTTCAAAAGTGGTTATTTAACATGAGGCCCGATCCAAATGACATTTTGAATCATTTTTGGTGGAGTCCAAAAAATCAATTTTATGATGAAAAACGATGACCCCCGGACCTGTCGAACGTTCAAAAAATGGTCAATATTGATGACATTTTAACATTTGATCTTTTGACTTTAAATGACTGGCAGATGTGAATTATTACTTTTTCAACTAATATAAGTGTGTTTAAAGTCATTTCTGTGCCTGAAATTGGTCAAAATTGAAGCTTTTGAGTAAGCGAAAACTCTGTAAAAATGGCAATTTTGGTCACTGTGAGGGTTTAAAAAGTGGTCATTTAACATGAGGCCTGATCCAAATGACATTTTGAATAATTTTTGTTAGAGTCTAAAAAATCAATTTTATGATGAAAAACGATGACCCCGGACCTGTCGAACGTTAAAAAAATGGTCAATATTGATGACATTTTAACATTTAATCTTTTGACTTTAAATGACTGGTGGATGTGAATGATTACTTTTTCAACTAAAATAAGTGTGTTTAAAGTCATTTCTGTGCCTGAAATTGGTCCAAAATTAAGCTTCTAAGTAAGAAAAACTCTGTAAAAATGGCAATTTTGGTCACTGTGAGGGTTTAAAAAGTGGTTATTAAACATGAGGCGCAATCCCAATGACATTTTGAATCATTTTTGGTAGAGTCCAAAAAAAACAATTTTATGATGAAAAACGATGACCCCGGACCTGTCGAACGTTCAAAAAAGTGGTCAATATTGATAAAATTTTACCATTTAATCTTTTGACTTTAAATGACTGGTGGATGTGAATTATTACTTTTTCAACTAAAATAAGTGTGTTTAAAGTCATTTCTGTGCCTGAAATTGGTCAAAATTGAAGCTTTTGAGTAAGCGAAAACTCTGTAAAAATGGCAATTTTGGTCACTGTGAAGATTTAAAAAGTGGTTATTCAACATGAGGCGCGATCCCAATGACATTTTGAATCATTTTTGGTAGAGTCCAAAAAATCAATTTTATGATGAAAAATGATGACCCCGGACCTGTCAAACGTTCAAAAAATGGTCAATATTTATGAAAATGTAACATTTAATCTTTTGACTTTAAATGACGGTTGGATGTGAATTATTACTTTTTCAACTAAAATAAGTGTGTTTAAAGTCATTTCTGTGCCTGAAATTGGTCAAAATTGAAGCTTTTGAGTAAGCGAAAACTCTGTAAAAATAGCAATTTTGGTCACTGTGAGGGTTTAAAAAGTGGTTATTAAACATGAGGCGCGATCCCAATGACATTTTGAATCATTTTTAGTAGAGTCCAAAAAATCAATGTTATGGTGAAAAACGATGACCCCGGACCTGTCGAACATTCAAAAAAGTGGTCAATATTGATGAAATTTTACCATTTAATCTTTTGACTTTAAATGACTGGTGGATGTGAATTATTACTTTTTCAACTAAAATAAGTGTGTTTAAAGTAATTTCTGTGCCTGAAATTGGTCAAAATTGAAGCTTTTGAGTAAGCGAAACCTCTGTAAAATTGTCAATTTAGGTCACTGTGAGGGTTTCAAAAGTGGTTATTTAACATGAGGCCCGATCCAAATGACATTTTGAATCATTTTTGGTGGAGTCCAAAAAATCAATTTTATGATGAAAAACGATGACCCCCGGACCTGTCGAACGTTCAAAAAATGGTAAATATTGATGACATTTTAACATTTGATCTTTTGACTTTAAATGACTGGCAGATGTGAATTATTACTTTTTCAACTAATATAAGTGTGTTTAAAGTCATTTCTGTGCCTGAAATTGGTCAAAATTGAAGCTTTTGAGTTAGAGAAAAGTCTGTAAAAATAGCAATTTTTGTCACTGTGAGGGTTTAAAAAGTGGTTATTAAACATGAGGCGCGATCCCAATGACATTTTGAATCATTTTTGGTAGAGTCCAAAAAATCAATGTTATGGTGAAAAACGATGACCCCGGACCTGTCGAACGTTCAAAAAAGTGGTCAATATTGATGAAATGTTACCATTTAATCTTTTGACTTTAAATGACTGGTGGATGTGAATTATTACTTTTTCAACTAAAATAAGTGTGTTTAAAGTAATTTCTGTGCCTGAAATTGGTCAAAATTGAAGCTTTTGAGTAAGCGAAACCTCTGTAAAATTGTCAATTTAGGTCACTGTGAGGGTTTCAAAAGTGGTTATTTAACATGAGGCCCGATCCAAATGACATTTTGAATCATTTTTGGTGGAGTCCAAAAAATCAATTTTATGATGAAAAACGATGACCCCCGGACCTGTCGAACGTTCAAAAAATGGTCAATATTGATGACATTTTAACATTTGATCTTTTGACTTTAAATGACTGGCAGATGTGAATTATTACTTTTTCAACTAATATAAGTGTGTTTAAAGTCATTTCTGTGCCTGAAATTGGTCAAAATTGAAGCTTTTGAGTTAGAGAAAAGTCTGTAAAAATAGCAATTTTTGTCACTGTGAGGGTTTAAAAAGTGGTTATTAAACATGAGGCGCGATCCCAATGACATTTTGAATCATTTTTGGTAGAGTCCAAAAAATTTTATGGTGAAAAACGATGACCCCGGACCTGTCGAACGTTCAAAAAAGTGGTCAATATTGATGAAATGTTACCATTTAATCTTTTGACTTTAAATGACTGGTGGATGTGAATTATTACTTTTTCAACTAAAATAAGTGTGTTTAAAGTAATTTCTGTGATGACCTGTCGAACGTTCAAAAAATGGTCAATATTGATGACATTTTAACATTTAATCTTTTGACTTTAAATGACGGTTGGATGTGAATTATTACTTTTTCAACTAATATAAGTGTGTTTAAAGTCATTTCTGTGCCTGAAATTGGTCAAAATTGAAGCTTTTGAGTAAGCGAAAACTCTGTAAAAATGGCAATTTTGGTCACTGTGAGGGTTTAAAAAGTGGTCATTTAACATGAGGCCCGATCCAAATGACATTTTGAATAATTTTTGGTAGAGTCTAAAAAATCAATTTTATGATGAAAAACGATGACCCCGGACCTGTCGAACGTTCAAAAAATGGTCAATATTGATGACATTTTAACATTTAATCTTTTGACTTTAAATGACTGGTGGATGTGAATGATTACTTTTTCAACTAAAATAAGTGTGTTTAAAGTCATTTCTGTGCCTGAAATTGGTCAAAATTTAAGCTTCTAAGTAAGAAAAACTCTGTAAAAATGGCAATTTTGTTCACTGTGAGGGTTTAAAAAGTGGTTATTAAACATGAGGCGCAATCCCAATGACATTTTGAATCATTTTTGGTAGAGTCCAAAAAAAACAATTTTATGATGAAAAACGATGACCCCGGACCTGTCGAACGTTCAAAAAAGTGGTCAATATTGATAAAATTTTACCATTTAATCTTTTGACTTTAAATGACTGGTGGATGTGAATTATTACTTTTTCAACTAAAATAAGTGTGTTTAAAGTCATTTCTGTGCCTGAAATTGGTCAAAATTGAAGCTTTTGAGTAAGCGAAAACTCTGTAAAAATGGCAATTTTGGTCACTGTGAAGGTTTAAAAAGTGGTTATTCAACATGAGGCGCGATCCCAATGACATTTTGAATCATTTTTGGTAGAGTCCAAAAAATCAATTTTATGATGAAAAATGATGACCCCGGACCTGTCAAACGTTCAAAAAATGGTCAATATTTATGAAAATGTAACATTTAATCTTTTGACTTTAAATGACGGTTGGATGTGAATTATTACTTTTTCAACTAAAATAAGTGTGTTTAAAGTCATTTCTGTGCCTGAAATTGGTCAAAATTGAAGCTTTTGAGTAAGCGAAAACTCTGTAAAAATAGCAATTTTGGTCACTGTGAGGGTTTAAAAAGTGGTTATTAAACATGAGGCGCGATCCCAATGACATTTTGAATCATTTTTGGTAGAGTCCAAAAAATCAATGTTATGGTGAAAAACGATGACCCCGGACCTGTCGAACGTTCAAAAAAGTGGTCAATATTGATGAAATTTTACCATTTAATCTTTTGACTTTAAATGACTGGTGGATGTGAATTATTACTTTTTCAACTAAAATAAGTGTGTTTAAAGTAATTTCTGTGCCTGAAATTGGTCAAAATTGAAGCTTTTGAGTAAGCGAAACCTCTGTAAAATTGTCAATTTAGGTCACTGTGAGGGTTTCAAAAGTGGTTATTTAACATGAGGCCCGATCCAAATGACATTTTGAATCATTTTTGGTGGAGTCCAAAAAATCAATTTTATGATGAAAAACGATGACCCCCGGACCTGTCGAACGTTCAAAAAATGGTCAATATTGATGACATTTTAACATTTGATCTTTTGACTTTAAATGACTGGCAGATGTGAATTATTACTTTTTCAACTAATATAAGTGTGTTTAAAGTCATTTCTGTGCCTGAAATTGGTCAAAATTGAAGCTTTTGAGTTAGAGAAAAGTCTGTAAAAATAGCAATTTTTGTCACTGTGAGGGTTTAAAAAGTGGTTATTAAACATGAGGCGCGATCCCAATGACATTTTGAATCATTTTTGGTAGAGTCCAAAAAATCAATGTTATGGTGAAAAACGATGACCCCGGACCTGTCGAACGTTCAAAAAAGTGGTCAATATTGATGAAATGTTACCATTTAATCTTTTGACTTTAAATGACTTGTGGATGTGAATTATTACTTTTTCAACTAAAATAAGTGTGTTTAAAGTAATTTCTGTGCCTGAAATTGGTCAAAATTGAAGCTTTTGAGTAAGCGAAACCTCTGTAAAATTGTCAATTTAGGTCACTGTGAGGGTTTCAAAAGTGGTTATTTAACATGAGGCCCGATCCAAATGACATTTTGAATCATTTTTGGTGGAGTCCAAAAAATCAATTTTATGATGAAAAACGATGACCCCCGGACCTGTCGAACGTTCAAAAAATGGTCAATATTGATGACATTTTAACATTTGATCTTTTGAATTTAAATGACTGGCAGATGTGAATTATTACTTTTTCAACTAATATAAGTGTGTTTAAAGTCATTTCTGTGCCTGAAATTGGTCAAAATTGAAGCTTTTGAGTTAGAGAAAAGTCTGTAAAAATAGCAATTTTTGTCACTGTGAGGGTTTAAAAAGTGGTTATTAAACATGAGGCGCGATCCCAATGACATTTTGAATCATTTTTGGTAGAGTCCAAAAAATTTTATGGTGAAAAACGATGACCCCGGACCTGTCGAACGTTCAAAAAAGTGGTCAATATTGATGAAATGTTACCATTTAATCTTTTGACTTTAAATGACTGGTGGATGTGAATTATTACTTTTTCAACTAAAATAAGTGTGTTTAAAGTAATTTCTGTGCCTGAAATTGGTGAAAATTGAAGCTTTTGAGTAAGCGAAACCTCTGTAAAATTGTCAATTTAGGTCACTGTGAGGGTTTAAAAAGTGGTTATGTAACATGAGGCCCGATCCAAATGACATTTTGAATAATTTTTGGTGGAGTCCAAAAAATCAATTTTATGATGAAAAACGATGACCCCCGGACCTGTCGAACGTTCAAAAAATGGTCAATATTGATGACATTTTAACATTTAATCTTTTGACTTTAAATGACGGTTGGATGTGAATTATTACTTTTTCAACTAATATAAGTGTGTTTAAAGTCATTTCTGTGCCTGAAATTGGTCAAAATTGAAGCTTTTGAGTAAGCGAAAACTCTGTAAAAATGGCAATTTTGGTCACTGTGAGGGTTTAAAAAGTGGTCATTTAACATGAGGCCCGATCCAAATGACATTTTGAATAATTTTTGGTAGAGTCTAAAAAATCAATTTTATGATGAAAAACGATGACCCCGGACCTGTCGAACGTTCAAAAAATGGTCAATATTGATGACATTTTAACATTTAATCTTTTGACTTTAAATGACTGGTGGATGTGAATGATTACTTTTTCAACTAAAATAAGTGTGTTTAAAGTCATTTCTGTGCCTGAAATTGGTCAAAATTTAAGCTTCTAAGTAAGAAAAACTCTGTAAAAATGGCAATTTTGTTCACTGTGAGGGTTTAAAAAGTGGTTATTAAACATGAGGCGCAATCCCAATGACATTTTGAATCATTTTTGGTAGAGTCCAAAAAAAACAATTTTATGATGAAAAACGATGACCCCGGACCTGTCGAACGTTCAAAAAAGTGGTCAATATTGATAAAATTTTACCATTTAATCTTTTGACTTTAAATGACTGGTGGATGTGAATTATTACTTTTTCAACTAAAATAAGTGTGTTTAAAGTCATTTCTGTGCCTGAAATTGGTCAAAATTGAAGCTTTTGAGTAAGCGAAAACTCTGTAAAAATGGCAATTTTGGTCACTGTGAAGGTTTAAAAAGTGGTTATTCAACATGAGGCGCGATCCCAATGACATTTTGAATCATTTTTGGTAGAGTCCAAAAAATCAATTTTATGATGAAAAATGATGACCCCGGACCTGTCAAACGTTCAAAAAATGGTCAATATTTATGAAAATGTAACATTTAATCTTTTGACTTTAAATGACGGTTGGATGTGAATTATTACTTTTTCAACTAAAATAAGTGTGTTTAAAGTCATTTCTGTGCCTGAAATTGGTCAAAATTGAAGCTTTTGAGTAAGCGAAAACTCTGTAAAAATAGCAATTTTGGTCACTGTGAGGGTTTAAAAAGTGGTTATTAAACATGAGGCGCGATCCCAATGACATTTTGAATCATTTTTGGTAGAGTCCAAAAAATCAATGTTATGGTGAAAAACGATGACCCCGGACCTGTCGAACGTTCAAAAAAGTCGTCAATATTGATGAAATTTTACCATTTAATCTTTTGACTTTAAATGACTGGTGGATGTGAATTATTACTTTTTCAACTAAAATAAGTGTGTTTAAAGTAATTTCTGTGCCTGAAATTGGTCAAAATTGAAGCTTTTGAGTAAGCGAAACCTCTGTAAAATTGTCAATTTAGGTCACTGTGAGGGTTTAAAAAGTGGTTATTTAACATGAGGCCCGATCCAAATGACATTTTGAATCATTTTTGGTGGAGTCCAAAAAATCAATTTTATGATGAAAAACGATGACCCCCGGACCTGTCGAACGTTCAAAAAATGGTCAATATTGATGACATTTTAACATTTGATCTTTTGACTTTAAATGACTGGCAGATGTGAATTATTACTTTTTCAACTAATATAAGTGTGTTTAAAGTCATTTCTGTGCCTGAAATTGGTCAAAATTGAAGCTTTTGAGTTAGAGAAAACTCTGTAAAAATGGCAAATTTGGTCACTGTGAGGGTTTAAAAAGTGGTTATTCAACATGAGGCGCGATCCCAATGACATTTTGAATCATTTTTGGTAGAGTCCAAAAAATCAATTTTATGGTGAAAAACGATAACCCCGGACCTGTCGAACGTTCAAAAAAGTAGTCAATATTGATGAAATTTTACCATTTAATCTTTTGACTTTAAATGACGGTTGGATGTGAATTATTACTTTTTCAACTAAAATAAGTGTGTTTAAAGTCATTTCTGTGCCTGAAATTGGTCAAAATTGAAGCTTTTGAGTAAGCGAAAACTCTCTAAAAATGGCAATTTTGGTCACTGTGAAGGTTTAAAAAGTGGTTATTCAACATGAGGCGCGATCCCAATGACATTTTGAATCATTTTTAGTAGAGTCCAAAAAATCAATTTTATGATGAAAAATTATGACCCGGACCTGTCAAACGTTCAAAAAATGGCCAATATTGATGAAAATGTAACATTTAATCTTTTGACTTGAAATGACGGTTGGATGTGAATTATTACTTTTTCAACTAAAATAAGTGTGTTTAAAGTCATTTCTGTGCCTGAAATTGGTCCAAAATTAAGCTTCTAAGTAAGAAAAACTCTGTAAAAATGGCAATTTTGGTCACTGTGAGGGTTTAAAAAGTGGTTATTAAACATGAGGCGCAATCCCAATGACATTTTGAATCATTTTTGGTAGAGTCCAAAAAAAACAATTTTATGATGAAAAACGATGACCCCGGACCTGTCGAACGTTCAAAAAAGTGGTCAATATTGATAAAATTTTACCATTTAATCTTTTGACTTTAAATGACTGGTGGATGTGAATTATTACTTTTTCAACTAAAATAAGTGTGTTTAAAGTCATTTCTGTGCCTGAAATTGGTCAAAATTGAAGCTTTTGAGTAAGCGAAAACTCTGTAAAAATGGCAATTTTGGTCACTGTGAAGATTTAAAAAGTGGTTATTCAACATGAGGCGCGATCCCAATGACATTTTGAATCATTTTTGGTAGAGTCCAAAAAATCAATTTTATGATGAAAAATGATGACCCCGGACCTGTCAAACGTTCAAAAAATGGTCAATATTTATGAAAATGTAACATTTAATCTTTTGACTTTAAATGACGGTTGGATGTGAATTATTACTTTTTCAACTAAAATAAGTGTGTTTAAAGTCATTTCTGTGCCTGAAATTGGTCAAAATTGAAGCTTTTGAGTAAGCGAAAACTCTGTAAAAATAGCAATTTTGGTCACTGTGAGGGTTTAAAAAGTGGTTATTAAACATGAGGCGCGATCCCAATGACATTTTGAATCATTTTTGGTAGAGTCCAAAAAATCAATGTTATGGTGAAAAACGATGACCCCGGACCTGTCGAACATTCAAAAAAGTGGTCAATATTGATGAAATTTTACCATTTAATCTTTTGACTTTAAATGACTGGTGGATGTGAATTATTACTTTTTCAACTAAAATAAGTGTGTTTAAAGTAATTTCTGTGCCTGAAATTGGTCAAAATTGAAGCTTTTGAGTAAGCGAAACCTCTGTAAAATTGTCAATTTAGGTCACTGTGAGGGTTTCAAAAGTGGTTATTTAACATGAGGCCCGATCCAAATGACATTTTGAATCATTTTTGGTGGAGTCCAAAAAATCAATTTTATGATGAAAAACGATGACCCCCGGACCTGTCGAACGTTCAAAAAATGGTAAATATTGATGACATTTTAACATTTGATCTTTTGACTTTAAATGACTGGCAGATGTGAATTATTACTTTTTCAACTAATATAAGTGTGTTTAAAGTCATTTCTGTGCCTGAAATTGGTCAAAATTGAAGCTTTTGAGTTAGAGAAAAGTCTGTAAAAATAGCAATTTTTGTCACTGTGAGGGTTTAAAAAGTGGTTATTAAACATGAGGCGCGATCCCAATGACATTTTGAATCATTTTTGGTAGAGTCCAAAAAATCAATGTTATGGTGAAAAACGATGACCCCGGACCTGTCGAACGTTCAAAAAAGTGGTCAATATTGATGAAATATTACCATTTAATCTTTTGACTTTAAATGACTGGTGGATGTGAATTATTACTTTTTCAACTAAAATAAGTGTGTTTAAAGTAATTTCTGTGCCTGAAATTGGTCAAAATTGAAGCTTTTGAGTAAGCGAAACCTCTGTAAAATTGTCAATTTAGGTCACTGTGAGGGTTTCAAAAGTGGTTATTTAACATGAGGCCCGATCCAAATGACATTTTGAATCATTTTTGGTGGAGTCCAAAAAATCAATTTTATGATGAAAAACGATGACCCCCGGACCTGTCGAACGTTCAAAAAATGGTCAATATTGATGACATTTTAACATTTGATCTTTTGACTTTAAATGACTGGCAGATGTGAATTATTACTTTTTCAACTAATATAAGTGTGTTTAAAGTCATTTCTGTGCCTGAAATTGGTCAAAATTGAAGCTTTTGAGTTAGAGAAAAGTCTGTAAAAATAGCAATTTTTGTCACTGTGAGGGTTTAAAAAGTGGTTATTAAACATGAGGCGCGATCCCAATGACATTTTGAATCATTTTTGGTAGAGTCCAAAAAATTTTATGGTGAAAAACGATGACCCCGGACCTGTCGAACGTTCAAAAAAGTGGTCAATATTGATGAAATGTTACCATTTAATCTTTTGACTTTAAATGACTGGTGGATGTGAATTATTACTTTTTCAACTAAAATAAGTGTGTTTAAAGTAATTTCTGTGATGACCTGTCGAACGTTCAAAAAATGGTCAATATTGATGACATTTTAACATTTAATCTTTTGACTTTAAATGACGGTTGGATGTGAATTATTACTTTTTCAACTAATATAAGTGTGTTTAAAGTCATTTCTGTGCCTGAAATTGGTCAAAATTGAAGCTTTTGAGTAAGCGAAAACTCTGTAAAAATGGCAATTTTGGTCACTGTGAGGGTTTAAAAAGTGGTCATTTAACATGAGGCCCGATCCAAATGACATTTTGAATAATTTTTGGTAGAGTCTAAAAAATCAATTTTATGATGAAAAACGATGACCCCGGACCTGTCGAACGTTCAAAAAATGGTCAATATTGATGACATTTTAACATTTAATCTTTTGACTTTAAATGACTGGTGGATGTGAATGATTACTTTTTCAACTAAAATAAGTGTGTTTAAAGTCATTTCTGTGCCTGAAATTGGTCAAAATTTAAGCTTCTAAGTAAGAAAAACTCTGTAAAAATTGCAATTTTGTTCACTGTGAGGGTTTAAAAAGTGGTTATTAAACATGAGGCGCAATCCCAATGACATTTTGAATCATTTTTGGTAGAGTCCAAAAAAAACAATTTTATGATGAAAAACGATGACCCCGGACCTGTCGAACGTTCAAAAAAGTGGTCAATATTGATAAAATTTTACCATTTAATCTTTTGACTTTAAATGACTGGTGGATGTGAATTATTACTTTTTCAACTAAAATAAGTGTGTTTAAAGTCATTTCTGTGCCTGAAATTGGTCAAAATTGAAGCTTTTGAGTAAGCGAAAACTCTGTAAAAATGGCAATTTTGGTCACTGTGAAGGTTTAAAAAGTGGTTATTCAACATGAGGCGCGATCCCAATGACATTTTGAATCATTTTTGGTAGAGTCCAAAAAATCAATTTTATGATGAACAATGATGACCCCGGACCTGTCAAACGTTCAAAAAATGGTCAATATTTATGAAAATGTAACATTTAATCTTTTGACTTTAAATGACGGTTGGATGTGAATTATTACTTTTTCAACTAAAATAAGTGTGTTTAAAGTCATTTCTGTGCCTGAAATTGGTCAAAATTGAAGCTTTTGAGTAAGCGAAAACTCTGTAAAAATAGCAATTTTGGTCACTGTGAGGGTTTAAAAAGTGGTTATTAAACATGAGGCGCGATCCCAATGACATTTTGAATCATTTTTGGTAGAGTCCAAAAAATCAATGTTATGGTGAAAAACGATGACCCCGGACCTGTCGAACGTTCAAAAAAGTGGTCAATATTGATGAAATTTTACCATTTAATCTTTTGACTTTAAATGACTGGTGGATGTGAATTATTACTTTTTCAACTAAAATAAGTGTGTTTAAAGTAATTTCTGTGCCTGAAATTGGTCAAAATTGAAGCTTTTGAGTAAGCGAAACCTCTGTAAAATTGTCAATTTAGGTCACTGTGAGGGTTTCAAAAGTGGTTATTTAACATGAGGCCCGATCCAAATGACATTTTGAATCATTTTTGGTGGAGTCCAAAAAATCAATTTTATGATGAAAAACGATGACCCCCGGACCTGTCGAACGTTCAAAAAATGGTCAATATTGATGACATTTTAACATTTGATCTTTTGACTTTAAATGACTGGCAGATGTGAATTATTACTTTTTCAACTAATATAAGTGTGTTTAAAGTCATTTCTGTGCCTGAAATTGGTCAAAATTGAAGCTTTTGAGTTAGAGAAAAGTCTGTAAAAATAGCAATTTTTGTCACTGTGAGGGTTTAAAAAGTGGTTATTAAACATGAGGCGCGATCCCAATGACATTTTGAATCATTTTTGGTAGAGTCCAAAAAATCAATGTTATGGTGAAAAACGATGACCCCGGACCTGTCGAACGTTCAAAAAAGTGGTCAATATTGATGAAATGTTACCATTTAATCTTTTGACTTTAAATGACTTGTGGATGTGAATTATTACTTTTTCAACTAAAATAAGTGTGTTTAAAGTAATTTCTGTGCCTGAAATTGGTCAAAATTGAAGCTTTTGAGTAAGCGAAACCTCTGTAAAATTGTCAATTTAGGTCACTGTGAGGGTTTCAAAAGTGGTTATTTAACATGAGGCCCGATCCAAATGACATTTTGAATCATTTTTGGTGGAGTCCAAAAAATCAATTTTATGATGAAAAACGATGACCCCCGGACCTGTCGAACGTTCAAAAAATGGTCAATATTGATGACATTTTAACATTTGATCTTTTGACTTTAAATGACTGGCAGATGTGAATTATTACTTTTTCAACTAATATAAGTGTGTTTAAAGTCATTTCTGTGCCTGAAATTGGTCAAAATTGAAGCTTTTGAGTTAGAGAAAAGTCTGTAAAAATAGCAATTTTTGTCACTGTGAGGGTTTAAAAAGTGGTTATTAAACATGAGGCGCGATCCCAATGACATTTTGAATCATTTTTGGTAGAGTCCAAAAAATTTTATGGTGAAAAACGATGACCCCGGACCTGTCGAACGTTCAAAAAAGTGGTCAATATTGATGAAATGTTACCATTTAATCTTTTGACTTTAAATGACTGGTGGATGTGAATTATTACTTTTTCAACTAAAATAAGTGTGTTTAAAGTAATTTCTGTGCCTGAAATTGGTCAAAATTGAAGCTTTTGAGTAAGCGAAACCTCTGTACAATTGTCAATTTAGGTCACTGTGAGGGTTTAAAAAGTGGTTATGTAACATGAGGCCCGATCCAAATGACATTTTGAATAATTTTTGGTGGAGTCCAAAAAATCAATTTTATGATGAAAAACGATGACCCCCGGACCTGTCGAACGTTCAAAAAATGGTCAATATTGATGACATTTTAACATTTAATCTTTTGACTTTAAATGACGGTTGGATGTGAATTATTACTTTTTCAACTAATATAAGTGTGTTTAAAGTCATTTCTGTGCCTGAAATTGGTCAAAATTGAAGCTTTTGAGTAAGCGAAAACTCTGTAAAAATGGCAATTTTGGTCACTGTGAGGGTTTAAAAAGTGGTCATTTAACATGAGGCCCGATCCAAATGACATTTTGAATAATTTTTGGTAGAGTCTAAAAAATCAATTTTATGATGAAAAACGATGACCCCGGACCTGTCGAACGTTCAAAAAATGGTCAATATTGATGACATTTTAACATTTAATCTTTTGACTTTAAATGACTGGTGGATGTGAATGATTACTTTTTCAACTAAAATAAGTGTGTTTAAAGTCATTTCTGTGCCTGAAATTGGTCAAAATTTAAGCTTCTAAGTAAGAAAAACTCTGTAAAAATGGCAATTTTGTTCACTGTGAGGGTTTAAAAAGTGGTTATTAAACATGAGGCGCAATCCCAATGACATTTTGAATCATTTTTGGTAGAGTCCAAAAAAAACAATTTTATGATGAAAAACGATGACCCCGGACCTGTCGAACGTTCAAAAAAGTGGTCAATATTGATAAAATTTTACCATTTAATCTTTTGACTTTAAATGACTGGTGGATGTGAATTATTACTTTTTCAACTAAAATAAGTGTGTTTAAAGTCATTTCTGTGCCTGAAATTGGTCAAAATTGAAGCTTTTGAGTAAGCGAAAACTCTGTAAAAATGGCAATTTTGGTCACTGTGAAGGTTTAAAAAGTGGTTATTCAACATGAGGCGCGATCCCAATGACATTTTGAATCATTTTTGGTAGAGTCCAAAAAATCAATTTTATGATGAAAAATGATGACCCCGGACCTGTCAAACGTTCAAAAAATGGTCAATATTTATGAAAATGTAACATTTAATCTTTTGACTTTAAATGACGGTTGGATGTGAATTATTACTTTTTCAACTAAAATAAGTGTGTTTAAAGTCATTTCTGTGCCTGAAATTGGTCAAAATTGAAGCTTTTGAGTAAGCGAAAACTCTGTAAAAATAGCAATTTTGGTCACTGTGAGGGTTTAAAAAGTGGTTATTAAACATGAGGCGCGATCCCAATGACATTTTGAATCATTTTTGGTAGAGTCCAAAAAATCAATGTTATGGTGAAAAACGATGACCCCGGACCTGTCGAACGTTCAAAAAAGTCGTCAATATTGATGAAATTTTACCATTTAATCTTTTGACTTTAAATGACTGGTGGATGTGAATTATTACTTTTTCAACTAAAATAAGTGTGTTTAAAGTAATTTCTGTGCCTGAAATTGGTCAAAATTGAAGCTTTTGAGTAAGCGAAACCTCTGTAAAATTGTCAATTTAGGTCACTGTGAGGGTTTAAAAAGTGGTTATTTAACATGAGGCCCGATCCAAATGACATTTTGAATCATTTTTGGTGGAGTCCAAAAAATCAATTTTATGATGAAAAACGATGACCCCCGGACCTGTCGAACGTTCAAAAAATGGTCAATATTGATGACATTTTAACATTTGATCTTTTGACTTTAAATGACTGGCAGATGTGAATTATTACTTTTTCAACTAATATAAGTGTGTTTAAAGTCATTTCTGTGCCTGAAATTGGTCAAAATTGAAGCTTTTGAGTTAGAGAAAACTCTGTAAAAATGGCAAATTTGGTCACTGTGAGGGTTTAAAAAGTGGTTATTCAACATGAGGCGCGATCCCAATGACATTTTGAATCATTTTTGGTAGAGTCCAAAAAATCAATTTTATGGTGAAAAACGATAACCCCGGACCTGTCGAACGTTCAAAAAAGTGGTCAATATTGATGAAATTTTACCATTTAATCTTTTGACTTTAAATGACGGTTGGATGTGAATTATTACTTTTTCAACTAAAATAAGTGTGTTTAAAGTCATTTCTGTGCCTGAAATTGGTCAAAATTGAAGCTTTTGAGTAAGCGAAAACTCTGTAAAAATGGCAATTTTGGTCACTGTGAAGGTTTAAAAAGTGGTTATTCAACATGAGGCGCGATCCCAATGACATTTTGAATCATTTTTGGTAGAGTCCAAAAAATCAATTTTATGATGAAAAATTATGACCCGGACCTGTCAAACGTTCAAAAAATGGCCAATATTGATGAAAATGTAACATTTAATCTTTTGACTTGAAATGACGGTTGGATGTGAATTATTACTTTTTCAACTAAAATAAGTGTGTTTAAAGTCATTTCTGTGCCTGAAATTGGTCAAAATTGAAGCTTCTAAGTAAGCAAAACTCTGTAAAAATGGCAATTTTGGTCACTGTGAAGGTTTAAAAAGTGGTTATTCAACATGAGGCGCGATCCCAATGACATTTTGAATCATTTTTGGTAGAGTCCAAAAAATCAATTTTATGATGAAAAATGATGACCCCGGATCTGTCAAACGTTCAAAAAATGGTCAATATTGATGACATTTTAACATTTAATCTTTTGACTTGAAATGACGGTTGGATGTGAATTATTACTTTTTCAACTGATATAAGTGTGTTTAAAGTCATTTCTGTGCCTGAAATTGGTCAAAATTGAAGCTTTTGAGTAAGCGAAAAGTCTGTAAAAATAGCAATTTTTGTCACTGTGAGGGTTTAAAAAGTGGTTATTAAACATGAGGCGCGATCCCAATGACATTTTGAATCATTTTTGGTAGAGTCCAAAAAATCAATGTTATGGTGAAAAACGATGACCCCGGACCTGTCGAACGTTCAAAAAAGTGGTCAATATTGATGAAATGTTACCATTTAATCTTTTGACTTTAAATGACTGGTGGATGTGAATTATTACTTTTTCAACTAAAATAAGTGTGTTTAAAGTAATTTCTGTGCCTGAAATTGGTCAAAATTGAAGCTTTTGAGTAAGCGAAACCTCTGTAAAATTGTCAATTTAGGTCACTGTGAGGGTTTAAAAAGTGGTTATTTAACATGAGGCCCGATCCAAATGACATTTTGAATCATTTTTGGTGGAGTCCAAAAAATCAATTTTATGATGAAAAACGATGACCCCCGGACCTGTCGAACGTTCAAAAAATGGTCAATATTGATGACATTTTAACATTTAATCTTTTGACTTTAAATGACGGTTGGATGTGAATTATTACTTTTTCAACTAATATAAGTGTGTTTAAAGTCATTTCTGTGCCTGAAATTGGTCAAAATTGAAGCTTTTGAGTAAGCGAAAACTCTGTAAAAATAGCAATTTTAGTCACTGTGAGGGTTTAAAAAGTGGTTATTAAACATGAGGCGCAATCCCAATGACATTTTGAATCATTTTTGGTAGAGTCCAAAAAATCAATGTTATGGTGAAAAACGATGACCCCGACCTGTCGAACGTTCAAAAAATGGTCAATATTGATGACATTTTAACATTTAATCTTTTGACTTTAAATGACTGGCGGATGTGAATTATTACTTTTTCAACTAAAATAAGTGTGTTTAAAGTCATTTCTGTGCCTGAAATTGGTCAAAATGGAAGCTTTTGAGTAAGCGAAAACTCTGTAAAAATGGCAATTTTGGTCACTGTGAGGGTTTAAAAAGTGGTTATTAAACATGAGGCGCGATCCCAATGACATTTTGAATCATTTTTGGTAGAGTCCAAAAATTCTATTTTATGGTGAAAAACGATGACCCCGGACCAGTGGAACGCTCAAAAAATGGTCAATATTGATGACATTTTAACATTTAATCTTTTGACTTTAAATGACGGTTGGATGTGAATTATTACTTTTTCAAATAATATAAGTGTGTTTAAAGTCATTTCTGTGCCTGAAATTGGTCAAAACTGAAGCTTTTGAGTAAGCGAAAACTCTGTAAAAATAGCAATTGTGGTCACTGTGAGGGTTTAAAAAGTGGTTATTCAACATGAGGCGCGATCCCAATGACATTTTGAATAATTTTTGGTAGAGTCCAAAAAATCAATGTTATGGTGAAAATCGATGACCCCGGACCTGTCGAACGTTCAAAAAAGTGGTCAATATTGATGAAATTTTACCATTTAATCTTTTGACTTTAAATGACTGGTGGATGTGAAATATTACTTTTTTAACTAAAATAAGTGTGTTTAAAGTAATTTCTGTGCCTGAAATTGGTCAAAATTGAAGCTTTTGAGTAAGCGAAACCTTTGTAAAATTGTCAATTTAGGTCACTGTGAGGGTTTAAAAAGTGGTTATTTAACATGAGGCCCGATCCAAATGACATTTTGAATCATTTTTGGTGGAGTCCAAAAAATCAATTTTATGATGAAAAACGATGACCCCCGGACCTGTCGAAAGTTCAAAAAATGGTCAATATTGATGACATTTTAACATTTAATCTTTTGACTTTAAATGACTGGCGGATGTGAATTATTACTTTTTCAACTAAATAAGTGTGTTTAAAGTCATTTCTGTGCCTGAAATTGGTCACAATTTCAGCTTCTAAGTAAGCAAAACTCTGTAAAAATGGCAATTTTGGTCACTGTGAGGGATTAAAAAGTGGTTATTCAACATGAGGCCCGATCCAAATGACATTTTAAATCATTTTTGGTGGAGCCCCAAAAATCTATTTTATGATGAAAAACGATGACCCCGGACCTGTCGAACGTTAAAAAAATGGTCAATATTGATGACATTTTAAAATTTAATCTTTTGACTTTAAATGACGGTTGGATGTGAATTATTACTTTTTCAACTAATATAAGTGTGTTTAAAGTCATTTCTGTGCCTGAAATTGGTCAAAATTGAAGCGTTTGAGTTACAGAAAACTCTGTAAAAATGGCAATTTTGGTCACTGTGAGGGTTTAAAAAGTGGTTATTAAACATGAGGCGCAATCCCAATGACATTTTGAATCATTTTTGGTAGAGTCCAAAAAAAACAATTTTATGATGAAAAACGATGACCCCGGACCTGTCGAACGTTCAAAAAAGTGGTCAATATTGATAAAATGTTACCATTTAATCTTTTGACTTTAAATGACTGGTGGATGTGAATTATTACTTTTTCAACTAAAATAAGTGTGTTTAAAGTCATTTCTGTGCCTGAAATTGGTCAAAATTGAAGCGTTTGAGTTACAGAAAACTCTGTAAAAATGTCAATTTTGGTCACTGTGAAGGTTTAAAAAGTGGTTATTCAACATGAGGCGCGATCCCAATGACATTTTGAATCATTTTGGGTAGAGTCCAAAAAATCAATTTTATGGTGAAAAACGATAACCCCGGACCTGTCGAACGTTCAAAAAAGTGGTCAATATTGATGAAATTTTACCATTTAATCTTTTGACTTTAAATGAATGGTGGATGTGAATTATTACTTTTTCAACTAAAATAAGTGTGTTTAAAGTCATTTCTGTGCCTGAAATTGGTCAAAATTGAAGCTTTTGAGTAAGCGAAAACTCTGTAAAAATGGCAATTTTGGTCACTGTGAGGGTTTAAAAAGTGGTCATTTAACATGAGGCCCGATCCAAATGACATTTTGAATCATTTTTGGTAGAGTCCAAAAAATCCATTTTATGATGAAAAACGATGACCCCGGACCTGTCGAACGTTCAAAAAATGGTCAATATTGATGACATTTTAACATTTAATCTTTTGACTTTAAATGACGGTTGGATGTGAATTATTACTTTTTCAACTAATATAAGTGTGTTTAAAGTCATTTCTGTGCCTGAAATTGGTCAAAATGGAAGCTTTTGAGTAAGCAAAAACTCTGTAAAAATGGCAATTTTGGTCACTGTGAGGGTTTAAAAAGTGGTTATTAAACATGAGGCGCGATCCCAATGACATTTTGAATCATTTTTGGTAGAGTCCAAAAATTCTATTTTATGGTGAAAAACGATGACCCCGGACCTGTCGAACGTTCAAAAAATGGTCAATATTGATGAAAATGTAACATTTAATCTTTTGACTTTAAATGACGGTTGGATGTGAATTATTACTTTTTCAACTAAAATAAGTGTGTTTAAAGTCATTTCTGTGCCTGAAATTGGTCAAAATTGAAGCTTCTAAGTAAGCAAAACTCGGTAAAAATGGCAATTTTGGTCACTGTGAAGGTTTAAAAAGTGGTTATTCAACATGAGGCGCGATCCCAATGACATTTTGAATCATTTTTGGTAGAGTCCAAAAAATCAATGTTATGGTGAAAAACGATGACCCCGGACCTGTCGAACGTTCAAAAAAGTGGTCAATATTGATGACATTTTAACATTTAATCTTTTGACTTTAAATGACTTGCGGATGTGAATTATTACTTTTTCAACTAAAATAAGTGTGTTTAAAGTCATTTCTGTGCCTGAAATTGGTCAAAATGGAAGCTTTTGATTAAGCGAAAACTCTGTAAAAATGGCAATTTTGGTCACTGTGAGGGTTTAAAAAGTGGTTATTAAACATGAGGCGCGATCCCAATGACATTTTGAATCATTTTTGGTAGAGTCCAAAAATTCTATTTTATGGTGAAAAACGATGACCCCGGACCTGTGGAACGCTCAAAAAATAGTCAATATTGATGACATTTTAACATTTAATCTTTTGACTTTAAATGACGGTTGGATGTGAATTATTACTTTTTCAACTAAAATAAGTGTGTTTAAAGTCATTTCTGTGCCTGAAATTGGTCAAAATTTAAGCTTCTAAGTAAGAAAAACTCTGTAAAAATGGCAATTTTGGTCACTGTGAGGGTTTAAAAAGTGGTTATTAAACATGAGGCGCAATCCCAATGACATTTTGAATCATTTTTGGTAGAGTCCAAAAAAAACAATTTTATGATGAAAAACGATGACCCCGGACCTGTCGAACGTTCAAAAAAGTGGTCAATATTGATAAAATTTTACCATTTAATCTTTTGACTTTAAATGACTGGTGGATGTGAATTATTACTTTTTCAACTAAAATAAGTGTGTTTAAAGTCATTACTGTGCCTGAAATTGGTCAAAATTGAAGCGTTTGAGTTACAGAAAACTCTGTAAAAATGTCAATTTTGGTCACTGTGAAGGTTTAAAAAGTGGTTATTCAACATGAGGCGCGATCCCAATGACATTTTGAATCATTTTGGGTAGAGTCCAAAAAATCAATTTTATGGTGAAAAACGATAACCCCGGACCTGTCGAACGTTCAAAAAAGTGGTCAATATTGATGAAATTTTACCATTTAATCTTTTGACTTTAAATGAATGGTGGATGTTAATTATTACTTTTTCAACTAAAATAAGTGTGTTTAAAGTCATTTCTGTGCCTGAAATTGTTCAAAATTGAAGCTTTTGAGTAAGCGAAAACTCTGTAAAAATGGCAATTTTGGTCACTGTGAGGGTTTAAAAAGTGGTCATTTAACATGAGGCCTGATCCAAATGACATTTTGAATAATTTTTGTTAGAGTCTAAAAAATCAATTTTATGATGAAAAACGATGACCCCGGACCTGTCGAACGTTCAAAAAATGGTCAATATTGATGACATTTTAACATTTAATCTTTTGACTTTAAATGACTGGTGGATGTGAATGATTACTTTTTCAACTAAAATAAGTGTGTTTAAAGTCATTTCTGTGCCTGAAATTGGTCAAAATTTAAGCTTCTAAGTAAGAAAAACTCTGTAAAAATGGCAATTTTGGTCACTGTGAGGGTTTAAAAAGTGGTTTTTAAACATGAGGCGCAATCCCAATGACATTTTGAATCATTTTTGGTAGAGTCCAAAAAAAACAATTTTATGATGAAAAACGATGACCCCGGACCTGTCGAACGTTCAAAAAAGTGGTCAATATTGATAAAATTTTACCATTTAATCTTTTGACTTTAAATGACTGGTGGATGTGAATTATTACTTTTTCAACTAAAATAAGTGTGTTTAAAGTCATTTCTGTGCCTGAAATTGGTCAAAATTGAAGCTTTTGAGTAAGCGAAAACTCTGTAAAAATGGCAATTTTGGTCACTGTGAAGATTTAAAAAGTGGTTATTCAACATGAGGCGCGATCCCAATGACATTTTGAATAATTTTTGGTAGAGTCCAAAAAATCAATGTTATGGTGAAAATCGATGAACCCGGACCTGTCGAACGTTCAAAAAAGTGGTCAATATTGATGAAATTTTACCATTTAATCTTTTGACTTTAAATGACTGGTGGATGTGAATTATTACTTTTTCAACTAAAATAAGTGTGTTTAAAGTAATTTCTGTGCCTGAAATTGGTCAAAATTGAAGCTTTTGAGTAAGCGAAACCTTTGTAAAATTGTCAATTTAGGTCACTGTGAGGGTTTAAAAAGTGGTCATTTAACATGAGGCCCGATCCAAATGACATTTTGAATCATTTTTGGTAGAGTCTAAAAAATCAATTTTATGATGAAAAACGATGACCCCGGACCTGTCGAACGTTCAAAAAATGGTCAATATTGATGACATTTTAACATTTAATCTTTTGACTTTAAATGACTGGTGGATGTGAATGATTACTTTTTCAACTAAAATAAGTGTGTTTAAAGTCATTTCTGTGCCTGAAATTGGTCAACATTTAAGCTTCTAAGTAAGAAAAACTCTGTAAAAATGGCAATTTTGGTCACTGTGAGGGTTTAAAAAGTGGTTATTAAACATGAGGCGCAATCCCAATGACATTTTGAATCATTTTTGGTAGAGTCCAAAAAAAACAATTTTATGATGAAAAACGATGACCCCGGACCTGTCGAACGTTCAAAAAAGTGGTCAATATTGATAAAATTTTACCATTTAATCTTTTGACTTTAAATGACTGGTGGATGTGAATTATTACTTTTTCAACTAAAATAAGTGTGTTTAAAGTCATTTCTGTGCCTGAAATTGGTCAAAATTGAAGCTTTTGAGTAAGCGAAAACTCTGTAAAAATGGCAATTTTGGTCACTGTGAAGATTTAAAAAGTGGTTATTCAACATGAGGCGCGATCCCAATGACATTTTGAATCATTTTTGGTAGAGTCCAAAAAATCAATTTTATGATGAAAAACGATGACCCCGGACCTGTCGAACGTTCAAAAAAGTGGTCAATATTGATAAAATTTTACCATTTAATCTTTTGACTTTAAATGACTGGTGGATGTGAATTATTACTTTTTCAACTAAAATAAGTGTGTTTAAAGTCATTTGTGGGCCTGAAATTGGTCAAAATTGAAGCTTTTGAGTAAGCGAAACCTTTGTAAAATTGTCAATTTAGGTCACTGTGAGGGTTTAAAAAGTGGTCATTTAACATGAGGCCCGATCCAAATGACATTTTGAATCATTTTTGGTAGAGTCTAAAAAATCAATTTTATGATGAAAAACGATGACCCCGGACCTGTCGAACGTTCAAAAAATGGTCAATATTGATGACATTTTAACATTTAATCTTTTGACTTTAAATGACTGGTGGATGTGAATGATTACTTTTTCAACTAAATAAGTGTGTTTAAAGTCATTTCTGTGCCTGAAATTGGTCAAAATTTAAGCTTCTAAGTAAGAAAAACTCTGTAAAAATGGCAATTTTGGTCACTGTGAGGGTTTAAAAAGTGGTTATTAAACATGAGGCGCAATCCCAATGACATTTTGAATCATTTTTGGTAGAGTCCAAAAAAAACAATTTTATGATGAAAAACGATGACCCCGGACCTGTCGAACGTTCAAAAAAGTGGTCAATATTGATAAAATTTTACCATTTAATCTTTTGACTTTAAATGACTGGTGGATGTGAATTATTACTTTTTCAACTAAAATAAGTGTGTTTAAAGTCATTTCTGTGCCTGAAATTGGTCAAAATTGAAGCTTTTGAGTAAGCGAAACCTTTGTAAAATTGTCAATTTAGGTCACTGTGAGGGTTTAAAAAGTGGTCATTTAACATGAGGCCCGATCCAAATGACATTTTGAATCATTTTTGGTAGAGTCTAAAAAATCAATTTTATGATGAAAAACGATGACCCCGGACCTGTCGAACGTTCAAAAAATGGTCAATATTGATGACATTTTAACATTTAATCTTTTGACTTCAAATGACTGGTGGATGTGAATGATTACTTTTTCAACTAAAATAAGTGTGTTTAAAGTCATTTCTGTGCCTGAAATTGGTCAAAATTTAAGCTTCTAAGTAAGAAAAACTCTGTAAAAATGGCAATTTTGGTCACTGTGAGGATTTAAAAAGTGGTTATTCAACATGAGGCGCGATCCCAATGACATTTTGAATCATTTTTGGTAGAGTCCAAAAAATCAATTTTATGATGAAAAACGATGACCCCGGACCTGTCGAACGTTCAAAAAAGTGGTCAATATTGATAAAATTTTACCATTTAATCTTTTGACTTTAAATGACTGGTGGATGTGAATTATTACTTTTTCAACTAAAATAAGTGTGTTTAAAGTCATTTCTGTGCCTGAAATTGGTCAAAATTGAAGCTTTTGAGTAAGCGAAACCTCTGTAAAATTGTCAATTTAGGTCACTGTGAGGGTTTAAAAAGTGGTTATTTAACATGAGGCCCGATCCAAATGACATTTTGAATCATTTTTGGTGGAGTCCAAAAAATCAATTTTATGATGAAAAACGATGACCCCCGGACCTGTCGAACGTTCAAAAAATGGTCAATATTGATGACATTTTAACATTTGATCTTTTGACTTTAAATGACTGGCAGATGTGAATTATTACTTTTTCAACTAATATAAGTGTGTTTAAAGTCATTTCTGTGCCTGAAATTGGTCAAAATTGAAGCTTTTGAGTTAGAGAAAACTCTGTAAAAATGGCAAATTTGGTCACTGTGAGGGTTTAAAAAGTGGTTATTCAACATGAGGCGCGATCCCAATGACATTTTGAATCATTTTTGGTAGAGTCCAAAAAATCAATTTTATGGTGAAAAACGATAACCCCGGACCTGTCGAACGTTCAAAAAAGTAGTCAATATTGATGAAATTTTACCATTTAATCTTTTGACTTTAAATGACGGTTGGATGTGAATTATTACTTTTTCAACTAAAATAAGTGTGTTTAAAGTCATTTCTGTGCCTGAAATTGGTCAAAATTGAAGCTTTTGAGTAAGCGAAAACTCTGTAAAAATGGCAATTTTGGTCACTGTGAAGGTTTAAAAAGTGGTTATTCAACATGAGGCGCGATCCCAATGACATTTTGAATCATTTTTAGTAGAGTCCAAAAAATCAATTTTATGATGAAAAATTATGACCCGGACCTGTCAAACGTTCAAAAAATGGCCAATATTGATGAAAATGTAACATTTAATCTTTTGACTTGAAATGACGGTTGGATGTGAATTATTACTTTTTCAACTAAAATAAGTGTGTTTAAAGTCATTTCTGTGCCTGAAATTGGTCCAAAATTAAGCTTCTAAGTAAGAAAAACTCTGTAAAAATGGCAATTTTGGTCACTGTGAGGGTTTAAAAAGTGGTTATTAAACATGAGGCGCAATCCCAATGACATTTTGAATCATTTTTGGTAGAGTCCAAAAAAAACAATTTTATGATGAAAAACGATGACCCCGGACCTGTCGAACGTTCAAAAAAGTGGTCAATATTGATAAAATTTTACCATTTAATCTTTTGACTTTAAATGACTGGTGGATGTGAATTATTACTTTTTCAACTAAAATAAGTGTGTTTAAAGTCATTTCTGTGCCTGAAATTGGTCAAAATTGAAGCTTTTGAGTAAGCGAAAACTCTGTAAAAATGGCAATTTTGGTCACTGTGAAGATTTAAAAAGTGGTTATTCAACATGAGGCGCGATCCCAATGACATTTTGAATCATTTTTGGTAGAGTCCAAAAAATCAATTTTATGATGAAAAATGATGACCCCGGACCTGTCAAACGTTCAAAAAATGGTCAATATTTATGAAAATGTAACATTTAATCTTTTGACTTTAAATGACGGTTGGATGTGAATTATTACTTTTTCAACTAAAATAAGTGTGTTTAAAGTCATTTCTGTGCCTGAAATTGGTCAAAATTGAAGCTTTTGAGTAAGCGAAAACTCTGTAAAAATAGCAATTTTGGTCACTGTGAGGGTTTAAAAAGTGGTTATTAAACATGAGGCGCGATCCCAATGACATTTTGAATCATTTTTGGTAGAGTCCAAAAAATCAATGTTATGGTGAAAAACGATGACCCCGGACCTGTCGAACATTCAAAAAAGTGGTCAATATTGATGAAATTTTACCATTTAATCTTTTGACTTTAAATGACTGGTGGATGTGAATTATTACTTTTTCAACTAAAATAAGTGTGTTTAAAGTAATTTCTGTGCCTGAAATTGGTCAAAATTGAAGCTTTTGAGTAAGCGAAACCTCTGTAAAATTGTCAATTTAGGTCACTGTGAGGGTTTCAAAAGTGGTTATTTAACATGAGGCCCGATCCAAATGACATTTTGAATCATTTTTGGTGGAGTCCAAAAAATCAATTTTATGATGAAAAACGATGACCCCCGGACCTGTCGAACGTTCAAAAAATGGTAAATATTGATGACATTTTAACATTTGATCTTTTGACTTTAAATGACTGGCAGATGTGAATTATTACTTTTTCAACTAATATAAGTGTGTTTAAAGTCATTTCTGTGCCTGAAATTGGTCAAAATTGAAGCTTTTGAGTTAGAGAAAAGTCTGTAAAAATAGCAATTTTTGTCACTGTGAGGGTTTAAAAAGTGGTTATTAAACATGAGGCGCGATCCCAATGACATTTTGAATCATTTTTGGTAGAGTCCAAAAAATCAATGTTATGGTGAAAAACGATGACCCCGGACCTGTCGAACGTTCAAAAAAGTGGTCAATATTGATGAAATATTACCATTTAATCTTTTGACTTTAAATGACTGGTGGATGTGAATTATTACTTTTTCAACTAAAATAAGTGTGTTTAAAGTAATTTCTGTGCCTGAAATTGGTCAAAATTGAAGCTTTTGAGTAAGCGAAACCTCTGTAAAATTGTCAATTTAGGTCACTGTGAGGGTTTCAAAAGTGGTTATTTAACATGAGGCCCGATCCAAATGACATTTTGAATCATTTTTGGTGGAGTCCAAAAAATCAATTTTATGATGAAAAACGATGACCCCCGGACCTGTCGAACGTTCAAAAAATGGTCAATATTGATGACATTTTAACATTTGATCTTTTGACTTTAAATGACTGGCAGATGTGAATTATTACTTTTTCAACTAATATAAGTGTGTTTAAAGTCATTTCTGTGCCTGAAATTGGTCAAAATTGAAGCTTTTGAGTTAGAGAAAAGTCTGTAAAAATAGCAATTTTTGTCACTGTGAGGGTTTAAAAAGTGGTTATTAAACATGAGGCGCGATCCCAATGACATTTTGAATCATTTTTGGTAGAGTCCAAAAAATTTTATGGTGAAAAACGATGACCCCGGACCTGTCGAACGTTCAAAAAAGTGGTCAATATTGATGAAATGTTACCATTTAATCTTTTGACTTTAAATGACTGGTGGATGTGAATTATTACTTTTTCAACTAAAATAAGTGTGTTTAAAGTAATTTCTGTGATGACCTGTCGAACGTTCAAAAAATGGTCAATATTGATGACATTTTAACATTTAATCTTTTGACTTTAAATGACGGTTGGATGTGAATTATTACTTTTTCAACTAATATAAGTGTGTTTAAAGTCATTTCTGTGCCTGAAATTGGTCAAAATTGAAGCTTTTGAGTAAGCGAAAACTCTGTAAAAATGGCAATTTTGGTCACTGTGAGGGTTTAAAAAGTGGTCATTTAACATGAGGCCCGATCCAAATGACATTTTGAATAATTTTTGGTAGAGTCTAAAAAATCAATTTTATGATGAAAAACGATGACCCCGGACCTGTCGAACGTTCAAAAAATGGTCAATATTGATGACATTTTAACATTTAATCTTTTGACTTTAAATGACTGGTGGATGTGAATGATTACTTTTTCAACTAAAATAAGTGTGTTTAAAGTCATTTCTGTGCCTGAAATTGGTCAAAATTTAAGCTTCTAAGTAAGAAAAACTCTGTAAAAATGGCAATTTTGTTCACTGTGAGGGTTTAAAAAGTGGTTATTAAACATGAGGCGCAATCCCAATGACATTTTGAATCATTTTTGGTAGAGTCCAAAAAAAACAATTTTATGATGAAAAACGATGACCCCGGACCTGTCGAACGTTCAAAAAAGTGGTCAATATTGATAAAATTTTACCATTTAATCTTTTGACTTTAAATGACTGGTGGATGTGAATTATTACTTTTTCAACTAAAATAAGTGTGTTTAAAGTCATTTCTGTGCCTGAAATTGGTCAAAATTGAAGCTTTTGAGTAAGCGAAAACTCTGTAAAAATGGCAATTTTGGTCACTGTGAAGGTTTAAAAAGTGGTTATTCAACATGAGGCGCGATCCCAATGACATTTTGAATCATTTTTGGTAGAGTCCAAAAAATCAATTTTATGATGAAAAATGATGACCCCGGACCTGTCAAACGTTCAAAAAATGGTCAATATTTATGAAAATGTAACATTTAATCTTTTGACTTTAAATGACGGTTGGATGTGAATTATTACTTTTTCAACTAAAATAAGTGTGTTTAAAGTCATTTCTGTGCCTGAAATTGGTCAAAATTGAAGCTTTTGAGTAAGCGAAAACTCTGTAAAAATAGCAATTTTGGTCACTGTGAGGGTTTAAAAAGTGGTTATTAAACATGAGGCGCGATCCCAATGACATTTTGAATCATTTTTGGTAGAGTCCAAAAAATCAATGTTATGGTGAAAAACGATGACCCCGGACCTGTCGAACGTTCAAAAAAGTGGTCAATATTGATGAAATTTTACCATTTAATCTTTTGACTTTAAATGACTGGTGGATGTGAATTATTACTTTTTCAACTAAAATAAGTGTGTTTAAAGTAATTTCTGTGCCTGAAATTGGTCAAAATTGAAGCTTTTGAGTAAGCGAAACCTCTGTAAAATTGTCAATTTAGGTCACTGTGAGGGTTTCAAAAGTGGTTATTTAACATGAGGCCCGATCCAAATGACATTTTGAATCATTTTTGGTGGAGTCCAAAAAATCAATTTTATGATGAAAAACGATGACCCCCGGACCTGTCGAACGTTCAAAAAATGGTCAATATTGATGACATTTTAACATTTGATCTTTTGACTTTAAATGACTGGCAGATGTGAATTATTACTTTTTCAACTAATATAAGTGTGTTTAAAGTCATTTCTGTGCCTGAAATTGGTCAAAATTGAAGCTTTTGAGTTAGAGAAAAGTCTGTAAAAATAGCAATTTTTGTCACTGTGAGGGTTTAAAAAGTGGTTATTAAACATGAGGCGCGATCCCAATGACATTTTGAATCATTTTTGGTAGAGTCCAAAAAATCAATGTTATGGTGAAAAACGATGACCCCGGACCTGTCGAACGTTCAAAAAAGTGGTCAATATTGATGAAATGTTACCATTTAATCTTTTGACTTTAAATGACTTGTGGATGTGAATTATTACTTTTTCAACTAAAATAAGTGTGTTTAAAGTAATTTCTGTGCCTGAAATTGGTCAAAATTGAAGCTTTTGAGTAAGCGAAACCTCTGTAAAATTGTCAATTTAGGTCACTGTGAGGGTTTCAAAAGTGGTTATTTAACATGAGGCCCGATCCAAATGACATTTTGAATCATTTTTGGTGGAGTCCAAAAAATCAATTTTATGATGAAAAACGATGACCCCCGGACCTGTCGAACGTTCAAAAAATGGTCAATATTGATGACATTTTAACATTTGATCTTTTGACTTTAAATGACTGGCAGATGTGAATTATTACTTTTTCAACTAATATAAGTGTGTTTAAAGTCATTTCTGTGCCTGAAATTGGTCAAAATTGAAGCTTTTGAGTTAGAGAAAAGTCTGTAAAAATAGCAATTTTTGTCACTGTGAGGGTTTAAAAAGTGGTTATTAAACATGAGGCGCGATCCCAATGACATTTTGAATCATTTTTGGTAGAGTCCAAAAAATTTTATGGTGAAAAACGATGACCCCGGACCTGTCGAACGTTCAAAAAAGTGGTCAATATTGATGAAATGTTACCATTTAATCTTTTGACTTTAAATGACTGGTGGATGTGAATTATTACTTTTTCAACTAAAATAAGTGTGTTTAAAGTAATTTCTGTGCCTGAAATTGGTCAAAATTGAAGCTTTTGAGTAAGCGAAACCTCTGTAAAATTGTCAATTTAGGTCACTGTGAGGGTTTAAAAAGTGGTTATGTAACATGAGGCCCGATCCAAATGACATTTTGAATAATTTTTGGTGGAGTCCAAAAAATCAATTTTATGATGAAAAACGATGACCCCCGGACCTGTCGAACGTTCAAAAAATGGTCAATATTGATGACATTTTAACATTTAATCTTTTGACTTTAAATGACGGTTGGATGTGAATTATTACTTTTTCAACTAATATAAGTGTGTTTAAAGTCATTTCTGTGCCTGAAATTGGTCAAAATTGAAGCTTTTGAGTAAGCGAAAACTCTGTAAAAATGGCAATTTTGGTCACTGTGAGGGTTTAAAAAGTGGTCATTTAACATGAGGCCCGATCCAAATGACATTTTGAATAATTTTTGGTAGAGTCTAAAAAATCAATTTTATGATGAAAAACGATGACCCCGGACCTGTCGAACGTTCAAAAAATGGTCAATATTGATGACATTTTAACATTTAATCTTTTGACTTTAAATGACTGGTGGATGTGAATGATTACTTTTTCAACTAAAATAAGTGTGTTTAAAGTCATTTCTGTGCCTGAAATTGGTCAAAATTTAAGCTTCTAAGTAAGAAAAACTCTGTAAAAATGGCAATTTTGTTCACTGTGAGGGTTTAAAAAGTGGTTATTAAACATGAGGCGCAATCCCAATGACATTTTGAATCATTTTTGGTAGAGTCCAAAAAAAACAATTTTATGATGAAAAACGATGACCCCGGACCTGTCGAACGTTCAAAAAAGTGGTCAATATTGATAAAATTTTACCATTTAATCTTTTGACTTTAAATGACTGGTGGATGTGAATTATTACTTTTTCAACTAAAATAAGTGTGTTTAAAGTCATTTCTGTGCCTGAAATTGGTCAAAATTGAAGCTTTTGAGTAAGCGAAAACTCTGTAAAAATGGCAATTTTGGTCACTGTGAAGGTTTAAAAAGTGGTTATTCAACATGAGGCGCGATCCCAATGACATTTTGAATCATTTTTGGTAGAGTCCAAAAAATCAATTTTATGATGAAAAATGATGACCCCGGACCTGTCAAACGTTCAAAAAATGGTCAATATTTATGAAAATGTAACATTTAATCTTTTGACTTTAAATGACGGTTGGATGTGAATTATTACTTTTTCAACTAAAATAAGTGTGTTTAAAGTCATTTCTGTGCCTGAAATTGGTCAAAATTGAAGCTTTTGAGTAAGCGAAAACTCTGTAAAAATAGCAATTTTGGTCACTGTGAGGGTTTAAAAAGTGGTTATTAAACATGAGGCGCGATCCCAATGACATTTTGAATCATTTTTGGTAGAGTCCAAAAAATCAATGTTATGGTGAAAAACGATGACCCCGGACCTGTCGAACGTTCAAAAAAGTCGTCAATATTGATGAAATTTTACCATTTAATCTTTTGACTTTAAATGACTGGTGGATGTGAATTATTACTTTTTCAACTAAAATAAGTGTGTTTAAAGTAATTTCTGTGCCTGAAATTGGTCAAAATTGAAGCTTTTGAGTAAGCGAAACCTCTGTAAAATTGTCAATTTAGGTCACTGTGAGGGTTTAAAAAGTGGTTATTTAACATGAGGCCCGATCCAAATGACATTTTGAATCATTTTTGGTGGAGTCCAAAAAATCAATTTTATGATGAAAAACGATGACCCCCGGACCTGTCGAACGTTCAAAAAATGGTCAATATTGATGACATTTTAACATTTGATCTTTTGACTTTAAATGACTGGCAGATGTGAATTATTACTTTTTCAACTAATATAAGTGTGTTTAAAGTCATTTCTGTGCCTGAAATTGGTCAAAATTGAAGCTTTTGAGTTAGAGAAAACTCTGTAAAAATGGCAAATTTGGTCACTGTGAGGGTTTAAAAAGTGGTTATTCAACATGAGGCGCGATCCCAATGACATTTTGAATCATTTTTGGTAGAGTCCAAAAAATCAATTTTATGGTGAAAAACGATAACCCCGGACCTGTCGAACGTTCAAAAAAGTGGTCAATATTGATGAAATTTTACCATTTAATCTTTTGACTTTAAATGACGGTTGGATGTGAATTATTACTTTTTCAACTAAAATAAGTGTGTTTAAAGTCATTTCTGTGCCTGAAATTGGTCAAAATTGAAGCTTTTGAGTAAGCGAAAACTCTGTAAAAATGGCAATTTTGGTCACTGTGAAGGTTTAAAAAGTGGTTATTCAACATGAGGCGCGATCCCAATGACATTTTGAATCATTTTTGGTAGAGTCCAAAAAATCAATTTTATGATGAAAAATTATGACCCGGACCTGTCAAACGTTCAAAAAATGGCCAATATTGATGAAAATGTAACATTTAATCTTTTGACTTGAAATGACGGTTGGATGTGAATTATTACTTTTTCAACTAAAATAAGTGTGTTTAAAGTCATTTCTGTGCCTGAAATTGGTCAAAATTGAAGCTTCTAAGTAAGCAAAACTCTGTAAAAATGGCAATTTTGGTCACTGTGAAGGTTTAAAAAGTGGTTATTCAACATGAGGCGCGATCCCAATGACATTTTGAATCATTTTTGGTAGAGTCCAAAAAATCAATTTTATGATGAAAAATGATGACCCCGGATCTGTCAAACGTTCAAAAAATGGTCAATATTGATGACATTTTAACATTTAATCTTTTGACTTGAAATGACGGTTGGATGTGAATTATTACTTTTTCAACTGATATAAGTGTGTTTAAAGTCATTTCTGTGCCTGAAATTGGTCAAAATTGAAGCTTTTGAGTAAGCGAAAAGTCTGTAAAAATAGCAATTTTTGTCACTGTGAGGGTTTAAAAAGTGGTTATTAAACATGAGGCGCGATCCCAATGACATTTTGAATCATTTTTGGTAGAGTCCAAAAAATCAATGTTATGGTGAAAAACGATGACCCCGGACCTGTCGAACGTTCAAAAAAGTGGTCAATATTGATGAAATGTTACCATTTAATCTTTTGACTTTAAATGACTGGTGGATGTGAATTATTACTTTTTCAACTAAAATAAGTGTGTTTAAAGTAATTTCTGTGCCTGAAATTGGTCAAAATTATAGCTTTTGAGTAAGCGAAACCTCTGTAAAATTGTCAATTTAGGTCACTGTGAGGGTTTAAAAAGTGGTTATTTAACATGAGGCCCGATCCAAATGACATTTTGAATCATTTTTGGTGGAGTCCAAAAAATCAATTTTATGATGAAAAACGATGACCCCCGGACCTGTCGAACGTTCAAAAAATGGTCAATATTGATGACATTTTAACATTTAATCTTTTGACTTTAAATGACGGTTGGATGTGAATTATTACTTTTTCAACTAATATAAGTGTGTTTAAAGTCATTTCTGTGCCTGAAATTGGTCAAAATTGAAGCTTTTGAGTAAGCGAAAACTCTGTAAAAATAGCAATTTTAGTCACTGTGAGGGTTTAAAAAGTGGTTATTAAACATGAGGCGCAATCCCAATGACATTTTGAATCATTTTTGGTAGAGTCCAAAAAATCAATGTTATGGTGAAAAACGATGACCCCGACCTGTCGAACGTTCAAAAAATGGTCAATATTGATGACATTTTAACATTTAATCTTTTGACTTTAAATGACTGGCGGATGTGAATTATTACTTTTTCAACTAAAATAAGTGTGTTTAAAGTCATTTCTGTGCCTGAAATTGGTCAAAATGGAAGCTTTTGAGTAAGCGAAAACTCTGTAAAAATGGCAATTTTGGTCACTGTGAGGGTTTAAAAAGTGGTTATTAAACATGAGGCGCGATCCCAATGACATTTTGAATCATTTTTGGTAGAGTCCAAAAATTCTATTTTATGGTGAAAAACGATGACCCCGGACCAGTGGAACGCTCAAAAAATGGTCAATATTGATGACATTTTAACATTTAATCTTTTGACTTTAAATGACGGTTGGATGTGAATTATTACTTTTTCAAATAATATAAGTGTGTTTAAAGTCATTTCTGTGCCTGAAATTGGTCAAAACTGAAGCTTTTGAGTAAGCGAAAACTCTGTAAAAATAGCAATTGTGGTCACTGTGAGGGTTTAAAAAGTGGTTATTCAACATGAGGCGCGATCCCAATGACATTTTGAATAATTTTTGGTAGAGTCCAAAAAATCAATGTTATGGTGAAAATCGATGACCCCGGACCTGTCGAACGTTCAAAAAAGTGGTCAATATTGATGAAATTTTACCATTTAATCTTTTGACTTTAAATGACTGGTGGATGTGAAATATTACTTTTTTAACTAAAATAAGTGTGTTTAAAGTAATTTCTGTGCCTGAAATTGGTCAAAATTGAAGCTTTTGAGTAAGCGAAACCTTTGTAAAATTGTCAATTTAGGTCACTGTGAGGGTTTAAAAAGTGGTTATTTAACATGAGGCCCGATCCAAATGACATTTTGAATCATTTTTGGTGGAGTCCAAAAAATCAATTTTATGATGAAAAACGATGACCCCCGGACCTGTCGAAAGTTCAAAAAATGGTCAATATTGATGACATTTTAACATTTAATCTTTTGACTTTAAATGACTGGCGGATGTGAATTATTACTTTTTCAACTAAATAAGTGTGTTTAAAGTCATTTCTGTGCCTGAAATTGGTCACAATTTCAGCTTCTAAGTAAGCAAAACTCTGTAAAAATGGCAATTTTGGTCACTGTGAGGGATTAAAAAGTGGTTATTCAACATGAGGCCCGATCCAAATGACATTTTAAATCATTTTTGGTGGAGCCCCAAAAATCTATTTTATGATGAAAAACGATGACCCCGGACCTGTCGAACGTTAAAAAAATGGTCAATATTGATGACATTTTAAAATTTAATCTTTTGACTTTAAATGACGGTTGGATGTGAATTATTACTTTTTCAACTAATATAAGTGTGTTTAAAGTCATTTCTGTGCCTGAAATTGGTCAAAATTGAAGCGTTTGAGTTACAGAAAACTCTGTAAAAATGGCAATTTTGGTCACTGTGAGGGTTTAAAAAGTGGTTATTAAACATGAGGCGCAATCCCAATGACATTTTGAATCATTTTTGGTAGAGTCCAAAAAAAACAATTTTATGATGAAAAACGATGACCCCGGACCTGTCGAACGTTCAAAAAAGTGGTCAATATTGATAAAATGTTACCATTTAATCTTTTGACTTTAAATGACTGGTGGATGTGAATTATTACTTTTTCAACTAAAATAAGTGTGTTTAAAGTCATTTCTGTGCCTGAAATTGGTCAAAATTGAAGCGTTTGAGTTACAGAAAACTCTGTAAAAATGTCAATTTTGGTCACTGTGAAGGTTTAAAAAGTGGTTATTCAACATGAGGCGCGATCCCAATGACATTTTGAATCATTTTGGGTAGAGTCCAAAAAATCAATTTTATGGTGAAAAACGATAACCCCGGACCTGTCGAACGTTCAAAAAAGTGGTCAATATTGATGAAATTTTACCATTTAATCTTTTGACTTTAAATGAATGGTGGATGTGAATTATTACTTTTTCAACTAAAATAAGTGTGTTTAAAGTCATTTCTGTGCCTGAAATTGGTCAAAATTGAAGCTTTTGAGTAAGCGAAAACTCTGTAAAAATGGCAATTTTGGTCACTGTGAGGGTTTAAAAAGTGGTCATTTAACATGAGGCCCGATCCAAATGACATTTTGAATCATTTTTGGTAGAGTCCAAAAAATCCATTTTATGATGAAAAACGATGACCCCGGACCTGTCGAACGTTCAAAAAATGGTCAATATTGATGACATTTTAACATTTAATCTTTTGACTTTAAATGACGGTTGGATGTGAATTATTACTTTTTCAACTAATATAAGTGTGTTTAAAGTCATTTCTGTGCCTGAAATTGGTCAAAATGGAAGCTTTTGAGTAAGCAAAAACTCTGTAAAAATGGCAATTTTGGTCACTGTGAGGGTTTAAAAAGTGGTTATTAAACATGAGGCGCGATCCCAATGACATTTTGAATCATTTTTGGTAGAGTCCAAAAATTCTATTTTATGGTGAAAAACGATGACCCCGGACCTGTCGAACGTTCAAAAAATGGTCAATATTGATGAAAATGTAACATTTAATCTTTTGACTTTAAATGACGGTTGGATGTGAATTATTACTTTTTCAACTAAAATAAGTGTGTTTAAAGTCATTTCTGTGCCTGAAATTGGTCAAAATTGAAGCTTCTAAGTAAGCAAAACTCGGTAAAAATGGCAATTTTGGTCACTGTGAAGGTTTAAAAAGTGGTTATTCAACATGAGGCGCGATCCCAATGACATTTTGAATCATTTTTGGTAGAGTCCAAAAAATCAATGTTATGGTGAAAAACGATGACCCCGGACCTGTCGAACGTTCAAAAAAGTGGTCAATATTGATGACATTTTAACATTTAATCTTTTGACTTTAAATGACTTGCGGATGTGAATTATTACTTTTTCAACTAAAATAAGTGTGTTTAAAGTCATTTCTGTGCCTGAAATTGGTCAAAATTTAAGCTTCTAAGTAAGAAAAACTCTGTAAAAATGGCAATTTTGGTCACTGTGAGGGTTTAAAAAGTGGTTATTAAACATGAGGCGCAATCCCAATGACATTTTGAATCATTTTTGGTAGAGTCCAAAAAAAACAATTTTATGATGAAAAACGATGACCCCGGACCTGTCGAACGTTCAAAAAAGTGGTCAATATTGATAAAATTTTACCATTTAATCTTTTGACTTTAAATGACTGGTGGATGTGAATTATTACTTTTTCAACTAAAATAAGTGTGTTTAAAGTCATTTCTGTGCCTGAAATTGGTCAAAATTGAAGCGTTTGAGTTACAGAAAACTCTGTAAAAATGTCAATTTTGGTCACTGTGAAGGTTTAAAAAGTGGTTATTCAACATGAGGCGCGATCCCAATGACATTTTGAATCATTTTGGGTAGAGTCCAAAAAATCAATTTTATGGTGAAAAACGATAACCCCGGACCTGTCGAACGTTCAAAAAAGTGGTCAATATTGATGAAATTTTACCATTTAATCTTTTGACTTTAAATGAATGGTGGGAGTTAATTATTACTTTTTCAACTAAAATAAGTGTGTTTAAAGTCATTTCTGTGCCTGAAATTGTTCAAAATTGAAGCTTTTGAGTAAGCGAAAACTCTGTAAAAATGGCAATTTTGGTCACTGTGAGGGTTTAAAAAGTGGTCATTTAACATGAGGCCTGATCCAAATGACATTTTGAATAATTTTTGTTAGAGTCTAAAAAATCAATTTTATGATGAAAAACGATGACCCCGGACCTGTCGAACGTTCAAAAAATGGTCAATATTGATGACATTTTAACATTTAATCTTTTGACTTTAAATGACTGGTGGATGTGAATGATTACTTTTTCAACTAAAATAAGTGTGTTTAAAGTCATTTCTGTGCCTGAAATTGGTCAAAATTTAAGCTTCTAAGTAAGAAAAACTCTGTAAAAATGGCAATTTTGGTCACTGTGAGGGTTTAAAAAGTGGTTTTTAAACATGAGGCGCAATCCCAATGACATTTTGAATCATTTTTGGTAGAGTCCAAAAAAAACAATTTTATGATGAAAAACGATGACCCCGGACCTGTCGAACGTTCAAAAAAGTGGTCAATATTGATAAAATTTTACCATTTAATCTTTTGACTTTAAATGACTGGTGGATGTGAATTATTACTTTTTCAACTAAAATAAGTGTGTTTAAAGTCATTTCTGTGCCTGAAATTGGTCAAAATTGAAGCTTTTGAGTAAGCGAAAACTCTGTAAAAATGGCAATTTTGGTCACTGTGAAGATTTAAAAAGTGGTTATTCAACATGAGGCGCGATCCCAATGACATTTTGAATCATTTTTGGTAGAGTCCAAAAAATCAATTTTATGATGAAAAATGATGACCCCGGACCTGTCAAACGTTCAAAAAATGGTCAATATTTATGACCTTTTAACATTTAATCTTTTGACTTTAAATGACGGTTGGATGTGAATTATTACTTTTTCAACTAATATAAGTGTGTTTAAAGTCAATTCTGTGCCTGAAATTGGTCAAAACTGAAGCTTCTGAGTAAGCGAAAACTCTGTAAAAATAGCAATTTTGGTCACTGTGAGGGTTTAAAAAGTGGTTATTCAACATGAGGCGCGATCCCAATGACATTTTGAATAATTTTTGGTAGAGTCCAAAAAATCAATGTTATGGTGAAAATCGATGAACCCGGACCTGTCGAACGTTCAAAAAAGTGGTCAATATTGATGAAATTTTACCATTTAATCTTTTGACTTTAAATGACTGGTGGATGTGAATTATTACTTTTTCAACTAAAATAAGTGTGTTTAAAGTAATTTCTGTGCCTGAAATTGGTCAAAATTGAAGCTTTTGAGTAAGCGAAACCTTTGTAAAATTGTCAATTTAGGTCACTGTGAGGGTTTAAAAAGTGGTCATTTAACATGAGGCCCGATCCAAATGACATTTTGAATCATTTTTGGTAGAGTCTAAAAAATCAATTTTATGATGAAAAACGATGACCCCGGACCTGTCGAACGTTCAAAAAATGGTCAATATTGATGACATTTTAACATTTAATCTTTTGACTTTAAATGACTGGTGGATGTGAATGATTACTTTTTCAACTAAAATAAGTGTGTTTAAAGTCATTTCTGTGCCTGAAATTGGTCAACATTTAAGCTTCTAAGTAAGAAAAACTCTGTAAAAATGGCAATTTTGGTCACTGTGAGGGTTTAAAAAGTGGTTATTAAACATGAGGCGCAATCCCAATGACATTTTGAATCATTTTTGGTAGAGTCCAAAAAAAACAATTTTATGATGAAAAACGATGACCCCGGACCTGTCGAACGTTCAAAAAAGTGGTCAATATTGATAAAATTTTACCATTTAATCTTTTGACTTTAAATGACTGGTGGATGTGAATTATTACTTTTTCAACTAAAATAAGTGTGTTTAAAGTCATTTCTGTGCCTGAAATTGGTCAAAATTGAAGCTTTTGAGTAAGCGAAAACTCTGTAAAAATGGCAATTTTGGTCACTGTGAAGATTTAAAAAGTGGTTATTCAACATGAGGCGCGATCCCAATGACATTTTGAATCATTTTTGGTAGAGTCCAAAAAATCAATTTTATGATGAAAAACGATGACCCCGGACCTGTCGAACGTTCAAAAAAGTGGTCAATATTGATAAAATTTTACCATTTAATCTTTTGACTTTAAATGACTGGTGGATGTGAATTATTACTTTTTCAACTAAAATAAGTGTGTTTAAAGTCATTTGTGGGCCTGAAATTGGTCAAAATTGAAGCTTTTGAGTAAGCGAAACCTTTGTAAAATTGTCAATTTAGGTCACTGTGAGGGTTTAAAAAGTGGTCATTTAACATGAGGCCCGATCCAAATGACATTTTGAATCATTTTTGGTAGAGTCTAAAAAATCAATTTTATGATGAAAAACGATGACCCCGGACCTGTCGAACGTTCAAAAAATGGTCAATATTGATGACATTTTAACATTTAATCTTTTGACTTTAAATGACGGTTGGATGTGAATTATTACTTTTTCAACTAATATAAGTGTGTTTAAAGTCATTTCTGTGCCTGAAATTGGTCAAAATGGAAGCTTTTGAGTAAGCAAAAACTCTGTAAAAATGGCAATTTTGGTCACTGTGAGGGTTTAAAAAGTGGTTATTAAACATGAGGCGCGATCCCAATGACATTTTGAATCATTTTTGGTAGAGTCCAAAAATTCTATTTTATGGTGAAAAACGATGACCCCGGACCTGTCGAACGTTCAAAAAATGGTCAATATTGATGAAAATGTAACATTTAATCTTTTGACTTTAAATGACGGTTGGATGTGAATTATTACTTTTTCAACTAAAATAAGTGTGTTTAAAGTCATTTCTGTGCCTGAAATTGGTCAAAATTGAAGCTTCTAAGTAAGCAAAACTCGGTAAAAATGGCAATTTTGGTCACTGTGAAGGTTTAAAAAGTGGTTATTCAACATGAGGCGCGATCCCAATGACATTTTGAATCATTTTTGGTAGAGTCCAAAAAATCAATGTTATGGTGAAAAACGATGACCCCGGACCTGTCGAACGTTCAAAAAAGTGGTCAATATTGATGACATTTTAACATTTAATCTTTTGACTTTAAATGACTTGCGGATGTGAATTATTACTTTTTCAACTAAAATAAGTGTGTTTAAAGTCATTTCTGTGCCTGAAATTGGTCAAAATGGAAGCTTTTGATTAAGCGAAAACTCTGTAAAAATGGCAATTTTGGTCACTGTGAGGGTTTAAAAAGTGGTTATTAAACATGAGGCGCGATCCCAATGACATTTTGAATCATTTTTGGTAGAGTCCAAAAATTCTATTTTATGGTGAAAAACGATGACCCCGGACCTGTGGAACGCTCAAAAAATAGTCAATATTGATGACATTTTAACATTTAATCTTTTGACTTTAAATGACGGTTGGATGTGAATTATTACTTTTTCAACTAAAATAAGTGTGTTTAAAGTCATTTCTGTGCCTGAAATTGGTCAAAATTTAAGCTTCTAAGTAAGAAAAACTCTGTAAAAATGGCAATTTTGGTCACTGTGAGGGTTTAAAAAGTGGTTATTAAACATGAGGCGCAATCCCAATGACATTTTGAATCATTTTTGGTAGAGTCCAAAAAAAACAATTTTATGATGAAAAACGATGACCCCGGACCTGTCGAACGTTCAAAAAAGTGGTCAATATTGATAAAATTTTACCATTTAATCTTTTGACTTTAAATGACTGGTGGATGTGAATTATTACTTTTTCAACTAAAATAAGTGTGTTTAAAGTCATTTCTGTGCCTGAAATTGGTCAAAATTGAAGCGTTTGAGTTACAGAAAACTCTGTAAAAATGTCAATTTTGGTCACTGTGAAGGTTTAAAAAGTGGTTATTCAACATGAGGCGCGATCCCAATGACATTTTGAATCATTTTGGGTAGAGTCCAAAAAATCAATTTTATGGTGAAAAACGATAACCCCGGACCTGTCGAACGTTCAAAAAAGTGGTCAATATTGATGAAATTTTACCATTTAATCTTTTGACTTTAAATGAATGGTGGATGTTAATTATTACTTTTTCAACTAAAATAAGTGTGTTTAAAGTCATTTCTGTGCCTGAAATTGTTCAAAATTGAAGCTTTTGAGTAAGCGAAAACTCTGTAAAAATGGCAATTTTGGTCACTGTGAGGGTTTAAAAAGTGGTCATTTAACATGAGGCCTGATCCAAATGACATTTTGAATAATTTTTGTTAGAGTCTAAAAAATCAATTTTATGATGAAAAACGATGACCCCGGACCTGTCGAACGTTCAAAAAATGGTCAATATTGATGACATTTTAACATTTAATCTTTTGACTTTAAATGACTGGTGGATGTGAATGATTACTTTTTCAACTAAAATAAGTGTGTTTAAAGTCATTTCTGTGCCTGAAATTGGTCAAAATTTAAGCTTCTAAGTAAGAAAAACTCTGTAAAAATGGCAATTTTGGTCACTGTGAGGGTTTAAAAAGTGGTTTTTAAACATGAGGCGCAATCCCAATGACATTTTGAATCATTTTTGGTAGAGTCCAAAAAAAACAATTTTATGATGAAAAACGATGACCCCGGACCTGTCGAACGTTCAAAAAAGTGGTCAATATTGATAAAATTTTACCATTTAATCTTTTGACTTTAAATGACTGGTGGATGTGAATTATTACTTTTTCAACTAAAATAAGTGTGTTTAAAGTCATTTCTGTGCCTGAAATTGGTCAAAATTGAAGCTTTTGAGTAAGCGAAAACTCTGTAAAAATGGCAATTTTGGTCACTGTGAAGATTTAAAAAGTGGTTATTCAACATGAGGCGCGATCCCAATGACATTTTGAATCATTTTTGGTAGAGTCCAAAAAATCAATTTTATGATGAAAAATGATGACCCCGGACCTGTCAAACGTTCAAAAAATGGTCAATATTTATGACCTTTTAACATTTAATCTTTTGACTTTAAATGACGGTTGGATGTGAATTATTACTTTTTCAACTAATATAAGTGTGTTTAAAGTCAATTCTGTGCCTGAAATTGGTCAAAACTGAAGCTTCTGAGTAAGCGAAAACTCTGTAAAAATAGCAATTTTGGTCACTGTGAGGGTTTAAAAAGTGGTTATTCAACATGAGGCGCGATCCCAATGACATTTTGAATAATTTTTGGTAGAGTCCAAAAAATCAATGTTATGGTGAAAATCGATGAACCCGGACCTGTCGAACGTTCAAAAAAGTGGTCAATATTGATGAAATTTTACCATTTAATCTTTTGACTTTAAATGACTGGTGGATGTGAATTATTACTTTTTCAACTAAAATAAGTGTGTTTAAAGTAATTTCTGTGCCTGAAATTGGTCAAAATTGAAGCTTTTGAGTAAGCGAAACCTTTGTAAAATTGTCAATTTAGGTCACTGTGAGGGTTTAAAAAGTGGTCATTTAACATGAGGCCCGATCCAAATGACATTTTGAATCATTTTTGGTAGAGTCTAAAAAATCAATTTTATGATGAAAAACGATGACCCCGGACCTGTCGAACGTTCAAAAAATGGTCAATATTGATGACATTTTAACATTTAATCTTTTGACTTTAAATGACTGGTGGATGTGAATGATTACTTTTTCAACTAAAATAAGTGTGTTTAAAGTCATTTCTGTGCCTGAAATTGGTCAACATTTAAGCTTCTAAGTAAGAAAAACTCTGTAAAAATGGCAATTTTGGTCACTGTGAGGGTTTAAAAAGTGGTTATTAAACATGAGGCGCAATCCCAATGACATTTTGAATCATTTTTGGTAGAGTCCAAAAAAAACAATTTTATGATGAAAAACGATGACCCCGGACCTGTCGAACGTTCAAAAAAGTGGTCAATATTGATAAAATTTTACCATTTAATCTTTTGACTTTAAATGACTGGTGGATGTGAATTATTACTTTTTCAACTAAAATAAGTGTGTTTAAAGTCATTTCTGTGCCTGAAATTGGTCAAAATTGAAGCTTTTGAGTAAGCGAAAACTCTGTAAAAATGGCAATTTTGGTCACTGTGAAGATTTAAAAAGTGGTTATTCAACATGAGGCGCGATCCCAATGACATTTTGAATCATTTTTGGTAGAGTCCAAAAAATCAATTTTATGATGAAAAACGATGACCCCGGACCTGTCGAACGTTCAAAAAAGTGGTCAATATTGATAAAATTTTACCATTTAATCTTTTGACTTTAAATGACTGGTGGATGTGAATTATTACTTTTTCAACTAAAATAAGTGTGTTTAAAGTCATTTGTGGGCCTGAAATTGGTCAAAATTGAAGCTTTTGAGTAAGCGAAACCTTTGTAAAATTGTCAATTTAGGTCACTGTGAGGGTTTAAAAAGTGGTCATTTAACATGAGGCCCGATCCAAATGACATTTTGAATCATTTTTGGTAGAGTCTAAAAAATCAATTTTATGATGAAAAACGATGACCCCGGACCTGTCGAACGTTCAAAAAATGGTCAATATTGATGACATTTTAACATTTAATCTTTTGACTTTAAATGACTGGTGGATGTGAATGATTACTTTTTCAACTAAAATAAGTGTGTTTAAAGTCATTTCTGTGCCTGAAATTGGTCAAAATTTAAGCTTCTAAGTAAGAAAAACTCTGTAAAAATGGCAATTTTGGTCACTGTGAGGGTTTAAAAAGTGGTTATTAAACATGAGGCGCAATCCCAATGACATTTTGAATCATTTTTGGTAGAGTCCAAAAAAAACAATTTTATGATGAAAAACGATGACCCCGGACCTGTCGAACGTTCAAAAAAGTGGTCAATATTGATAAAATTTTACCATTTAATCTTTTGACTTTAAATGACTGGTGGATGTGAATTATTACTTTTTCAACTAAAATAAGTGTGTTTAAAGTCATTTCTGTGCCTGAAATTGGTCAAAATTGAAGCTTTTGAGTAAGCGAAACCTTTGTAAAATTGTCAATTTAGGTCACTGTGAGGGTTTAAAAAGTGGTCATTTAACATGAGGCCCGATCCAAATGACATTTTGAATCATTTTTGGTAGAGTCTAAAAAATCAATTTTATGATGAAAAACGATGACCCCGGACCTGTCGAACGTTCAAAAAATGGTCAATATTGATGACATTTTAACATTTAATCTTTTGACTTCAAATGACTGGTGGATGTGAATGATTACTTTTTCAACTAAAATAAGTGTGTTTAAAGTCATTTCTGTGCCTGAAATTGGTCAAAATTTAAGCTTCTAAGTAAGAAAAACTCTGTAAAAATGGCAATTTTGGTCACTGTGAGGATTTAAAAAGTGGTTATTCAACATGAGGCGCGATCCCAATGACATTTTGAATCATTTTTGGTAGAGTCCAAAAAATCAATTTTATGATGAAAAACGATGACCCCGGACCTGTCGAACGTTCAAAAAAGTGGTCAATATTGATAAAATTTTACCATTTAATCTTTTGACTTTAAATGACTGGTGGATGTGAATTATTACTTTTTCAACTAAAATAAGTGTGTTTAAAGTCATTTCTGTGCCTGAAATTGGTCAAAATTGAAGCTTTTGAGTAAGCGAAAACTCTGTAAAAATGGCAATTTTGGTCACTGTGAAGATTTAAAAAGTGGTTATTCAACATGAGGCGCGATCCCAATGACATTTTGAATCATTTTTGGTAGAGTCCAAAAAATCAATTTTATGATGAAAAATGATGACCCCGGACCTGTCAAACGTTCAAAAAATGGTCAATATTTATGAAAATGTAACATTTAATCTTTTGACTTTAAATGACGGTTGGATGTGAATTATTACTTTTTCAACTAAAATAAGTGTGTTTAAAGTCATTTCTGTGCCTGAAATTGGTCAAAATTGAAGCTTTTGAGTAAGCGAAAACTCTGTAAAAATAGCAATTTTGGTCACTGTGAGGGTTTAAAAAGTGGTTATTAAACATGAGGCGCGATCCCAATGACATTTTGAATCATTTTTGGTAGAGTCCAAAAAATCAATGTTATGGTGAAAAACGATGACCCCGGACCTGTCGAACGTTCAAAAAAGTGGTCAATATTGATGAAATTTTACCATTTAATCTTTTGACTTTAAATGACTGGTGGATGTGAATTATTACTTTTTCAACTAAAATAAGTGTGTTTAAAGTAATTTCTGTGCCTGAAATTGGTCAAAATTGAAGCTTTTGAGTAAGCGAAACCTCTGTAAAATTGTCAATTTAGGTCACTGTGAGGGTTTCAAAAGTGGTTATTTAACATGAGGCCCGATCCAAATGACATTTTGAATCATTTTTGGTGGAGTCCAAAAAATCAATTTTATGATGAAAAACGATGACCCCCGGACCTGTCGAACGTTCAAAAAATGGTCAATATTGATGACATTTTAACATTTGATCTTTTGACTTTAAATGACTGGCAGATGTGAATTATTACTTTTTCAACTAATATAAGTGTGTTTAAAGTCATTTCTGTGCCTGAAATTGGTCAAAATTGAAGCTTTTGAGTTAGAGAAAAGTCTGTAAAAATAGCAATTTTTGTCACTGTGAGGGTTTAAAAAGTGGTTATTAAACATGAGGCGCGATCCCAATGACATTTTGAATCATTTTTGGTAGAGTCTAAAAAATCAATGTTATGGTGAAAAACGATGACCCCGGACCTGTCGAACGTTCAAAAAAGTGGTCAATATTGATGAAATGTTACCATTTAATCTTTTGACTTTAAATGACTGGTGGATGTGAATTATTACTTTTTCAACTAAAATAAGTGTGTTTAAAGTAATTTCTGTGCCTGAAATTGGTCAAAATTGAAGCTTTTGAGTAAGCGAAACCTCTGTAAAATTGTCAATTTAGGTCACTGCGAGGGTTTCAAAAGTGGTTATTTAACATGAGGCCCGATCCAAATGACATTTTGAATCATTTTTGGTGGAGTCCAAAAAATCAATTTTATGATGAAAAACGATGACCCCCGGACCTGTCGAACGTTCAAAAAATGGTCAATATTGATGACATTTTAACATTTGATCTTTTGACTTTAAATGACTGGCAGATGTGAATTATTACTTTTTCAACTAATATAAGTGTGTTTAAAGTCATTTCTGTGCCTGAAATTGGTCAAAATTGAAGCTTTTGAGTTAGAGAAAAGTCTGTAAAAATAGCAATTTTTGTCACTGTGAGGGTTTAAAAAGTGGTTATTAAACATGAGGCGCGATCCCAATGACATTTTGAATCATTTTTGGTAGAGTCCAAAAAATCAATGTTATGGTGAAAAACGATGACCCCGGACCTGTCGAACGTTCAAAAAAGTGGTCAATATTGATGAAATGTTACCATTTAATCTTTTGACTTTAAATGACTGGTGGATGTGAATTATTACTTTTTCAACTAAAATAAGTGTGTTTAAAGTAATTTCTGTGCCTGAAATTGGTCAAAATTGAAGCTTTTGAGTAAGCGAAACCTCTGTAAAATTGTCAATTTAGGTCACTGTGAGGGTTTAAAAAGTGGTTATGTAACATGAGGCCCGATCCAAATGACATTTTGAATAATTTTTGGTGGAGTCCAAAAAATCAATTTTATGATGAAAAACGATGACCCCCGGACCTGTCGAACGTTCAAAAAATGGTAAAAAATTGATGACATTTTAACATTTAATCTTTTGACTTTAAATGACGGTTGGATGTGAATTATTACTTTTTCAACTAATATAAGTGTGTTTAAAGTCATTTCTGTGCCTGAAATTGGTCAAAATTGAAGCTTTTGAGTAAGCGAAAACTCTGTAAAAATAGCAATTTTAGTCACTGTGAGGGTTTAAAAAGTGGTTATTAAACATGAGGCGCAATCCCAATGACATTTTGAATCATTTTTGGTAGAGTCCAAAAAATCAATGTTATGGTGAAAAACGATGACCCCGGACCTGTCGAACGTTCAAAAAAGTGGTCAATATTGATGACATTTTAACATTTAATCTTTTGACTTTAAATGACTGGCGGATGTGAATTATTACTTTTTCAACTAAAATAAGTGTGTTTAAAGTCATTTCTGTGCCTGAAATTGGTCAAAATGGAAGCTTTTGATTAAGCGAAAACTCTGTAAAAATGGCAATTTTGGTCACTGTGAGGGTTTAAAAAGTGGTTATTAAACATGAGGCGCGATCCCAATGACATTTTGAATCATTTTTGGTAGAGTCCAAAAATTCTATTTTATGGTGAAAAACGATGACCCCGGACCTGTGGAACGCTCAAAAAATAGTCAATATTGATGACATTTTAACATTTAATCTTTTGACTTTAAATGACGGTTGGATGTGAATTATTACTTTTTCAACTAAAATAAGTGTGTTTAAAGTCATTTCTGTGCCTGAAATTGGTCAAAATTTAAGCTTCTAAGTAAGAAAAACTCTGTAAAAATGGCAATTTTGGTCACTGTGAGGGTTTAAAAAGTGGTTATTAAACATGAGGCGCAATCCCAATGACATTTTGAATCATTTTTGGTAGAGTCCAAAAAAAACAATTTTATGATGAAAAACGATGACCCCGGACCTGTCGAACGTTCAAAAAAGTGGTCAATATTGATAAAATTTTACCATTTAATCTTTTGACTTTAAATGACTGGTGGATGTGAATTATTACTTTTTCAACTAAAATAAGTGTGTTTAAAGTCATTTCTGTGCCTGAAATTGGTCAAAATTGAAGCGTTTGAGTTACAGAAAACTCTGTAAAAATGTCAATTTTGGTCACTGTGAAGGTTTAAAAAGTGGTTATTCAACATGAGGCGCGATCCCAATGACATTTTGAATCATTTTGGGTAGAGTCCAAAAAATCAATTTTATGGTGAAAAACGATAACCCCGGACCTGTCGAACGTTCAAAAAAGTGGTCAATATTGATGAAATTTTACCATTTAATCTTTTGACTTTAAATGAATGGTGGATGTTAATTATTACTTTTTCAACTAAAATAAGTGTGTTTAAAGTCATTTCTGTGCCTGAAATTGGTCAAAATTGAAGCTTTTGAGTAAGCGAAAACTCTGTAAAAATGGCAATTTTGGTCACTGTGAGGGTTTAAAAAGTGGTCATTTAACATGAGGCCTGATCCAAATGACATTTTGAATAATTTTTGTTAGAGTCTAAAAAATCAATTTTATGATGAAAAACGATGACCCCGGACCTGTCGAACGTTCAAAAAATGGTCAATATTGATGACATTTTAACATTTAATCTTTTGACTTTAAATGACTGGTGGATGTGAATGATTACTTTTTCAACTAAAATAAGTGTGTTTAAAGTCATTTCTGTGCCTGAAATTGGTCAAAATTTAAGCTTCTAAGTAAGAAAAACTCTGTAAAAATGGCAATTTTGGTCACTGTGAGGGTTTAAAAAGTGGTTATTCAACATGAGGCGCGATCCCAATGACATTTTGAATCATTTTTGGTAGAGTCCAAAAAATCAATTTTATGATGAAAAATGAGGACCCCGGACCTGTCAAACGTTCAAAAAATGGTCAATATTTATGAAAATGTAACATTTAATCTTTTGACTTTAAATGACGGTTGGATGTGAATTATTACTTTTTCAACTAAAATAAGTGTGTTTAAAGTCATTTCTGTGCCTGAAATTGTTAAAAATTGAAGCTTTTGAGTAAGCGAAAACTCTGTAAAAATAGCAATTTTGGTCACTGTGAGGGTTTAAAAAGTGGTTATTAAACATGAGGCGCGATCCCAATGACATTTTGAATCATTTTTGGTAGAGTCCAAAAAATCAATGTTATGGTGAAAAACGATGACCCCGGACCTGTCGAACGTTCAAAAAAGTGGTCAATATTGATGAAATTTTACCATTTAATCTTTTGACTTTAAATGACTGGTGGATGTGAATTATTACTTTTTCAACTAAAATAAGTGTGTTTAAAGTAATTTCTGTGCCTGAAATTGGTCAAAATTGAAGCTTTTGAGTAAGCGAAACCTCTGTAAAATTGTCAATTTAGGTCACTGTGAGGGTTTCAAAAGTGGTTATTTAACATGAGGCCCGATCCAAATGACATTTTGAATCATTTTTGGTGGAGTCCAAAAAATCAATTTTATGATGAAAAACGATGACCCCCGGACCTGTCGAACGTTCAAAAAATGGTCAATATTGATGACATTTTAACATTTGATCTTTTGACTTTAAATGACTGGCAGATGTGAATTATTACTTTTTCAACTAATATAAGTGTGTTTAAAGTCATTTCTGTGCCTGAAATTGGTCAAAATTGAAGCTTTTGAGTTAGAGAAAAGTCTGTAAAAATAGCAATTTTTGTCACTGTGAGGGTTTAAAAAGTGGTTATTAAACATGAGGCGCGATCCCAATGACATTTTGAATCATTTTTGGTAGAGTCCAAAAAATCAATGTTATGGTGAAAAACGATGACCCCGGACCTGTCGAACGTTCAAAAAAGTGGTCAATATTGATGAAATGTTACCATTTAATCTTTTGACTTTAAATGACTGGTGGATGTGAATTATTACTTTTTCAACTAAAATAAGTGTGTTTAAAGTAATTTCTGTGCCTGAAATTGGTCAAAATTGAAGCTTTTGAGTAAGCGAAACCTCTGTAAAATTGTCAATTTAGGTCACTGTGAGGGTTTAAAAAGTGGTTATGTAACATGAGGCCCGATCCAAATGACATTTTGAATATTTTTGGTGGAGTCCAAAAAATCAATTTTATGATGAAAAACGATGACCCCCGGACCTGTCGAACGTTCAAAAAATGGTAAAAAATTGATGACATTTTAACATTTAATCTTTTGACTTTAAATGACGGTTGGATGTGAATTATTACTTTTTCAACTAATATAAGTGTGTTTAAAGTCATTTCTGTGCCTGAAATTGGTCAAAATTGAAGCTTTTGAGTAAGCGAAAACTCTGTAAAAATAGCAATTTTAGTCACTGTGAGGGTTTAAAAAGTGGTTATTAAACATGAGGCGCAATCCCAATGACATTTTGAATCATTTTTGGTAGAGTCCAAAAAATCAATGTTATGGTGAAAAACGATGACCCCGGACCTGTCGAACGTTAAAAAAAGTGGTCAATATTGATGACATTTTAACATTTAATCTTTTGACTTTAAATGACTTGCGGATGTGAATTATTACTTTTTCAACTAAAATAAGTGTGTTTAAAGTCATTTCTGTGCCTGAAATTGGTCAAAATGGAAGCTTTTGATTAAGCGAAAACTCTGTAAAAATGGCAATTTTGGTCACTGTGAGGGTTTAAAAAGTGGTTATTAAACATGAGGCGCGATCCCAATGACATTTTGAATCATTTTTGGTAGAGTCCAAAAATTCTATTTTATGGTGAAAAACGATGACCCCGGACCTGTGGAACGCTCAAAAAATAGTCAATATTGATGACATTTTAACATTTAATCTTTTGACTTTAAATGACGGTTGGATGTGAATTATTACTTTTTCAACTAAAATAAGTGTGTTTAAAGTCATTTCTGTGCCTGAAATTGGTCAAAATTTAAGCTTCTAAGTAAGAAAAACTCTGTAAAAATGGCAATTTTGGTCACTGTGAGGGTTTAAAAAGTGGTTATTAAACATGAGGCGCAATCCCAATGACATTTTGAATCATTTTTGGTAGAGTCCAAAAAAAACAATTTTATGATGAAAAACGATGACCCCGGACCTGTCGAACGTTCAAAAAAGTGGTCAATATTGATAAAATTTTACCATTTAATCTTTTGACTTTAAATGACTGGTGGATGTGAATTATTACTTTTTCAACTAAAATAAGTGTGTTTAAAGTCATTTCTGTGCCTGAAATTGGTCAAAATTGAAGCGTTTGAGTTACAGAAAACTCTGTAAAAATGTCAATTTTGGTCACTGTGAAGGTTTAAAAAGTGGTTATTCAACATGAGGCGCGATCCCAATGACATTTTGAATCATTTTGGGTAGAGTCCAAAAAATCAATTTTATGGTGAAAAACGATAACCCCGGACCTGTCGAACGTTCAAAAAAGTGGTCAATATTGATGAAATTTTACCATTTAATCTTTTGACTTTAAATGAATGGTGGATGTTAATTATTACTTTTTCAACTAAAATAAGTGTGTTTAAAGTCATTTCTGTGCCTGAAATTGGTCAAAATTGAAGCTTTTGAGTAAGCGAAAACTCTGTAAAAATGGCAATTTTGGTCACTGTGAGGGTTTAAAAAGTGGTCATTTAACATGAGGCCTGATCCAAATGACATTTTGAATAATTTTTGTTAGAGTCTAAAAAATCAATTTTATGATGAAAAACGATGACCCCGGACCTGTCGAACGTTCAAAAAATGGTCAATATTGATGACATTTTAACATTTAATCTTTTGACTTTAAATGACTGGTGGATGTGAATGATTACTTTTTCAACTAAAATAAGTGTGTTTAAAGTCATTTCTGTGCCTGAAATTGGTCAAAATTTAAGCTTCTAAGTAAGAAAAACTCTGTAAAAATGGCAATTTTGGTCACTGTGAGGGTTTAAAAAGTGGTTATTCAACATGAGGCGCGATCCCAATGACATTTTGAATCATTTTTGGTAGAGTCCAAAAAATCAATTTTATGATGAAAAATGATGACCCCGGACCTGTCAAACGTTCAAAAAATGGTCAATATTTATGAAAATGTAACATTTAATCTTTTGACTTTAAATGACGGTTGGATGTGAATTATTACTTTTTCAACTAAAATAAGTGTGTTTAAAGTCATTTCTGTGCCTGAAATTGGTCAAAATTGAAGCTTTTGAGTAAGCGAAAACTCTGTAAAAATAGCAATTTTGGTCACTGTGAGGGTTTAAAAAGTGGTTATTAAACATGAGGCGCGATCCCAATGACATTTTGAATCATTTTTGGTAGAGTCCAAAAAATCAATGTTATGGTGAAAAACGATGACCCCGGACCTGTCGAACGTTCAAAAAAGTGGTCAATATTGATGAAATTTTACCATTTAATCTTTTGACTTTAAATGACTGGTGGATGTGAATTATTACTTTTTCAACTAAAAAAAGTGTGTTTAAAGTAATTTCTGTGCCTGAAATTGGTCAAAATTGAAGCTTTTGAGTAAGCGAAACCTCTGTAAAATTGTCAATTTAGGTCACTGTGAGGGTTTCAAAAGTGGTTATTTAACATGAGGCCCGATCCAAATGACATTTTGAATCATTTTTGGTGGAGTCCAAAAAATCAATTTTATGATGAAAAACGATGACCCCCGGACCTGTCGAACGTTCAAAAAATGGTCAATATTGATGACATTTTAACATTTGATCTTTTGACTTTAAATGACTGGCAGATGTGAATTATTACTTTTTCAACTAATATAAGTGTGTTTAAAGTCATTTCTGTGCCTGAAATTGGTCAAAATTGAAGCTTTCGAGTTAGAGAAAAGTCTGTAAAAATAGCAATTTTTGTCACTGTGAGGGTTTAAAAAGTGGTTATTAAACATGAGGCGCGATCCCAATGACATTTTGAATCATTTTTGGTAGAGTCCAAAAAATCAATGTTATGGTGAAAAACGATGACCCCGGACCTGTCGAACGTTCAAAAAAGTGGTCAATATTGATGAAATGTTACCATTTAATCTTTTGACTTTAAATGACTGGTGGATGTGAATTATTACTTTTTCAACTAAAATAAGTGTGTTTAAAGTAATTTCTGTGCCTGAAATTGGTCAAAATTGAAGCTTTTGAGTAAGCGAAACCTCTGTAAAATTGTCAATTTAGGTCACTGTGAGGGTTTAAAAAGTGGTTATGTAACATGAGGCCCGATCCAAATGACATTTTGAATAATTTTTGGTGGAGTCCAAAAAATCAATTTTATGATGAAAAACGATGACCCCCGGACCTGTCGAACGTTCAAAAAATGGTCAATATTGATGACATTTTAACATTTAATCTTTTGACTTTAAATGACGGTTGGATGTGAATTATTACTTTTTCAACTAATATAAGTGTGTTTAAAGTCATTTCTGTGCCTGAAATTGGTCAAAATTGAAGCTTTTGAGTAAGCGAAAACTCTGTAAAAATAGCAATTTTAGTCACTGTGAGGGTTTAAAAAGTGGTTATTAAACATGAGGCGCAATCCCAATGACATTTTGTATCATTTTTGGTAGAGTCCAAAAAATCAATGTTATGGTGAAAAACGATGACCCCGGACCTGTCGAACGTTCAAAAAATGGTCAATATTGATGACATTTTAACATTTAATCTTTTGACTTTAAATGACTGGCGGATGTGAATTATTACTTTTTCAACTAAAATAAGTGTGTTTAAAGTTATTTCTGTGCCTGAAATTGGTCAAAATGGAAGCTTTTGAGTAAGCGAAAACTCTGTAAAAATGGCAATTTTGGTCACTGTGAGGGTTTAAAAAGTGGTTATTAAACATGAGGCGCGATCCCAATGACATTTTGAATCATTTTTGGTAGAGTCCAAAAATTCTATTTTATGGTGAAAAACGATGACCCCGGACCTGTGGAACGCTCAAAAAATGGTCAATATTGATGACATTTTAACATTTAATCTTTTGACTTTAAATGACGGTTGGATGTGAATTATTACTTTTTCAACTAATATAAGTGTGTTTAAAGTCATTTCTGTGCCTGAAATTGGTCAAAACTGAAGCTTTTGAGTAAGCGAAAACTCTGTAAAAATAGCAATTTTGGTCACTGTGAGGGTTTAAAAAGTGGTTATTCAACATGAGGCGCGATCCCAATGACATTTTGAATAATTTTTGGTAGAGTCCAAAAAATCAATGTTATGGTGAAAATCGATGACCCCGGACCTGTCGAACGTTCAAAAAAGTGGTCAATATTGATGAAATTTTACCATTTAATCTTTTGACTTTAAATGACTGGTGGATGTGAATTATTACTTTTTCAACTAAAATAAGTGTGTTTAAAGTAATTTCTGTGCCTGAAATTGGTCAAAATTGAAGCTTTTGAGTAAGCGAAACCTTTGTAAAATTGTCAATTTAGGTCACTGTGAGGGTTTAAAAAGTGGTCATTTAACATGAGGCCCGATCCAAATGACATTTTGAATCATTTTTGGTAGAGTCTAAAAAATCAATTTTATGATGAAAAACGATGACCCCGGACCTGTCGAACGTTCAAAAAATGGTCAATATTGATGACATTTTAACATTTAATCTTTTGACTTTAAATGACTGGTGGATGTGAATGATTACTTTTTCAACTAAAATAAGTGTGTTTAAAGTCATTTCTGTGCCTGAAATTGGTCAAAATTTAAGCTTCTAAGTAAGAAAAACTCTGTAAAAATGGCAATTTTGGTCACTGTGAGGGTTTAAAAAGTGGTTATTAAACATGAGGCGCAATCCCAATGACATTTTGAATCATTTTTGGTAGAGTCCAAAAAAAACAATTTTATGATGAAAAACGATGACCCCGGACCTGTCGAACGTTCAAAAAAGTGGTCAATATTGATAAAATTTTACCATTTAATCTTTTGACTTTAAATGACTGGTGGATGTGAATTATTACTTTTTCAACTAAAATAAGTGTGTTTAAAGTCATTTCTGTGCCTGAAATTGGTCAAAATTGAAGCTTTTGAGTAAGCGAAAACTCTGTAAAAATGGCAATTTTGGTCACTGTGAAGATTTAAAAAGTGGTTATTCAACACGAGGCGCGATCCCAATGACATTTTGAATCATTTTTGGTAGAGTCCAAAAAATCAATTTTATGATGAAAAATGATGACCCCGGACCTGTCAAACGTTCAAAAAATGGTCAATATTTATGAAAATGTAACATTTAATCTTTTGACTTTAAATGACGGTTGGATGTGAATTATTACTTTTTCAACTAAAATAAGTGTGTTTAAAGTCATTTCTGTGCCTGAAATTGGTCAAAATTGAAGCTTTTGAGTAAGCGAAAACTCTGTAAAAATAGCAATTTTGGTCACTGTGAGGGTTTAAAAAGTGGTTATTAAACATGAGGCGCGATCCCAATGACATTTTGAATCATTTTTGGTAGAGTCCAAAAAATCAATGTTGTGGTGAAAAACGATGACCCCGGACCTGTCGAACGTTCAAAAAAGTGGTCAATATTGATGAAATTTTACCATTTAATCTTTTGACTTTAAATGACTGGTGGATGTGAATTATTACTTTTTCAACTAAAATAAGTGTGTTTAAAGTAATTTCTGTGCCTGAAATTGGTCAAAATTGAAGCTTTTGAGTAAGCGAAACCTCTGTAAAATTGTCAATTTAGGTCACTGTGAGGGTTTCAAAAGTGGTTATTTAACATGAGGCCCGATCCAAATGACATTTTGAATCATTTTTGGTGGAGTCCAAAAAATCAATTTTATGATGAAAAACGATGACCCCCGGACCTGTCGAACGTTCAAAAAATGGTCAATATTGATGACATTTTAACATTTGATCTTTTGACTTTAAATGACTGGCAGATGTGAATTATTACTTTTTCAACTATTATAAGTGTGTTTAAAGTCATTTCTGTGCCTGAAATTGGTCAAAATTGAAGCTTTTGAGTTAGAGAAAAGTCTGTAAAAATAGCAATTTTTGTCACTGTGAGGGTTTAAAAAGTGGTTATTAAACATGAGGCGCGATCCCAATGACATTTTGAATCATTTTTGGTAGAGTCTAAAAAATCAATGTTATGGTGAAAAACGATGATCCCGGACCTGTCGAACGTTCAAAAAAGTGGTCAATATTGATGAAATGTTACCATTTAATCTTTTGACTTTAAATGACTGGTGGATGTGAATTATTACTTTTTCAACTAAAATAAGTGTGTTTAAAGTAATTTCTGTGCCTGAAATTGGTCAAAATTGAAGCTTTTGAGTAAGCGAAACCTCTGTAAAATTGTCAATTTAGGTCACTGTGAGGGTTTCAAAAGTGGTTATTTAACATGAGGCCCGATCCAAATGACATTTTGAATAATTTTTGGTGGAGTCCAAAAAATCAATTTTATGATGAAAAAACGATGACCCCCGGACCTGTCGAACGTTCAAAAAATGGTAAAAAATTGATGACATTTTAACATTTAATCTTTTGACTTTAAATGACGGTTGGATGTGAATTATTACTTATTCAACTAATATAAGTGTGTTTAAAGTCATTTCTGTGCCTGAAATTGGTCAAAATTGAAGCTTTTGAGTAAGCGAAAACTCTGTAAAAATAGCAATTTTAGTCACTGTGAGGGTTTAAAAAGTGGTTATTAAACATGAGGCGCAATCCCAATGACATTTTGAATCATTTTTGGTAGAGTCCAAAAAATCAATGTTATGGTGAAAAACGATGACCCCGGACCTGTCGACCGTTAAAAAAATGGTCAATATTGATGACATTTTAACATTTAATCTTTTGACTTTAAATGACTGGCGGATGTGAATTATTACTTTTTCAACTAAAATAAGTGTGTTTAAAGTCATTTCTGTGCCTGAAATTGGTCAAAATGGAAGCTTTTGAGTAAGCGAAAACTCAGTAAAAATGGCAATTTTGGTCACTGTGAGGGTTTAAAAAGTGGTTATTAAACATGAGGCGTGATCCCAATGACATTTTGAATCATTTTTGGTAGAGTCCAAAAATTCTATTTTATGGTGAAAAACGATGACCCCGGACCTGTGGAACGCTCAAAAAATGGTCAATATTGATGACATTTTAACATTTAATCTTTTGACTTTAAATGACGGTTGGATGTGAATTATTACTTTTTCAACTAATATAAGTGTGTTTAAAGTCATTTCTGTGCCTGAAATTGGTCAAAACTGAAGCTTTTGAGTAAGCGAAAACTCTGTAAAAATAGCAATTTTGGTCACTGTGAGGGTTTAAAAAGTGGTTATTCAACATGAGGCGCGATCCCAATGACATTTTGAATAATTTTTGGTAGAGTCCAAAAAATCAATGTTATGGTGAAAATCGATGACCCCGGACCTGTCGAACGTTCAAAAAAGTGGTCAATATTGATGAAATTTTAACATTTAATCTTTTGACTTTAAATGACTGGTGGATGTGAATTATTACTTTTTCAACTAAAATAAGTGTGTTTAAAGTAATTTCTGTGCCTGAAATTGGTCAAAATTGAAGCTTTTGAGTAAGCGAAACCTTTGTAAAATTGTCAATTTAGGTCACTGTGAGGGTTTAAAAAGTGGTTATTTAACATGAGGCCCGATCCAAATGACATTTTGAATCATTTTTGGTGGAGTCCAAAAAATCAATTTTATGATGAAAAACGATGACCTGTCGAAAGTTCAAAAAATGGTCAATATTGATGACATTTTAACATTTAATCTTTTGACTTTAAATGACTGGCGGATGTGAATTATTACTTTTTCAACTAAATAAGTGTGTTTAAAGTCATTTCTGTGCCTGAAATTGGTCACAATTTCAGCTTCTAAGTAAGCAAAACTCTGTAAAAATGGCAATTTTGGTCACTGTGAGGGATTAAAAAGTGGTTATTCAACATGAGGCCCGATCCAAATGACATTTTAAATCATTTTTGGTGGAGCCCCAAAAATCTATTTTATGATGAAAAACGATGACCCCGGACCTGTCGAACGTTAAAAAAATGGTCAATATTGATGACATTTTAAAATTTAATCTTTTGACTTTAAATGACGGTTGGATGTGAATTATTACTTTTTCAACTAATATAAGTGTGTTTAAAGTCATTTCTGTGCCTGAAATTGGTCAAAATTGAAGCGTTTGAGTAAGCGAAACCTTTGTAAAATTGTCAATTTAGGTCACTGTGAGGGTTTAAAAAGTGGTCATTTAACATGAGGCCCGATCCAAATGACATTTTGAATCATTTTTGGTAGAGTCTAAAAAATCAATTTTATGATGAAAAACGATGACCCCGGACCTGTCGAACGTTCAAAAAATGGTCAATATTGATGACATTTTAACATTTAATCTTTTGACTTTAAATGACTGGTGGATGTGAATGATTACTTTTTCAACTAAAATAAGTGTGTTTAAAGTCATTTCTGTGCCTGAAATTGGTCAAAATTTAAGCTTCTAAGTAAGAAAAACTCTGTAAAAATGGCAATTTTGGTCACTGTGAGGGTTTAAAAAGTGGTTATTAAACATGAGGCGCAATCCCAATGACATTTTGAATCATTTTTGGTAGAGTCCAAAAAAAACAATTTTATGATGAAAAACGATGACCCCGGACCTGTCGAACGTTCAAAAAAGTGGTCAATATTGATAAAATTTTACCATTTAATCTTTTGACTTTAAATGACTGGTGGATGTGAATTATTACTTTTTCAACTAAAATAAGTGTGTTTAAAGTCATTTCTGTGCCTGAAATTGGTCAAAATTGAAGCTTTTGAGTAAGCGAAAACTCTGTAAAATGGCAATTTTGGTCACTGTGAAGATTTAAAAAGTGGTTATTCAACATGAGGCGCGATCCCAATGACATTTTGAATCATTTTTTGGTAGAGTCCAAAAAATCAATTTTATGATGAAAAACAATGACCCCGGACCTGTCGAACGTTCAAAAAAGTGGTCAATATTGATAAAATTTTACCATTTAATCTTTTGACTTTAAATGACTGGTGGATGTGAATTATTACTTTTTCAACTAAAATAAGTGTGTTTAAAGTCATTTCTGTGCCTGAAATTGGTCAAAATTGAAGCTTTTGAGTAAGCGAAAACTCTGTAAAAATGGCAATTTTGGTCACTGTGAAGATTTAAAAAGTGGTTATTCAACATGAGGCGCGACCCCAATGACATTTTGAATCATTTTTGGTAGAGTCCAAAAAATCAATTTTATGATGAAAAATGATGACCCCGGACCTGTCAAACGTTCAAAAAATGGTCAATATTTATGAAAATGTAACATTTAATCTTTTGACTTTTAAATGACGGTTGGATGTGAATTATTACTTTTTCAACTAAAATAAGTGTGTTTAAAGTAATTTCTGTGCCTGAAATTGGTCAAAATTGAAGCTTTTGAGTAAGCGAAAACTCTGTAAAAATAGCAATTTTGGTCACTGTGAGGGTTTAAAAAGTGGTTATTAAACATGAGGCGCGATCCCAATGACATTTTGAATCATTTTTGGTAGAGTCCAAAAAATCAATGTTATGGTGAAAAACGATGACCCCGGACCTGTCGAACGTTCAAAAAAGTGGTCAATATTGATGAAATTTTACCATTTAATCTTTTGACTTTAAATGACTGGTGGATGTGAATTATTACTTTTTCAACTAAAATAAGTGTGTTTAAAGTAATTTCTGTGCCTGAAATTGGTCAAAATTGAAGCTTTTGAGTAAGCGAAACCTCTGTAAAATTGTCAATTTAGGTCACTGTGAGGGTTTCAAAAGTGGTTATTTAACATGAGGCCCGATCCAAATGACATTTTGAATCATTTTTGGTGGAGTCCAAAAAATCAATTTTATGATGAAAAACGATGACCCCCGGACCTGTCGAACGTTCAAAAAATGGTCAATATTGATGACATTTTAACATTTGATCTTTTGACTTTAAATGACTGGCAGATGTGAATTATTACTTTTTCAACTAATATAAGTGTGTTTAAAGTCATTTCTGTGCCTGAAATTGGTCAAAATTGAAGCTTTTGAGTTAGAGAAAAGTCTGTAAAAATAGCAATTTTTGTCACTGTGAGCGTTTAAAAAGTGGTTATTAAACATGAGGCGCGATCCCAATGACATTTTGAATCATTTTTGGTAGAGTCTAAAAAATCAATGTTATGGTGAAAAACGATGACCCCGGACCTGTCGAACGTTCAAAAAAGTGGTCAATATTGATGAAATGTTACCATTTAATCTTTTGACTTTAAATGACTGGTGGATGTGAATTATTACTTTTTCAACTAAAATAAGTGTGTTTAAAGTAATTTCTGTGCCTGAAATTGGTCAAAATTGAAGCTTTTGAGTAAGCGAAACCTCTGTAAAATTGTCAATTTAGGTCACTGTGAGGGTTTCAAAAGTGGTTATTTAACATGAGGCCCGATCCAAATGACATTTTGAATCATTTTTGGTGGAGTCCAAAAAATCAATTTTATGATGAAAAACGATGACCCCCGGACCTGTCGAACGTTCAAAAAATGGTCAATATTGATGACATTTTAACATTTGATCTTTTGACTTTAAATGACTGGCAGATGTGAATTATTACTTTTTCAACTAATATAAGTGTGTTTAAAGTCATTTCTGTGCCTGAAATTGGTCAAAATTGAAGCTTTTGAGTTAGAGAAAAGTCTGTAAAAATAGCAATTTTTGTCACTGTGAGGGTTTAAAAAGTGGTTATGTAACATGAGGCCCGATCCAAATGACATTTTGAATAATTTTTGGTGGAGTCCAAAAAATCAATTTTATGATGAAAAACGATGACCCCCGGACCTGTCGAACGTTCAAAAAATGGTAAAAAATTGATGACATTTTAACATTTAATCTTTTGACTTTAAATGACGGTTGGATGTGAATTATTACTTTTTCAACTAATATAAGTGTGTTTAAAGTCATTTCTGTGCCTGAAATTGGTCAAAATTGAAGCTTTTGAGTAAGCGAAAACTCTGTAAAAATAGCAATTTTAGTCACTGTGAGGGTTTAAAAAGTGGTTATTAAACATGAGGCGCAATCCCAATGACATTTTGAATCATTTTTGGTAGAGTCCAAAAAATCAATGTTATGGTGAAAAACGATGACCCCGGACCTGTTGAACGTTTAAAAAATGGTCAATATTGATGACATTTTAACATTTAATCTTTTGACTTTAAATGACTGGCGGATGTGAATTATTACTTTTTCAACTAAAATAAGTGTGTTTAAAGTCATTTCTGTGCCTGAAATTGGTCAAAATGGAAGCTTTTGAGTAAGCGAAAACTCTGTAAAAATGGCAATTTTGGTCACTGTGAGGGTTTAAAAAGTGGTTATTAAACATGAGGCGCGATCCCAAAGACATTTTGAATCATTTTTGGTAGAGTCCAAAAATTCTATTTTATGGTGAAAAACGATGACCCCGGACCTGTGGAACGCTCAAAAAATGGTCAATATTGATGACATTTTAACATTTAATCTTTTGACTTTAAATGACGGTTGGATGTGAATTATTACTTTTTCAACTAATATAAGTGTGTTTAAAGTCATTTCTGTGCCTGAAATTGGTCAAAACTGAAGCTTTTGAGTAAGCGAAAACTCTGTAAAAATAGCAATTTTGGTCACTGTGAGGGTTTAAAAAGTGGTTATTCAACATGAGGCGCGATCCCAATGACATTTTGAATCATTTTTGGTAGAGTCCAAAAAATCAATGTTATGGTGAAAATCGATGACCCCGGACCTGTCGAACGTTCAAAAAAGTGGTCAATATTGATGAAATTTTACCATTTAATCTTTTGACTTTAAATGACTGGTGGATGTGAATTATTACTTTTTCAACTAAAATAAGTGTGTTTAAAGTAATTTCTGTGCCTGAAATTGGTCAAAATTGAAGCTTTTGAGTAAGCGAAACCTTTGTAAAATTGTCAATTTAGGTCACTGTGAGGGTTTAAAAAGTGGTTATTTAACATGAGGTCCGATCCAAATGACATTTTGAATCATTTTTGGTGGAGTCCAAAAAATCAATTTTATGATGAAAAACGATGACCCCCGGACCTGTCGAAAGTTCAAAAAATGGTCAATATTGATGACATTTTAACATTTAATCTTTTGACTTTAAATGACTGGCGGATGTGAATTATTACTTTTTCAACTAAATAAGTGTGTTTAAAGTCATTTCTGTGCCTGAAATTGGTCACAATTTCAGCTTCTAAGTAAGCAAAACTCTGTAAAAATGGCAATTTTGGTCACTGTGAGGGATTAAAAAGTGGTTATTCAACATGAGGCCCGATCCAAATGACATTTTAAATCATTTTTGGTGGAGCCCCAAAAATCTATTTTATGATGAAAAACGATGACCCCGGACCTGTCGAACGTTAAAAAAATGGTCAATATTGATGACATTTTAAAATTTAATCTTTTGACTTTAAATGACGGTTGGATGTGAATTATTACTTTTTCAACTAATATAAGTGTGTTTAAAGTCATTTCTGTGCCTGAAATTGGTCAAAATTGAAGCGTTTGAGTTACAGAAAACTCTGTAAAAATGGCAATTTTGGTCACTGTGAGGGTTTAAAAAGTGGTTATTAAACATGAGGCGCAATCCCAATGACATTTTGAATCATTTTTGGTAGAGTCCAAAAAAAACAATTTTATGATGAAAAACGATGACCCCGGACCTGTCGAACGTTCAAAAAAGTGGTCAATATTGATAAAATTTTACCATTTAATCTTTTGACTTTAAATGACTGGTGGATGTGAATTATTACTTTTTCAACTAAAATAAGTGTGTTTAAAGTCATTTCTGTGCCTGAAATTGGTCAAAATTGAAGCGTTTGAGTTACAGAAAACTCTGTAAAAATGTCAATTTTGGTCACTGTGAAGGTTTAAAAAGTGGTTATTCAACATGAGGCGCGATCCCAATGACATTTTGAATCATTTTGGGTAGAGTCTAAAAAATCAATTTTATGATGAAAAACGATGACCCCGGACCTGTCGAACGTTCAAAAAATGGTCAATATTGATGACATTTTAACATTTAATCTTTTGACTTTAAATGACTGGTGGATGTGAATGATTACTTTTTCAACTAAAATAAGTGTGTTTAAAGTCATTTCTGTGCCTGAAATTGGTCAAAATTTAAGCTTCTAAGTAAGAAAAACTCTGTAAAAATGGCAATTTTGGTCACTGTGAGGGTTTAAAAAGTGGTTATTAAACATGAGGCGCAATCCCAATGACATTTTGAATCATTTTTGGTAGAGTCCAAAAAAAACAATTTTATGATGAAAAACGATGACCCCGGACCTGTCGAACGTTCAAAAAAGTGGTCAATATTGATAAAATTTTACCATTTAATCTTTTGACTTTAAATGACTGGTGGATGTGAATTATTACTTTTTCAACTAAAATAAGTGTGTTTAAAGTCATTTCTGCGCCTGAAATTGGTCAAAATTGAAGCTTTTGAGTAAGCGAAAACTCTGTAAAAATAGCAATTTTGGTCACTGTGAGGGTTTAAAAAGTGGTTATTAAACATGAGGCGCGATCCCAATGACATTTTGAATCATTTTTGGTAGAGTCCAAAAAATCAATGTTATGGTGAAAAACGATGACCCCGGACCTGTCGAACGTTCAAAAAAGTGGTCAATATTGATGAAATTTTACCATTTAATCTTTTGACTTTAAATGACTGGTGGATGTGAATTATTACTTTTTCAACTAAAATAAGTGTGTTTAAAGTCATTTCTGTGCCTGAAATTGGTCAAAATTGAAGCTTTTGAGTAAGCGAAACCTCTGTAAAATTGTCAATTTAGGTCACTGTGAGGGTTTAAAAAGTGGATATTTAATATGAGGCCCGATCCAAATGACATTTTGAATAATTTTTGGTGGAGTCCAAAAAATAAATTTTATGATGAAAAACGATGACCCCCGGACCTGTCGAACGTTCAAAAAATGGTCAATATTGATGACATTTTAACATTTAATCTTTTGACTTTAAATGACTGGCGGATGTGAATTATTACTTTTTTAACTAAAATAAGTGTGTTTAAAGTCATTTCTGTGCCTGAAATTGGTCAAAATGGAAGCTTTTGAGTAAGCAAAAACTCTGTAAAAATGGCAATTTTGGTCACTGTGAGGGTTTAAAAAGTGGTTATTAAACATGAGGCGCGATCCCAATGACATTTTGAATCATTTTTGGTAGAGTCCAAAAATTCTATTTTATGGTGAAAAACGATGACCCCGGACCTGTCGAACGTTCAAAAAATGGTCAATATTGATGAAAATGTAACATTTAATCTTTTGACTTTAAATGACGGTTGGATGTGAATGATTACTTTTTCAACTAAAATAAGTGTGTTTAAAGTCATTTCTGTGCCTGAAATTGGTCAAAATTAAAGCTTCTAAGTAAGCAAAACTCGTTAAAAGTGTCAAATTTGGTCACTGTGAGGGTTTAAAAAGTGGTTATTAAACATGAGGCGTGATCCCAATGACATTTTGAATCATTTTTGGTAGAGTCCAAAAAAATTAATTTTATGATATAAAACGATGACCCCGGACCTGTCGAACGTTCAAAAAAGTGGTCAATATTGATGAAATTTTACCATTTAATCTTTTGACTTTAAATGACTGGTGGATGTGAATTATTACTTTTTCAACTAAAATAAGTGTGTTTAAAGTCATTTCTGTGCCTGAAATTGGTCAAAATTGAAGCTTCTAAGTAAGCAAAACTCTGTAAAAATGGCAATTTTGGTCACTGTGAAGGTTTAAAAAGTGGTTATTCAACATGAGGCGCGATCCCAATGACATTTTGAATCATTTTTGGTAGAGTCCAAAAAATCAATTTTATGATGAAAAATGATGACCCCGGACCTGTCAAACATTCAAAAAATGGTCAATATTGATGACATTTTAACATTTAATCTTTTCACTTGAAATGACGGTTGGATGTGAATTATTACTTTTTCAACTAATATAAGTGTGTTTAAAGTCATTTCTGTGCCTGAAATTGGTCAAAATTGAAGCTTTTGAGTAAGCGAAAAGTCTGTAAAAATAGCAATTTTGGTCACTGTGAGGGTTTAAAAAGTGGTTATTAAACATGAGGCGCGATCCCAATGACATTTTGAATCATTTTTGGTAGAGTCCAAAAAATCAATGTTATGGTGAAAAACGATGACCCCGGACCTGTCAAACGTTCAAAAAAGTGGTCAATATTGATGAAATGTTACCATTTAATCTTTTGACTTTAAATGACTGGTGGATGTTAATTATTACTTTTTCAACTATAATAAGTGTGTTTAAAGTAATTTCTGTGCCTGAAATTGGTCAAAATTGAAGCTTTTGAGTAAGCGAAACCTCTGTAAAATTGTCAATTTAGGTCACTGTGAGGGTTTAAAAAGTGGTTATTTAACATGAGGCCCGATCCAAATGACATTTTGAATAATTTTTGGTGGAGTCCAAAAAATCAATTTTATGATGAAAAACGATGACCCCCGGACCTGTCGAACGTTCAAAAAATGGTCAATATTGATGACATTTTAACATTTAATCTTTTGACTTTAAATGACGGTTGGATGTGAATTATTACTTTTTCAACTAATATAAGTGTGTTTAAAGTCATTTCTGTGCCTGAAATTGGTCAAAATTGAAGCTTTTGAGTAAGCGAAAACTCTGTAAAAATAGCAATTTTAGTCACTGTGAGGGTTTAAAAAGTGGTTATTAAACATGAGGCGCAATCCCAGTGACATTTTGAATCATTTTTGGTAGAGTCCAAAAAATCAATGTTATGGTGAAAAACGATGACCCCGGACCTGTGGAACGCTCAAAAAATGGTCAATATTGATGACATTTTAACATTTAATCTTTTGACTTTAAATGACGGTTGGATGTGAATTATTACTTTTTCAACTAATATAAGTGTGTTTAAAGTCATTTCTGTGCCTGAAATTGGTCAAAACTGAAGCTTTTCAGTAAGCGAAAACTCTGTAAAAATAGCAATTTTGGTCACTGTGAGGGTTTAAAAAGTGGTTATTCAACATGAGGCGCGATCCCATTGACATTTTGAATAATTTTTGGTAGAGTCCAAAAAATCAATGTTATGGTGAAAATCGATGACCCCGGACCTGTCGAACGTTCAAAAAAGTGGTCAATATTGATGAAATTTTACCATTTAATCTTTTGACTTTAAATGACTGGTGGATGTGAATTATTACTTTTTCAACTAAAATAAGTGTGTTTAAAGTAATTTCTGTGCCTGAAATTGGTCAAAATTGAAGCTTTTGAGTAAGCGAAACCTTTGTAAAATTGTCAATTTAGGTCACTGTGAGGGTTTAAAAAGTGGTTATTTAACATGAGGCCCGATCCAAATGACATTTTGAATCATTTTTGGTGGAGTCCAAAAAAACAATTTTATGATGAAAAACGATGACCCCCGGACCTGTCGAAAGTTCAAAAAATGGTCAATATTGATGACATTTTAACATTTAATCTTTTGACTTTAAATGACTGGCGGATGTGAATTATTACTTTTTCAACTAAATAAGTGTGTTTAAAGTCATTTCTGTGCCTGAAATTGGTCACAATTTCAGCTTCTAAGTAAGCAAAACTCTGTAAAAATGGCAATTTTGGTCACTGTGAGGGATTAAAAAGTGGTTATTCAACATGAGGCCCGATCCAAATGACATTTTAAATCATTTTTGGTGGAGCCCCAAAAATCTATTTTATGATGAAAAACGATGACCTGTCGAACGTTGAAAAAATGGTCAATATTGATGACATTTTAAAATTTAATCTTTTGACTTTAAATGACGGTTGGATGTGAATTATTACTTTTTCAACTAAAATAAGTGTGTTTAAAGTCATTTCTGTGCCTGAAATTGGTCAAAATTGAAACTTCTAAGTAAGCAAAACTCTGTAAAAATGGCAATTTTGGTCACTGTGAGGGATTAAAAAGTGGTTATTAAACATGAGGCGCGATCTTAATGACATTTTGAATCATTTTTGGTAGAGTCCAAAAAATCAATGTTATGGTGAAAAACGATGACCCCGGACCTGTCGAACGTTCAAAAAAGTGGTCAATATTGATGAAATTTTACCATTTAATCTTTTGACTTTAAATGACTGGTGGATGTGAATTATTACTTTTTCAACTAAAATAAGTGTGTTTAAAGTAATTTCTGTGCCTGAAATTGGTCAAAATTGAAGCTTTTGAGTTAGAGAAAACTCTGTAAAAATGGCAAGTTTGGTCACTGTGAGGGATTAAAAAGTGGTTATACAACATGAGGCCCGGTCCAAATGACATTTTGAGTCATTTTTGGTGGAGTCCAAAAAATCCATTTTATGATGAAAAACGATGACCCCGGACCTGTCGAACGTTCAAAAAATGGTCAATATTGATGACATTTTAACATTTAATCTTTTGACTTTAAATGACTGGCGGATGTGAATTATTACTTTTTCAACTAAAATAAGTGTGTTTAAAGTCATTTCTGTGCCTGAAATTGGTCAAAATGGAAGCTTTTGAGTAAGCGAAAACTCTGTAAAAATGGCAATTTTGGTCACTGTGAGGGTTTAAAAAGTGGTTATTAAACATGAGGCGCGATCCCAATGACATTTTGAATCATTTTTGGTAGAGTCCAAAAATTCTATTTTATGGTGAAAAACGATGACCCCGGACCTGTCGAACGTTCAAAAAATGGTCAATATTGATGAAAATGTAACATTTAATCTTTTGACTTTAAATGACGGTTGGATGTGAATTATTACTTTTTCAACTAAAATAAGTGTGTTTAAAGTCATTTCTGTGCCTGAAATTGGTCAAAATTGAAGCTTCTAAGTAAGCAAAACTCGGTAAAAGTGTCAAATTTGGTCACTGTGAGGGTTTAAAAAGTGGTTATTAAACATGAGGCGTGATCCCAATGACATTTTGAATCATTTTTGGTTCAGTCCAAAAAAATTAATTTTATGATATAAAACGATGACCCCGGACCTGTCGAACGTTAAAAAAAGTGGTCAATATTGATGAAATTTTACCATTTAATCTTTTGACTTTAAATGACTGGTGGATGTGAATTATTACTTTTTCAACTAAAATAAGTGTGTTTAAAGTCATTTCTGTGCCTGAAATTGGTCAAAATTGAAGCTTTTGAGTAAGCGAAAACTCTGTAAAAATGGCAATTTTGGTCACTGTGAAGGTTTAAAAAGTGGTTATTCAACATGAGGCGCGATCCCAATGACATTTTGAATCATTTTCGGTAGAGTCCAAAAAATCAATTTTATGATGAAAAATGATGACCCCGGACCTGTCAAACGTTCAAAAAATGGTCAATATTGATGAAAATGTAACATTTAATCTTTTGACTTTAAATGACTGGTGGATGTGAATTATTACTTTTTCAACTAAAATAAGTGTGTTTAAAGTCATTTCTGTGCCTGAAATTGGTCAAAATTGAAGCTATTGAGTAAGCAAAAACTCTGTAAAAATGGCAATTTTGGTCACTGTGAAGGTTTAAAAAGTGGTTATACAACATGAGGCCCGATCCAAATGACATTTTGAATCATTTTTGGTGGAGTCCAAAAAATCCATTTTATGATGAAAAACGATGACACCGGACCTGTGGAACGCTCAAAAAATGGTCAATATTGATGACATTTTAACATTTAATCTTTTGACTTTAAATGACGGTTGGATGTGAATTATTACTTTTTCAACTAATATAAGTGTGTTTAAAGTCATTTCTGTGCCTGAAATTGGTCAAAACTGAAGCTTTTGAGTAAGCGAAAACTCTGTAAAAATAGCAATTTTGGTCACTGTGAGGGTTTAAAAAGTGGTTATTCAACATGAGGCGCGATCCCAATGACATTTTGAATAATTTTTGGTAGAGTCCAAAAAATCAATGTTATGGTGAAAATCGATGACCCCGGACCTGTCGAACGTTCAAAAAAGTGGTCAATATTGATGAAATTTTACCATTTAATCTTTTGACGTTAAATGACTGGTGGATGTGAATTATTACTTTTTCAACTAAAATAAGTGTGTTTAAAGTAATTTCTGTGCCTGAAATTGGTCAAAATTGAAGCTTTTGAGTAAGCGAAACCTTTGTAAAATTGTCAATTTAGGTCACTGTGAGGGTTTAAAAAGTGGTTATTTAACATGAGGCCCGATCCAAATGACATTTTGAATCATTTTTGGTGGAGTCCAAAAAAACAATTTTATGATGAAAAACGATGACCCCCGGACCTGTCAAAAGTTCAAAAAATGGTCAATATTGATGACATTTTAACATTTAATCTTTTGACTTTAAATGACTGGCGGATGTGAATTATTACTTTTTCAACTAAATAGGTGTGTTTAAAGTCATTTCTGTGCCTGAAATTGGTCACAATTTCAGCTTCTAAGTAAGTAAAACTCTGTAAAAATGGCAATTTTGGTCACTGTGAGGGATTAAAAAGTGGTTATTCAACATGAGGCCCGATCCAAATGACATTTTAAATCATTTTTGGTAGAGTCCAAAAAAAACAATTTTATGATGAAAAACGATGACCCCGGACCTGTCGAACGTTCAAAAAAGTGGTCAATATTGATAAAATTTTACCATTTAATCTTTTGACTTTAAATGACTGGTGGATGTGAATTATTACTTTTTCAACTAAAATAAGTGTGTTTAAAGTCATTTCTGTGCCTGAAATTGGTCAAAATTGAAGCTTCTAAGTAAGCAAAACTCTGTAAAAATGGCAATTTTGGTCACTGTGAGGGATTAAAACGTGGTTATTCAACATGAGGCCCGATCCAAATGACATTTTGAGTCATTTTTGGTGGAGCCCCAAAAATCTATTTTATGATGAAAAACGATGACCCCGGACCTGTCGAACGTTAAAAAAATGGTCAATATTGATGACATTTTAAAATTTAATCTTTTGACTTAAATGACGGTTGGATGTGAATTATTACTTTTTCAACTAATATAAGTGTGTTTAAAGTCATTTCTTTGCCTGAAATTGGTCAAAATTTAAGCTTCTAAGTAAGAAAAACTCTGTAAAAATGGCAATTTTGGTCACTGTGAGGGTTTAAAAAGTGGTTATTAAACATGAGGCGCAATCCCAATGACATTTTGAATCATTTTTGGTAGAGTCCAAAAAAAACAATTTTATGATGAAAAACGATGACCCCGGACCTGTCGAACGTTCAAAAAAGTGGTCAATATTGATAAAATTTTACCATTTAATCTTTTGACTTTAAATGACTGGTGGATGTGAATTATTACTTTTTCAACTAAAATAAGTGTGTTTAAAGTCATTTCTGTGCCTGAAATTGGTCAAAATTGAAGCTTTTGAGTAAGCGAAAACTCTGTAAAAATGGCAATTTTGGTCACTGTGAGGGATTAAAACGTGGTTATTCAACATGAGGCCCGATCCAAATGACATTTTAAATCATTTTTGGTGGAGCCCCAAAAATCTATTTTATGATGAAAAACGATGACCCCGGACCTGTCGAACGTTGAAAAAATAGTCAATATTGATGACATTTTAAAATTTAATCGTTTGACTTTAAATGACGGTTGGATGTTAATTATTACTTTTTCAACTAATATAAGTGTGTTTAAAGTCATTTCTGTGCCTGAAATTGGTCAAAATTGAAGCTTTTGAGTAATCGAAAACTCTGTAAAAATGGCAAATTTGGTCACTGTGAAGGTTTAAAAAGTGGTTATTCAACATGAGGCGCGATCCCAATGACATTTTGAATCATTTTGGGTAGAGTCCAAAAAATCAATTTTATGGTGAAAAACGATAACCCCGGACCTGTCGAACGTTCAAAAAAGTGGTCAATATTGATGAAATTTTACCATTTAATCTTTTGACTTTAAATGAATGGTGGATGTGAATTATTACTTTTTCAACTAAAATAAGTGTGTTTAAAGTCATTTCTGTGCCTGAAATTGGTCAAAATTGAAGCTTTTGAGTAAGCGAAAACTCTGTAAAAATGGCAATTTTGGTCACTGTGAGGGTTTAAAAAGTGGTCATTTAACATGAGGCCCGATCCAAATGACATTTTGAATAATTTTTGGTAGAGTCTAAAAAACTCAATTTTATGATGAAAAACGATGACCCCGGACCTGTCGAACGTTCAAAAAATGGTCAATATTGATGACATTTTAACATTTAATCTTTTGACTTTAAATGAATGGTGGATGTGAATTATTACTTTTTCAACTAAAATAAGTGTGTTTAAAGTCATTTCTGTGCCTGAAATTGGTCAAAATTGAAGCTTTTGAGTAAGCGAAAACTCTGTAAAAATGGCAATTTTGGTCACTGTGACAGTTTAAAAAGTGGTTATTCAACATGAGGCGCGATCCCAATGACATTTTGAATTATTTTTGGTAGAGTCCAAAAAATCAATTTTATGATGAAAAATGATGACCCCGGACCTGTCAAACGTTCAAAAAATGGTCAATATTTATGAAAATGTAACATTTAATCTTTTGACTTTAAATGACGGTTGGATGTGAATTATTACTTTTTCAACTAAAATAAGTGTGTTTAAAGTCATTTCTGTGCCTGAAATTGGTCAAAATTGAAGCTTCTAAGTAAGCAAAACTCTGTAAAAATGGCAATTTTGGTCACTGTGAGGGATTAAAAAGTGGTTATTAAACATGAGGCGCGATCCCAATGACATTTTGAATCATTTTTGGTAGAGTCCAAAAAATCAATGTTATGGTGAAAAACGATGACCCCGGACCTGTCGAACGTTCAAAAAAGTGGTCAATATTGATGAAATTTTACCATTTAATCTTTTGACTTTAAATGACTGGTGGATGTGAATGATTACTTTTTCAACTAAAATAAGTGTGTTTAAAGTCATTTCTGTGCCTGAAATTGGTCAAAATTTAAGCTTCTAAGTAAGAAAAACTCTGTAAAAATGGCAATTTTGGTCACTGTGACGGTTTAAAAAGTGGTTATTAAACATGAGGCGCAATCCCAATGACATTTTGAATCATTTTTGGTAGAGTCCAAAAAAAACAATTTTATGATGAAAAACGATGACCCCGGACCTGTCGAACGTTCAAAAAAGTGGTCAATATTGATAACATTTTACCATTTAATCTTTTGACTTTAAATGACTGGTGGATGTGAATTATTACTTTTTCAACTAAAATAAGTGTGTTTAAAGTCATTTCTGTGCCTGAAATTGGTCAAAATTGAAGCTTTTGAGTAAGCGAAAACTCTGTAAAAATGGCAATTTTGGTCACTGTGAAGGTTTAAAAAGTGGTTATTCAACATGAGGCGCGATCCCAATGACATTTTGAATCTTTTTTGGTAGAGTCCAAAAAATCAATTTTATGATGAAAAATGATGACCCCGGACCTGTCAAACGTTCAAAAAATGGTCAATATTTATGAAAATGTAACATTTAATCTTTTGACTTTAAATGACGGTTGGATGTGAATTATTACTTTTTCAACTAAAATAAGTGTGTTTAAAGTCATTTCTGTGCCTGAAATTGGTCAAAATTGAAGCTTCTAAGTAAGCAAAACTCTGTAAAAATGGCAATTTTGGTCACTGTGAGGGATTAAAAAGTGGTTATTAAACATGAGGCGCGATCCCAATGACATTTTGAATCATTTTTGGTAGAGTCCAAAAAATCAATGTTATGGTGAAAAACGATGACCCCGGACCTGTCGAACGTTCAAAAAAGTGGTCAATATTGATGAAATTTTACCATTTAATCTTTTGACTTTAAATGACTGGTGGATGTGAATGATTACTTTTTCAACTAAAATAAGTGTGTTTAAAGTCATTTCTGTGCCTGAAATTGGTCAAAATTTAAGCTTCTAAGTAAGAAAAACTCTGTAAAAATGGCAATTTTGGTCACTGTGACGGTTTAAAAAGTGGTTATTAAACATGAGGCGCAATCCCAATGACATTTTGAATCATTTTTGGTAGAGTCCAAAAAAAACAATTTTATGATGAAAAACGATGACCCCGGACCTGTCGAACGTTCAAAAAAGTGGTCAATATTGATAAAATTTTACCATTTAATCTTTTGACTTTAAATGACTGGTGGATGTGAATTATTACTTTTTCAACTAAAATAAGTGTGTTTAAAGTCATTTCTGTGCCTGAAATTGGTCAAAATTGAAGCTTTTGAGTAAGCGAAAACTCTGTAAAAATGGCAATTTTGGTCACTGTGAAGGTTTAAAAAGTGGTTATTCAACATGAGGCGCGATCCCAATGACATTTTGAATCATTTTTGGTAGAGTCCAAAAAATCAATTTTATGATGAAAAATGATGACCCCGGACCTGTCAAACGTTCAAAAAATGGTCAATATTTATGAAAATGTAACATTTAATCTTTTGACTTTAAATGACGGTTGGATGTGAATTATTACTTTTTCAACTAAAATAAGTGTGTTTAAAGTCATTTCTGTGCCTGAAATTGGTCAAAATTGAAGCTTTTGAGTAAGCGAAACCTTTGTAAAATTGTCAATTTAGGTCACTGTGAGGGATTAAAAAGTGGTTATTAAACATGAGGCGCGATTCCAATGACATTTTGAATCATTTTTGGTAGAGTCCAAAAAATCAATGTTATGGTGAAAAACGATGACCCCGGACCTGTCGAACGTTCAAAAAAGTGGTCAATATTGATGAAATTTTACCATTTAATCTTTTGACTTTAAATGACTGGTGGATGTGAATTATTACTTTTTCAACTAAAATAAGTGTGTTTAAAGTAATTTCTGTGCCTGAAATTGGTCAAAATTGAAGCTTTTGAGTAAGCGAAACCTCTGTAAAATTGTCAATTTAGGTCACTGTGAGGGTTTAAAAAGTGGTTATTTAACATGAGGCCCGATCCAAATGACATTTTGAATAATTTTTGGTGGAGTCCAAAAAATCAATTTTATGATGAAAAACGATGTCCCCCGGACCTGTCGAACGTTCAAAAAATTGTCAATATTGATGACATTTTAACATTTAATCTTTTGACTTTAAATGACTGGCGGATGTGAATTATTACTTTTTCAACTAATATAAGTGTGTTTAAAGTCATTTCTGTGCCTGAAATTGGTCAAAATTGAAGCTTTTGAGTTAGAGAAAACTCTGTAAAAATGGCAATTTTGGTCACTGTGAGGGATTAAAAAGTGGTTATACAACATGAGGCCCGGTCCAAATGACATTTTGAGTCATTTTTGGTGGAGTCCAAAAAATCCATTTTATGATGAAAAACGATGACCCCGGACCTGTCGAACGTTCAAAAAATGGTCAATATTGATGACATTTTAACATTTAATCTTTTGACTTTAAATGACGGTTGGATGTGAATTATTACTTTTTCAACTAATATAAGTGTGTTTAAAGTCATTTCTGTGCCTGAAATTGGTCAAAATTGAAGCTTTTGAGTAAGCGAAAACTCTGTAAAAATAGCAATTTTGGTCACTGTGAGGGTTTAAAAAGTGGTTATTAAACATGAGGCGCGATCCCAATGACATTTTGAATCATTTTTGGTAGAGTCCAAAAAATCAATGTTATGGTGAAAAACGATGACCCCGGACCTGTCGAACGTTCAAAAAATGGTCAATATTGATGACATTTTAACATTTAATCTTTTGACTTTAAATGACTGGCGGATGTGAATTATTACTTTTTCAACTAAAATAAGTTTGTTTAAAGTCATTTCTGTGCCTGAAATTGGTCAAAATGGAAGCTTTTGAGTAAGCGAAAACTCTGTAAAAATGGCTATTTTGGTCACTGTGAGGGTTTAAAAAGTGGTTATTAAACATGAGGCGCGATCCCAATGACATTTTGAATCATTTTTGGTAGAGTCCAAAAATTCTATTTTATGGTGAAAAACGATGACCCCGGACCTGTCGAACGTTCAAAAAATGGTCAATATTGATGAAAATGTAACATTTAATCTTTTGACTTTAAATGACGGTTGGATGTGAATTATTACTTTTTCAACTAAAATAAGTGTGTTTAAAGTCATTTCTGTGCCTGAAATTGGTCAAAATTGAAGCTTCTAAGTAAGCAAAACTCGGTAAAAGTGTCAAATTTGGTCACTGTGAGGGTTTAAAAAGTGGTTATTAAACATGAGGCGTGATCCCAATGACATTTTGAATCATTTTTGGTAGAGTCCAAAAAAATTAATTTTATGATATAAAACGATGACCCCGGACCTGTCGAACGTTCAAAAAAGTGGTCAATATTGATGAAATTTTACCATTTAATCTTTTGACTTTAAATGACTGGTGGATGTGAATTATTACTTTTTCAACTAAAATAAGTGTGTTTAAAGTCATTTCTGTGCCTGAAATTGGTCAAAATTGAAGCTATTGAGTAAGCAAAAACTCTGTAAAAATGGCAATTTTGGTCACTGTGAAGGTTTAAAAAGTGGTTATACAACATGAGGCCCGATCCAAATGACATTTTGAATCATTTTTGGTGGAGTCCAAAAAATCCATTTTATGATGAAAAACGATGACACCGGACCTGTGGAACGCTCAAAAAATGGTCAATATTGATGACATTTTAACATTTAATCTTTTGACTTTAAATGACGGTTGGATGTGAATTATTACTTTTTCAACTAATATAAGTGTGTTTAAAGTCATTTCTGTGCCTGAAATTGGTCAAAACTGAAGCTTTTGAGTAAGCGAAAACTCTGTAAAAATAGCAATTTTGGTCACTGTGAGGGTTTAAAAAGTGGTTATTCAACATGAGGCGCGATCCCAATGACATTTTGAATAATTTTTGGTAGAGTCCAAAAAATCAATGTTATGGTGAAAATCGATGACCCCGGACCTGTCGAACGTTCAAAAAAGTGGTCAATATTGATGAAATTTTACCATTTAATCTTTTGACGTTAAATGACTGGTGGATGTGAATTATTACTTTTTCAACTAAAATAAGTGTGTTTAAAGTAATTTCTGTGCCTGAATTTGGTCAAAATTGAAGCTTTTGAGTAAGCGAAACCTTTGTAAAATTGTCAATTTAGGTCACTGTGAGGGTTTAAAAAGTGGTTATTTAACATGAGGCCCGATCCAAATGACATTTTGAATCATTTTTGGTGGAGTCCAAAAAATCAATTTTATGATGAAAAACGATGACCCCCGGACCTGTCGAAAGTTCAAAAAATGGTCAATATTGATGACATTTTAACATTTAATCTTTTGACTTTAAATAACTGGCGGATGTGAATTATTACTTTTTCAACTAAATAAGTGTGTTTAAAGTCATTTCTGTGCCTGAAATTGGTCAAAATTGAAGCTTCTAAGTAAGCAAAACTCTGTAAAAATGGCAATTTTGGTCACTGTGAGGGATTAAAACGTGGTTATTCAACATGAGGCCCGATCCAAATGACATTTTAAATCATTTTTGGTGGAGCCCCAAAAATCTATTTTATGATGAAAAACGATGACCCCGGACCTGTCGAACGTTAAAAAAATGGTCAATATTGATGACATTTTAAAATTTAATCTTTTGACTTAAATGACGGTTGGATGTGAATTATTACTTTTTCAACTAATATAAGTGTGTTTAAAGTCATTTCTTTGCCTGAAATTGGTCAAAATTTAAGCTTCTAAGTAAGAAAAACTCTGTAAAAATGGCAATTTTGGTCACTGTGAGGGTTTAAAAAGTGGTTATTAAACATGAGGCGCAATCCCAATGACATTTTGAATCATTTTTGGTAGAGTCCAAAAAAAACAATTTTATGATGAAAAACGATGACCCCCGACCTGTCGAACGTTCAAAAAAGTGGTCAATATTGATAAAATTTTACCATTTAATCTTTTGACTTTAAATGACTGGTGGATGTGAATTATTACTTTTTCAACTATAATAGGTGTGTTTAAAGTCATTTCTGTGCCTGAAATTGGTCAAAATTGAAGCGTTTGAGTTACAGAAAACTCTGTAAAAATGTCAATTTTGGTCACTGTGAAGGTTTAAAAAGTGGTTATTCAACATGAGGCGCGATCCCAATGACATTTTGAATCATTTTGGGTAGAGTCCAAAAAATCAATTTTATGGTGAAAAACGATAACCCCGGACCTGTCGAACGTTCAAAAAAGTGGTCAATATTGATGAAATTTTACCATTTAATCTTTTGACTTTAAATGAATGGTGGATGTGAATTATTACTTTTTCAACTAAAATAAGTGTGTTTAAAGTCATTTCTGTGCCTGAAATTGGTCAAAATTGAAGCTTTTGAGTAAGCGAAAACTCTGTAAAAATTGCAACTTTGGTCACTGTGAGGGTTTAAAAAGTGGTCATTTAACATGAGGCCCGATCCAAATGACATTTTGAATAATTTTTGGTAGAGTCTAAAAAATCAATTTTATGATGAAAAACGATGACCCCGGACCTGCCGAACGTTCAAAAAATGGTCAATATTGATGACATTTTAACATTTAATCTTTTGACTTTAAATGACTGGTGGATCTGAATGATTACTTTTTCAACTAAAATAAGTGTGTTTAAAGTCATTTCTGTGCCTGAAATTGGTCAAAATTTAAGCTTCTAAGTAAGAAAAACTCTGTAAAAATGGCAATTTTGGTCACTGTGAGGGTTTAAAAAGTGGTTATTAAACATGAGGCGCAATCCCAATGACATTTTGAATCATTTTTGGTAGAGTCCAAAAAAAACAATTTTATGATGAAAAACGATGACCCCGGACCTGTCGAACGTTCAAAAAAGTGGTCAATATTGATAAAATTTTACCATTTAATCTTTTGACTTTAAATGACTGGTGGATGTGAATTATTACTTTTTCAACTAAAATAAGTGTGTTTAAAGTCATTTCTGTGCCTGAAATTGGTCAAAATTGAAGCTTTTGAGTAATCGAAAACTCTGTAAAAATGGCAAATTTGGTCACTGTGAAGGTTTAAAAAGTGGTTATTCAACATGAGGCGCGATCCCAATGACATTTTGAATCATTTTGGGTAGAGTCCAAAAAATCAATTTTATGGTGAAAAACGATAACCCCGGACCTGTCGAACGTTCAAAAAAGTGGTCAATATTGATGAAATTTTACCATTTAATCTTTTGACTTTAAATGAATGGTGGATGTGAATTATTACTTTTTCAACTAAAATAAGTGTGTTTAAAGTCATTTCTGTGCCTGAAATTGGTCAAAATTGAAGCTTTTGAGTAAGCGAAAACTCTGTAAAAATGGCAATTTTGGTCACTGTGAGGGTTTAAAAAGTGGTCATTTAACATGAGGCCCGATCCAAATGACATTTTGAATAATTTTTGGTAGAGTCTAAAAAACTCAATTTTATGATGAAAAACGATGACCCCGGACCTGTCGAACGTTCAAAAAATGGTCAATATTGATGACATTTTAACATTTAATCTTTTGACTTTAAATGAATGGTGGATGTGAATTATTACTTTTTCAACTAAAATAAGTGTGTTTAAAGTCATTTCTGTGCCTGAAATTGGTCAAAATTGAAGCTTTTGAGTAAGCGAAAACTCTGTAAAAATGGCAATTTTGGTCACTGTGACAGTTTAAAAAGTGGTTATTAAACATGAGGCGCAGTCCCAATGACATTTTGAATCATTTTTGGTAGAGTCCAAAAAAAACAATTTTATGATGAAAAACGATGACCCCGGACCTGTCGAACGTTCAAAAAAGTGGTCAATATTGATAAAATTTTACCATTTAATCTTTTGACTTTAAATGACTGGTGGATGTGAATTATTACTTTTTCAACTAAAATAAGTGTGTTTAAAGTCATTTCTGTGCCTGAAATTGGTCAAAATTGAAGCTTTTGAGTAAGCGAAAACTCTGTAAAAATGGCAATTTTGGTCACTGTGAAGGTTTAAAAAGTGGTTATTCAACATGAGGCGCGATCCCAATGACATTTTGAATCATTTTTGGTAGAGTCCAAAAAATCAATTTTATGATGAAAAATGATGACCCCGGACCTGTCAAACGTTCAAAAAATGGTCAATATTTATGAAAATGTAACATTTAATCTTTTGACTTTAAATGACGGTTGGATGTGAATTATTACTTTTTCAACTAAAATAAGTGTGTTTAAAGTCATTTCTGTGCCTGAAATTGGTCAAAATTGAAGCTTCTAAGTAAGCAAAACTCTGTAAAAATGGCAATTTTGGTCACTGTGAGGGATTAAAAAGTGGTTATTAAACATGAGGCGCGATCCCAATGACATTTTGAATCATTTTTGGTAGAGTCCAAAAAATCAATGTTATGGTGAAAAACGATGACCCCGGACCTGTCGAACGTTCAAAAAAGTGGTCAATATTGATGAAATTTTACCATTTAATCTGTTGACTTTAAATGACTGGTGGATGTGAATGATTACTTTTTCAACTAAAATAAGTGTGTTTAAAGTCATTTCTGTGCCTGAAATTGGTCAAAATTTAAGCTTCTAAGTAAGAAAAACTCTGTAAAAATGGCAATTTTGGTCACTGTGACGGTTTAAAAAGTGGTTATTAAACATGAGGCGCAATCCCAATGACATTTTGAATCATTTTTGGTAGAGTCCAAAAAAAACAATTTTATGATGAAAAACGATGACCCCGGACCTGTCGAACGTTCAAAAAAGTGGTCAATATTGATAAAATTTTACCATTTAATCTTTTGACTTTAAATGACTGGTGGATGTGAATTATTACTTTTTCAACTAAAATAAGTGTGTTTAAAGTCATTTCTGTGCCTGAAATTGGTCAAAATTGAAGCTTTTGAGTAAGCGAAAACTCTGTAAAAATGGCAATTTTGGTCACTGTGAAGGTTTAAAAAGTGGTTATTCAACATGAGGCGCGATCCCAATGACATTTTGAATCATTTTTGGTAGAGTCCAAAAAATCAATTTTATGATGAAAAATGATGACCCCGGACCTGTCAAACGTTCAAAAAATGGTCAATATTTATGAAAATGTAACATTTAATCTTTTGACTTTAAATGACGGTTGGATGTGAATTATTACTTTTTCAACTAAAATAAGTGTGTTTAAAGTCATTTCTGTGCCTGAAATTGGTCAAAATTGAAGCTTTTGAGTAAGCGAAACCTTTGTAAAATTGTCAATTTAGGTCACTGTGAGGGATTAAAAAGTGGTTATTAAACATGAGGCGCGATTCCAATGACATTTTGAATCATTTTTGGTAGAGTCCAAAAAATCAATGTTATGGTGAAAAACGATGACCCCGGACCTGTCGAACGTTCAAAAAAGTGGTCAATATGGATGAAATTTTACCATTTAATCTTTTGACTTTAAATGACTGGTGGATGTGAATTATTACTTTTTCAACTAAAATAAGTGTGTTTAAAGTAATTTCTGTGCCTGAAATTGGTCAAAATTGAAGCTTTTGAGTAAGCGAAACCTCTGTAAAATTGTCAATTTAGGTCACTGTGAGGGTTTAAAAAGTGGTTATTTAACATGAGGCCCGATCCAAATGACATTTTGAATAATTTTTGGTGGAGTCCAAAAAATCAATTTTATGATGAAAAACGATGTCCCCCGGACCTGTCGAACGTTCAAAAAATGGTCAATATTGATGACATTTTAACATTTAATCTTTTGACTTTAAATGACTGGCGGATGTGAATTATTACTTTTTCAACTAATATAAGTGTGTTTAAAGTCATTTCTGTGCCTGAAATTGGTCAAAATTGAAGCTTTTGAGTTAGAGAAAACTCTGTAAAAATGGCAATTTTGGTCACTGTGAGGGATTAAAAAGTGGTTATACAACATGAGGCCCGGTCCAAATGACAATTTGAGTCATTTTTGGTGGAGTCCAAAAAATCCATTTTATGATGAAAAACGATGACCCCGGACCTGTCGAACGTTCAAAAAATGGTCAATATTGATGACATTTTAACATTTAATCTTTTGACTTTAAATGACGGTTGGATGTGAATTATTACTTTTTCAACTAATATAAGTGTGTTTAAAGTCATTTCTGTGCCTGAAATTGGTCAAAATTGAAGCTTTTGAGTAAGCGAAAACTCTGTAAAAATAGCAATTTTGGTCACTGTGAGGGTTTAAAAAGTGGTTATTAAACATGAGGCGCGATCCCAATGACATTTTGAATCATTTTTGGTAGAGTCCAAAAAATCAATGTTATGGTGAAAAACGATGACCCCGGACCTGTCGAACGTTCAAAAAATGGTCAATATTGATGACATTTTAACATTTAATCTTTTGACTTTAAATGACTGGCGGATGTGAATTATTACTTTTTCAACTAAAATAAGTTTGTTTAAAGTCATTTCTGTGCCTGAAATTGGTCAAAATGGAAGCTTTTGAGTAAGCGAAAACTCTGTAAAAATGGCTATTTTGGTCACTGTGAGGGTTTAAAAAGTGGTTATTAAACATGAGGCGCGATCCCAATGACATTTTGAATCATTTTTGGTAGAGTCCAAAAATTCTATTTTATGGTGAAAAACGATGACCCCGGACCTGTCGAACGTTCAAAAAATGGTCAATATTGATGAAAATGTAACATTTAATCTTTTGACTTTAAATGACGGTTGGATGTGAATTATTACTTTTTCAACTAAAATAAGTGTGTTTAAAGTCATTTCTGTGCCTGAAATTGGTCAAAATTGAAGCTTCTAAGTAAGCAAAACTCAGTAAAAGTGTCAAATTTGGTCACTGTGAGGGTTTAAAAAGTGGTTATTAAACATGAGGCGTGATCCCAATGACATTTTGAATCATTTTTGGTAGAGTCCAAAAAAATTAATTTTATGATATAAAACGATGACCCCGGACCTGTCGAACGTTCAAAAAAGTGGTCAATATTGATGAAATTTTACCATTTAATCTTTTGACTTTAAATGACTGGTGGATGTGAATTATTACTTTTTCAACTAAAATAAGTGTGTTTAAAGTCATTTCTGTGCCTGAAATTGGTCAAAATTGAAGCTATTGAGTAAGCAAAAACTCTGTAAAAATGGCAATTTTGGTCACTGTGAAGGTTTAAAAAGTGGTTATACAACATGAGGCCCGATCCAAATGACATTTTGAATCATTTTTGGTGGAGTCCAAAAAATCCATTTTATGATGAAAAACGATGACACCGGACCTGTGGAACGCTCAAAAAATGGTCAATATTGATGACATTTTAACATTTAATCTTTTGACTTTAAATGACGGTTGGATGTGAATTATTACTTTTTCAACTAATATAAGTGTGTTTAAAGTCATTTCTGTGCCTGAAATTGGTCAAAACTGAAGCTTTTGAGTAAGCGAAAACTCTGTAAAAATAGCAATTTTGGTCACTGTGAGGGTTTAAAAAGTGGTTATTCAACATGAGGCGCGATCCCAATGACATTTTGAATAATTTTTGGTAGAGTCCAAAAAATCAATGTTATGGTGAAAATCGATGACCCCGGACCTGTCGAACGTTCAAAAAAGTGGTCAATATTGATGAAATTTTACCATTTAATCTTTTGACGTTAAATGACTGGTGGATGTGAATTATTACTTTTTCAACTATAATAAGTGTGTTTAAAGTAATTTCTGTGCCTGAAATTGGTCAAAATTGAAGCTTTTGAGTAAGCGAAACCTTTGTAAAATTGTCAATTTAGGTCACTGTGAGGGTTTAAAAAGTGGTTATTTAACATGAGGCCCGATCCAAATGACATTTTGAATCATTTTTGGTGGAGTCCAAAAAATCAATTTTATGATGAAAAACGATGACCCCCGGACCTGTCGAAAGTTCAAAAAATGGTCAATATTGATGACATTTTAACATTTAATCTTTTGACTTTAAATAACTGGCGGATGTGAATTATTACTTTTTCAACTAAATAAGTGTGTTTAAAGTCATTTCTGTGCCTGAAATTGGTCAAAATTGAAGCTTCTAAGTAAGCAAAACTCTGTAAAAATGGCAATTTTGGTCACTGTGAGGGATTAAAACGTGGTTATTCAACATGAGGCCCGATCCAAATGACATTTTAAATCATTTTTGGTGGAGCCCCAAAAATCTATTTTATGATGAAAAACGATGACCCCGGACCTGTCGAACGTTAAAAAAATGGTCAATATTGATGACATTTTAAAATTTAATCTTTTGACTTAAATGACGGTTGGATGTGAATTATTACTTTTTCAACTAATATAAGTGTGTTTAAAGTCATTTCTTTGCCTGAAATTGGTCAAAATTTAAGCTTCTAAGTAAGAAAAACTCTGTAAAAATGGCAATTTTGGTCACTGTGAGGGTTTAAAAAGTGGTTATTAAACATGAGGCGCAATCCCAATGACATTTTGAATCATTTTGGGTAGAGTCCAAAAAATCAATTTTATGGTGAAAAACGATAACCCCGGACCTGTCGAACGTTCAAAAAAGTGGTCAATATTGATGAAATTTTACCATTTAATCTTTTGACTTTAAATGAATGGTGGATGTGAATTATTACTTTTTCAACTAAAATAAGTGTGTTTAAAGTCATTTCTGTGCCTGAAATTGGTCAAAATTGAAGCTTTTGAGTAAGCGAAAACTCTGTAAAAATTGCAATTTTGGTCACTGTGAGGGTTTAAAAAGTGGTCATTTAACATGAGGCCCGATCCAAATGACATTTTGAATAATTTTTGGTAGAGTCTAAAAAATCAATTTTATGATGAAAAACGATGACCCCGGACCTGCCGAACGTTCAAAAAATGGTCAATATTGATGACATTTTAACATTTAATCTTTTGACTTTAAATGACTGGTGGATGTGAATGATTACTTTTTCAACTAAAATAAGTGTGTTTAAAGTCATTTCCTTGCCTGAAATTGGTCAAAATTTAAGCTTCTAAGTAAGAAAAACTCTGTAAAAATGGCAATTTTGGTCACTGTGAGGGTAAAAAAAGTGGTTATTAAACATGAGGCGCAATCCCAATGACATTTTAATTCATTTTTGGTAGAGTCCAAAAAAAACTATTTTATGATGAAAAACGATGACCCCGGACCTGTCGAACGTTCAAAAAAGTGGTCAATATTGATAAAATTTTACCATTTAATCTTTTGACTTTAAATGACTGGTGGATGTGAATTATTACTTTTTCAACTAAAATAAGTGTGTTTAAAGTCATTTCTGTGCCTGAAATTGGTCAAAATTGAAGCTTTTGAGTAAGCGAAAACTCTGTAAAAATGGCAATTTTGGTCACTGTGAGGGATTAAAACGTGGTTATTCAACATGAGGCCCGATCCAAATGACATTTTAAATCATTTTTGGTGGAGCCCCAAAAATCTATTTTATGATGAAAAACGATGACCCCGGACCTGTCGAACGTTAAAAAAATGGTCAATATTGATGACATTTTAAACTTTAATCTTTTGACTTAAATGACGGTTGGATGTGAATTATTACTTTTTCAACTAATATAAGTGTGTTTAAAGTCATGTCTGTGCTTGAAATTGGTCAAAATTGAAGCTTTTGAGTAATCGAAAACTCTGTAAAAATGGCAAATTTGGTCACTGTGAGTGTTTAAAAAGTGGTGAATAAACATGAGGCATGATCCCAATGACATTTTGAATCATTTTTGGTAGAGTCCAAAAAAATAAATTTTATGATGAAAAACGATGACCCCGGACCTGTCGAACGTTCAAAAAATAGTCAATATTGATGACATTTTAACATTTAATCTTTTGACTTTAAATGACTGGCGGATGTGAATTATTACTTTTTCAACTAAAATAAGTGTGTTTAAAGTCATTTCTGTGCCTGAAATTGGTCAAAATGGAAGCTTTTGAGTAAGCGAAAACTCTGTAAAAATGGCAATTTTGGTCACTGTGAGGGTTTAAAAAGTGGTTATTAAACATGAGGCGCGATCCCAATGACATTTTGAATCATTTTTGGTAGAGTCCAAAAATTCTATTTTATGGTGAAAAACGATGACCCCGGACCTGTCGAACGTTCAAAAAATGGTCAATATTGATGAAAATGTAACATTTAATCTTTTGACTTTAAATGACGGTTGGATGTGAATTATTACTTTTTCAACTAAAATAAGTGTGTTTAAAGTCATTTCTGTGCCTGAAATTGGTCAAAATTGAAGCTTCTAAGTAAGCAAAACTCGGTAAAAGTGTCAAATTTGGTCACTGTGAGGGTTTAAAAAGTGGTTATTAAACATGAGGCGTGATCCCAATGACATTTTGAATCATTTTTGGTAGAGTCCAAAAAAATTAATTTTATGATATAAAACGATGACCCCGGACCTGTCGAACGTTCAAAAAAGTGGTCAATATTGATGAAATTTTACCATTTAATCTTTTGACTTTAAATGACTGGTGGATGTGAATTATTACTTTTTCAACTAAAATAAGTGTGTTTAAAGTCATTTCTGTGCCTGAAATTGGTCAAAATTGAAGCTTTTGAGTAAGCGAAAACTCTGTAAAAATGGCAATTTTGGTCACTGTGAAGGTTTAAAAAGTGGTTATTCAACATGAGGCGCGATCCCAATGACATTTTGAATCATTTTTGGTAGAGTCCAAAAAATCTATTTTATGATGAAAATTGATGACCCCGGACCTGTCAAACGTTCAAAAAATGGTCAATATTGATGAAAATGTAACATTTAATCTTTTGACTTTAAATGACTGGTGGATGTGAATTATTACTTTTTCAACTAAAATAAGTGTGTTTAAAGTCATTTCTGTGCCTGAAATTGGTCAAAATTGAAGCTATTGAGTAAGCGAAAACTCTGTAAAAATGGCAATTTTGGTCACTGTGAAGGTTTAAAAAGTGGTTATACAACATGAGGCCCGATCCAAATGACATTTTGAATCATTTTTGGTGGAGTCCAAAAAATCCATTTTATGATGAAAAACGATGACCCCGGACCTGTGGAACGCTCAAAAAATGGTCAATATTGATGACATTTTAACATTTAATCTTTTGACTTTAAATGACGGTTGGATGTGAATTATTACTTTTTCAACTAATATAAGTGTGTTTAAAGTCATTTCTGTGCCTGAAATTGGTCAAAACTGAAGCTTTTGAGTAAGCGAAAACTCTGTAAAAATAGCAATTTTGGTCACTGTGAGTGTTTAAAAAGTGGTTATTCAACATGAGGCGCGATCCCAATGACATTTTGAATAATTTTTGGTAGAGTCCAAAAAATCAATGTTATGGTGAAAATCGATGACCCCGGACCTGTCGAACGTTCAAAAAAGTGGTCAATATTGATGAAATTTTACCATTTAATCTTTTGACGTTAAATGACTGGTGGATGTGAATTATTACTTTTTCAACTAAAATAAGTGTGTTTAACGTAATTTCTGTGCCTGAAATTGGTCAAAATTGAAGCTTTTGAGTAAGCGAAACCTTTGTAAAGTTGTCAATTTAGGTCACTGTGAGGGTTTAAAAAGTAGTTATTTAACATGAGGCCCGATCCAAATGACATTTTGAATCATTTTTGGTGGAGTCCAAAAAATCTATTTTATGATGAAAAACGATGACCCCGGACCTGTCGAACGTTAAAAAAATGGTCAATATTGATGACATTTTAACATTTAATCTTTTGACTTTAAATGACTGGTGGATGTGAATGATTACTTTTTCAACTAAAATAAGTGTGTTTAAAGTCATTTCTGTGCCTGAAATTGGTCAAAATTGAAGCTTGTAAGTAAGCAAAACTCTGAAAAAATGGCAATTTTGGTCACTGTGAGGGATTAAAACGTGGTTATTCAACATGAGGCCCGATCCAAATGACATTTTAAATCATTTTTGGTGGAGCCCCAAAAATCTATTTTATGATGAAAAACAATGACCCCGGACCTGTCGAACGTTAAAAAAATGGTCAATATTGATGACATTTTAAAATTTAATCTTTTGACTTAAATGACGGTTGGATGTGAATTATTACTTTTTCAACTAATATAAGTGTGTTTAAAGTCATTTCTGTGCCTGAAATTGGTCAAAATTGAAGCGTTTGAGTTACAGAAAACTCTGTAAAAATGTCAATTTTGGTCACTGTGAAGGTTTAAAAAGTGGTTATTCAACATGAGGCGCGATCCCAATGACATTTTGAATCATTTTGGGTAGAGTCCAAAAAATCAATTTTATGGTGAAAAACGATAACCCCGGACCTGTCGAACGTTCAAAAAATGGTCAATATTGATGACATTTTATCATTTAATCTTTTGACTTTAAATGACTGGTGGATGTGAATTATTACTTTTTCAACTAAAATAAGTGTGTTTAAAGTCATTTCTGTGCCTGAAATTGGTCAAAATGTAAGCTTCTAAGTAAGAAAAACACTGTAAAAATGGCAATTTTGGTCACTGTGAGGGTTTAAAAAGTGGTTATTAAACATGAGGCGCAATCCCAATGACATTTTGAATCATTTTTGGTAGAGTCCAAAAAAAACAATTTTATGATGAAAAACGATGACCCCGGACCTGTCGAACGTTCAAAAAAGTGGTCAATATTGATGAAATTTTACCATTTAATCTTTTGACTTTAAATGACTGGTGGATGTGAATTATTACTTTTTCAACTAAAATAAGTGTGTTTAAAGTCATTTCTGTGCCTGAAATTGGTCAAAATTGAAGCTTTTGAGTAAGCGAAACCTCTGTAAAATTGTCAATTTAGGTCACTGTGAGGGTTTAAAAAGTGGTTATTTAATATGAGGCCCGATCCAAATGACATTTTGAATAATTTTTGGTGGAGTCCAAAAAATAAATTTTATGATGAAAAACGATGACCCCCGGACCTGTCGAACGTTCAAAAAATGGTCAATATTGATGACATTTTAACATTTAATCTTTTGACTTTAAATGACTGGCGGATGTGAATTATTACTTTTTTAACTAAAATAAGTGTGTTTAAAGTCATTTCTGTGCCTGAAATTGGTCAAAATGGAAGCTTTTGAGTAAGCAAAAACTCTGTAAAAATGGCAATTTTGGTCACTGTGAGGGTTTAAAAAGTGGTTATTAAACATGAGGCGCGATCCCAATGACATTTTGAATCATTTTTGGTAGAGTCCAAAAATTCTATTTTATGGTGAAAAACGATGACCCCGGACCTGTCGAACGTTCAAAAAATGGTCAATATTGATGAAAATGTAACATTTAATCTTTTGACTTTAAATGACGGTTGGATGTGAATGATTACTTTTTCAACTAAAATAAGTGTGTTTAAAGTCATTTCTGTGCCTGAAATTGGTCAAAATTGAAGCTTTTGAGTAAGCGAAAAATCTGTAAAAATGGCAATTTTGGTCACTGTGAGGGATTAAAACGTGGTTATTCAACATGAGGCCCGATCCAAATGACATTTTAAATCATTTTTGGTGGAGCCCCAAAAATCTATTTTATGATGAAAAACGATGACCCCGGACCTGTCGAACGTTAAAAAAATGGTCAATATTGATGACATTTTAAAATTTAATCTTTTGACTTAAATGACGGTTGGATGTGAATTATTACTTTTTCAACTAATATAAGTGTGTTTAAAGTCATTTCTGTGCTTGAAATTGGTCAAAATTGAAGCTTTTGAGTAATCGAAAACTCTGTAAAAATGGCAAATTTGGTCACTGTGAGTGTTTAAAAAGTGGTGAATAAACATGAGGCATGATCCCAATGACATTTTGAATCATTTTTGGTAGAGTCCAAAAAAATAAATTTTATGATGAAAAACGATGACCCGGACCTGTCGAACGTTCAAAAAATGGTCAATATTGATGACATTTTAACATTTAATCTTTTGACTTTAAATGACTGGCGGATGTGAATTATTACTTTTTCAACTAAAATAAGTGTGTTTAAAGTCATTTCTGTGCCTGAAATTGGTCAAAATGGAAGCTTTTGAGTAAGCGAAAACTCTGTAAAAATGGCAATTTTGGTCACTGTGAGGGTTTAAAAAGTGGTTATTAAACATGAGGCGCGATCCCAATGACATTTTGAATCATTTTTGGTAGAGTCCAAAAATTCTATTTTATGGTGAAAAACGATGACCCCGGACCTGTCGAACGTTCAAAAAATGGTCAATATTGATGAAAATGTAACATTTAATCTTTTGACTTTAAATGACGGTTGGATGTGAATTATTACTTTTTCAACTAAAATAAGTGTGTTTAAAGTCATTTCTGTGCCTGAAATTGGTCAAAATTGAAGCTTCTAAGTAAGCAAAACTCGGTAAAAGTGTCAAATTTGGTCACTGTGAGGGTTTAAAAAGTGGTTATTAAACATGAGGCGTGATCCCAATGACATTTTGAATCATTTTTGGTAGAGTCCAAAAAAATTAATTTTATGATATAAAACGATGACCCCGGACCTGTCGAACGTTAAAAAAAGTGGTCAATATTGATGAAATTTTACCATTTAATCTTTTGACTTTAAATGACTGGTGGATGTGAATTATTACTTTTTCAACTAAAATAAGTGTGTTTAAAGTCATTTCTGTGCCTGAAATTGGTCAAAATTGAAGCTTTTGAGTAAGCGAAAACTCTGTAAAAATGGCAATTTTGGTCACTGTGAAGGTTTAAAAAGTGGTTATTCAACATGAGGCGCGATCCCAATGACATTTTGAATCATTTTTGGTAGAGTCCAAAAAATCAATTTTATGATGAAAATTGATGACCCCGGACCTGTCAAACGTTCAAAAAATGGTCAATATTGATGAAAATGTAACATTTAATCTTTTGACTTTAAATGACTGGTGGATGTGAATTATTACTTTTTCAACTAAAATAAGTGTGTTTAAAGTCATTTCTGTGCCTGAAATTGGTCAAAATTGAAGCTATTGAGTAAGCGAAAACTCTGTAAAAATGGCAATTTTGGTCACTGTGAAGGTTTAAAAAGTGGTTATACAACATGAGGCCCGATCCAAATGACATTTTGAATCATTTTTGGTGGAGTCCAAAAAATCCATTTTATGATGAAAAACGATGACCCCGGACCTGTGGAACGCTCAAAAAATGGTCAATATTGATGACATTTTAACATTTAATCTTTTGACTTTAAATGACGGTTGGATGTGAATTATTACTTTTTCAACTAATATAAGTGTGTTTAAAGTCATTTCTGTGCCTGAAATTGGTCAAAACTGAAGCTTTTGAGTAAGCGAAAACTCTGTAAAAATAGCAATTTTGGTCACTGTGAGGGTTTAAAAAGTGGTTATTCAACATGAGGCGCGATCCCAATGACATTTTGAATAATTTTTGGTAGAGTCCAAAAAATCAATGTTATGGTGAAAATCGATGACCCCGGACCTGTCGAACGTTCAAAAAAGTGGTCAATATTGATGAAATTTTACCATTTAATCTTTTGACGTTAAATGACTGGTGGATGTGAATTAAAACTTTTTCAACTAAAATAAGTGTGTTTAAAGTAATTTCTGTGCCTGAAATTGGTCAAAATTGAAGCTTTTGAGTAAGCGAAACCTTTGTAAAATTGTCAATTTAGGTCACTGTGAGGGTTTAAAAAGTGGTTATTTAACATGAGGCCCGATCCAAATGACATTTTGAATCATTTTTGGTGGAGTCCAAAAAATCAATTTTATGATGAAAAACGATGACCCCCGGACCTGTCGAAAGTTCAAAAAATGGTCAATATTGATGACATTTTAAAATTTAATCTTTTGACTTAAATGACGGTTGGATGTGAATTATTACTTTTTCAACTAATATAAGTGTGTTTAAAGTCATTTCTGTGCCTGAAATTGGTCAAAATTGAAGCGTTTGAGTTACAGAAAACTCTGTAAAAATGTCAATTTTGGTCACTGTGAAGGTTTAAAAAGTGGTTATTCAACATGAGGCGCGATCCCAATGACATTTTGAATCATTTTGGGTAGAGTCCAAAAAATCAATTTTATGGTGAAAAACGATAACCCCGGACCTGTCGAACGTTCAAAAAATGGTCAATATTGATGACATTTTAACATTTAATCTTTTGACTTTAAATGACTGGTGGATGTGAATTATTACTTTTTCAACTAAAATAAGTGTGTTTAAAGTCATTTCTGTGCCTGAAATTGGTCAAAATGTAAGCTTCTAAGTAAGAAAAACTCTGTAAAAATGGCAATTTTGGTCACTGTGAGGGTTTAAAAAGTGGTTATTAAACATGAGGCGCAATCCCAATGACATTTTGAATCATTTTTGGTAGAGTCCAAAAAAAACAATTTTATGATGAAAAACGATGACCCCGGACCTGTCGAACGTTCAAAAAAGTGGTCAATATTGATGAAATTTTACCATTTAATCTTTTGACTTTAAATGAATAGTGGATGTGAATTATTACTTTTTCAACTAAAATAAGTGTGTTTAACGTCATTTCTGTGCCTGAAATTGGTCAAAATTGAAGCTTTTGAGTAAGCGAAAACTCTGTAAAAATGGCAATTTTGGTCACTGTGAAGGTTTAAAAAGTGGTCATTTAACATGAGGCCCGATCCAAATGACATTTTGAATAATTTTTGGTAGAGTCTAAAAAATCAATTTTATGATGAAAAACGATGACCCCGGACCTGTCGAACGTTCAAAAAATTGTCAATATTGATGACATTTTAACATTTAATCTTTTGACTTTAAATGACTGGTGGATGTGAATGATTACTTTTTCAACTAAAATAAGTGTGTTTAAAGTCATTTCTGTGCCTGAAATTGGTCAAAATTTAAGCTTCTAAGTAAGAAAAACTCTGTAAAAATGGCAATTTTGGTCACTGTGAGGGTTTAAAAAGTGGTTATTAAACATGAGGCGCAATCCCAATGACATTTTGAATCATTTTTGGTAGAGTCCAAAAAAAACTATTTTATGATGAAAAACGATGACCCCGGACCTGTCGAACGTTCAAAAAAGTGGTCAATATTGATAAAATTTTACCATTTAATCTTTTGACTTTAAATGACTGGTGGATGTGAATTATTACTTTTTCAACTAAAATAAGTGTGTTTAAAGTCATTTCTGTGCCTGAAATTGGTCAAAATTGAAGCTTTTGAGTAAGCGAAAACTCTGTAAAAATGGCAATTTTGGTCACTGTGAGGGATTAAAACGTGGTTATTCAACATGAGGCCCGATCCATATGACATTTTAAATCATTTTTGGTGGAGCCCCAAAAATCTATTTTATGATGAAAAACGATGACCCCGGACCTGTCGAACGTTAAAAAAAATGGTCAATATTGATGACATTTTAAAATTTAATCTTTTGACTTAAATGACGGTTGGATGTGAATTATTACTTTTTCAACTAATATAAGTGTGTTTAAAGTCATTTCTGTGCCTGAAATTGGTCAAAATTGAAGCGTTTGAGTTACAGAAAACTCTGTAAAAATGTCAATTTTGGTCACTGTGAAGGTTTAAAAAGTGGTTATTCAACATGAGGCGCGATCCCAATGACATTTTGAATCATTTTGGGTAGAGTCCAAAAAATCAATTTTATGGTGAAAAACGATAACCCCGGACCTGTCGAACGTTCAAAAAAGTGGTCAATATTGATGAAATTTTACTATTTAATCTTTTGACTTTAAATGAATGGTGGATGTGAATTATTACTTTTTCAACTAAAATAAGTGTGTTTAAAGTCATTTCTGTGCCTGAAATTGGTCAAAATTGAAGCTTTTGAGTAAGCGAAAACTCTGTAAAAATGGCAATTTTGGTCACTGTGAGGGTTTAAAAAGTGGTTATTTAACATGAGGCCCGATCCAAATGACATTTTGAATCATTTTTGGTGGAGTCCAAAAAATCAATTTTACGATGAAAAACGATGACCCCCGGACCTGTCGAAAGTTCAAAAAATGGTCAATATTGATGACATTTTAACATTTAATCTTTTGACTTTAAATGACTGGCGGATGTGAATTATTACTTTTTCAACTAAATAAGTGTGTTTAAAGTCATTTCTGTGCCTGAAATTGGTCAAAATTGAAGCTTCTAAGTAAGCAAAACTCTGTAAAAATGGCAATTTTTGTCACTGTGAGGGATTAAAAAGTGGTTATTCAACATGAGGCCCGATCCAAATGACATTTTAAATCATTTTTGGTGGAGACCCAAAAATCTATTTTATGATGAAAAACGGTGACCCCGGACCTGTCGAACGTTAAAAAAATGGTCAATATTGATGACATTTTAAAATTTAATCTTTTGACTTTAAATGACGGTTGGATGTGAATTATTATTTTTTCAACTAATATAAGTGTGTTTAAAGTCATTTCTGTGCCTGAAACTGGTCAAAATTGAAGCTTTTGAGTAATCGAAAACTCTGTAAAAATGGCAAATTTGGTCACTGTGAGGGTTTAAAAAGTGGTGAATAAACATGAGGCGTGATCCCAATGACAATTTGAATCATTTTTGGTAGAGTCCAAAAAAATCAATTTTATGATGAAAAACGATGACCCCGGACCTGTCGAACGTTCAAAAACGTGGTAAATATTGATGAAATTTTACCATCTAATCTTTTGACTTTAAATGACTGGTGGATGTGAACTATTACTTTTTCAACTAAAATAAGTGTGTTTAAAGTCATTTCTGTGCCTGAAATTGGTCAAAATTTAAGCTTCTAAGTAAGAAAAACTCTGTAAAAATGGCAATTTTGGTCACTGTGAGGGTTTAAAAAGTGGTTATTTAACATGAGGCCCGATCCAAATGACATTTTGAATCATTTTTGGTGGAGTCCAAAAAATCAATTTTACGATGAAAAACGATGACCCCCGGACCTGTCGAAAGTTCAAAAAATGGTCAATATTGATGACATTTTAACATTTAATCTTTTGACTTTAAATGACTGGCGGATGTGAATTATTACTTTTTCAACTAAATAAGTGTGTTTAAAGTCATTTCTGTGCCTGAAATTGGTCAAAATTGAAGCTTCTAAGTAAGCAAAACTCTGTAAAAATGGCAATTTTTGTCACTGTGAGGGATTAAAAAGTGGTTATTCAACATGAGGCCCGATCCAAATGACATTTTAAATCATTTTTGGTGGAGCCCCAAAAATCTATTTTATGATGAAAAACGGTGACCCCGGACCTGTCGAACGTTAAAAAAATGGTCAATATTGATGACATTTTAAAATTTAATCTTTTGACTTTAAATGACGGTTGGATGTGAATTATTATTTTTTCAACTAATATAAGTGTGTTTAAAGTCATTTCTGTGCCTGAAACTGGTCAAAATTGAAGCTTTTGAGTAATCGAAAACTCTGTAAAAATGGCAAATTTGGTCACTGTGAGGGTTTAAAAAGTGGTGAATAAACATGAGGCGCAATCCCAATGACATTTTGAATCATTTTTGGTAGAGTCCAAAAAAAACAATTTTATGATGAAAAACGATGACCCCGGACCTGTCGAACGTTCAAAAAAGTGGTCAATATTGATAAAATTTTACCATTTAATCTTTTGACTTTAAATGACTGGTGGATGTGAATTATTACTTTTTCAACTAAAATAAGTGTGTTTAAAGTCATTTCTGTGCCTGAAATTGGTCAAAATTGAAGCTTTTGAGTTAGAGAAAACTCTGTAAAAATGGCAATTTTGGTCACTGTGAGGGATTAAAAAGTGGTTATACAACATGAGGCCCGGTCCAAATGACATTTTGAGTCATTTTTGGTGGAGTCCAAAAAATCTATTTTATGATGAAAAATGATGACCCCGGACCTGTCGAACGTTCAAAAAATGGTCAATATTGATGACATTTTAACATTTAATCTTTTGACTTTAAATGACGGTTGGATGTGAATTATTACTTTTTCAACTAATATAAGTGTGTTTAAAGTCATTTCTGTGCCTGAAATTGGTCAAAATTGAAGCTTTTGAGTAAGCGAAAACTCTGTAAAAATAGCAATTTTGGTCACTGTGAGGGTTTAAAAAGTGGTTATTAAACATGAGGCGCGATCCCAATGACATTTTGAATCATTTTTGGTAGAGTCCAAAAAATCAATGTTATGGTGAAAAACGATGACCCCGGACCTGTCGAACGTTCAAAAAAGTGGTCAATATTGATGAAATTTTACCATTGAATCTTTTGACTTTAAATGACTGGTGGATGTGAATTATCACTTTTTCAACTAAAATAAGTGTGTTTAAAGTAATTTCTGTGCCTGAAATTGGTCAAAATTGAAGCTTTTGAGTAAGCGAAACCTCTGTAAAATTGTCAATTTAGGTCACTGTGAGGGTTTAAAAAGTGGTTATTTAACATGAGGCCCGATCCAAATGACATTTTGAATAATTTTTGGTGGAGTCCAAAAAATCAATTTTATGATGAAAAACGATGACCCCCGGACCTGTTGAACGTTCAAAAAATGGTCAATATTGATGACATTTTAACATTTAATCTTTTGACTTTAAATGACTGGCGGTTGTGAATTATTACTTTTTCAACTAATATAAGTGTGTTTAAAGTCATTTCTGTGCCTGAAATTGGTCAAAATTGAAGCTTTTGAGTTAGAGAAAACTCTGTAAAAATGGCAATTTTGGTCACTGTGAGGGATTAAAAAGTGGTTATATAACATGAGGCCCGGTCCAAATGACATTTTGAGTCATTTTTGGTGGAGTCCAAAAAATCCATTTTATGATGAAAAACGATGACCCCGGACCTGTCGAACGTTCAAAAAATGGTCAATATTGATGACATTTTAACATTTAATCTTTTGACTTTAAATGACGGTTGGATGTGAATTATTACTTTTTCAACTAAAATAAGTGTGTTTAAAGTCATTTCTGTGCCTGAAATTGGTCAAAATTGAAGCTTCTTAGTAAGCAAAACTCGGTAAAAGTGTCAAATTTGGTCACTGTGAGGGTTTAAAAAGTGGTTATTAAACATGAGGCGTGATCCCAATGACATTTTGAATCATTTTTGGTAGAGTCCCAAAAAATTAATTTTATGATATAAAACGATGACCCCGGACCTGTCGAACGTTCAAAAAAGTGGTCAATATTGATGACATTTTAACATTTAATCTTTTGACTTTAAATGACGGTTGGATGTGAATTATTACTTTTTCAACTAATATAAGTGTGTTTAAAGTCATTTTTGTGCCTGAAATTGGTCAAAACTGAAGCTTTTGAGTAAGCGAAACCTTTGTAAAATTGTCAATTTAGGTCACTGTGAGGGTTTAAAAAGTGGTTATTTAACATGAGGCCCGATCCAAATGACATTTTGAATCATTTTTGGTGGAGTCCAAAAAATCAATTTTATGATGAGAAACGATGACCCCCGGACCTGTCGAAAGTTCAAAAAATGGTCAATATTGATGACATTTTAACATTTAATCTTTTGACTTTAAATAACTGGCGAATGTGAATTATTACTTTTTCAACTAAATAAGTGTGTTTAAAGTCATTTCTGTGCCTGAAATTGGTCAAAATTGAAGCTTCTAAGTAAGCAAAACTCTGTAAAAATGGCAATTTTGGTCACTGTGAGGGATGAAAACGTGGCATTCAACATGAGGCCCGATCCAAATGACATTTTAAATCATTTTTGGTGGAGCCCCAAAAATCTATTTTATGATGAAAAACGATGACCCCGGACCTGTCGAACGTTAAAAAAATGGTCAATATTGATGACATTTTAAAATTTAATCTTTTGACTTAAATGACGGTTGGATGTGAATTATTACTTTTTCAACTAATATAAGTGTGTTTAAAGTCATTTCTGTGCCTGAAATTGGTCAAAATTGAAGCTTTTGAGTAATCGAAAACTCTGTAAAAATGGCAAATTTGGTCACTGTGAGGGTTTAAAAAGTGGTGAATAAACATGAGGCGTGATCCCAATGACATTTTGAATCATTTTTGGTAGAGTCCAAAAAAATCAATTTTATGATGAAAAAAGATGACTCCGGACCTGTCGAACGTTCAAAAACGTGGTCAATATTGATGAAATTTTACCATTTAATCTTTTGACTTTAAATGACTGGTGGATGTGAATTATTACTTTTTCAACTAAAATAAGTGTGTTTAAAGTCATTTCTGTGCCTGAAATTGGTCAAAATGTAAGCTTCTAAGTAAGAAAAACTCTGTAAAAATGGCAATTTTGGTCACTGTGAGGGTTTAAAAAGTGGTTATTAAACATGAGGCGCAATCCCAATGACATTTTGAATCATTTTTGGAAGAGACCAAAAAAAACAATTTTATGATGAAAAACGATGACCCCGGACCTGTCGATCGTTCAAAAAAGTGGTCAATATTGATAAAATTTTAGAATTTAATCTTTTGACTTTAAATGACTGGTGGATGTGAATTATTACTTTTTCAACTAAAATAAGTGTGTTTAAAGTCATTTCTGTGCCTGAAATTGGTCAAAATTGAAGCTTTTGAGTAAGCAAAACTCTGTAAAAATGGCAATTTTGGTCACTGTGAAGGTTTAAAAAGTGGTTATTCAACATGAGGCGGGATCCCAATGACATTTTGAATCATTTTTGGTAGAGTCCAAAAAATCAATTTTATGATGAAAAATGATGACCCCGGACCTGTCAAACGTTCAAAAAATGGTCAATATTGATGAAAATGTAACATTTAATCTTTTGACTTTAAATGACGGTTGGATGTGAATTATTACTTTTTCAACTAAAATAAGTGTGTTTAAAGTAATTTCTGTGCCTGAAATTGGTCAAAATTGAAGCTTCTAAGTAAGCAAAACTCCGTAAAAATGGCAATTTTGGTCACTGTGAGGGATTAAAAAGTGGTTATACAACATGAGGCCCGATCCAAATGACATTTTGAATCATTTTTGGTGGAGTCCAAAAAATCAATTTTATGATGAAAAATGATGACCCCGGACCTGTCGAACGTTCAATAAATGGTCAATATTGATGACATTTTAACATTTAATCTTTTGACTTTAAATGACGGTTGGATGTGAATTATTACTTTTTCAACTAATATAAGTGTGTTTAAAGTCATTTCTGTGCCTGAAATTGGTCAAAATTGAAGCTTTTGAGTAAGCGAAAACTCTGTAAAAATAGCAATTTTGGTCACTGTGAGGGTTTAAAAAGTGGTTATTAAACATGAGGCGCGATCCCAATGACATTTTGAATCATTTTTGGTAGAGTCCAAAAAATCAATGTTATGGTGAAAAACGATGACCTGTCGAACGTTCAAAAAAGTGGTCAATATTGATGAAATTTTACCATTTAATCTTTTGACTTTAAATGACTGGTGGATGTGAATTATTACTTTTTCAACTATAATAAGTGTGTTTAAAGTAATTTCTGTGCCTGAAATTGGTCAAAATTGAAGCTTTTGAGTAAGCAAAAACTCTGTAAAAATGGCAACTTTGGTCACTGTGAGGGTTTAAAAAGTGGTTATTCAACATGAGGCGCGATCCCAATGACATTTTGAATCATTTTTGGTAGAGTCCAAAAAATCAATTTTATGGTGAAAAACGATGACCCCGGACCTGTCGAACGTTCAAAAAAGTGGTCAATATTGATGAAATTTTACCATTTAATCTTTTGACTTTAAATGACTGGCAGATGTGAATTATTACTTTTTCAACTAATATAAGTGTGTTTAAAGTCATTTCTGTGCCTGAAATTGGTCAAAATTGAAGCTTTTGAGTAAGCGAAAACTCTGTAAAAATGGCAATTTTGGTCACTGTGAAGGTTTAAAAAGTGGTTATTCAACATGAGGCGCGATCCCAATGACATTTTGAATCATTTTTGGTAGAGTCCAAAAAATCAATTTTATGATGAAAAATGATGACCCCGGACCTGTCAAACGTTCAAAAAATGGTCAATATTGATGAAAATGTAACATTTAATCTTTTGACTTGAAATGACGGTTGGATGTGAATTATTACTTTTTCAACTAAAATAAGTGTGTTTAAAGTCATTTCTGTGCCTGAAATTGGTCAAAATTGAAGCTTCTAAGTAAGCAAAACTCTGTAAAAATGGCAATTTTGGTCACTGTGAGGGATTAAAAAGTGGTTATACAACATGAGGCCCGGTCCAAATGACATTTTGAGTCATTTTTGGTGGAGTCCAAAAAATCCATTTTATGATGAAAAACGATGACCCCGGACCTGTCGAACGTTCAAAAAAGGTCAATATTGATGACATTTTAACATTTAATCTTTTGACTTTAAATGACGGTTGGATGTGAATTATTACTTTTTCAACTAATATAAGTGTGTTTAAAGTCATTTCTGTGCCTGAAATTGGTCAAAATTGAAGCTTTTGAGTAAGCGAAAAGTCTGTAAAAATAGCAATTTTGGTCACTGTGAGGGTTTAAAAAGTGGTTATTAAACATGAGGCGCGATCCCAATGATATTTTGAATCATTTTTGGTAGAGTCCAAAAAATCAATGTTATGGTGAAAAACGATGACCCCGGACCTGTCGAACGTTCAAAAAAGTGGTCAATATTGATGAAATTTTACCATTTAATCTTTTGACTTTAAATGACTGGTGGATGTGAATTATTGCTTTTTCAACTAAAATAAGTGTGTTTAAAGTAATTTCTGTGCCTGAAATTGGTCAAAATTGAAGCTTTTGAGTAAGCGAAACCTCTGTAAAATTGTCAATCTAGGTCACTGTGAGGGTTTAAAAAGTGAATATTTAACATGAGGCCCGATCCAAATGACATTTTGAATAATTTTTGGTGGAGTCCAAAAAATCAATTTTATGATGAAAAACGATGACCCCCGGACCTGTCGAACGTTCAAAAAATGGTCAATATTGATGACATTTTAACATTTAATCTTTTGACTTTAAATGACGGTTGGATGTGAATTATTACTTTTTCAACTAAAATAAGTGTGTTTAAAGTCATTTCTGTGCCTGAAATTGGTCAAAATTGAAGCTTCTAAGTAAGCAAAACTCCGTAAAAATGGCAATTTTGGTCACTGTGAGGGATTAAAAAGTGGTTATACAACATGAGGCCCGATCCAAATGACATTTTGAATCATTTTTGGTGGAGTCCAAAAAATCAATTTTATGATGAAAAATGATGACCCCGGACCTGTCGAACGTTCAATAAATGGTCAATATTTATGACATTTTAACATTTCATCTTTTGACTTTAAATGACGGTTGGATGTGAATTATTACTTTTTCAACTAATATAAGTGTGTTTAAAGTCATTTCTGTGCCTGAAATTGGTCAAAATTGAAGCTTTTGAGTAAGCGAAAACTCTGTAAAAATAGCAATTTTGGTCACTGTGAGGGTTTAAAAAGTGGTTATTAAACATGAGGCGCGATCCCAATGACATTTTGAATCATTTTTGGTAGAGTCCAAAAAATCAATGTTATGGTGAAAAACGATGACCTGTCGAACGTTCAAAAAAGTGGTCAATATTGATGAAATTTTACCATTTAATCTTTTGACTTTAAATGACTGGTGGATGTGAATTATTACTTTTTCAACTATAATAAGTGTGTTTAAAGTAATTTCTGTGCCTGAAATTGGTCAAAATTGAAGCTTTTGAGTAAGCAAAAACTCTGTAAAAATGGCAACTTTGGTCACTGTGAGGGTTTAAAAAGTGGTTATTCAACATGAGGCGCGATCCCAATGACATTTTGAATCATTTTTGGTAGAGTCCAAAAAATCAATGTTATGGTGAAAAACGATGACCCCGGACCTGTCGAACGTTCAAAAAAGTGATCAATATTGATGAAATTTTACCATTTAATCTTTTGACTTTAAATGACTGGTGGATGTGAATTATTACTTTTTCAACTAAAATAAGTGTGTTTAAAGTAATTTCTGTGCCTGAAATTTGTCAAAATTGAAGCTTTTGAGTAAGCGAAACCTCTGTAAAATTGTCAATTTAGGTCACTGTGAGGGTTTAAAAAGTGAATATTTAACATGAGGCCCGATCCAAATGACATTTTGAATAATTTTTGGTGGAGTCCAAAAAATCAATTTTATGATGAAAAACGATGACCCCCGGACCTGTCGAACGTTCAAAAAATGGTCAATATTGATGACATTTTAACATTTAATCTTTTGACTTTAAATGACGGTTGGATGTGAATTATTAATTTTTCAACTAATATAAGTGTGTTTAAAGTCATTTCTGTGCCTGAAATTGGTCAAAATTGAAGCTTTTGAGTAAGCGAAAACTCTGTAAAAATAGCAATTTTGGTCACTGTGAGGGTTTAAAAAGTGGTTATTAAACATGAGGCGCGATCCCAATGACATTTTGAATCATTTTTGGTAGAGTCCAAAAATTCTATTTTATGGTGAAAAACGATGACCCCGGACCTGTCGAACGTTCAAAAAATGGTCAATATTGATGAAAATGTAACATTTAATCTTTTGACTTTAAATGATGGTTGGATGTGAATTATTACTTTTTCAACTAAAATAAGTGTGTTTAAAGTCATTTCTGTGCCTGAAATTGGTCAAAATTGAAGCTTCTAAGTAAGCAAAACTCTGTAAAAGTGTCAAATTTGGTCACTGTGAGGGTTTAAAAAGTGGTTATTAAACATGAGGCGTGATCCCAATGACATTTTGAATCATTTTTGGTAGAGTCCCAAAAAATTAATTTTATGATATAAAATGATGACCCCGGACCTGTCAAACGTTCAAAAACATGGTCAATATTGATGAAAATGTAACATTTAATCTTTTGACTTTAAAAGACTGGTGGATGTGAATTATTACTTTTTCAGCTAAAATAAGTGTGTTTAAAGTCATTTCTGTGCCTGAAATTGGTCAAAATTGAAGCTATTGAGTAAGCGAAAACTCTGTAAAAATGGCAATTTTGGTCACTGTGAAGGTTTAAAAAGTGGTTATACAACATGAGGCCCGATCCAAATGACATTTTGAATCATTTTTGGTGGAGTCCAAAAAATCCATTTTATGATGAAAAACGATGACCCCGGACCTGTGGAACGCTCAAAAAATGGTCAATATTGATGACATTTTAACATTTAATCTTTTGACTTTAAATGACGGTTGGATGTGAATTATTACTTTTTCAACTAATATAAGTGTGTTTAAAGTCATTTCTGTGCCTGAAATTGGTCAAAACTGAAGCTTTTGAGTAAGCGAAAACTCTGTAAAAATAGCAATTTTGGTCACTGTGAGGGTTTAAAAAGTGGTTATTCAACATGAGGCGCGATCCCAATGACATTTTGAATAATTTTTGGTAGAGTCCAAAAAATCAATGTTATGGTGAAAATCGATGACCCCGGACCTGTCGAACGTTCAAAAAAGTGGTCAATATTGATGAAATTTTACCATTTAATCTTTTGACTTTAAATGACTGGTGGATGTGAATTATTACTTTTTCAACTAAAATAAGTGTGTTTAAAGTAATTTCTGTGCCTGAAATTGGTCAAAATTGAAGCTTTTGAGTAAGCGAAACCTCTGTAAAATTGTCAATTTAGGTCACTGTGAGGGTTTAAAAAGTGGTTATTTAACATGAGGCCCGATCCAAATGACATTTTGAATCATTTTTGGTGGAGTCCAAAAAATCAATTTTATGATGAAAAACGATGACCCCCGGACCTGTCGAAAGTTCAAAAAATGGTCAATATTGATGACATTTTAACATTTAATCTTTTGACTTTAAATGACTGGCGGATGTGAATTATTACTTTTTCAACTAAATAAGTGTGTTTAAAGTCATTTCTGTGCCTGAAATTGGTCACAATTTCAGCTTCTAAGTAAGCAAAACTCTGTAAAAATGGCAATTTTGGTCACTGTGAGGGATTAAAAAGTGGTTATTCAACATGAGGCCCGATCCAAATGACATTTTAAATCATTTTTGGTGGAGCCCCAAAAATCTATTTTATGATGAAAAACGATGACCCCGGACCTGTCGAACGTTCAAAAAATGGTCAATATTGATGAAAATGTAACATTTAATCTTTTGACTTTAAATGACGGTTGGATGTGAATTATTACTTTTTGAACTAAAATAAGTGTGTTTAAAGTAATTTCTGTGCCTGAAATTGGTCAAAATTGAAGCTTTTGAGTAAGCGAAACCTCTGTAAAATTGTCAATTTAGGTCACTGTGAGGGTTTAAAAAGTGAATATTTAACATGAGGCCCGATCCAAATGACATTTTGAATAATTTTTGGTGGAGTCCAAAAAATCAATTTTATGATGAAAAACGATGACCCCCGGACCTGTCGAACGTTCAAAAAATGGTCAATATTGATGACATTTTAACATTTAATCTTTTGACTTTAAATGACGGTTGGATGTGAATTATTACTTTTTCAACTAATATAAGTGTGTTTAAAGTCATTTCTGTGCCTGAAATTGGTCAAAATTGAAGCTTTTGAGTAAGCGAAAACTCTGTAAAAATAGCAATTTTGGTCACTGTGAGGGTTTAAAAAGTGGTTATTAAACATGAGGCGCGATCCCAATGACATTTTGAATCATTTTTGGTAGAGTCCAAAAAATCAATGTTATGGTGAAAAACGATGACCTGTCGAACGTTCAAAAAAGTGGTCAATATTGATGAAATTTTACCATTTAATCTTTTGACTTTAAATGACTGGTGGATGTGAATTATTACTTTTTCAACTATAATAAGTGTGTTTAAAGTAATTTCTGTGCCTGAAATTGGTCAAAATTGAAGCTTTTGAGTAAGCAAAAACTCTGTAAAAATGGCAACTTTGGTCACTGTGAGGGTTTAAAAAGTGGTTATTCAACATGAGGCGCGATCCCAATGACATTTTGAATCATTTTTGGTAGAGTCCAAAAAATCAATTTTATGGTGAAAAACGATGACCCCGGACCTGTCGAACGTTCAAAAAAGTGGTCAATATTGATGAAATTTTACCATTTAATCTTTTGACTTTAAATGACTGGCAGATGTGAATTATTACTTTTTCAACTAATATAAGTGTGTTTAAAGTCATTTCTGTGCCTGAAATTGGTCAAAATTGAAGCTTTTGAGTAAGCGAAAACTCTGTAAAAATGGCAATTTTGGTCACTGTGAAGGTTTAAAAAGTGGTTATTCAACATGAGGCGCGATCCCAATGACATTTTGAATCATTTTTGGTAGAGTCCAAAAAATCAATTTTATGATGAAAAATGATGACCCCGGACCTGTCAAACGTTCAAAAAATGGTCAATATTGATGAAAATGTAACATTTAATCTTTTGACTTGAAATGACGGTTGGATGTGAATTATTACTTTTTCAACTAAAATAAGTGTGTTTAAAGTCATTTCTGTGCCTGAAATTGGTCAAAATTGAAGCTTCTAAGTAAGCAAAACTCTGTAAAAATGGCAATTTTGGTCACTGTGAGGGATTAAAAAGTGGTTATACAACATGAGGCCCGGTCCAAATGACATTTTGAGTCATTTTTGGTGGAGTCCAAAAAATCCATTTTATGATGAAAAACGATGACCCCGGACCTGTCGAACGTTCAAAAAAGGTCAATATTGATGACATTTTAACATTTAATCTTTTGACTTTAAATGACGGTTGGATGTGAATTATTACTTTTTCAACTAATATAAGTGTGTTTAAAGTCATTTCTGTGCCTGAAATTGGTCAAAATTGAAGCTTTTGAGTAAGCGAAAAGTCTGTAAAAATAGCAATTTTGGTCACTGTGAGGGTTTAAAAAGTGGTTATTAAACATGAGGCGCGATCCCAATGATATTTTGAATCATTTTTGGTAGAGTCCAAAAAATCAATGTTATGGTGAAAAACGATGACCCCGGACCTGTCGAACGTTCAAAAAAGTGGTCAATATTGATGAAATTTTACCATTTAATCTTTTGACTTTAAATGACTGGTGGATGTGAATTATTACTTTTTCAACTAAAATAAGTGTGTTTAAAGTAATTTCTGTGCCTGAAATTGGTCAAAATTGAAGCTTTTGAGTAAGCGAAACCTCTGTAAAATTGTCAATTTAGGTCACTGTGAGGGTTTAAAAAGTGAATATTTAACATGAGGCCCGATCCAAATGACATTTTGAATAATTTTTGGTGGAGTCCAAAAAATCAATTTTATGATGAAAAACGATGACCCCCGGACCTGTCGAACGTTCAAAAAATGGTCAATATTGATGACATTTTAACATTTAATCTTTTGACTTTAAATGACGGTTGGATGTGAATTATTACTTTTTCAACTAAAATAAGTGTGTTTAAAGTCATTTCTGTGCCTGAAATTGGTCAAAATTGAAGCTTCTAAGTAAGCAAAACTCCGTAAAAATGGCAATTTTGGTCACTGTGAGGGATTAAAAAGTGGTTATACAACATGAGGCCCGATCCAAATGACATTTTGAATCATTTTTGGTGGAGTCCAAAAAATCAATTTTATGATGAAAAATGATGACCCCGGACCTGTCGAACGTTCAATAAATGGTCAATATTGATGACATTTTAACATTTAATCTTTTGACTTTAAATGACGGTTGGATGTGAATTATTACTTTTTCAACTAATATAAGTGTGTTTAAAGTCATTTCTGTGCCTGAAATTGGTCAAAATTGAAGCTTTTGAGTAAGCGAAAACTCTGTAAAAATAGCAATTTTGGTCACTGTGAGGGTTTAAAAAGTGGTTATTAAACATGAGGCGCGATCCCAATGACATTTTGAATCATTTTTAGTAGAGTCCAAAAAATCAATGTTATGGTGAAAAACGATGACCTGTCGAACGTTCAAAAAAGTGGTCAATATTGATGAAATTTTACCATTTAATCTTTTGACTTTAAATGACTGGTGGATGTGAATTATTACTTTTTCAACTATAATAAGTGTGTTTAAAGTAATTTCTGTGCCTGAAATTGGTCAAAATTGAAGCTTTTGAGTAAGCAAAAACTCTGTAAAAATGGCAACTTTGGTCACTGTGAGGGTTTAAAAAGTGGTTATTCAACATGAGGCGCGATCCCAATGACATTTTGAATCATTTTTGGTAGAGTCCAAAAAATCAATGTTATGGTGAAAAACGATGACCCCGGACCTGTCGAACGTTCAAAAAAGTGGTCAATATTGATGAAATTTTACCATTTAATCTTTTGACTTTAAATGACTGGTGGATGTGAATTATTACTTTTTCAACTAAAATAAGTGTGTTTAAAGTAATTTCTGTGCCTGAAATTGGTCAAAATTGAAGCTTTTGAGTAAGCGAAACCTCTGTAAAATTGTCAATTTAGGTCACTGTGAGGGTTTAAAAAGTGAATATTTAACATGAGGCCCGATCCAAATGACATTTTGAATAATTTTTGGTGGAGTCCAAAAAATCAATTTTATGATGAAAAACGATGACCCCCGGACCTGTCGAACGTTCAAAAAATGGTCAATATTGATGACATTTTAACATTTAATCTTTTGACTTTAAATGACGGTTGGATGTGAATTATTACTTTTTCAACTAATATAAGTGTGTTTAAAGTCATTTCTGTGCCTGAAATTGGTCAAAATTGAAGCTTTTGAGTAAGCGAAAACTCTGTAAAAATAGCAATTTTGGTCACTGTGAGGGTTTAAAAAGTGGTTATTAAACATGAGGCGCGATCCCAATGACATTTTGAATCATTTTTGGTAGAGTCCAAAAATTCTATTTTATGGTGAAAAACGATGACCCCGGACCTGTCGAACGTTCAAAAAATGGTCAATATTGATGAAAATGTAACATTTAATCTTTTGACTTTAAATGATGGTTGGATGTGAATTATTACTTTTTCAACTAAAATAAGTGTGTTTAAAGTCATTTCTGTGCCTGAAATTGGTCAAAATTGAAGCTTCTAAGTAAGCAAAACTCGGTAAAAGTGTCAAATTTGGTCACTGTGAGGGTTTAAAAAGTGGTTATTAAACATGAGGCGTGATCCCAATGACATTTTGAATCATTTTTGGTAGAGTCCCAAAAAATTAATTTTATGATATAAAATGATGACCCCGGACCTGTCAAACGTTCAAAAACATGGTCAATATTGATGAAAATGTAACATTTAATCTTTTGACTTTAAATGACTGGTGGATGTGAATTATTACTTTTTCAGCTAAAATAAGTGTGTTTAAAGTCATTTCTGTGCCTGAAATTGGTCAAAATTGAAGCTATTGAGTAAGCGAAAACTCTGTAAAAATGGCAATTTTGGTCACTGTGAAGGTTTAAAAAGTGGTTATACAACATGAGGCCCGATCCAAATGACATTTTGAATCATTTTTGGTGGAGTCCAAAAAATCCATTTTATGATGAAAAACGATGACCCCGGACCTGTGGAACGCTCAAAAAATGGTCAATATTGATGACATTTTAACATTTAATCTTTTGACTTTAAATGACGGTTGGATGTGAATTATTACTTTTTCAACTAATATAAGTGTGTTTAAAGTCATTTCTGTGCCTGAAATTGGTCAAAACTGAAGCTTTTGAGTAAGCGAAAACTCTGTAAAAATAGCAATTTTGGTCACTGTGAGGGTTTAAAAAGTGGTTATTCAACATGAGGCGCGATCCCAATGACATTTTGAATAATTTTTGGTAGAGTCCAAAAAATCAATGTTATGGTGAAAATCGATGACCCCGGACCTGTCGAACGTTCAAAAAAGTGGTCAATATTGATGAAATTTTACCATTTAATCTTTTGACTTTAAATGACTGGTGGATGTGAATTATTACTTTTTCAACTAAAATAAGTGTGTTTAAAGTAATTTCTGTGCCTGAAATTGGTCAAAATTGAAGCTTTTGAGTAAGCGAAACCTCTGTAAAATTGTCAATTTAGGTCACTGTGAGGGTTTAAAAAGTGGTTATTTAACATGAGGCCCGATCCAAATGACATTTTGAATCATTTTTGGTGGAGTCCAAAAAATCAATTTTATGATGAAAAACGATGACCCCCGGACCTGTCGAAAGTTCAAAAAATGGTCAATATTGATGACATTTTAACATTTAATCTTTTGACTTTAAATGACTGGCGGATGTGAATTATTACTTTTTCAACTAAATAAGTGTGTTTAAAGTCATTTCTGTGCCTGAAATTGGTCACAATTTCAGCTTCTAAGTAAGCAAAACTCTGTAAAAATGGCAATTTTGGTCACTGTGAGGGATTAAAAAGTGGTTATTCAACATGAGGCCCGATCCAAATGACATTTTATATCATTTTTGGTGGAGCCCCAAAAATCTATTTTATGATGAAAAACGATGACCCCGGACCTGTCGAACGTTCAAAAAATGGTCAATATTGATGAAAATGTAACATTTAATCTTTTGACTTTAAATGACGGTTGGATGTGAATTATTACTTTTTGAACTAAAATAAGTGTGTTTAAAGTAATTTCTGTGCCTGAAATTGGTCAAAATTGAAGCTTTTGAGTAAGCGAAACCTCTGTAAAATTGTCAATTTAGGTCACTGTGAGGGTTTAAAAAGTGAATATTTAACATGAGGCCCGATCCAAATGACATTTTGAATAATTTTTGGTGGAGTCCAAAAAATCAATTTTATGATGAAAAACGATGACCCCCGGACCTGTCGAACGTTCAAAAAATGGTCAATATTGATGACATTTTAACATTTAATCTTTTGACTTTAAATGACGGTTGGATGTGAATTATTACTTTTTCAACTAATATAAGTGTGTTTAAAGTCATTTCTGTGCCTGAAATTGGTCAAAATTGAAGCTTTTGAGTAAGCGAAAACTCTGTAAAAATAGCAATTTTGGTCACTGTGAGGGTTTAAAAAGTGGTTATTAAACATGAGGCGTGATCCCAATGACATTTTGAATCATTTTTGGTAGAGTCCAAAAAAATTAATTTTATGATATAAAATGATGACCCCGGACCTGTCAAACGTTCAAAAACATGGTCAATATTGATGAAAATGTAACATTTAATCTTTTGACTTTAAATGACTGGTGGATGTGAATTATTACTTTTTCAGCTAAAATAAGTGTGTTTAAAGTCATTTCTGTGCCTGAAATTGGTCAAAATTGAAGCTATTGAGTAAGCGAAAACTCTGTAAAAATGGCAATTTTGGTCACTGTGAAGGTTTAAAAAGTGGTTATACAACATGAGGCCCGATCCAAATGACATTTTGAATCATTTTTGGTGGAGTCCAAAAAATCCATTTTATGATGAAAAACGATGACCCCGGACCTGTGGAACGCTCAAAAAATGGTCAATATTGATGACATTTTAACATTTAATCTTTTGACTTTAAATGACGGTTGGATGTGAATTATTACTTTTTCAACTAATATAAGTGTGTTTAAAGTCATTTCTGTGCCTGAAATTGGTCAAAACTGAAGCTTTTGAGTAAGCGAAAACTCTGTAAAAATAGCAATTTTGGTCACTGTGAGGGTTTAAAAAGTGGTTATTCAACATGAGGCGCGATCCCAATGACATTTTGAATAATTTTTGGTAGAGTCCAAAAAATCAATGTTATGGTGAAAATCGATGACCCCGGACCTGTCGAACGTTCAAAAAAGTGGTCAATATTGATGAAATTTTACCATTTAATCTTTTGACTTTAAATGACTGGTGGATGTGAATTATTACTTTTTCAACTAAAATAAGTGTGTTTAAAGTAATTTCTGTGCCTGAAATTGGTCAAAATTGAATCTTTTGAGTAAGCGAAACCTTTGTAAAATTGTCAATTTAGGTCACTGTGAGGGTTTAAAAAGTGGTTATTTAACATGAGGCCCGATCCAAATGACATTTTGAATCATTTTTGGTGGAGTCCAAAAAATCAATTTTATGATGAAAAACGATGACCCCCGGACCTGTCGAAAGTTCAAAAAATGGTCAATATTGATGACATTTTAACATTTAATCTTTTGACTTTAAATGACTGGCGGATGTGAATTATTACTTTTTCAACTAAATAAGTGTGTTTAAAGTCATTTCTGTGCCTGAAATTGGTCACAATTTCAGCTTCTAAGTAAGCAAAACTCTGTAAAAATGGCAATTTTGGTCACTGTGAGGGATTAAAAAGTGGTTATTCAACATGAGGCCCGATCCAAATGACATTTTAAATCATTTTTGGTGGAGCCCCAAAAATCTATTTTATGATGAAAAACGATGACCCCGGACCTGTTGAACGTTCAAAAAATGGTCAATATTGATGAAAATGTAACATTTAATCTTTTGACTTTAAATGACGGTTGGATGTGATTTATTACTTTTTGAACTAAAATAAGTGTGTTTAAAGTCATTTCTGTGCCTGAAATTGGTCAAAATTGAAGCTTCTAAGTAAGCAAAACTCGGTAAAAGTGTCAAATTTGATCACTGTGAGGGTTTAAAAAGTGGTTATTAAACATGAGGCGTTATCCCAATGACATTTTGAATCATTTTTGGTGGAGTCCAAAAAATCCATTTTATGATGAAAAACGATGACCCCGGACCTGTCGAACGTTCAAAAAATGGTCAATATTGATGACATTTTAACATTTAATCTTTTGACTTTAAATGACGGTTGGATGTGAATTATTACTTTTTCAACTAATATAAGTGTTTTTTTAAAGTCATTTCTGTGCCTGAAATTGGTCAAAATTGAAGCTTTTGAGTAAGCGAAAACTCTGTAAAAATAGCAATTTTGGTCACTGTGAGGGTTTAAAAAGTGGTTATTAAACATGAGGCGCGATCCCAATGACATTTTGAATCATTTTTGGTAGAGTCCAAAAAATCAATGTTATGGTGAAAAACGATGACCTGTCGAACGTTCAAAAAATGGTCAATATTGATGACATTTTAACATTTAATCTTTTGACTTTAAATGACAGTTGGATGTGAATTATTACTTTTTCAACTAATATAAGTGTGTTTAAAGTCATTTCTGTGCCTGAAATTGGTCCGAATTGAAGCTTTTGAGTAAGCGAAAACTCTGTAAAAATAGCAATTTTGGTCACTGTGAGGGTTTAAAAAGTGGTTATTTAACATGAGGCCCGATCCAAATGACATTTTGAATCATTTTTGGTGGAGTCCAAAAAATCAATTTTATGATGAAAAACGATGACCCCCGGACCTGTCGAAAGTTCAAAAAATGGTCAATATTGATGACATTTTAACATTTAATCTTTTGACTTTAAATGACTGGCGGATGTGAATTATTACTTTTTCAACTAAATAAGTGTGTTTAAAGTCATTTCTGTGCCTGAAATTGGTCACAATTTCAGCTTCTAAGTAAGCAAAACTCTGTAAAAATGGCAATTTTGGTCACTGTGAGGGATTAAAAAGTGGTTATTCAACATGAGGCCCGATCCAAATGACATTTTAAATCATTTTTGGTGGAGCCCCAAAAATCTATTTTATGATGAAAAACGATGACCCCGGACCTGTCGAACGTTCAAAAAATGGTCAATATTGATGAAAATGTAACATTTAATCTTTTGACTTTAAATGACGGTTGGATGTGAATTATTACTTTTTGAACTAAAATAAGTGTGTTTAAAGTAATTTCTGTGCCTGAAATTGGTCAAAATTGAAGCTTTTGAGTAAGCGAAACCTCTGTAAAATTGTCAATTTAGGTCACTGTGAGGGTTTAAAAAGTGAATATTTAACATGAGGCCCGATCCAAATGACATTTTGAATAATTTTTGGTGGAGTCCAAAAAATCAATTTTATGATGAAAAACGATGACCCCCGGACCTGTCGAACGTTCAAAAAATGGTCAATATTGATGACATTTTAACATTTAATCTTTTGACTTTAAATGACGGTTGGATGTGAATTATTACTTTTTCAACTAATATAAGTGTGTTTAAAGTCATTTCTGTGCCTGAAATTGGTCAAAATTGAAGCTTTTGAGTAAGCGAAAACTCTGTAAAAATAGCAATTTTGGTCACTGTGAGGGTTTAAAAAGTGGTTATTAAACATGAGGCGCGATCCCAATGACATTTTGAATCATTTTTGGTAGAGTCCAAAAAATCAATGTTATGGTGAAAAACGATGACCTGTCGAACGTTCAAAAAAGTGGTCAATATTGATGAAATTTTACCATTTAATCTTTTGACTTTAAATGACTGGTGGATGTGAATTATTACTTTTTCAACTATAATAAGTGTGTTTAAAGTAATTTCTGTGCCTGAAATTGGTCAAAATTGAAGCTTTTGAGTAAGCAAAAACTCTGTAAAAATGGCAACTTTGGTCACTGTGAGGGTTTAAAAAGTGGTTATTCAACATGAGGCGCGATCCCAATGACATTTTGAATCATTTTTGGTAGAGTCTAAAAAATCAATTTTATGGTGAAAAACGATGACCCCGGACCTGTCGAACGTTCAAAAAAGTGGTCAATATTGATGAAATTTTACCATTTAATCTTTTGACTTTAAATGACTGGCAGATGTGAATTATTACTTTTTCAACTAATATAAGTGTGTTTAAAGTCATTTCTGTGCCTGAAATTGGTCAAAATTGAAGCTTTTGAGTAAGCGAAAACTCTGTAAAAATGGCAATTTTGGTCACTGTGAAGGTTTAAAAAGTGGTTATTCAACATGAGGCGCGATCCCAATGACATTTTGAATCATTTTTGGTAGAGTCCAAAAAATCAATTTTATGATGAAAAATGATGACCCCGGACCTGTCAAACGTTCAAAAAATGGTCAATATTGATGAAAATGTAACATTTAATCTTTTGACTTGAAATGACGGTTGGATGTGAATTATTACTTTTTCAACTAAAATAAGTGTGTTTAAAGTCATTTCTGTGCCTGAAATTGGTCAAAATTGAAGCTTCTAAGTAAGCAAAACTCTGTAAAAATGGCAATTTTGGTCACTGTGAGGGATTAAAAAGTGGTTATACAACATGAGGCCCGGTCCAAATGACATTTTGAGTCATTTTTGGTGGAGTCCAAAAAATCCATTTTATGATGAAAAACGATGACCCCGGACCTGTCGAACGTTCAAAAAAGGTCAATATTGATGACATTTTAACATTTAATCTTTTGACTTTAAATGACGGTTGGATGTGAATTATTACTTTTTCAACTAATATAAGTGTGTTTAAAGTCATTTCTGTGCCTGAAATTGGTCAAAATTGAAGCTTTTGAGTAAGCGAAAAGTCTGTAAAAATAGCAATTTTGGTCACTGTGAGGGTTTAAAAAGTGGTTATTAAACATGAGGCGCGATCCCAATGATATTTTGAATCATTTTTGGTAGAGTCCAAAAAATCAATGTTATGGTGAAAAACGATGACCCCGGACCTGTCGAACGTTCAAAAAAGTGGTCAATATTGATGAAATTTTACCATTTAATCTTTTGACTTTAAATGACTGGTGGATGTGAATTATTACTTTTTCAACTAAAATAAGTGTGTTTAAAGTAATTTCTGTGCCTGAAATTGGTCAAAATTGAAGCTTTTGAGTAAGCGAAACCTCTGTAAAATTGTCAATTTAGGTCACTGTGAGGGTTTAAAAAGTGAATATTTAACATGAGGCCCGATCCAAATGACATTTTGAATAATTTTTGGTGGAGTCCAAAAAATCAATTTTATGATGAAAAACGATGACCCCCGGACCTGTCGAACGTTCAAAAAATGGTCAATATTGATGACATTTTAACATTTAATCTTTTGACTTTAAATGACGGTTGGATGTGAATTATTACTTTTTCAACTAAAATAAGTGTGTTTAAAGTCATTTCTGTGCCTGAAATTGGTCAAAATTGAAGCTTCTAAGTAAGCAAAACTCCGTAAAAATGGCAATTTTGGTCACTGTGAGGGATTAAAAAGTGGTTATACAACATGAGGCCCGATCCAAATGACATTTTGAATCATTTTTGGTGGAGTCCAAAAAATCAATTTTATGATGAAAAATGATGACCCCGGACCTGTCGAACGTTCAATAAATGGTCAATATTGATGACATTTTAACATTTAATCTTTTGACTTTAAATGACGGTTGGATGTGAATTATTACTTTTTCAACTAATATAAGTGTGTTTAAAGTCATTTCTGTGCCTGAAATTGGTCAAAATTGAAGCTTTTGAGTAAGCGAAAACTCTGTAAAAATAGCAATTTTGGTCACTGTGAGGGTTTAAAAAGTGGTTATTAAACATGAGGCGCGATCCCAATGACATTTTGAATCATTTTTAGTAGAGTCCAAAAAATCAATGTTATGGTGAAAAACGATGACCTGTCGAACGTTCAAAAAAGTGGTCAATATTGATGAAATTTTACCATTTAATCTTTTGACTTTAAATGACTGGTGGATGTGAATTATTACTTTTTCAACTATAATAAGTGTGTTTAAAGTAATTTCTGTGCCTGAAATTGGTCAAAATTGAAGCTTTTGAGTAAGCAAAAACTCTGTAAAAATGGCAACTTTGGTCACTGTGAGGGTTTAAAAAGTGGTTATTCAACATGAGGCGCGATCCCAATGACATTTTGAATCATTTTTGGTAGAGTCCAAAAAATCAATGTTATGGTGAAAAACGATGACCCCGGACCTGTCGAACGTTCAAAAAAGTGGTCAATATTGATGAAATTTTACCATTTAATCTTTTGACTTTAAATGACTGGTGGATGTGAATTATTACTTTTTCAACTAAAATAAGTGTGTTTAAAGTAATTTCTGTGCCTGAAATTGGTCAAAATTGAAGCTTTTGAGTAAGCGAAACCTCTGTAAAATTGTCAATTTAGGTCACTGTGAGGGTTTAAAAAGTGAATATTTAACATGAGGCCCGATCCAAATGACATTTTGAATAATTTTTGGTGGAGTCCAAAAAATCAATTTTATGATGAAAAACGATGACCCCCGGACCTGTCGAACGTTCAAAAAATGGTCAATATTGATGACATTTTAACATTTAATCTTTTGACTTTAAATGACGGTTGGATGTGAATTATTACTTTTTCAACTAATATAAGTGTGTTTAAAGTCATTTCTGTGCCTGAAATTGGTCAAAATTGAAGCTTTTGAGTAAGCGAAAACTCTGTAAAAATAGCAATTTTGGTCACTGTGAGGGTTTAAAAAGTGGTTATTAAACATGAGGCGCGATCCCAATGACATTTTGAATCATTTTTGGTAGAGTCCAAAAATTCTATTTTATGGTGAAAAACGATGACCCCGGACCTGTCGAACGTTCAAAAAATGGTCAATATTGATGAAAATGTAACATTTAATCTTTTGACTTTAAATGATGGTTGGATGTGAATTATTACTTTTTCAACTAAAATAAGTGTGTTTAAAGTCATTTCTGTGCCTGAAATTGGTCAAAATTGAAGCTTCTAAGTAAGCAAAACTCGGTAAAAGTGTCAAATTTGGTCACTGTGAGGGTTTAAAAAGTGGTTATTAAACATGAGGCGTGATCCCAATGACATTTTGAATCATTTTTGGTAGAGTCCCAAAAAATTAATTTTATGATATAAAATGATGACCCCGGACCTGTCAAACGTTCAAAAACATGGTCAATATTGATGAAAATGTAACATTTAATCTTTTGACTTTAAATGACTGGTGGATGTGAATTATTACTTTTTCAGCTAAAATAAGTGTGTTTAAAGTCATTTCTGTGCCTGAAATTGGTCAAAATTGAAGCTATTGAGTAAGCGAAAACTCTGTAAAAATGGCAATTTTGGTCACTGTGAAGGTTTAAAAAGTGGTTATACAACATGAGGCCCGATCCAAATGACATTTTGAATCATTTTTGGTGGAGTCCAAAAAATCCATTTTATGATGAAAAACGATGACCCCGGACCTGTGGAACGCTCAAAAAATGGTCAATATTGATGACATTTTAACATTTAATCTTTTGACTTTAAATGACGGTTGGATGTGAATTATTACTTTTTCAACTAATATAAGTGTGTTTAAAGTCATTTCTGTGCCTGAAATTGGTCAAAACTGAAGCTTTTGAGTAAGCGAAAACTCTGTAAAAATAGCAATTTTGGTCACTGTGAGGGTTTAAAAAGTGGTTATTCAACATGAGGCGCGATCCCAATGACATTTTGAATAATTTTTGGTAGAGTCCAAAAAATCAATGTTATGGTGAAAAACGATGACCCCGGACCTGTCGAACGTTCAAAAAAGTGGTCAATATTGATGAAATTTTACCATTTAATCTTTTGACTTTAAATGACTGGTGGATGTGAATTATTACTTTTTCAACTAAAATAAGTGTGTTTAAAGTAATTTCTGTGCCTGAAATTGGTCAAAATTGAAGCTTTTGAGTAAGCGAAACCTCTGTAAAATTGTCAATTTAGGTCACTGTGAGGGTTTAAAAAGTGAATATTTAACATGAGGCCCGATCCAAATGACATTTTGAATAATTTTTGGTGGAGTCCAAAAAATCAATTTTATGATGAAAAACGATGACCCCCGGACCTGTCGAACGTTCAAAAAATGGTCAATATTGATGACATTTTAACATTTAATCTTTTGACTTTAAATGACGGTTGGATGTGAATTATTACTTTTTCAACTAATATAAGTGTGTTTAAAGTCATTTCTGTGCCTGAAATTGGTCAAAATTGAAGCTTTTGAGTAAGCGAAAACTCTGTAAAAATAGCAATTTTGGTCACTGTGAGGGTTTAAAAAGTGGTTATTAAACATGAGGCGCGATCCCAATGACATTTTGAATCATTTTTGGTAGAGTCCAAAAATTCTATTTTATGGTGAAAAACGATGACCCCGGACCTGTCGAACGTTCAAAAAATGGTCAATATTGATGAAAATGTAACATTTAATCTTTTGACTTTAAATGATGGTTGGATGTGAATTATTACTTTTTCAACTAAAATAAGTGTGTTTAAAGTCATTTCTGTGCCTGAAATTGGTCAAAATTGAAGCTTCTAAGTAAGCAAAACTCGGTAAAAGTGTCAAATTTGGTCACTGTGAGGGTTTAAAAAGTGGTTATTAAACATGAGGCGTGATCCCAATGACATTTTGAATCATTTTTGGTAGAGTCCCAAAAAATTAATTTTATGATATAAAATGATGACCCCGGACCTGTCAAACGTTCGAAAACATGGTCAATATTGATGAAAATGTAACATTTAATCTTTTGACTTTAAATGACTGGTGGATGTGAATTATTACTTTTTCAGCTAAAATAAGTGTGTTTAAAGTCATTTCTGTGCCTGAAATTGGTCAAAATTGAAGCTATTGAGTAAGCGAAAACTCTGTAAAAATGGCAATTTTGGTCACTGTGAAGGTTTAAAAAGTGGTTATACAACATGAGGCCCGATCCAAATGACATTTTGAATCATTTTTGGTGGAGTCCAAAAAATCCATTTTATGATGAAAAACGATGACCCCGGACCTGTGGAACGCTCAAAAAATGGTCAATATTGATGACATTTTAACATTTAATCTTTTGACTTTAAATGACGGTTGGATGTGAATTATTACTTTTTCAACTAATATAAGTGTGTTTAAAGTCATTTCTGTGCCTGAAATTGGTCAAAACTGAAGCTTTTGAGTAAGCGAAAACTCTGTAAAAATAGCAATTTTGGTCACTGTGAGGGTTTAAAAAGTGGTTATTCAACATGAGGCGCGATCCCAATGACATTTTGAATAATTTTTGGTAGAGTCCAAAAAATCAATGTTATGGTGAAAATCGATGACCCCGGACCTGTCGAACGTTCAAAAAAGTGGTCAATATTGATGAAATTTTACCATTTAATCTTTTGACTTTAAATGACTGGTGGATGTGAATTATTACTTTTTCAACTAAAATAAGTGTGTTTAAAGTAATTTCTGTGCCTGAAATTGGTCAAAATTGAAGCTTTTGAGTAAGCGAAACCTCTGTAAAATTGTCAATTTAGGTCACTGTGAGGGTTTAAAAAGTGGTTATTTAACATGAGGCCCGATCCAAATGACATTTTGAATCATTTTTGGTGGAGTCCAAAAAATCAATTTTATGATGAAAAACGATGACCCCCGGACCTGTCGAAAGTTCAAAAAATGGTCAATATTGATGACATTTTAACATTTAATCTTTTGACTTTAAATGACTGGCGGATGTGAATTATTACTTTTTCAACTAAATAAGTGTGTTTAAAGTCATTTCTGTGCCTGAAATTGGTCACAATTTCAGCTTCTAAGTAAGCAAAACTCTGTAAAAATGGCAATTTTGGTCACTGTGAGGGATTAAAAAGTGGTTATTCAACATGAGGCCCGATCCAAATGACATTTTATATCATTTTTGGTGGAGCCCCAAAAATCTATTTTATGATGAAAAACGATGACCCCGGACCTGTCGAACGTTCAAAAAATGGTCAATATTGATGAAAATGTAACATTTAATCTTTTGACTTTAAATGACGGTTGGATGTGAATTATTACTTTTTGAACTAAAATAAGTGTGTTTAAAGTAATTTCTGTGCCTGAAATTGGTCAAAATTGAAGCTTTTGAGTAAGCGAAACCTCTGTAAAATTGTCAATTTAGGTCACTGTGAGGGTTTAAAAAGTGAATATTTAACATGAGGCCCGATCCAAATGACATTTTGAATAATTTTTGGTGGAGTCCAAAAAATCAATTTTATGATGAAAAACGATGACCCCCGGACCTGTCGAACGTTCAAAAAATGGTCAATATTGATGACATTTTAACATTTAATCTTTTGACTTTAAATGACGGTTGGATGTGAATTATTACTTTTTCAACTAATATAAGTGTGTTTAAAGTCATTTCTGTGCCTGAAATTGGTCAAAATTGAAGCTTTTGAGTAAGCGAAAACTCTGTAAAAATAGCAATTTTGGTCACTGTGAGGGTTTAAAAAGTGGTTATTAAACATGAGGCGTGATCCCAATGACATTTTGAATCATTTTTGGTAGAGTCCAAAAAAATTAATTTTATGATATAAAATGATGACCCCGGACCTGTCAAACGTTCAAAAACATGGTCAATATTGATGAAAATGTAACATTTAATCTTTTGACTTTAAATGACTGGTGGATGTGAATTATTACTTTTTCAGCTAAAATAAGTGTGTTTAAAGTCATTTCTGTGCCTGAAATTGGTCAAAATTGAAGCTATTGAGTAAGCGAAAACTCTGTAAAAATGGCAATTTTGGTCACTGTGAAGGTTTAAAAAGTGGTTATACAACATGAGGCCCGATCCAAATGACATTTTGAATCATTTTTGGTGGAGTCCAAAAAATCCATTTTATGATGAAAAACGATGACCCCGGACCTGTGGAACGCTCAAAAAATGGTCAATATTGATGACATTTTAACATTTAATCTTTTGACTTTAAATGACGGTTGGATGTGAATTATTACTTTTTCAACTAATATAAGTGTGTTTAAAGTCATTTCTGTGCCTGAAATTGGTCAAAACTGAAGCTTTTGAGTAAGCGAAAACTCTGTAAAAATAGCAATTTTGGTCACTGTGAGGGTTTAAAAAGTGGTTATTCAACATGAGGCGCGATCCCAATGACATTTTGAATAATTTTTGGTAGAGTCCAAAAAATCAATGTTATGGTGAAAATCGATGACCCGGACCTGTCGAACGTTCAAAAAAGTGGTCAATATTGATGAAATTTTACCATTTAATCTTTTGACTTTAAATGACTGGTGGATGTGAATTATTACTTTTTCAACTAAAATAAGTGTGTTTAAAGTAATTTCTGTGCCTGAAATTGGTCAAAATTGAATCTTTTGAGTAAGCGAAACCTTTGTAAAATTGTCAATTTAGGTCACTGTGAGGGTTTAAAAAGTGGTTATTTAACATGAGGCCCGATCCAAATGACATTTTGAATCATTTTTGGTGGAGTCCAAAAAATCAATTTTATGATGAAAAACGATGACCCCCGGACCTGTCGAAAGTTCAAAAAATGGTCAATATTGATGACATTTTAACATTTAATCTTTTGACTTTAAATGACTGGCGGATGTGAATTATTACTTTTTCAACTAAATAAGTGTGTTTAAAGTCATTTCTGTGCCTGAAATTGGTCACAATTTCAGCTTCTAAGTAAGCAAAACTCTGTAAAAATGGCAATTTTGGTCACTGTGAGGGATTAAAAAGTGGTTATTCAACATGAGGCCCGATCCAAATGACATTTTAAATCATTTTTGGTGGAGCCCCAAAAATCTATTTTATGATGAAAAACGATGACCCCGGACCTGTTGAACGTTCAAAAAATGGTCAATATTGATGAAAATGTAACATTTAATCTTTTGACTTTAAATGACGGTTGGATGTGATTTATTACTTTTTGAACTAAAATAAGTGTGTTTAAAGTCATTTCTGTGCCTGAAATTGGTCAAAATTGAAGCTTCTAAGTAAGCAAAACTCGGTAAAAGTGTCAAATTTGATCACTGTGAGGGTTTAAAAAGTGGTTATTAAACATGAGGCGTTATCCCAATGACATTTTGAATCATTTTTGGTGGAGTCCAAAAAATCCATTTTATGATGAAAAACGATGACCCCGGACCTGTCGAACGTTCAAAAAATGGTCAATATTGATGACATTTTAACATTTAATCTTTTGACTTTAAATGACGGTTGGATGTGAATTATTACTTTTTCAACTAATATAAGTGTTTTTTTAAAGTCATTTCTGTGCCTGAAATTGGTCAAAATTGAAGCTTTTGAGTAAGCGAAAACTCTGTAAAAATAGCAATTTTGGTCACTGTGAGGGTTTAAAAAGTGGTTATTAAACATGAGGCGCGATCCCAATGACATTTTAAATCATTTTTGGTAGAGTCCAAAAAATCAATGTTATGGTGAAAAACGATGACCTGTCGAACGTTCAAAAAATGGTCAATATTGATGACATTTTAACATTTAATCTTTTGACTTTAAATGACAGTTGGATGTGAATTATTACTTTTTCAACTAATATAAGTGTGTTTAAAGTCATTTCTGTGCCTGAAATTGGTCCGAATTGAAGCTTTTGAGTAAGCGAAAACTCTGTAAAAATAGCAATTTTGGTCACTGTGAGGGTTTAAAAAGTGGTTATTTAACATGAGGCCCGATCCAAATGACATTTTGAATAATTTTTGGTAGAGTCTAAAAAATCAATTTTATGATGAAAAACGATGACCCCGGACCTGTGGAACGCTCAAAAAATGGTCAATATTGATGCCATTTTAACATTTAATCTTTTGACTTTAAATGACGGTTGGATGTGAATTATTACTTTTTCAACTAATATAAGTGTGTTTAAAGTCATTTCTGTGCCTGAAATTGGTCAAAACTGAAGCTTTTGAGTAAGCGAAAACTCTGTAAAAATGGCAATTTTGGTCACTGTGAGGGTTTAAAAAGTGGTTATTAAACATGAGGCGCAATCCCAATGACATTTTGAATCATTTTTGGTAGAGTCCAAAAAAAACAATTTTATGATGAAAAACGATGACCCCGGACCTGTCGAACGTTCAAAAAAGTGGTCAATATTGATAAAATTTTACCATTTAATCTTTTGACTTTAAATGACTGGTGGATGTGAATTATTACTTTTTCAACTAAAATAAGTGTGTTTAAAGTAATTTCTGTGCCTGAAATTGGTCAAAATTGAAGCTTTTGAGTAAGCGAAAACTCTGTAAAAATGGCAATTTTGGTCACTGTGAAGGTTTAAAAAGTGGTTATTCAACATGAGGCGGGATCCCAATGACATTTTGAATCATTTTTGGTAGAGTCCAAAAAATCAATTTTATGATGAAAAATGATGACCCCGGACCTGTCAAACGTTCAAAAAATGGTCAATATTGATGAAAATGTAACATTTAATCTTTTGACTTTAAATGACGGTTGGATGTGAATTATTACTTTTTCAACTAAAATAAGTGTGTTTAAAGTCATTTCTGTGCCTGAAATTGGTCAAAATTGAAGCTTCTAAGTAAGCAAAACTCCGTAAAAATGGCAATTTTGGTCACTGTGAGGGATTAAAAAGTGGTTATACAACATGAGGCCCGATCCAAATGACATTTTGAATCATTTTTGGTGGAGTCCAAAAAATCAATTTTATGATGAAAAATGATGACCCCGGACCTGTCGAACGTTCAAAAAATGGTCAATATTGATGACATTTTAACATTTAATCTTTTGACTTTAAATGACGGTTGGATGTGAATTATTACTTTTTCAACTAATATAAGTGTGTTTAAAGTCATTTCTGTGCCTGAAATTGGTCAAAATTGAAGCTTTTGAGTAAGCGAAAAGTCTGTAAAAATAGCAATTTTGGTCACTGTGAGGGTTTAAAAAGTGGTTATTAAACATGAGGCGCGATCCCATTGACATTTTGAATCATTTTTGGTAGAGTCCAAAAAATCAATGTTATGGTGAAAAACGATGACCTGTCGAACGTTCAAAAAAGTGGTCAATATTGATGAAATTTTACCATTTAATCTTTTGACTTTAAATGACTGGCAGATGTGAATTATTACTTTTTCAACTATAATAAGTGTGTTTAAAGTCATTTCTGTGCCTGAAATTGGTCAAAATTGAAGCTTTTGAGTAAGCGAAAACTCTGTAAAAATGGCAATTTTGGTCACTGTGAAGGTTTAAAAAGTGGTTATTCAACATGAGGCGCGATCCCAATGACATTTTGAATCATTTTTGGTAGAGTCCAAAAAATCAATTTTATGATGAAAAATGATGACCCCGGACCTGTCAAACGTTCAAAAAATGGTCAATATTGATGAAAATGTAACATTTAATCTTTTGTCTTGAAATGATGGTTGGATGTGAATTATTACTTTTTCAACTAAAATAAGTGTGTTTAAAGTCATTTCTGTGCCTGAAATTGGTCAAAATTGAAGCTTCTAAGTAAGCAAAACTCTGTAAAAATGGCAATTTTGGTCACTGTGAGGGATTAAAAAGTGGTTATACAACATGAGGCCCGGTCCAAATGACATTTTGAGTCATTTTTGGTGGAGTCCAAAAAATCCATTTTATGATGAAAAACGATGACCCCGGACCTGTCGAACGTTCAAAAAAGGTCAATATTGATGACATTTTAACATTTAATCTTTTGACTTTAAATGACGGTTGGATGTGAATTATTACTTTTTCAACTAATATAAGTGTGTTTAAAGTCATTTCTGTGCCTGAAATTGGTCAAAATTGAAGCTTTTGAGTAAGCGAAAAGTCTGTAAAAATAGCAATTTTGGTCACTGTGAGGGTTTAAAAAGTGGTTATTAAACATGAGGCGCGATCCCAATGACATTTTGAATCATTTTTGGTAGAGTCCAAAAAATCAATGTTATGGTGAAAAACGATGACCCCGGACCTGTCGAACGTTCAAAAAAGTGGTCAATATTGATGAAATTTTACCATTTAATCTTTTGACTTTAAATGACTGGTGGATGTGAATTATTACTTTTTCAACTAAAATAAGTGTGTTTAAAGTAATTTCTGTGCCTGAAATTGGTCAAAATTGAAGCTTTTGAGTAAGCGAAACCTCTGTAAAATTGTCAATTTAGGTCACTGTGAGGGTTTAAAAAGTGAATATTTAACATGAGGCCCGATCCAAATGACATTTTGAATAATTTTTGGTGGAGTCCAAAAAATCAATTTTATGATGAAAAACGATGATCCCGGACCTGTCGAACGTTCAAAAAATGGTCAATATTGATGACATTTTAACATTTAATCTTTTGACTTTAAATGACGGTTGGATGTGAATTATTACTTTTTCAACTAAAATAGTGTGTTTAAAGTCATTTCTGTGCCTGAAATTGGTCAAAATTGAAGCTTCTAAGTAAGCAAAACTCGGTAAAAGTGTCAAATTTGGTCACTGTGAGGGTTTAAAAAGTGGTTATTAAACATGAGGCGTGATCCCAATGACATTTTGAATCATTTTTGGTAGAGTCCAAAAAAATTAATTTTATGATATAAAATGATGACCCCGGACCTGTCAAACGTTCAAAAACATGGTCAATATTGATGAAAATGTAACATTTAATCTTTTGACTTTAAATGACTGGTGGATGTGAATTATTACTTTTTCAGCTAAAATAAGTGTGTTTAAAGTCATTTCTGTGCCTGAAATTGGTCAAAATTGAAGCTATTGAGTAAGCGAAAACTCTGTAAAAATGGCAATTTTGGTCACTGTGAAGGTTTAAAAAGTGGTTATACAACATGAGGCCCGATCCAAATGACATTTTGAATCATTTTTGGTGGAGTCCAAAAAATCCATTTTATGATGAAAAACGATGACCCCGGACCTGTGGAACGCTCAAAAAATGGTCAATATTGATGACATTTTAACATTTAATCTTTTGACTTTAAATGACGGTTGGATGTGAATTATTACTTTTTCAACTAATATAAGTGTGTTTAAAGTCATTTCTGTGCCTGAAATTGGTCAAAACTGAAGCTTTTGAGTAAGCGAAAACTCTGTAAAAATAGCAATTTTGGTCACTGTGAGGGTTTAAAAAGTGGTTATTCAACATGAGGCGCGATCCCAATGACATTTTGAATCATTTTAGGTAGAGTCCAAAAAATGCATTTTATGGTGAAAAACGATAACCCCGGACCTGTCGAACGTTCAAAAAAGTGGTCAATATTGATGAGATTTTACCATTTAATCTTTTGACTTTAAATGAATGGTGGATGTGAATTATTACTTTTTCAACTAAAATAAGTGTGTTTAAAGTCATTTCTGTGCCTGAAATTGGTCAAAATTGAAGCTTTTGAGTAAGCGAAAACTCGGTAAAAGTGTCAAATTTGGTCACTGTGAGGGTTTAAAAAGTGGTTATTAAACATGAGGCGTGATCCCAATGACATTTTGAATCATTTTTGGTAGAGTCCAAAAAAATTAATTTTATGATATAAAATGATGACCCCGGACCTGTCAAACGTTCAAAAACATGGTCAATATTGATGAAAATGTAACATTTAATCTTTTGACTTTAAATGACTGGTGGATGTGAATTATTACTTTTTCAGCTAAAATAAGTGTGTTTAAAGTCATTTCTGTGCCTGAAATTGGTCAAAATTGAAGCTATTGAGTAAGCGAAAACTCTGTAAAAATGGCAATTTTGGTCACTGTGAAGGTTTAAAAAGTGGTTATACAACATGAGGCCCGATCCAAATGACATTTTGAATCATTTTTGGTGGAGTCCAAAAAATCCATTTTATGATGAAAAACGATGACTCCGGACCTGTGGAACGCTCAAAAAATGGTCAATATTGATGACATTTTAACATTTAATCTTTTGACTTTAAATGACGGTTGGATGTGAATTATTACTTTTTCAACTAATATAAGTGTGTTTAAAGTCATTTCTGTGCCTGAAATTGGTCAAAATTGAAGCTTTTGAGTAAGCGAAAACTCTGTAAAAATAGCAATTTTGGTCACTGTGAGGGTTTAAAAAGTGGTTATTAAACATGAGGCGTGATCCCAATGACATTTTGAATCATTTTTGGTAGAGTCCAAAAAAATTAATTTTATGATATAAAACGATGACCCCTGACCTGTCAAACGTTCAAAAACATGGTCAATATTGATGAAAATGTAACATTTAATCTTTTGACTTTAAATGACTGGTGGATGTGAATTATTACTTTTTCAACTAAAATAAGTGTGTTTAAAGTCATTTCTGTGCCTGAAATTGGTCAAAATTGAAGCTATTGAGTAAGCGAAAACTCTGTAAAAATGGCAATTTTGGTCACTGTGAAGGTTTAAAAAGTGGTTATACAACATGAGGCCCGATCCAAATGACATTTTGAATCATTTTTGGTGGAGTCCAAAAAATCCATTTTATGATGAAAAACGATGACCCCGGACCTGTGGAACGCTCAAAAAATGGTCAATATTGATGACATTTTAACATTTAATCTTTTGACTTTAAATGACGGTTGGATGTGAATTATTACTTTTTCAACTAAAATAAGTGTGTTTAAAGTGTTTTCTGTGCCTGAAATTGGTCAAAATTGAAGCTTTTGAGTAAGCGAAACCTTTGTAAAATTGTCAATTTAGGTCACTGTGAGGGTTTAAAAAGTGGTTATTTAACATGAGGCCCGATCCAAATGACATTTTGAATCATTTTTGGTGGAGTCCAAAAAATCAATTTTATGATGAAAAACGATGACCCCCGGACCTGTCGAAAGTTCAAAAAATGGTCAATATTGATGACATTTTAACATTTAATCTTTTGACTTTAAATGACTGGCGGATGTGAATTATTACTTTTTCAACTAAATAAGTGTGTTTAAAGTCATTTCTGTGCCTGAAATTGGTCACAATTTCAGCTTCTAAGTAAGCAAAACTCTGTAAAAATTGCAATTTTGGTCACTGTGAGGGATTAAAAAGTGGTTATTCAACATGAGGCCCGATCCAAATGACATTTTAAATCATTTTTGGTGGAGCCCCAACAATCTATTTTATGATGAAAAACGATGACCCCGGACCTGTCGAACGTTAAAAAAATGGTCAATATTGATGACATTTTAAAATTTAATCTTTTGACTTTAAATGACGATTGGATGTGAATTATTACTTTTTCAACTAATATAAGTGTGTTTAAAGTCATTTCTGTGCCTGAAATTGGTCAAAATCGAAGCTTTTGAGTAATCGAAAACTCTGTAAAAATGGCAAATTTGGTCACTGTGAGGGTTTAAAAAGTGGTGAATAAACATGAGGCGTGATCCCAATGACATTTTGAATAATTTTTGGTAGAGTCCAAAAAAATCAATTTTATGATGAAAAACGATGACCCCGGACCTGTCGAACGTTCAAAAACGTGGTCAATATTGATGAAATTTTACCATTTAATCTTTTGACTTTAAATGACTGGTGGATGTAAATTATTACTTTTTCAACTAAAATAAGTGTGTTTAAAGTCATTTCTGTGCCTGAAATTGGTCAAAATTGAAGCGTTTGAGTTACAGAAAACTCTGTAAAAATGTCAATTTTGGTCACTGTGAAGGTTTAAAAAGTGGTTATTCAACATGAGGCGCGATCCCAATGACATTTTGAATCATTTTGGGTAGAGTCCAAAAAATCCATTTTATGGTGAAAAACGATAACCCCGGACCTGTCGAACGTTCAAAAAAGTGGTCAATATTGATGAGATTTTACCATTTAATCTTTTGACTTTAAATGAATGGTGGATGTGAATTATTACTTTTTCAACTAAAATAAGTGTGTTTAAAGTCATTTCTGTGCCTGAAATTGGTCAAAATTGAAGCTTTTGAGTAAGCGAAAACTCTGTAAAAATGGCAATTTTGGTCACTATGAGGGTTTAAAAAGTGGTCATTTAACATGAGGCCCGATCCAAATGACATTTTGAATAATTTTTGGTAGAGTCCAAAAATTCTATTTTATGGTGAAAAACGATGACCCCGGACCTGTCGAACGTTCAAAAAATGGTCAATATTGATGAAAATGTAACATTTCATCTTTTGACTTTAAATGACGGTTGGATGTGAATTATTACTTTTTCAACTAAAATAAGTGTGTTTAAAGTCATTTCTGTGCCTGAAATTGGTCAAAATTGAAGCTTCTAAGTAAGCAAAACTCGGTAAAAGTGTCAAATTTGGTCACTGTGAGGGTTTAAAAAGTGGTTATTAAACATGAGGCGTGATCCCAATGACATTTTGAATCATTTTTGGTAGAGTCCCAAAAAATTAATTTTATGATATAAAATGATGACCCCGGACCTGTCAAACGTTCAAAAACATGGTCAATATTGATGAAAATGTAACATTTAATCTTTTGACTTTAAATGACTGGTGGATGTGAATTATTACTTTTTCAGCTAAAATAAGTGTGTTTAAAGTCATTTCTGTGCCTGAAATTGGTCAAAATTGAAGCTATTGAGTAAGCGAAAACTCTGTAAAAATGGCAATTTTGGTCACTGTGAAGGTTTAAAAAGTGGTTATACAACATGAGGCCCGATCCAAATGACATTTTGAATCATTTTTGGTGGAGTCCAAAAAACTCCATTTTATGATGAAAAACGATGACCCCGGACCTGTCGAACGTTCAAAAAATGGTCAATATTGATGACATTTTAACATTTAATCTTTTGACTTTAAATGACGGTTGGATGTGAATTATTACTTTTTCAACTAATATAAGTGTGTTTAAAGTCATTTCTGTGCCTGAAATTGGTCAAAACTGAAGCTTTTGAGTAAGCGAAAACTCTGTAAAAATAGCAATTTTGGTCACTGTGAGGGTTTAAAAAGTGGTTATTCAACATGAGGCGCGATCCCAATGACATTTTGAATAATTTTTGGTAGAGTCCAAAAAATCAATGTTATGGTGAAAATCGATGACCCCGGACCTGTCGAACGTTCAAAAAAGTGGTCAATATTGATGAAATTTTACCATTTAATCTTTTGACTTTAAATGACTGGTGGATGTGAATTATTACTTTTTCAACTAAAATAAGTGTGTTTAAAGTAATTTCTGTGCCTGAAATTGGTCAAAATTGAAGCTTTTGAGTAAGCGAAACCTTTGTAAAATTTTCAATTTAGGTCACTGTGAGGGTTTAAAAAGTGGTTATTTAACATGAGGCCCGATCCAAATGACATTTTGAATCATTTTTGGTGGAGTCCAAAAAATCAATTTTATGATGAAAAACGATGACCCCCGGACCTGTCGAAAGTTCAAAAAATGGTCAATATTGATGACATTTTAACATTTAATCTTTTGACTTTAAATGACTGGCGGATGTGAATTATTACTTTTTCAACTAAATAAGTGTGTTTAAAGTCATTTCTGTGCCCGAAATTGGTCACAATTTCAGCTTCTAAGTAAGCAAAACTCTGTAAAAATGGCAATTTTGGTCACTGTGAGGGATTAAAAAGTGGTTATTCAACATGAGGCCCGATCCAAATGACATTTTAAATAATTTTTGGTGGAGCCCCAAAAATCTATTTTATGATGAAAAACGATGACCCCGGACCTGTCGAACGTTCAAAAAATGGTCAATATTGATGAAAATGTAACATTTAATCTTTTGACTTTAAATGACGGTTGGATGTGAATTATTACTTTTTGAACTAAAATAAGTGTGTTTAAAGTCATTTCTGTGCCTGAAATTGGTCAAAATTGAAGCTTCTAAGTAAGCAAAACTCGGTAAAAGTGTCAAATTTGGTCACTGTGAGGGTTTAAAAAGTGGTTATTAAACATGAGGCGTGATCCCAATGACATTTTGAATCATTTTTGGTGGAGTCCAAAAAATCCATTTTATGATGAAAAACGATGACCCCGGACCTGTCGAACGTTCAAAAAATGGTCAATATTGATGACATTTTAACATTTAATCTTTTGACTTTAAATGACGGTTGGATGTGAATTATTACTTTTTCAACTAATATAAGTGTTTTTTTAAAGTCATTTCTGTGCCTGAAATTGGTCAAAATTGAAGCTTTTGAGTAAGCGAAAACTCTGTAAAAATAGCAATTTTGGTCACTGTGAGGGTTTAAAAAGTGGTTATTAAACATGAGGCGCGATCCCAATGACATTTTGAATCATTTTTGGTAGAGTCCAAAAAATCAATGTTATGGTGAAAAACGATGACCTGTCGAACGTTCAAAAAATGGTCAATATTGATGACATTTTAACATTTAATCTTTTGACTTTAAATGACGGTTGGATGTGAATTATTACTTTTTCAACTAATATAAGTGTGTTTAAAGTCATTTCTGTGCCTGAAATTGGTCCGAATTGAAGCTTTTGAGTAAGCGAAAACTCTGTAAAAATAGCAATTTTGGTCACTGTGAGGGTTTAAAAAGTGGTTATTTAACATGAGGCCCGATCCAAATGACATTTTGAATAATTTTTGGTAGAGTCTAAAAAATCAATTTTATGATGAAAAATGATGACCCCGGACCTGTCGAACGTTCAAAAAATGGTCAATATTGATGACATTTTAACATTTAATCTTTTGACTTTAAATGACTGGTGGATGTGAATTATTACTTTTTCAACTAAAATAAGTGTGTTTAAAGTCATTTCTGTGCCTGAAATTGGTCAAAATTTAAGCTTCTAAGTAAGAAAAACTCTGTAAAAATGGCAATTTTGGTCACTGTGAGGGTTTAAAAAGTGGTTATTAAACATGAGGCGCAATCCCAATGACATTTTGAATCATTTTTGGTAGAGTCCAAAAAAAACAATTTTATGATGAAAAACGATGACCCCGGACCTGTCGAACGTTCAAAAAAGTGGTCAATATTGATAAAATGTTACCATTTAATCTTTTGACTTTAAATGACTGGTGGATGTGAATTATTACTTTTTCAACTAAAATAAGTGTGTTTAAAGTCATTTCTGTGCCTGAAATTGGTCAAAATTGAAGCTTTTGAGTAAGCGAAAACTCTGTAAAAATGGCAATTTTGGTCACTGTGAAGGTTTAAAAAGTGGTTATTCAACATGAGGCGGGATCCCAATGACATTTTGAATCATTTTTGGTAGAGTCCAAAAAATCAATGTTATGGTGAAAAACGATGACCTGTCGAACGTTCAAAAAAGTGGTCAATATTGATGAAATTTTACCATTTAATCTTTTGACTTTAAATGACTGGTGGATGTGAATTATTACTTTTTCAACTATAATAAGTGTGTTTAAAGTAATTTCTGTGCCTGAAATTGGTCAAAATTGAAGCTTTTGAGTAAGCAAAAACTCTGTAAAAATGGCAACTTTGGTCACTGTGAGGGTTTAAAAAGTGGTTATTCAACATGAGGCGCGATCCCAATGACATTTTGAATCATTTTTGGTAGAGTCCAAAAATCAATTTTATGGTGAAAAACGATGACCCCGGACCTGTCGAACGTTCAAAAAAGTGGTCAATATTGATGAAATTTTACCATTTAATCTTTTGACTTTAAATGACTGGCAGATGTGAATTATTACTTTTTCAACTAATATAAGTGTGTTTAAAGTCATTTCTGTGCCTGAAATTGGTCAAAATTGAAGCTTTTGAGTAAGCGAAAACTTTGTAAAAATGGCAATTTTGGTCACTGTGAAGGTTTAAAAAGTGGTTATTCAACATGAGGCGCGATCCCAATGACATTTTGAATCATTTTTGGTAGAGTCCAAAAAATCAATTTTATGGTGAAAAACGATGACCCCGGACCTGTCGAACGTTCAAAAAAGTGGTCAATATTGATGAAATTTTACCATTTAATCTTTTGACTTTAAATGACTGGCAGATGTGAATTATTACTTTTTCAACTAATATAAGTGTGTTTAAAGTCATTTCTGTGCCTGAAATTGGTCAAAATCGAAGCTTTTGAGTAATCGAAAACTCTGTAAAAATGGCAAATTTGGTCACTGTGAGGGTTTAAAAAGTGGTGAATAAACATGAGGCGTGATCCCAATGACATTTTGAATAATTTTTGGTAGAGTCCAAAAAAATCAATTTTATGATGAAAAACGATGACCCCGGACCTGTCGAACGTTCAAAAACGTGGTCAATATTGATGAAATTTTACCATTTAATCTTTTGACTTTAAATGACTGGTGGATGTGAATTATTACTTTTTCAACTAAAATAAGTGTGTTTAAAGTCATTTCTGTGCCTGAAATTGGTCAAAATTGAAGCGTTTGAGTTACAGAAAACTCTGTAAAAATGTCAATTTTGGTCACTGTGAAGGTTTAAAAAGTGGTTATTCAACATGAGGCGCGATCCCAATGACATTTTGAATCATTTTGGGTAGAGTCCAAAAAATCCATTTTATGGTGAAAAACGATAACCCCGGACCTGTCGAACGTTCAAAAAAGTGGTCAATATTGATGAGATTTTACCATTTAATCTTTTGACTTTAAATGAATGGTGGATGTGAATTATTACTTTTTCAACTAAAATAAGTGTGTTTAAAGTCATTTCTGTGCCTGAAATTGGTCAAAATTGAAGCTTTTGAGTAAGCGAAAACTCTGTAAAAATGGCAATTTTGGTCACTATGAGGGTTTAAAAAGTGGTCATTTAACATGAGGCCCGATCCAAATGACATTTTGAATAATTTTTGGTAGAGTCCAAAAATTCTATTTTATGGTGAAAAACGATGACCCCGGACCTGTCGAACGTTCAAAAAATGGTCAATATTGATGAAAATGTAACATTTCATCTTTTGACTTTAAATGACGGTTGGATGTGAATTATTACTTTTTCAACTAAAATAAGTGTGTTTAAAGTCATTTCTGTGCCTGAAATTGGTCAAAATTGAAGCTTCTAAGTAAGCAAAACTCGGTAAAAGTGTCAAATTTGGTCACTGTGAGGGTTTAAAAAGTGGTTATTAAACATGAGGCGTGATCCCAATGACATTTTGAATCATTTTTGGTAGAGTCCCAAAAAATTAATTTTATGATATAAAATGATGACCCCGGACCTGTCAAACGTTCAAAAACATGGTCAATATTGATGAAAATGTAACATTTAATCTTTTGACTTTAAATGACTGGTGGATGTGAATTATTACTTTTTCAGCTAAAATAAGTGTGTTTAAAGTCATTTCTGTGCCTGAAATTGGTCAAAATTGAAGCTATTGAGTAAGCGAAAACTCTGTAAAAATGGCAATTTTGGTCACTGTGAAGGTTTAAAAAGTGGTTATACAACATGAGGCCCGATCCAAATGACATTTTGAATCATTTTTGGTGGAGTCCAAAAAACTCCATTTTATGATGAAAAACGATGACCCCGGACCTGTCGAACGTTCAAAAAATGGTCAATATTGATGACATTTTAACATTTAATCTTTTGACTTTAAATGACGGTTGGATGTGAATTATTACTTTTTCAACTAATATAAGTGTGTTTAAAGTCATTTCTGTGCCTGAAATTGGTCAAAACTGAAGCTTTTGAGTAAGCGAAAACTCTGTAAAAATAGCAATTTTGGTCACTGTGAGGGTTTAAAAAGTGGTTATTCAACATGAGGCGCGATCCCAATGACATTTTGAATAATTTTTGGTAGAGTCCAAAAAATCAATGTTATGGTGAAAATCGATGACCCCGGACCTGTCGAACGTTCAAAAAAGTGGTCAATATTGATGAAATTTTACCATTTAATCTTTTGACTTTAAATGACTGGTGGATGTGAATTATTACTTTTTCAACTAAAATAAGTGTGTTTAAAGTAATTTCTGTGCCTGAAATTGGTCAAAATTGAAGCTTTTGAGTAAGCGAAACCTTTGTAAAATTGTCAATTTAGGTCACTGTGAGGGTTTAAAAAGTGGTTATTTAACATGAGGCCCGATCCAAATGACATTTTGAATCATTTTTGGTGGAGTCCAAAAAATCAATTTTATGATGAAAAACGATGACCCCCGGACCTGTCGAAAGTTCAAAAAATGGTCAATATTGATGACATTTTAACATTTAATCTTTTGACTTTAAATGACTGGCGGATGTGAATTATTACTTTTTCAACTAAATAAGTGTGTTTAAAGTCATTTCTGTGCCTGAAATTGGTCACAATTTCAGCTTCTAAGTAAGCAAAACTCTGTAAAAATGGCAATTTTGGTCACTGTGAGGGATTAAAAAGTGGTTATTCAACATGAGGCCCGATCCAAATGACATTTTAAATAATTTTTGGTGGAGCCCCAAAAATCTATTTTATGATGAAAAACGATGACCCCGGACCTGTCGAACGTTCAAAAAATGGTCAATATTGATGAAAATGTAACATTTAATCTTTTGACTTTAAATGACGGTTGGATGTGAATTATTACTTTTTGAACTAAAATAAGTGTGTTTAAAGTCATTTCTGTGCCTGAAATTGGTCAAAATTGAAGCTTCTAAGTAAGCAAAACTCGGTAAAAGTGTCAAATTTGGTCACTGTGAGGGTTTAAAAAGTGGTTATTAAACATGAGGCGTGATCCCAATGACATTTTGAATCATTTTTGGTGGAGTCCAAAAAATCCATTTTATGATGAAAAACGATGACCCCGGACCTGTCGAACGTTCAAAAAATGGTCAATATTGATGACATTTTAACATTTAATCTTTTGACTTTAAATGACGGTTGGATGTGAATTATTACTTTTTCAACTAATATAAGTGTTTTTTTAAAGTCATTTCTGTGCCTGAAATTGGTCAAAATTGAAGCTTTTGAGTAAGCGAAAACTCTGTAAAAATAGCAATTTTGGTCACTGTGAGGGTTTAAAAAGTGGTTATTAAACATGAGGCGCGATCCCAATGACATTTTGAATCATTTTTGGTAGAGTCCAAAAAATCAATGTTATGGTGAAAAACGATGACCTGTCGAACGTTCAAAAAATGGTCAATATTGATGACATTTTAACATTTAATCTTTTGACTTTAAATGACGGTTGGATGTGAATTATTACTTTTTCAACTAATATAAGTGTGTTTAAAGTCATTTCTGTGCCTGAAATTGGTCCGAATTGAAGCTTTTGAGTAAGCGAAAACTCTGTAAAAATAGCAATTTTGGTCACTGTGAGGGTTTAAAAAGTGGTTATTTAACATGAGGCCCGATCCAAATGACATTTTGAATAATTTTTGGTAGAGTCTAAAAAATCAATTTTATGATGAAAAATGATGACCCCGGACCTGTCGAACGTTCAAAAAATGGTCAATATTGATGACATTTTAACATTTAATCTTTTGACTTTAAATGACTGGTGGATGTGAATTATTACTTTTTCAACTAAAATAAGTGTGTTTAAAGTCATTTCTGTGCCTGAAATTGGTCAAAATTTAAGCTTCTAAGTAAGAAAAACTCTGTAAAAATGGCAATTTTGGTCACTGTGAGGGTTTAAAAAGTGGTTATTAAACATGAGGCGCAATCCCAATGACATTTTGAATCATTTTTGGTAGAGTCCAAAAAAAACAATTTTATGATGAAAAACGATGACCCCGGACCTGTCGAACGTTCAAAAAAGTGGTCAATATTGATAAAATGTTACCATTTAATCTTTTGACTTTAAATGACTGGTGGATGTGAATTATTACTTTTTCAACTAAAATAAGTGTGTTTAAAGTCATTTCTGTGCCTGAAATTGGTCAAAATTGAAGCTTTTGAGTAAGCGAAAACTCTGTAAAAATGGCAATTTTGGTCACTGTGAAGGTTTAAAAAGTGGTTATTCAACATGAGGCGGGATCCCAATGACATTTTGAATCATTTTTGGTAGAGTCCAAAAAATCAATGTTATGGTGAAAAACGATGACCTGTCGAACGTTCAAAAAAGTGGTCAATATTGATGAAATTTTACCATTTAATCTTTTGACTTTAAATGACTGGTGGATGTGAATTATTACTTTTTCAACTATAATAAGTGTGTTTAAAGTAATTTCTGTGCCTGAAATTGGTCAAAATTGAAGCTTTTGAGTAAGCAAAAACTCTGTAAAAATGGCAACTTTGGTCACTGTGAGGGTTTAAAAAGTGGTTATTCAACATGAGGCGCGATCCCAATGACATTTTGAATCATTTTTGGTAGAGTCCAAAAATCAATTTTATGGTGAAAAACGATGACCCCGGACCTGTCGAACGTTCAAAAAAGTGGTCAATATTGATGAAATTTTACCATTTAATCTTTTGACTTTAAATGACTGGCAGATGTGAATTATTACTTTTTCAACTAATATAAGTGTGTTTAAAGTCATTTCTGTGCCTGAAATTGGTCAAAATTGAAGCTTTTGAGTAAGCGAAAACTTTGTAAAAATGGCAATTTTGGTCACTGTGAAGGTTTAAAAAGTGGTTATTCAACATGAGGCGCGATCCCAATGACATTTTGAATCATTTTTGGTAGAGTCCAAAAAATCAATTTTATGATGAAAAATGATGACCCCGGACCTGTCAAACGTTCAAAAAATGGTCAATATTGATGAAAATGTAACATTTAATCTTTTGACTTGAAATGATGGTTGGATGTGAATTATTACTTTTTCAACTAAAATAAGTGTGTTTAAAGTCATTTCTGTGCCTGAAATTGGTCAAAATTGAAGCTTCTAAGTAAGCAAAACTCTGTAAAAATGGCAATTTTGGTCACTGTGAGGGATTAAAAAGTGGTTATACAACATGAGGCCCGGTCCAAATGACATTTTGAGTCATTTTTGGTGGAGTCCAAAAAATCCATTTTATGATGAAAAACGATGACCCCGGACCTGTCGAACGTTCAAAAAAGGTCAATATTGATGACATTTTAACATTTAATCTTTTGACTTTAAATGACGGTTGGATGTGAATTATTACTTTTTCAACTAATATAAGTGTGTTTAAAGTCATTTCTGTGCCTGAAATTGGTCAAAATTGAAGCTTTTGAGTAAGCGAAAAGTCTGTAAAAATAGCAATTTTGGTCACTGTGAGGGTTTAAAAAGTGGTTATTAAACATGAGGCGCGATCCCAATGACATTTTGAATCATTTTTGGTAGAGTCCAAAAAATCAATGTTATGGTGAAAAACGATGACCCCGGACCTGTCGAACGTTCAAAAAAGTGGTCAATATTGATGAAATTTTACCATTTAATCTTTTGACTTTAAATGACTGGTGGATGTGAATTATTACTTTTTCAACTAAAATAAGTGTGTTTAAAGTCATTTCTGTGCCTGAAATTGGTCAAAATTGAAGCTTCTAAGTAAGCAAAACTCGGTAAAAGTGTCAAATTTGGTCCCTGTGAGTGTTTAAAAAGTGGTTATTAAACATGAGGCGTGATCCCAATGACATTTTGAATCATTTTTGGTAGAGTCCAAAAAAATTAATTTTATGATATAAAACGATGACCCCGGACCTGTCGAACGTTCAAAAAAGTGGTCAATATTGATGAAATTTTACCATTTAATCTTTTGACTTTAAATGACTGGTGGATGTGAATTATTACTTTTTCAACTAAAATAAGTGTGTTTAAAGTCATTTCTGTGCCTGAAATTGGTCAAAATTGAAGCTTTTGAGTAAGCGAAACCTTTGTAAAATTGTCAATTTAGGTCACTGTGGAGGTTTAAAAAGTGGTTATTTAACATGAGGCCCGATCCAAATGACATTTTGAATCATTTTTGGTGGAGTCCAAAAAATCAATTTTATGATGAAAAACGATGACCCCCGGACCTGTCGAAAGTTCAAAAAATGGTCAATATTGATGACATTTTAACATTTAATCTTTTGACTTTAAATGACTGGCGGATGTGAATTATTACTTTTTCAACTAAATAAGTGTGTTTAAAGTCATTTCTGTGCCTGAAATTGGTCACAATTTCAGCTTCTAAGTAAGCAAAACTCTGTAAAAATGGCAATTTTGGTCACTGTGAAGGTTTAAAAAGTGGTTATTCAACATGAGGCGGGATCCCAATGACATTTTGAATCATTTTTGGTAGAGTCCAAAAAATCAATTTTATGATGAAAAATGATGACCCCGGACCTGTCAAACGTTCCAAAAATGGTCAATATTGATGAAAATGTAACATTTAATCTTTTGACTTTAAATGACGGTTGGATGTGAATTATTACTTTTTCAACTAAAATAAGTGTGTTTAAAGTCATTTCTGTGCCTGAAATTGGTCAAAATTGAAGCTTCTAAGTAAGCAAAACTCCGTAAAAATGGCAATTTTGGTCACTGTGAGGGATTAAAAAGTGGTTATACAACATGAGGCCCGATCCAAATGACATTTTGAATCATTTTTGGTGGAGTCCAAAAAATCAATTTTATGATGAAAAATGATGACCCCGGACCTGTCGAACGTTCAAAAAATGGTCAATATTGATGACATTTTAACATTTAATCTTTTGACTTTAAATGACGGTTGGATGTGAATTATTACTTTTTCAACTAAAATAAGTGAGTTTAAAGTCATTTCTGTGCCTGAAATTGGTCAAAATTGAAGCTTTTGAGTAAGCGAAAACTCTGTAAAAATAGCAATTTTGGTCAAGGTGAGGGTTTAAAAAGTGGTTATTAAACATGAGGCGCGATCCCAATGACATTTTGAATCATTTTTGGTAGAGTCCAAAAAATCAATGTTATGGTGAAAAACGATGACCTGTCGAACGTTCAAAAAAGTGGTCAATATTGATGAAATTTTACCATTTAATCTTTTGACTTTAAATGACTGGTGGATGTGAATTATTACTTTTTCAACTATAATAAGTGTGTTTAAAGTAATTTCTGTGCCTGAAATTGGTCAAAATTGAAGCTTTTGAGTAAGCGAAAAGTCTGTAAAAATGGCAACTTTGGTCACTGTGAGGGTTTAAAAAGTGGTTATTCAACATGAGGCGCGATCCCAATGACATTTTGAATCATTTTTGGTAGAGTCCAAAAAATCAATGTTATGGTGAAAAACCATGACCCCGGACCTGTCGAACGTTCAAAAAAGTGGTCAATATTGATGAAATTTTACCATTTAATCTTTTGACTTTAAATGACTGGTGGATGTGAATTATTACTTTTTCAACTAAAATAAGTGTGTTTAAAGTAATTTCTGTGCCTGAAATTGGTCCGAATTGAAGCTTTTGAGTAAGCGAAAACTCTGTAAAAATAGCAATTTTGGTCACTGTGAGGGTTTAAAAAGTGGTTATTTAACATGAGGCCCGATCCAAATGACATTTTGAATAATTTTTGGTAGAGTCTAAAAAATCAATTTTATGATGAAAAACGATGACCCCGGACCTGTCGAACGTTCAAAAAATGGTCAATATTGATGACATTTTAACATTTAATCTTTTGACTTTAAATGACTGGTGGATGTGAATTATTACTTTTTCAACTAAAATAAGTGTGTTTAAAGTCATTTCTGTGCCTGAAATTGGTCAAAATTTAAGCTTCTAAGTAAGAAAAACTCTGTAAAAATGGCAATTTTGGTCACTGTGAGGGTTTAAAAAGTGGTTATTAAACATGAGGCGCAATCCCAATGACATTTTGAATCATTTTTGGTAGAGTCCAAAAAAAACAATTTTATGATGAAAAACGATGACCCCGGACCTGTCGAACGTTCAAAAAAGTGGGCAATATTGATAAAATTTTACCATTTAATCTTTTGACTTTAAATGACTGGTGGATGTGAATTATTACTTTTTCAACTAAAATAAGTGTGTTTAAAGTCATTTCTGTGCCTGAAATTGGTCAAAATTGAAGCTTTTGAGTAAGCGAAAACTCTGTAAAAATGGCAATTTTGGTCACTGTGAAGGTTTAAAAAGTGGTTATTCAACATGAGGCGGGATCCCAATGACATTTTGAATCATTTTTGGTAGAGTCCAAAAAATCAATGTTATGGTGAAAAACGATGACCTGTCGAACGTTCAAAAAAGTGGTCAATATTGATGAAATTTTACCATTTAATCTTTTGACTTTAAATGACTGGTGGATGTGAATTATTACTTTTTCAACTATAATAAGTGTGTTTAAAGTAATTTCTGTGCCTGAAATTGGTCAAAATTGAAGCTTTTGAGTAAGCAAAAACTCTGTAAAAATGGCAACTTTGGTCACTGTGAGGGTTTAAAAAGTGGTTATTCAACATGAGGCGCGATCCCAATGACATTTTGAATCATTTTTGGTAGAGTCCAAAAATCAATTTTATGGTGAAAAACGATGACCCCGGACCTGTCGAACGTTCAAAAAAGTGGTCAATATTGATGAAATTTTACCATTTAATCTTTTGACTTTAAATGACTGGCAGATGTGAATTATTACTTTTTCAACTAATATAAGTGTGTTTAAAGTCATTTCTGTGCCTGAAATTGGTCAAAATTGAAGCTTTTGAGTAAGCGAAAACTCTGTAAAAATGGCAATTTTGGTCACTGTGAAGGTTTAAAAAGTGGTTATTCAACATGAGGCGCGATCCCAATGACATTTTGAATCATTTTTGGTTGAGTCCAAAAAATCAATTTATGATGAAAAATGATGACCCCGGACCTGTCAAACGTTCAAAAAATGGTCAATATTGATGAAAATGTAACATTTAATCTTTTGACTTGAAATGATGGTTGGATGTGAATTATTACTTTTTCAACTAAAATAAGTGTGTTTAAAGTCATTTCTGTGCCTGAAATTGGTCAAAATTGAAGCTTCTAAGTAAGCAAAACTCTGTAAAAATGGCAATTTTGGTCACTGTGAGGGATTAAAAAGTGGTTATACAACATGAGGCCCGGTCCAAATGACATTTTGAGTCATTTTTGGTGGAGTCCAAAAAATCCATTTTATGATGAAAAACGATGACCCCGGACCTGTCGAACGTTCAAAAAAGGTCAATATTGATGACATTTTAACATTTAATCTTTTGACTTTAAATGACGGTTGGATGTGAATTATTACTTTTTCAACTAATATAAGTGTGTTTAAAGTCATTTCTGTGCCTGAAATTGGTCAAAATTGAAGCTTTTGAGTAAGCGAAAAGTCTGTAAAAATAGCAATTTTGGTCACTGTGAGGGTTTAAAAAGTGGTTATTAAACATGAGGCGCGATCCCAATGACATTTTGAATCATTTTTGGTAGAGTCCAAAAAATCAATGTTATGGTGAAAAACGATGACCCCGGACCTGTCGAACGTTCAAAAAAGTGGTCAATATTGATGAAATTTTACCATTTAATCTTTTGACTTTAAATGACTGGTGGATGTGAATTATTACTTTTTCAACTAAAATAAGTGTGTTTAAAGTAATTTCTGTGCCTGAAATTGGTCAAAATTGAAGCTTTTGAGTAAGCGAAACCTTTGTAAAATTGTCAATTTAGGTCACTGTGAGGGTTTAAAAAGTGGTTATTTAACATGAGGCCCGATCCAAATGACATTTTGAATCATTTTTGGTGGAGTCCAAAAAATCAATTTTATGATGAAAAACGATGACCCCCGGACCTGTCGAAAGTTCAAAAAATGGTCAATATTGATGACATTTTAACATTTAATCTTTTGACTTTAAATGACTGGCGGATGTGAATTATTACTTTTTCAACTAAATAAGTGTGTTTAAAGTCATTTCTGTGCCTGAAATTGGTCACAATTTCAGCTTCTAAGTAAGCAAAACTCTGTAAAAATGGCAATTTTGGTCACTGTGAGGGATTAAAAAGTGGTTATTCAACATGAGGCCCGATCCAAATGACATTTTAAATAATTTTTGGTGGAGCCCCAAAAATCTATTTTATGATGAAAAACGATGACCCCGGACCTGTCGAACGTTCAAAAAATGGTCAATATTGATGAAAATGTAACATTTAATCTTTTGACTTTAAATGACGGTTGGATGTGAATTATTACTTTTTGAACTAAAATAAGTGTGTTTAAAGTCATTTCTGTGCCTGAAATTGGTCAAAATTGAAGCTTCTAAGTAAGCAAAACTCGGTAAAAGTGTCAAATTTGGTCACTGTGAGGGTTTAAAAAGTGGTTATTAAACATGAGGCGTGATCCCAATGACATTTTGAATCATTTTTGGTGGAGTCCAAAAAATCCATTTTATGATGAAAAACGATGACCCCGGACCTGTCGAACGTTCAAAAAATGGTCAATATTGATGACATTTTAACATTTAATCTTTTGACTTTAAATGACGGTTGGATGTGAATTATTACTTTTTCAACTAATATAAGTGTTTTTTTAAAGTCATTTCTGTGCCTGAAATTGGTCAAAATTGAAGCTTTTGAGTAAGCGAAAACTCTGTAAAAATAGCAATTTTGGTCACTGTGAGGGTTTAAAAAGTGGTTATTAAACATGAGGCGCGATCCCAATGACATTTTGAATCATTTTTGGTAGAGTCCAAAAAATCAATGTTATGGTGAAAAACGATGACCTGTCGAACGTTCAAAAAATGGTCAATATTGATGACATTTTAACATTTAATCTTTTGACTTTAAATGACGGTTGGATGTGAATTATTACTTTTTCAACTAATATAAGTGTGTTTAAAGTCATTTCTGTGCCTGAAATTGGTCCGAATTGAAGCTTTTGAGTAAGCGAAAACTCTGTAAAAATAGCAATTTTGGTCACTGTGAGGGTTTAAAAAGTGGTTATTTAACATGAGGCCCGATCCAAATGACATTTTGAATAATTTTTGGTAGAGTCTAAAAAATCAATTTTATGATGAAAAATGATGACCCCGGACCTGTCGAACGTTCAAAAAATGGTCAATATTGATGACATTTTAACATTTAATCTTTTGACTTTAAATGACTGGTGGATGTGAATTATTACTTTTTCAACTAAAATAAGTGTGTTTAAAGTCATTTCTGTGCCTGAAATTGGTCAAAATTTAAGCTTCTAAGTAAGAAAAACTCTGTAAAAATGGCAATTTTGGTCACTGTGAGGGTTTAAAAAGTGGTTATTAAACATGAGGCGCAATCCCAATGACATTTTGAATCATTTTTGGTAGAGTCCAAAAAAAACAATTTTATGATGAAAAACGATGACCCCGGACCTGTCGAACGTTCAAAAAAGTGGTCAATATTGATAAAATGTTACCATTTAATCTTTTGACTTTAAATGACTGGTGGATGTGAATTATTACTTTTTCAACTAAAATAAGTGTGTTTAAAGTCATTTCTGTGCCTGAAATTGGTCAAAATTGAAGCTTTTGAGTAAGCGAAAACTCTGTAAAAATGGCAATTTTGGTCACTGTGAAGGTTTAAAAAGTGGTTATTCAACATGAGGCGGGATCCCAATGACATTTTGAATCATTTTTGGTAGAGTCCAAAAAATCAATGTTATGGTGAAAAACGATGACCTGTCGAACGTTCAAAAAAGTGGTCAATATTGATGAAATTTTACCATTTAATCTTTTGACTTTAAATGACTGGTGGATGTGAATTATTACTTTTTCAACTATAATAAGTATGTTTAAAGTAATTTCTGTGCCTGAAATTGGTCAAAATTGAAGCTTTTGAGTAAGCAAAAACTCTGTAAAAATGGCAACTTTGGTCACTGTGAGGGTTTAAAAAGTGGTTATTCAACATGAGGCGCGATCCCAATGACATTTTGAATCATTTTTGGTAGAGTCCAAAAATCAATTTTATGGTGAAAAACGATGACCCCGGACCTGTCGAACGTTCAAAAAAGTGGTCAATATTGATGAAATTTTACCATTTAATCTTTTGACTTTAAATGACTGGCAGATGTGAATTATTACTTTTTCAACTAATATAAGTGTGTTTAAAGTCATTTCTGTGCCTGAAATTGGTCAAAATTGAAGCTTTTGAGTAAGCGAAAACTTTGTAAAAATGGCAATTTTGGTCACTGTGAAGGTTTAAAAAGTGGTTATTCAACATGAGGCGCGATCCCAATGACATTTTGAATCATTTTTGGTAGAGTCCAAAAAATCAATTTTATGATGAAAAATGATGACCCCGGACCTGTCAAACGTTCAAAAAATGGTCAATATTGATGAAAATGTAACATTTAATCTTTTGACTTGAAATGATGGTTGGATGTGAATTATTACTTTTTCAACTAAAATAAGTGTGTTTAAAGTCATTTCTGTGCCTGAAATTGGTCAAAATTGAAGCTTCTAAGTAAGCAAAACTCTGTAAAAATGGCAATTTTGGTCACTGTGAGGGATTAAAAAGTGGTTATACAACATGAGGCCCGGTCCAAATGACATTTTGAGTCATTTTTGGTGGAGTCCAAAAAATCCATTTTATGATGAAAAACGATGACCCCGGACCTGTCGAACGTTCAAAAAAGGTCAATATTGATGACATTTTAACATTTAATCTTTTGACTTTAAATGACGGTTGGATGTGAATTATTACTTTTTCAACTAATATAAGTGTGTTTAAAGTCATTTCTGTGCCTGAAATTGGTCAAAATTGAAGCTTTTGAGTAAGCGAAAAGTCTGTAAAAATAGCAATTTTGGTCACTGTGAGGGTTTAAAAAGTGGTTATTAAACATGAGGCGCGATCCCAATGACATTTTGAATCATTTTTGGTAGAGTCCAAAAAATCAATGTTATGGTGAAAAACGATGACCCCGGACCTGTCGAACGTTCAAAAAAGTGGTCAATATTGATGAAATTTTACCATTTAATCTTTTGACTTTAAATGACTGGTGGATGTGAATTATTACTTTTTCAACTAAAATAAGTGTGTTTAAAGTCATTTCTGTGCCTGAAATTGGTCAAAATTGAAGCTTCTAAGTAAGCAAAACTCGGTAAAAGTGTCAAATTTGGTCCCTGTGAGTGTTTAAAAAGTGGTTATTAAACATGAGGCGTGATCCCAATGACATTTTGAATCATTTTTGGTAGAGTCCAAAAAAATTAATTTTATGATATAAAACGATGACCCCGGACCTGTCGAACGTTCAAAAAAGTGGTCAATATTGATGAAATTTTACCATTTAATCTTTTGACTTTAAATGACTGGTGGATGTGAATTATTACTTTTTCAACTAAAATAAGTGTGTTTAAAGTCATTTCTGTGCCTGAAATTGGTCAAAATTGAAGCTTTTGAGTAAGCGAAACCTTTGTAAAATTGTCAATTTAGGTCACTGTGGAGGTTTAAAAAGTGGTTATTTAACATGAGGCCCGATCCAAATGACATTTTGAATCATTTTTGGTGGAGTCCAAAAAATCAATTTTATGATGAAAAACGATGACCCCCGGACCTGTCGAAAGTTCAAAAAATGGTCAATATTGATGACATTTTAACATTTAATCTTTTGACTTTAAATGACTGGCGGATGTGAATTATTACTTTTTCAACTAAATAAGTGTGTTTAAAGTCATTTCTGTGCCTGAAATTGGTCACAATTTCAGCTTCTAAGTAAGCAAAACTCTGTAAAAATGGCAATTTTGGTCACTGTGAAGGTTTAAAAAGTGGTTATTCAACATGAGGCGGGATCCCAATGACATTTTGAATCATTTTTGGTAGAGTCCAAAAAATCAATTTTATGATGAAAAATGATGACCCCGGACCTGTCAAACGTTCCAAAAATGGTCAATATTGATGAAAATGTAACATTTAATCTTTTGACTTTAAATGACGGTTGGATGTGAATTATTACTTTTTCAACTAAAATAAGTGTGTTTAAAGTCATTTCTGTGCCTGAAATTGGTCAAAATTGAAGCTTCTAAGTAAGCAAAACTCCGTAAAAATGGCAATTTTGGTCACTGTGAGGGATTAAAAAGTGGTTATACAACATGAGGCCCGATCCAAATGACATTTTGAATCATTTTTGGTGGAGTCCAAAAAATCAATTTTATGATGAAAAATGATGACCCCGGACCTGTCGAACGTTCAAAAAATGGTCAATATTGATGACATTTTAACATTTAATCTTTTGACTTTAAATGACGGTTGGATGTGAATTATTACTTTTTCAACTAAAATAAGTGTGTTTAAAGTCATTTCTGTGCCTGAAATTGGTCAAAATTGAAGCTTTTGAGTAAGCGAAAACTCTGTAAAAATAGCAATTTTGGTCAAGGTGAGGGTTTAAAAAGTGGTTATTAAACATGAGGCGCGATCCCAATGACATTTTGAATCATTTTTGGTAGAGTCCAAAAAATCAATGTTATGGTGAAAAACGATGACCTGTCGAACGTTCAAAAAAGTGGTCAATATTGATGAAATTTTACCATTTAATCTTTTGACTTTAAATGACTGGTGGATGTGAATTATTACTTTTTCAACTATAATAAGTGTGTTTAAAGTAATTTCTGTGCCTGAAATTGGTCAAAATTGAAGCTTTTGAGTAAGCGAAAAGTCTGTAAAAATGGCAACTTTGGTCACTGTGAGGGTTTAAAAAGTGGTTATTCAACATGAGGCGCGATCCCAATGACATTTTGAATCATTTTTGGTAGAGTCCAAAAAATCAATGTTATGGTGAAAAACCATGACCCCGGACCTGTCGAACGTTCAAAAAAGTGGTCAATATTGATGAAATTTTACCATTTAATCTTTTGACTTTAAATGACTGGTGGATGTGAATTATTACTTTTTCAACTAAAATAAGTGTGTTTAAAGTAATTTCTGTGCCTGAAATTGGTCCGAATTGAAGCTTTTGAGTAAGCGAAAACTCTGTAAAAATAGCAATTTTGGTCACTGTGAGGGTTTAAAAAGTGGTTATTTAACATGAGGCCCGATCCAAATGACATTTTGAATAATTTTTGGTAGAGTCTAAAAAATCAATTTTATGATGAAAAACGATGACCCCGGACCTGTCGAACGTTCAAAAAATGGTCAATATTGATGACATTTTAACATTTAATCTTTTGACTTTAAATGACTGGTGGATGTGAATTATTACTTTTTCAACTAAAATAAGTGTGTTTAAAGTCATTTCTGTGCCTGAAATTGGTCAAAATTTAAGCTTCTAAGTAAGAAAAACTCTGTAAAAATGGCAATTTTGGTCACTGTGAGGGTTTAAAAAGTGGTTATTAAACATGAGGCGCAATCCCAATGACATTTTGAATCATTTTTGGTAGAGTCCAAAAAAAACAATTTTATGATGAAAAACGATGACCCCGGACCTGTCGAACGTTCAAAAAAATGGGCAATATTGATAACATTTTACCATTTAATCTTTTGACTTTAAATGACTGGTGGATGTGAATTATTACTTTTTCAACTAAAATAAGTGTGTTTAAAGTCATTTCTGTGCCTGAAATTGGTCAAAATTGAAGCTTTTGAGTAAGCGAAAACTCTGTAAAAATGGCAATTTTGGTCACTGTGAAGGTTTAAAAAGTGGTTATTCAACATGAGGCGGGATCCCAATGACATTTTGAATCATTTTTGGTAGAGTCCAAAAAATCAATGTTATGGTGAAAAACGATGACCTGTCGAACGTTCAAAAAAGTGGTCAATATTGATGAAATTTTACCATTTAATCTTTTGACTTTAAATGACTGGTGGATGTGAATTATTACTTTTTCAACTATAATAAGTGTGTTTAAAGTAATTTCTGTGCCTGAAATTGGTCAAAATTGAAGCTTTTGAGTAAGCAAAAACTCTGTAAAAATGGCAACTTTGGTCACTGTGAGGGTTTAAAAAGTGGTTATTCAACATGAGGCGCGATCCCAATGACATTTTGAATCATTTTTGGTAGAGTCCAAAAATCAATTTTATGGTGAAAAACGATGACCCCGGACCTGTCGAACGTTCAAAAAAGTGGTCAATATTGATGAAATTTTACCATTTAATCTTTTGACTTTAAATGACTGGCAGATGTGAATTATTACTTTTTCAACTAATATAAGTGTGTTTAAAGTCATTTCTGTGCCTGAAATTGGTCAAAATTGAAGCTTTTGAGTAAGCGAAAACTCTGTAAAAATGGCAATTTTGGTCACTGTGAAGGTTTAAAAAGTGGTTATTCAACATGAGGCGCGATCCCAATGACATTTTGAATCATTTTTGGTAGAGTCCAAAAAATCAATTTATGATGAAAAATGATGACCCCGGACCTGTCAAACGTTCAAAAAATGGTCAATATTGATGAAAATGTAACATTTAATCTTTTGACTTGAAATGATGGTTGGATGTGAATTATTACTTTTTCAACTAAAATAAGTGTGTTTAAAGTCATTTCTGTGCCTGAAATTGGTCAAAATTGAAGCTTCTAAGTAAGCAAAACTCTGTAAAAATGGCAATTTTGGTCACTGTGAGGGATTAAAAAGTGGTTATACAACATGAGGCCCGGTCCAAATGACATTTTGAGTCATTTTTGGTGGAGTCCAAAAAATCCATTTTATGATGAAAAACGATGACCCCGGACCTGTCGAACGTTCAAAAAAGGTCAATATTGATGACATTTTAACATTTAATCTTTTGACTTTAAATGACGGTTGGATGTGAATTATTACTTTTTCAACTAATATAAGTGTGTTTAAAGTCATTTCTGTGCCTGAAATTGGTCAAAATTGAAGCTTTTGAGTAAGCGAAAAGTCTGTAAAAATAGCAATTTTGGTCACTGTGAGGGTTTAAAAAGTGGTTATTAAACATGAGGCGCGATCCCAATGACATTTTGAATCATTTTTGGTAGAGTCCAAAAAATCAATGTTATGGTGAAAAACGATGACCCCGGACCTGTCGAACGTTCAAAAAAGTGGTCAATATTGATGAAATTTTACCATTTAATCTTTTGACTTTAAATGACTGGTGGATGTGAATTATTACTTTTTCAACTAAAATAAGTGTGTTTAAAGTCATTTCTGTGCCTGAAATTGGTCAAAATTGAAGCTTCTAAGTAAGCAAAACTCGGTAAAAGTGTCAAATTTGGTCACTGTGAGGGTTTAAAAAGTGGTTATTAAACATGAGGCGTGATCCCAATGACATTTTGAATCATTTTTGGTAGAGTCCAAAAAAATTAATTTTATGATATAAAACGATGACCCCGGACCTGTCGAACGTTCAAAAAAGTGGTCAATATTGATGAAATTTTACCATTTATTCTTTTGATTTTAAATGACTGGTGGATGTGAATTATTACTTTTTCAACTAAAATAAGTGTGTTTAAAGTCATTTCTGTGCCTGAAATTGGTCAAAATTGAAGCTTTTGAGTAAGCGAAACCTTTGTAAAATTGTCAATTTAGGTCACTGTGGAGGTTTAAAAAGTGGTTATTTAACATGAGGCCCGATCCAAATGACATTTTGAATCATTTTTGGTGGAGTCCAAAAAATCAATTTTATGATGAAAAACGATGACCCCCGGACCTGTCGAAAGTTCAAAAAATGGTCAATATTGATGACATTTTAACATTTAATCTTTTGACTTTAAATGACTGGCGGATGTGAATTATTACTTTTTCAACTAAATAAGTGTGTTTAAAGTCATTTCTGTGCCTGAAATTGGTCACAATTTCAGCTTCTAAGTAAGCAAAACTCTGTAAAAATGGCAATTTTGGTCACTGTGAAGGTTTAAAAAGTGGTTATTCAACATGAGGCGGGATCCCAATGACATTTTGAATCATTTTTGGTAGAGTCCAAAAAATCAATTTTATGATGAAAAATGATGACCCCGGACCTGTCAAACGTTCCAAAAATGGTCAATATTGATGAAAATGTAACATTTAATCTTTTGACTTTAAATGACGGTTGGATGTGAATTATTACTTTTTCAACTAAAATAAGTGTGTTTAAAGTCATTTCTGTGCCTGAAATTGGTCAAAATTGAAGCTTCTAAGTAAGCAAAACTCCGTAAAAATGGCAATTTTGGTCACTGTGAGGGATTAAAAAGTGGTTATACAACATGAGGCCCGATCCAAATGACATTTTGAATCATTTTTGGTGGAGTCCAAAAAATCAATTTTATGATGAAAAATGATGACCCCGGACCTGTCGAACGTTCAAAAAATGGTCAATATTGATGACATTTTAACATTTAATCTTTTGACTTTAAATGACGGTTGGATGTGAATTATTACTTTTTCAACTAATATAAGTGTGTTTAAAGTCATTTCTGTGCCTGAAATTGGTCAAAATTGAAGCTTTTGAGTAAGCGAAAACTCTGTAAAAATAGCAATTTTGGTCAAGGTGAGGGTTTAAAAAGTGGTTATTAAACATGAGGCGCGATCCCAATGACATTTTGAATAATTTTTGGTAGAGTCCAAAAAATCAATGTTATGGTGAAAAACGATGACCTGTCGAACGTTCAAAAAAGTGGTCAATATTGATGAAATTTTACCATTTAATCTTTTGACTTTAAATGACTGGTGGATGTGAATTATTACTTTTTCAACTATAATAAGTGTGTTTAAAGTAATTTCTGTGCCTGAAATTGGTCAAAATTGAAGCTTTTGAGTAAGCGAAAAGTCTGTAAAAATGGCAACTTTGGTCACTGTGAGGGTTTAAAAAGTGGTTATTCAACATGAGGCGCGATCCCAATGACATTTTGAATCATTTTTGGTAGAGTCCAAAAAATCAATGTTATGGTGAAAAACGATGACCCCGGACCTGTCGAACGTTCAAAAAAGTGGTCAATATTGATGAAATTTTACCATTTAATCTTTTGACTTTAAATGACTGGTGGATGTGAATTATTACTTTTTCAACTAAAATAAGTGTGTTTAAAGTAATTTCTGTGCCTGAAATTGGTCAAAATTGAAGCTTTTGAGTAAGCGAAACCTCTGTAAAATTGTCAATTTAGGTCACTGTGAGGGTTTAAAAAGTGAATATTTAACATGAGGCCCGATCCAAATGACATTTTGAATCATTTTTGGTAGAGTCCAAAAAATCAATGTTATGGTGAAAAACGATGACCCCGGACCTGTCGAACGTTCAAAAAATGGTCAATATTGATGACATTTTAACATTTAATCTTTTGACTTTAAATGACGGTTGGATGTGAATTATTACTTTTTCAACTAAAATAAGTGTGTTTAAAGTCATTTCTGTGCCTGAAATTGGTCAAAATTGAAGCTTCTAAGTAAGCAAAACTCGGTAAAAGTGTCAAATTTGGTCACTGTGAGGGTTTAAAAAGTGGTTATTAAACATGAGGCGTGATCCCAATGACATTTTGAATCATTTTTGGTAGAGTCCAAAAAAATTAATTTTATGATATAAAATGATGACCCCGGACCTGTCAAACGTTCAAAAACATGGTCAATATTGATGAAAATGTAACATTTAATCTTTTGACTTTAAATGACTGGTGGATGTGAATTATTACTTTTTCAGCTAAAATAAGTGTGTTTAAAGTCATTTCTGTGCCTGAAATTGGTCAAAATTGAAGCTATTGAGTAAGCGAAAACTCTGTAAAAATGGCAATTTTGGTCACTGTGAAGGTTTAAAAAGTGGTTATACAACATGAGGCCCGATCCAAATGACATTTTGAATCATTTTTGGTGGAGTCCAAAAAATCCATTTTATGATGAAAAACGATGACCCCGGACCTGTGGAACGCTCAAAAAATGGTCAATATTGATGACATTTTAACATTTAATCTTTTGACTTTAAATGACGGTTGGATGTGAATTATTACTTTTTCAACTAATATAAGTGTGTTTAAAGTCATTTCTGTGCCTGAAATTGGTCAAAACTGAAGCTTTTGAGTGAGCGAAAACTCTGTAAAAATAGCAATTTTGGTCACTGTGAGGGTTTAAAAAGTGGTTATTCAACATGAGGCGCGATCCCAATGACATTTTGAATAATTTTTGGTAGAGTCCAAAAAATCAATGTTATGGTGAAAATCGATGACCCCGGACCTGTCGAACGTTCAAAAAAGTGGTCAATATTGATGAAATTTTACCATTTAATCTTTTGACTTTAAATGACTGGTGGATGTGAATTATTACTTTTTCAACTAAAATAAGTGTGTTTAAAGTAATTTCTGTGCCTGAAATTGGTCAAAATTGAAGCTTTTGAGTAAGCGAAACCTTTGTAAAATTGTCAATTTAGGTCACTGTGAGGGTTTAAAAAGTGGTTATTTAACATGAGGCCCGATCCAAATGACATTTTGAATCATTTTTGGTGGAGTCCAAAAAATCAATTTTATGATGAAAAAAGATGACCCCCGGACCTGTCGAAAGTTCAAAAAATGGTCAATATTGATGACATTTTAACATTTAATCTTTTGACTTTAAATGACTGGCGGATGTGAATTATTACTTTTTCAACTAAATAAGTGTGTTTAAAGTCATTTCTGTGCCTGAAATTGGTCACAATTTCAGCTTCTAAGTTAGCAAAACTCTGTAAAAATGGCAATTTTGGTCACTGTGAGGGATTAAAAAGTGGTTATTCAACATGAGGCCCGATCCAAATGACATTTTAAATCATTTTTGGTGGAGCCCCAAAAATCTATTTTATGATGAAAAACGATGACCCCGGACCTGTCGAACGTTCAAAAAATGGTCAATATTGATGAAAATGTAACATTTAATCTTTTGACTTTAAATGACGGTTGGATGTGAATTATTACTTTTTGAACTAAAATAAGTGTGTTTAAAGTCATTTCTGTGCCTGAAATTGGTCAAAATTGAAGCTTCTAAGTAAGCAAAACTCAGTAATAGTGTCAAATTTGGTCACTGTGAGGGTTTAAAAAGTGGTTATTAAACATGAGGCGTGATCCCAATGACATTTTGAATCATTTTTGGTAGAGTCCAAAAAAATTTATTTTATGATATAAAACGATGACCCCGGACCTGTCGAACGTTCAAAAAAGTGGTCAATATTGATGAAATTTTACCATTTAATCTTTTGACTTTAAATGACTGGTGGATGTGAATTATTACTTTTTCAACTAAAATAAGTGTGTTTAAAGTCATTTCTGTGCCTGAAATTGGTCAAAATTGAAGCTTTTGAGTAAGCGAAACCTTTGTAAAATTGTCAATTTAGGTCACTGTGGAGGTTTAAAAAGTGGTTATTTAACATGAGGCCCGATCCAAATGACATTTTGAATCATTTTTGGTGGAGTCCAAAAAATCAATTTTATGATGAAAAACGATGACCCCCGGACCTGTCGAAAGTTCAAAAAATGGTCAATATTGATGACATTTTAACATTTAATCTTTTGACTTTAAATGACTGGCGGATGTGAATTATTACTTTTTCAACTAAATAAGTGTGTTTAAAGTCATTTCTGTGCCTGAAATTGGTCCCAATTTCAGCTTCTAAGTAAGCAAAACTCTGTAAAAATGGCAATTTTGGTCACTGTGAGGGATTAAAAAGTGGTTATTCAACATGAGGCCCGATCCAAATGACATTTTAAATCATTTTTGGTGGAGCCCCAACAATCTATTTTATGATGAAAAACGATGACCCCGGACCTGTCGAACGTTAAAAAAATGGTCAATATTGATGACATTTTAAAATTTAATCTTTTGACTTTAAATGACGGTTGGATGTGAATTATTACTTTTTCAACTAATATAAGTGTGTTTAAAGTCATTTCTGTGCCTGAAATTGGTCAAAATTGAAGCTTTTGAGTAATCGAAAACTCTGTAAAAATGGCAAATTTGGTCACTGTGAGGGTTTAAAAAGTGGTTATTCAACATGAGGCGGGATCCCAATGACATTTTGAATCATTTTTGGTAGAGTCCAAAAAAAAAATTTTATGATGAAAAACGATGACCCCGGACCTGTCGAACGTTCAAAAAAGTGGTCAATATTGATAAAATTTTACCATTTAATCTTTTGACTTTAAATGACTGGTGGATGTGAATTATTACTTTTTCAACTAAAATAAGTGTGTTTAAAGTCATTTCTGTGCCTGAAATTGGTCAAAATTTAAGCTTTTGAGTAAGCGAAAACTCTGTAAAAATGGCAATTTTGGTCACTGTGAAGGTTTAAAAAGTGGTTATTCAACATGAGGCGGGATCCCAATGACATTTTGAATCATTTTTGGTAGAGTCCAAAAAATCAATGTTATAGTGAAAAACGATGATCTGTCGAACGTTCAAAAAAGTGGTCAATATTGATGAAATTTTACCATTTAATCTTTTGACTTTAAATGACTGGCAGATGTGAATTATTACTTTTTCAACTAATATAAGTGTGTTTAAAGTCATTTCTGTGCCTGAAATTGGTCAAAATTGAAGCTTTTGAGTAAGCGAAAACTCTGTAAAAATGGCAATTTTGGTCACTGTGAAGGTTTAAAAAGTGGTTATTCAACATGAGGCGCGATCCCAATGACATTTTGAATCATTTTTGGTAGAGTCCAAAAAATCAATTTTATGATGAAAAATGATGACCCCGGACCTGTCAAACGTTCAAAAAATGGTCAATATTGATGAAAATGTAACATTTAATCTTTTGACTTGAAATGATGGTTGGATGTGAATTATTACTTTTTCAACTAAAATAAGTGTGTTTAAAGTCATTTCTGTGCCTGAAATTGGTCAAAATTGAAGCTTCTAAGTAAGCAAAACTCTGTAAAAATGGCAATTTTGGTCACTGTGAGGGATTAAAAAGTGGTTATACAACATGAGGCCCGGTCCAAATGACATTTTGAGTCATTTTTGGTGGAGTCCAAAAAATCCATTTTATGATGAAAAACGATGACCCCGGACCTGTCGAACGTTCAAAAAAGGTCAATATTGATGACATTTTAACATTTAATCTTTTGACTTTAAATGACGGTTGGATGTGAATTATTACTTTTTCAACTAATATAAGTGTGTTTAAAGTCATTTCTGTGCCTGAAATTGGTCAAAATTGAAGCTTCTAAGTAAGCAAAACTCGGTAAAAGTGTCAAATTTGGTCACTGTGAGGGTTTAAAAAGTGGTTATTAAACATGAGGCGTGATCCCAATGACATTTTGAATCATTTTTGGTAGAGTCCAAAAAAATTAATTTTATGATATAAAACGATGACCCCGGACCTGTCGAACGTTCAAAAAAGTGGTCAATATTGATGAAATTATACCATTTAATCTTTTGTCTTTAAATGACTGGTGGATGTGAATTATTACTTTTTCAACTAAAATAAGTGTGTTTAAAGTCATTTCTGTGCCTGAAATTGGTCAAAATTGAAGCTTTTGAGTAAGCGAAACCTTTGTAAAATTGTCAATTTAGGTCACTGTGGAGGTTTAAAAAGTGGTTATTTAACGTGAGGCCCGATCCAAATGACATTTTGAATCATTTTTGGTGGAGTCCAAAAAATCAATTTTATGATGAAAAACGATGACCCCCGGACCTGTCGAAAGTTCAAAAAATGGTCAATATTGATGACATTTTAACATTTAATCTTTTGACTTTAAATGACTGGCGGATGTGAATTATTACTTTTTCAACTAAATAAGTGTGTTTAAAGTCATTTCTGTGCCTGAAATTGGTCACAATTTCAGCTTCTAAGTAAGCAAAACTCTGTAAAAATGGCAATTTTGGTCACTGTGAAGGTTTAAAAAGTGGTTATTCAACATGAGGCGGGATCCCAATGACATTTTGAATCATTTTTGGTAGAGTCCAAAAAATCAATTTTATGATGAAAAATGATGACCCCGGACCTGTCAAACGTTCCAAAAATGGTCAATATTGATGAAAATGTAACATTTAATCTTTTGACTTTAAATGACGGTTGGATGTGAATTATTACTTTTTCAACTAAAATAAGTGTGTTTAAAGTCATTTCTGTGCCTGAAATTGGTCAAAATTGAAGCTTCTAAGTAAGCAAAACTCCGTAAAAATGGCAATTTTGGTCACTGTGAGGGATTAAAAAGTGGTTATACAACATGAGGCCCGATCCAAATGACATTTTGAATCATTTTTGGTGGAGTCCAAAAAATCAATTTTATGATGAAAAATGATGACCCCGGACCTGTCGAACGTTCAAAAAATGGTCAATATTGATGACATTTTAACATTTAATCTTTTGACTTTAAATGACGGTTGGATGTGAATTATTACTTTTTCAACTAATATAAGTGTGTTTAAAGTCATTTCTGTGCCTGAAATTGGTCAAAATTGAAGCTTTTGAGTAAGCGAAAACTCTGTAAAAATAGCAATTTTGGTCAAGGTGAGGGTTTAAAAAGTGGTTATTAAACATGAGGCGCGATCCCAATGACATTTTGAATCATTTTTGGTAGAGTCCAAAAAATCAAAGTTATGGTGAAAAACGATGACCTGTCGAACGTTCAAAAAAGTGGTCAATATTGATGAAATTTTACCATTTAATCTTTTGACTTTAAATGACTGGTGGATGTGAATTATTACTTTTTCAACTATAATAAGTGTGTTTAAAGTAATTTCTGTGCCTGAAATTGGTCAAAATTGAAGCTTTTGAGTAAGCGAAAAGTCTGTAAAAATGGCAACTTTGGTCACTGTGAGGGTTTAAAAAGTGGTTATTCAACATGAGGCGCGATCCCAATGACATTTTGAATCATTTTTGGTAGAGTCCAAAAAATCAATGTTATGGTGAAAAACGATGACCCCGGACCTGTCGAACGTTCAAAAAAGTGGTCAATATTGATGAAATTTTACCATTTAATCTTTTGACTTTAAATGACTGGTGGATGTGAATTATTACTTTTTCAACTAAAATAAGTGTGTTTAAAGTAATTTCTGTGCCTGAAATTGGTCAAAATTGAAGCTTTTGAGTAAGCGAAACCTCTGTAAAATTGTCAATTTAGGTCACTGTGAGGGTTTAAAAAGTGAATATTTAACATGAGGCCCGATCCAAATGACATTTTGAATAATTTTTGGTGGAGTCCAAAAAATCAATTTTATGATGAAAAACGATGATCCCGGACCTGTCGAACGTTCAAAAAATGGTCAATATTGATGACATTTTAACATTTAATCTTTTGACTTTAAATGACTGGTGGATGTGAATTATTACTTTTTCAGCTAAAATAAGTGTGTTTAAAGTCATTTCTGTGCCTGAAATTGGTCAAAATTGAAGCTATTGAGTAAGCGAAAACTCTGTAAAAATGGCAATTTTGGTCACTGTGAAGGTTTAAAAAGTGGTTATACAACATGAGGCCCGATCCAAATGACATTTTGAATCATTTTTGGTGGAGTCCAAAAAATCCATTTTATGATGAAAAACGATGACCCCGGACCTGTGGAACGCTCAAAAAATGGTCAATATTGATGACATTTTAACATTTAATCTTTTGACTTTAAATGACGGTTGGATGTGAATTATTACTTTTTCAACTAATATAAGTGTGTTTAAAGTCATTTCTGTGCCTGAAATTGGTCAAAACTGAAGCTTTTGAGTGAGCGAAAACTCTGTAAAAATAGCAATTTTGGTCACTGTGAGGGTTTAAAAAGTGGTTATTCAACATGAGGCGCGATCCCAATGACATTTTGAATAATTTTTGGTAGAGTCCAAAAAATCAATGTTATGGTGAAAATCGATGACCCCGGACCTGTCGAACGTTCAAAAAAGTGGTCAATATTGATGAAATTTTACCATTTAATCTTTTGACTTTAAATGACTGGTGGATGTGAATTATTACTTTTTCAACTAAAATAAGTGTGTTTAAAGTAATTTCTGTGCCTGAAATTGGTCAAAATTGAAGCTTTTGAGTAAGCGAAACCTTTGTAAAATTGTCAATTTAGGTCACTGTGAGGGTTTAAAAAGTGGTTATTTAACATGAGGCCCGATCCAAATGACATTTTGAATCATTTTTGGTGGAGTCCAAAAAATCAATTTTATGATGAAAAAAGATGACCCCCGGACCTGTCGAAAGTTCAAAAAATGGTCAATATTGATGACATTTTAACATTTAATCTTTTGACTTTAAATGACTGGCGGATGTGAATTATTACTTTTTCAACTAAATAAGTGTGTTTAAAGTCATTTCTGTGCCTGAAATTGGTCACAATTTCAGCTTCTAAGTTAGCAAAACTCTGTAAAAATGGCAATTTTGGTCACTGTGAGGGATTAAAAAGTGGTTATTCAACATGAGGCCCGATCCAAATGACATTTTAAATCATTTTTGGTGGAGCCCCAAAAATCTATTTTATGATGAAAAACGATGACCCCGGACCTGTCGAACGTTCAAAAAATGGTCAATATTGATGAAAATGTAACATTTAATCTTTTGACTTTAAATGACGGTTGGATGTGAATTATTACTTTTTGAACTAAAATAAGTGTGTTTAAAGTCATTTCTGTGCCTGAAATTGGTCAAAATTGAAGCTTCTAAGTAAGCAAAACTCGGTAATAGTGTCAAATTTGGTCACTGTGAGGGTTTAAAAAGTGGTTATTAAACATGAGGCGTGATCCCAATGACATTTTGAATCATTTTTGGTAGAGTCCAAAAAAATTAATTTTATGATATAAAACGATGACCCCGGACCTGTCGAACGTTCAAAAAAGTGGTCAATATTGATGAAATTTTACCATTTAATCTTTTGACTTTAAATGACTGGTGGATGTGAATTATTACTTTTTCAACTAAAATAAGTGTGTTTAAAGTCATTTCTGTGCCTGAAATTGGTCAAAATTGAAGCTTTTGAGTAAGCGAAACCTTTGTAAAATTGTCAATTTAGGTCACTGTGGAGGTTTAAAAAGTGGTTATTTAACATGAGGCCCGATCCAAATGACATTTTGAATCATTTTTGGTGGAGTCCAAAAAATCAATTTTATGATGAAAAACGATGACCCCCGGACCTGTCGAAAGTTCAAAAAATGGTCAATATTGATGACATTTTAACATTTAATCTTTTGACTTTAAATGACTGGCGGATGTGAATTATTACTTTTTCAACTAAATAAGTGTGTTTAAAGTCATTTCTGTGCCTGAAATTGGTCACAATTTCAGCTTCTAAGTAAGCAAAACTCTGTAAAAATGGCAATTTTGGTCACTGTGAGGGATTAAAAAGTGGTTATTCAACATGAGGCCCGATCCAAATGACATTTTAAATCATTTTTGGTGGAGCCCCAACAATCTATTTTATGATGAAAAACGATGACCCCGGACCTGTCAAACGTTAAAAAAATGGTCAATATTGATGACATTTTAAAATTTAATCTTTTGACTTTAAATGACGGTTGGATGTGAATTATTACTTTTTCAACTAATATAAGTGTGTTTAAAGTCATTTCTGTGCCTGAAATTGGTCAAAATTGAAGCTTTTGAGTAATCGAAAACTCTGTAAAAATGGCAAATTTGGTCACTGTGAGGGTTTAAAAAGTGGTGAATAAACATGAGGCGTGATCCCAATGACATTTTGAATAATTTTTGGTAGAGTCCAAAAAAATCAATTTTATGATGAAAAACGATGACCCCGGACCTGTCGAACGTTCAAAAACGTGGTCAATATTGATGAAATTTTACCATTTAATCTTTTGACTTTAAATGACTGGTGGATGTGAATTATTACTTTTTCAACTAAAATAAGTGTGTTTAAAGTCATTTCTGTGCCTGAAATTGGTCAAAATTGAAGCGTTTGAGTTACAGAAAACTCTGTAAAAATGTCAATTTTGGTCACTGTGAAGGTTTAAAAAGTGGTTATTCAACATGAGGCGCGATCCCAATGACATTTTGAATCATTTTGGGTAGAGTCCAAAAAATCCATTTTATGGTGAAAAACGATAACCCCGGACCTGTCAAACGTTCAAAAAAGTGGTCAATATTGATGAGATTTTACCATTTAATCTTTTGACTTTAAATGAATGGTGGATGTGAATTATTACTTTTTCAACTAAAATAAGTGTGTTTAAAGCCATTTCTGTGCCTGAAATTGGTCAAAATTGAAGCTTTTGAGTAAGCGAAAACTCTGTAAAAATGGCAATTTTGGTCACTGTGAGGGTTTAAAAAGTGGTCATTTAACATGAGGCCCGATCCAAATGACATTTTGAATAATTTTTGGTAGAGTCTAAAAAATCAATTTTATGATGAAAAACGATGACCCCGGACCTGTCGAACGTTCAAAAAATGGTCAATATTGATGACATTGTAACATTTAATCTTTTGACTTTAAATGACTGGTGGATGTGAATGATTACTTTTTCAACTAAAATAAGTGTGTTTAAAGTCATTTCTGTGCCTGAAATTGGTCAAAATTTAAGCTTCTAAGTAAGAAAAACTCTGTAAAAATGGCAATTTTGGTCACTGTGAGGGTTTAAAAAGTGGTTATTAAACATGAGGCGCAATCCCAATGACATTTTGAATCATTTTTGGTAGAGTCCAAAAAAAACAATTTTATGATGAAAAACGATGACCCCGGACCTGTCGAACGTTCAAAAAAGTGGTCAATATTGATAAAATTTTACCATTTAATCTTTTGACTTTAAATGACTGGTGGATGTGAATTATTACTTTTTCAACTAAAATAAGTGTGTTTAAGTCATTTCTGTGCCTGAAATTGGTCAAAATTGAAGCTTTTGAGTAAGCGAAAACTCTGTAAAAATGGCAATTTTGGTCACTGTGAAGGTTTAAAAAGTGGTTATTCAACATGAGGCGCGATCCCAATGACATTTTGAATCATTTTTGGTAGAGTCCAAAAAATCAATTTTATGATGAAAAATGATGGACCCGGACCTGTCAAACGTTCAAAAAATGGTCAATATTTATGAAAATGTAACATTTAATCTTTTGACTTTAAATGACGGTTGGATGTGAATTATTATTTTTTCAACTAATATAAGTGTGTTTAAAGTCATTTCTGTGCCTGAAATTGGTCAAAATTGAAGCTTTTGAGTAAGCGAAAACTCTGTAAAAATAGCAATTTTGGTCACTGTGAGGGTTTAAAAAGTGGTTATTAAACATGAGGCGCGATCCCAATGACATTTTGAATCATTTTTGGTAGAGTCCAAAAAATCAATGTTATGGTGAAAAACGATGACCTGTCGAACGTTCAAAAAAGTGGTCAATATTGATGAAATTTTACCATTTAATCTTTTGACTTTAAATGACTGGTGGATGTGAATTATTACTTTTTCAACTATAATAAGTGTGTTTAAAGTAATTTCTGTGCCTGAAATTGGTCAAAATTGAAGCTTTTGAGTAAGCAAAAACTCTGTAAAAATGGCAACTTTGGTCACTGTGAGGGTTTAAAAAGTGGTTATTCAACATGAGGCGCGATCCCAATGACATTTTGAATCATTTTTGGTAGAGTCCAAAAAATCAATTTTATGGTGAAAAACGATGACCCCGGACCTGTCGAACGTTCAAAAAAGTGGTCAATATTAATGAAATTTTACCATTTAATCTTTTGACTTTAAATGACTGGCAGATGTGAATTATTACTTTTTCAACTAATATAAGTGTGTTTAAAGTCATTTCTGTGCCTGAAATTGGTCAAAATTGAAGCTTTTGAGTAAGCGAAAACTCTGTAAAAATGGCAATTTTGGTCACTGTGAGGGTTTAAAAAGTGGTTATTCAACATGAGGCCCGATCCAAATGACATTTTAAATCATTTTTGGTGGAGCCCCAACAATCTATTTTATGATGAAAAACGATGACCCCGGACCTGTCGAACGTTAAAAAAATGGTCAATATTGATGACATTTTAAAATTTAATCTTTTGACTTTAAATGACGGTTGGATGTGAATTATTACTTTTTCAACTAATATAAGTGTGTTTAAAGTCATTTCTGTGCCTGAAATTGGTCAAAATTGAAGCTTTTGAGTAATCGAAAACTCTGTAAAAATGGCAAATTTGGTCACTGTGAGGGTTTAAAAAGTGGTGAATAAACATGAGGCGTGATCCCAATGACATTTTGAATAATTTTTGGTAGAGTCCAAAAAAATCAATTTTATGATGAAAAACGATGACCCCGGATCTGTCGAACGTTCAAAAACGTGGTCAATATTGATGAAATTTTACCATTTAATCTTTTGACTTTAAATGACTGGTGGGTGTGAATTATTACTTTTTCAACTAAAATAAGTGTGTTTAAAGTCATTTCTGTGCCTGAAATTGGTCAAAATTGAAGCGTTTGAGTTACAGAAAACTCTGTAAAAATGTCAATTTTGGTCACTGTGAAGGTTTAAAAAGTGGTTATTCAACATGAGGCGCGATCCCAATGACATTTTGAATCATTTTGGGTAGAGTCCAAAAAATCCATTTTATGGTGAAAAACGATAACCCCGGACCTGTCGAACGTTCAAAAAAGTGGTCAATATTGATGAGATTTTACCATTTAATCTTTTGACTTTAAATGAATGGTGGATGTGAATTATTACTTTTTCAACTAAAATAAGTGTGTTTAAAGTCATTTCTGTGCCTGAAATTGGTCAAAATTGAAGCTTTTGAGTAAGCGAAAACTCTGTAAAAATGGCAATTTTGGTCACTGTGAGGGTTTAAAAAGTGGTCATTTAACATGAGGCCCGATCCAAATGACATTTTGAATAATTTTTGGTAGAGTCTAAAAAATCAATTTTATGATGAAAAACGATGACCCCGGACCTGTCGAACGTTCAAAAAATGGTCAATATTGATGACATTGTAACATTTAATCTTTTGACTTTAAATGACTGGTGGATGTGAATGATTACTTTTTCAACTAAAATAAGTGTGTTTAAAGTCATTTCTGTGCCTGAAATTGGTCAAAATTGAAGCTTTTGAGTAAGCGAAAACTCTGTAAAAATGGCAATTTTGGTCACTGTGAGGGTTTAAAAAGTGGTCATTTAACATGAGGCCCGATCCAAATGACATTTTGAATAATTTTTGGTAGAGTCTAAAAAATCAATTTTATGATGAAAAACGATGACCCCGGACCTGTCGAACGTTCAAAAAATGGTCAATATTGATGACATTGTAACATTTAATCTTTTGACTTTAAATGACTGGTGGATGTGAATGATTACTTTTTCAACTAAAATAAGTGTGTTTAAAGTCATTTCTGTGCCTGAAATTGGTCAAAATTGAAGCTTTTGAGTAAGCGAAAACTCTGTAAAAATGGCAATTTTGGTCACTGTGAAGGTTTAAAAAGTGGTTATTCAACATAAGGCGCGATCCCAATGACATTTTGAATCATTTTTGGTAGAGTCCAAAAAATCAATTTTATGATGAAAAATGATGGACCCGGACCTGTCAAACGTTCAAAAAATGGTCAATATTTATGAAAATGTAACATTTAATCTTTTGACTTTAAATGACGGTTGGATGTGAATTATTACTTTTTCAACTAATATAAGTGTGTTTAAAGTCATTTCTGTGCCTGAAATTGGTCAAAATTGAAGCTTTTGAGTAAGCGAAAACTCTGTAAAAATAGCAATTTTGGTCACTGTGAGGGTTTAAAAAGTGGTTATTAAACATGAGGCGCGATCCCAATGACATTTTGAATCATTTTTGGTAGAGTCCAAAAAATCAATGTTATGGTGAAAAACGATGACCTGTCGAACGTTCAAAAAAGTGGTCAATATTGATGAAATTTTACCATTTAATCTTTTGACTTTAAATGACTGGTGGATGTGAATTATTACTTTTCCAACTATAATAAGTGTGTTTAAAGTAATTTCTGTGCCTGAAATTGGTCAAAATTGAAGCTTTTGAGTAAGCAAAAACTCTGTAAAAATGGCAACTTTGGTCACTGTGAGGGTTTAAAAAGTGGTTATTCAACATGAGGCGCGATCCCAATGACATTTTGAATCATTTTTGGTAGAGTCCAAAAAATCAATTTTATGGTGAAAAACGATGACCCCGGACCTGTCGAACGTTCAAAAAAGTGGTCAATATTGATGAAATTTTACCATTTAATCTTTTGACTTTAAATGACTGGCAGATGTGAATTATTACTTTTTCAACTAATATAAGTGTGTTTAAAGTCATTTCTGTGCCTGAAATTGGTCAAAATTGAAGCTTTTGAGTAAGCGAAAACTCTGTAAAAATGGCAATTTTGGTCACTGTGAAGGTTTAAAAAGTGGTTATTCAACATGAGGCGCGATCCCAATGACATTTTGAATCATTTTTGGTAGAGTCCAAAAAATCAATTTTATGATGAAAAATGATGACCCCGGACCTGTCAAACGTTCAAAAAATGGTCAATATTGATGAAAATTTAACATTTAATCTTTTGACTTGAAATGACGGTTGGATGTGAATTATTACTTTTTCAACTAAAATAAGTGTGTTTAAAGTCATTTCTGTGCCTGAAATTGGTCAAAATTGAAGCTTCTAAGTAAGCAAAACTCTGTAAAAATGGCAATTTTGGTCACTGTGAGGGATTAAAAAGTGGTTATACAACATGAGGCCCGGTCCAAATGACATTTTGAGTCATTTTTGGTGGAGTTCAAAAAATCCATTTTATGATGAAAAACGATGACCCCGGACCTGTCGAACGTTCAAAAAAGGTCAATATTGATGACATTTTAACATTTAATCTTTTGACTTTAAATGACGGTTGGATGTGAATTATTACTTTTTCAACTAATATAAGTGTGTTTAAAGTCATTTCTGTGCCTGAAATTGGTCAAAATTGAAGCTTTTGAGTAAGCGAAAAGTCTGTAAAAATAGCAATTTTGGTCACTGTGAGGGTTTAAAAAGTGGTTATTAAACATGAGGCGCGATCCCAATGACATTTTGAATCATTTTTGGTAGAGTCCAAAAAATCAATGTTATGGTGAAAAACGATGACCCCGGACCTGTCGAACGTTCAAAAAAGTGGTCAATATTGATGAAATTTTACCATTTAATCTTTTGACTTTAAATGACTGGTGGATGTGAATTATTACTTTTTCAACTAAAATAAGTGTGTTTAAAGTAATTTCTGTGCCTGAAATTGGTCAAAATTGAAGCTTTTGAGTAAGCGAAACCTCTGTAAAATTGTCAATTTAGGTCACTGTGAGGGTTTAAAAAGTGAATATTTAACATGAGGCCCGATCCAAATGACATTTTGAATAATTTTTGGTGGAGTCCAAAAAATCAATTTTATGATGAAAAACGATGATCCCGGACCTGTCGAACGTTCAAAAAACTGGTCAATATTGATGACATTTTAACATTTAATCTTTTGACTTTAAATGACGGTTGGATGTGAATTATTACTTTTTCAACTAAAATAAGTGTGTTTAAAGTCATTTCTGTGCCTGAAATTGGTCAAAATTGAAGCTTCTAAGTAAGCAAAACTCGGTAAAAGTGTCAAATTTGGTCACTGTGAGGGTTTAAAAAGTGGTTATTAAACATGAGGCGTGATCCCAATGACATTTTGAATCATTTTTGGTAGAGTCCAAAAAAATTAATTTTATGATATAAAATGATGACCCCGGACCTGTCAAACGTTCAAAAACATGGTCAATATTGATGAAAATGTAACATTTAATCTTTTGACTTTAAATGACTGGTGGATGTGAATTATTACTTTTTCAGCTAAAATAAGTGTGTTTAAAGTCATTTCTGTGCCTGAAATTGGTCAAAATTGAAGCTATTGAGTAAGCGAAAACTCTGTAAAAATGGCAATTTTGGTCACTGTGAAGGTTTAAAAAGTGGTTATACAACATGAGGCCCGATCCAAATGACATTTTGAATCATTTTTGGTGGAGTCCAAAAAATCCATTTTATGATGAAAAACGATGACCCCGGACCTGTGGAACGCTCAAAAAATGGTCAATATTGATGACATTTTAACATTTAATCTTTTGACTTTAAATGATGGTTGGATGTGAATTATTACTTTTTCAACTAATATAAGTGTGTTTAAAGTCATTTCTGTGCCTGAAATTGGTCAAAACTGAAGCTTTTGAGTAAGCGAAAACTCTGTAAAAATAGCAATTTTGGTCACTGTGAGGGTTTAAAAAGTGGTTATTCAACATGAGGCGCGATCCCAATGACATTTTGAATAATTTTTGGTAGAGTCCAAAAAATCAATGTTATGGTGAAAATCGATGACCCCGGACCTGTCGAACGTTCAAAAAAGTGGTCAATATTGATGAAATTTTACCATTTAATCTTTTGACTTTAAATGACTGGTGGATGTGAATTATTACTTTTTCAACTAAAATAAGTGTGTTTAAAGTAATTTCTGTGCCTGAAATTGGTCAAAATTGAAGCTTTTGAGTAAGCAAAACCTTTGTAAAATTGTCAATTTAGGTCACTGTGAGGGTTTAAAAAGTGGTTATTTAACATGAGGCCCGATCCAAATGACATTTTGAATCATTTTTGGTGGAGTCCAAAAAATCAATTTTATGATGAAAAACGATGACCCCCGGACCTGTCGAAAGTTCAAAAAATGGTCAATATTGATGACATTTTAACATTTAATCTTTTGACTTTAAATGACTGGCGGATGTGAATTATTACTTTTTCAACTAAATAAGTGTGTTTAAAGTCATTTCTGTGACTGAAATTGGTCAAAATTGAAGCGTTTGAGTTACAGAAAACTCTGTAAAAATGTCAATTTTGGTCACTGTGAAGGTTTAAAAAGTGGTTATTCAACATGAGGCGCGATCCCAATGACATTTTGAATCATTTTGGGTAGAGTCCAAAAAATCAATTTTATAATGAAAAACGATGACCCCCGGACCTGTCGAACGTTCAAAAAATGGTCAATATTGATAAAATTTTACCATTTAATCTTTTGACTTTAAATGACTGGTGGATGTGAATTATTACTTTTTCAACTAAAATAAGTGTGTTTAAAGTCATTTCTGTGCCTGAAATTGGTCAAAATTGAAGCGTTTGAGTTACAGAAAACTCAGTAAAAATGTCAATTTTGGTCACTGTGAAGGTTTAAAAAGTGGTTATTCAACATGAGGCGCGATCCCAATGACATTTTGAATCATTTTGGGTAGAGTCCAAAAAATCAATTTTATAATGAAAAACGATGACCCCCGGACCTGTCGAACGTTCAAAAAATGGTCAATATTGATAAAATGTTACCATTTAATCTTTTGACTTTAAATGACTGGTGGATGTGAATTATTACTTTTTCAACTAAAATAAGTGTGTTTAAAGTCATTTATGTGCCTGAAATTGGTCAAAATTGAAGCTTTTGAGTAAGCGAAAACTCTGTAAAAATGGCAATTTTGGTCACTGTGAAGGTTTAAAAAGTGGTTATTCAACATAAGGCGCGATCCCAATGACATTTTGAATCATTTTTGGTAGAGTCCAAAAAATCAATTTTATGATGAAAAATGATGGACCCGGACCTGTCAAACGTTCAAAAAATGGTCAATATTTATGAAAATGTAACATTTAATCTTTTGACTTTAAATGACGGTTGGATGTGAATTATTACTTTTTCAACTAATATAAGTGTGTTTAAAGTCATTTCTGTGCCAGAAATTGGTCAAAATTGAAGCTTTTGAGTAAGCGAAAACTCTGTAAAAATAGCAATTTTGGTCACTGTGAGGGTTTAAAAAGTGGTTATTAAACATGAGGCGCGATCCCAATGACATTTTGAATCATTTTTGGTAGAGTCCAAAAAATCAATGTTATGGTGAAAAACGATGACCTGTCGAACGTTCAAAAAAGTGGTCAATATTGATGAAATTTTACCATTTAATCTTTTGACTTTAAATGACTGGTGGATGTGAATTATTACTTTTTCAACTAATATAAGTGTGTTTAAAGTCATTTCTGTGCCTGAAATTGGTCAAAATTGAAGCTTTTGAGTAAGCGAAAACTCTGTAAAAATGGCAATTTTGGTCACTGTGAGGGATTAAAAAGTGGTTATACAACATGAGGCCCGGTCCAAATGACATTTTGAGTCATTTTTGGTGGAGTTCAAAAAATCCATTTTATGATGAAAAACGATGACCCCGGACCTGTCGAACGTTCAAAAAAGGTCAATATTGATGACATTTTAACATTTAATCTTTTGACTTTAAATGACGGTTGGATGTGAATTATTACTTTTTCAACTAATATAAGTGTGTTTAAAGTCATTTCTGTGCCTGAAATTGGTCAAAATTGAAGCTTTTGAGTAAGCGAAAAGTCTGTAAAAATAGCAATTTTGGTCACTGTGAGGGTTTAAAAAGTGGTTATTAAACATGAGGCGCGATCCCAATGACATTTTGAATAATTTTTGGTAGAGTCCAAAAAATCAATGTTATGGTGAAAATCGATGACCCCGGACCTGTCGAACGTTCAAAAAAGTGGTCAATATTGATGAAATTTTACCATTTAATCTTTTGACTTTAAATGACTGGTGGATGTGAATTATTACTTTTTCAACTAAAATAAGTGTGTTTAAAGTAATTTCTGTGCCTGAAATTGGTCAAAATTGAAGCTTTTGAGTAAGCGAAACCTTTGCAAAATTGTCAATTTAGGTCACTGTGAGGGTTTAAAAAGTGGTTATTTAACATGAGGCCCGATCCAAATGACATTTTGAATCATTTTTGGTGGAGTCCAAAAAATCAATTTTATGATGAAAAACGATGACCCCCGGACCTGTCGAAAGTTCAAAAAATGGTCAATATTGATGACATTTTAACATTTAATCTTTTGACTTTAAATGACTGGCGGATGTGAATTATTACTTTTTCAACTAAATAAGTGTGTTTAAAGTCATTTCTGTGCCTGAAATTGGTCACAATTTCAGCTTCTAAGTTAGCAAAACTCTGTAAAAATGGCAATTTTGGTCACTGTGAGGGATTAAAAAGTGGTTATTCAACATGAGGCCCGATCCAAATGACATTTTAAATCATTTTTGGTGGAGCCCCAAAAATCTATTTTATGATGAAAAACGATGACCCCGGACCTGTCGAACGTTCAAAAAATGGTCAATATTGATAAAAATGTAACATTTAATCTTTTGACTTTAAATGACTGGTGGATGTGAATTATTACTTTTTGAACTAAAATAAGTGTGTTTAAAGTCATTTCTGTGCCTGAAATTGGTCAAAATTGAAGCTTCTAAGTAAGCAAAACTCGGTAAAAGTGTCAAATTTGGTCACTGTGAGGGTTTAAAAAGTGGTTATTAAACATGAGGCGTGATCCCAATGACATTTTGAATCATTTTTGGTAGAGTCCAAAAAAATTAATTTTATGATATAAAACGATGACCCCGGACCTGTCGAACGTTCAAAAAAGTGGGTAATATTGATGAAATTTTACCATTTAATCTTTTGACTTTAAATGACTGGTGGATGTGAATTATTACTTTTTCAACTAAAATAAGTGTGTTTAAAGTCATTTCTGTGCCTGAAATTGGTCAAAATTGAAGCTTTTGAGTAAGCGAAAACTCTGTAAAAATGGCAATTTTGGTCACTGTGAAGGTTTAAAAAGTGGTTATTCAACATGAGGCGCGATCCCAATGACATTTTGAATCATTTTTGGTAGAGTCCAAAAAATCAATTTTATGATGAAAAATGATGACCCCGGACCTGTCAAACGTTCAAAAACATGGTCAATATTGATGAAAATGTAACATTTAATCTTTTGACTTTAAATGACTGGTGGATGTGAATTATTACTTTTTCAACTAAAATAAGTGTGTTTAAAGTCATTTCTGTGCCTGAAATTGGTCAAAATTGAAGCTATTGAGTAAGCGAAAACTCTGTAAAAATGGCAATTTTGGTCACTGTGAAGGTTTAAAAAGTGGTTATACAACATGAGGCCCGATCCAAATGACATTTTGAATCATTTTTGGTGGAGTCCAAAAAATCCATTTTATGATGAAAAACGATGACCCCGGACCTGTGGAACGCTCAAAAAATGGTCAATATTGATGACATTTTAACATTTAATCTTTTGACTTTAAATAACGGTTGGATGTGAATTATTACTTTTTCAACTAATATAAGTGTGTTTAAAGTCATTTCTGTGCCTGAAATTGGTCAAAACTGAAGCTTTTGAGTAAGCGAAAACTCTGTAAAAATAGCAATTTTGGTCACTGTGAGGGTTTAAAAAGTGGTTATTCAACATGAGGCGCGATCCCAATGACATTTTGAATAATTTTTGGTAGAGTCCAAAAAATCAAGGTTATGGTGAAAATCGATGACCCCGGACCTGTCGAACGTTCAAAAAAGTGGTCAATATTGATGAAATTTTACCATTTAATCTTTTGACTTTAAATGACTGGTGGATGTGAATTATTACTTTTTCAACTAAAATAAGTGTGTTTAAAGTAATTTCTGTGCCTGAAATTGGTCAAAATTGAAGCTTTTGAGTAAGCGAAACCTTTGTAAAATTGTCAATTTAGGTCACTGTGAGGGTTTAAAAAGTGGTTATTTAACATGAGGCCCGATCCAAATGACATTTTGAATCATTTTTGGTGGAGTCCAAAAAATCAATTTTATGATGAAAAACGATGACCCCCGGACCTGTCGAAAGTTCAAAAAATGGTCAATATTGATGACATTTTAACATTTAATCTTTTGACTTTAAATGACTGGCGGATGTGAATTATTACTTTTTCAACTAAATAAGTGTGTTTAAAGTCATTTCTGTGCCTGAAATTGGTCACAATTTCAGCTTCTAAGTAAGCAAAACTCTGTAAAAATGGCAATTTTGGTCACTGTGAGGGATTAAAAAGTGGTTATTCAACATGAGGCCCGATCCAAATGACATTTTAAATCATTTTTGGTGGAGCCCCAACAATCTATTTTATGATGAAAAACGATGACCCCGGACCTGTCGAACGTTAAAAAAATGGTCAATATTGATGACATTTTAAAATTTAATCTTTTGACTTTAAATGACGATTGGATGTGAATTATTACTTTTTCAACTAATATAAGTGTGTTTAAAGTCATTTCTGTGCCTGAAATTGGTCAAAATTGAAGCTTTTGAGTAATCGAAAACTCTGTAAAAATGGCAAATTTGGTCACTGTGAGGGTTTAAAAAGTGGTGAATAAACATGAGGCGTGATCCCAATGACATTTTGAATAATTTTTGGTAGAGTCCAAAAAAATCCATTTTATGATGAAAAACGATGACCCCGGACCTGTCGAACGTTCAAAAACGTGGTCAATATTGATGAAATTTTACCATTTAATCTTTTGACTTTAAATGACTGGTGGATGTGAATTATTACTTTTTCAACTAAAATAAGTGTGTTTAAAGTCATTTCTGTGCCTGAAATTGGTCAAAATTGAAGCGTTTGAGTTACAGAAAACTCTGTAAAAATGTCAATTTTGGTCACTGTGAAGGTTTAAAAAGTGGTTATTCAACATGAGGCGCGATCCCAATGACATTTTGAATCATTTTGGGTAGAGTCCAAAAAATCCATTTTATGGTGAAAAACGATAACCCCGGACCTGTCGAACGTTCAAAAAAGTGGTCAATATTGATGAGATTTTACCATTTAATCTTTTGACTTTAAATGAATGGTGGATGTGAATGATTACTTTTTCAACTAAAATAAGTGTGTTTAAAGTCATTTCTGTGCCTGAAATTGGTCAAAATTTAAGCTTAAGTAAGAAAAACTCTGTAAAAATGGCAATTTTGGTCACTGTGAGGGTTTAAAAAGTGGTTATTAAACATGAGGCGCGATCCCAATGACATTTTGAATCATTTTTGGTAGAGTCCAAAAAATCAATGTTATGGTGAAAAACGATGACCCCGGACCTGTCGAACGTTCAAAAAAGTGGTCAATATTGATGAAATTTTACCATTTAATCTTTTGACTTTAAATGACTTTGAAGCTTTTGAGTAAGCGAAACCTCTGTAAAATTGTCAATTTAGGTCCATGTGAGGGTTTAAAAAGTGGTTATTTAACATGAGGCCCGATCCAAATGACATTTTGAATAATTTTTGGTGGAGTCCAAAAAATCAATTTTATGATGAAAAACGATGACCCCCGGACCTGTCAAACGTTCAAAAAATGGTCAATATTGATGACATTTTAACATTTAATCTTTTGACTTTAAATGACTGGTGGATGTGAATTATTACTTTTTCAACTAATATAAGTGTGTTTAAAGTCATTTCTGTGCCTGAAATTGGTCAAAATTGAAGCTTTTGAGTTAGAGAAAACTCTGTAAAAATGGCAATTTTGGTCACTGTGAGGGATTAAAAAGTGGTTATACAACATGAGGCCCGGTCCAAATGACATTTTGAGTCATTTTTGGTGGAGTCCAAAAAATCCATTTTATGATGAAAAACGATGACCCCGGACCTGTCGAACGTTCAAAAAATGGTCAATATTGATGACATTTTAACATTTAATCTTTTGACTTTAAATGACGGTTGGATGTGAATTATTACTTTTTCAACTAATATAAATGTGTATAAAGTCATTTCTGTGCCTGAAATTGGTCAAAATTGAAGCTTTTGAGTAAGCGAAAACTCTGTAAAAATAGCAATTTTGGTCACTGTGAGGGTTTAAAAAGTGGTTATTAAACATGAGGCGCGATCCCAATGACATTTTGAATCATTTTTGGTAGAGTCCAAAAAATCAATGTTATGGTGAAAAACGATGACCCCGGACCTGTCGAACGTTCAAAAAATGGTCAATATTGATGACATTTTAACATTTAATCTTTTGACTTTAAATGACTGGCGGATGTGAATTATTACTTTTTCAACTAAAATAAGTGTGTTTAAAGTCATTTCTGTGCCTGAAATTGGTCAAAATGGAAGCTTTTGAGTAAGCGAAAACTCTGTAAAAATGGCAATTTTGGTCACTGTGAGGGTTTAAAAAGTGGTTATTAAACATGAGGCGCGATCCCAATGACATTTTGAATCATTTTTGGTAGAGTCCAAAAATTCTATTTTATGGTGAAAAACGATGACCCCGGACCTGTCGAACGTTCAAAAAATAGTCAATATTGATGAAAATGTAACATTTAATCTTTTGACTTTAAATGACGGTTGGATGTGAATTATTACTTTTTCAACTAAAATAAGTGTGTTTAAAGTCATTTCTGTGCCTGAAATTGGTCAAAATTGAAGCTTCTAAGTAAGCAAAACTCGGTAAAAGTGTCAAATTTGGTCACTGTGAGGGTTTAAAAAGTGGTTATTAAACATGAGGCGTGATCCCAATGACATTTCGAATCATTTTTGGTAGAGTCCCAAAAAATTAATTTTATGATATAAAACGATGACCCCGGACCTGTCGAACGTTCAAAAAATTGTCAATATTGATGAAAATGTAACATTTAATCTTTTGACTTTAAATGACGGTTGGATGTGAATTATTACTTTTTCAACTAAAATAAGTGTGTTTAAAGTCATTTCTGTGCCTGAAATTGGTCAAAATTTAAGCTTTTGAGTAAGCGAAAACTCTGTAAAAATAGCAATTTTGGTCACTGTGAGGGTTTAAAAAGTGGTTATTAAACATGAGGCGCGATCCCAATGACATTTTGAATCATTTTTGGTAGAGTCCAAAAAATCAATGTTATGGTGAAAAACGATGACCCCGGACCTGTCGAACGTTCAAAAAAGTGGTCAATATTGATGAAATTTTACCATTTAATCTTTTGACTTTAAATGACTGGTGGATGTGAATTATTACTTTTTCAACTAAAATAAGTGTGTTTAAAGTAATTTCTGTGCCTGAAATTGGTCAAAATTGAAGCTTTTGAGTAAGCGAAACCTCTGTAAAATTGTCAATTTAGGTCACTGTGAGGGTTTAAAAAGTGGTTATTTAACATGAGGCCCGATCCAAATGACATTTTGAATCATTTTTGGTGGAGTCCAAAAAATCAATTTTATGATGAAAAACGATGACCCCCGGACCTGTCGAACGTTCAAAAAATGGTCAATATTGATGACATTTTAACATTTAATCTTTTGACTTTAAATGACTGGCGGATGTGAATTATTACTTTTTCAACTAAAATAAGTGTGTTTAAAGTCATTTCTGTGCCTGAAATTGGTCAAAATGGAAGCTTTTGAGTTAGAGAAAACTGTAAAAATGGCAAATTTGGTCACTGTGAGGGTTTAAAAAGTGGTTATTCAACATGAGGCGCGATCCCAATGACATTTTGAATCATTTTTGGTAGAGTCCAAAAAATCAATTTTATGGTGAAAAACGATGACCCCGGCCTGTCGAACGTTCAAAAAAGTGGTCAATATTGATGAAATTTTACCATTTAATCTTTTGACTTTAAATGACGGTTGGATGTGAATTATTACTTTTTCAACTAAAATAAGTGTGTTTAAAGTCATTTCTGTGCCTGAAATTGGTCAAAATTGAAGCTTTTGAGTAAGCGAAAACTCTGTAAAAATGGCAATTTTGGTCACTGTGAAGGTTTAAAAAGTGGTTATTCAACATGAGGCGCGATCCCAATGACATTTTGAATCATTTTTGGTAGAGTCCAAAAAATCAATTTTATGATGAAAAATTATGACCCCGGACCTGTCAAACGGTCAAAAAATGGCCAATATTGATGAAAATGTAACATTTAATCTTTTGACTTGAAATGACGGTTGGATGTGAATTATTACTTTTTCAACTAAAATAAGTGTGTTTAAAGTCATTTCTGTGCCTGAAATTGGTCAAAATTGAAGCTTCTAAGTAAGCAAAACTCTGTAAAAATGGCAATTTTGGTCACTGTGAAGGTTTAAAAAGTGGTTATTCAACATGAGGCGCGATCCCAATGACATTTTGAATCATTTTTGGTAGAGTCCAAAAAATCAATTTCATGATGAAAAATGATGACCCCGGACCTGTCAAACGTTCAAAAAATGGTCAATATTGATGACATTTTAACATTTAATCTTTTGACTTGAAATGACGGTTGGATGTGAATTATTACTTTTTCAACTAATATAAGTGTGTTTAAAGTCATTTCTGTGCCTGAAATTGGTCAAAATTGAAGCTTTTGAGTAAGCGAAAAGTCTGTAAAAATAGCAATTTTTGTCACTGTGAGGGTTTAAAAAGTGGTTATTAAACATGAGGCGCGATCCCAATGACATTTTGAATCATTTTTGGTAGAGTCCAAAAAATCAATGTTATGGTGAAAAACGATGACCCCGGACCTGTCGAACGTTCAAAAAAGTGGTCAATATTGATGAAATGTTACCATTTAATCTTTTGACTTTAAATGACTGGTGGATGTGAATTATTACTTTTTCAACTAAAATAAGTGTGTTTAAAGTAATTTCTGTGCCTGAAATTGGTCAAAATTGAAGCTTTTGAGTAAGCGAAACCTCTGTAAAATTGTCAATTTAGGTCACTGTGAGGGTTTAAAAAGTGGTTATTCAACATGAGGCGCGATCCCAATGACATTTTGAATAATTTTTGGTAGAGTCCAAAAAATCAATGTTATGGTGAAAATCGATGACCCCGGACCTGTCGAACGTTCAAAAAAGTGGTCAATATTGATGAAATTTTACCATTTAATCTTTTGACTTTAAATGACTGGTGGATGTGAATTATTACTTTTTCAACTAAAATAAGTGTGTTTAAAGTAATTTCTGTGCCTGAAATTGGTCAAAATTGAAGCTTTTGAGTAAGCGAAACCTTTGTAAAATTGTCAATTTAGGTCACTGTGAGGGTTTAAAAAGTGGTTATTTAACATGAGGCCCGATCCAAATGACATTTTGAATCATTTTTGGTGGAGTCCAAAAAATCAATTTTATGATGAAAAACGATGACCCCCGGACCTGTCGAAAGTTCAAAAAATGGTCAATATTGATGACATTTTAACATTTAATCTTTTGACTTTAAATGACTGGCGGATGTGAATTATTACTTTTTCAACTAAATAAGTGTGTTTAAAGTCATTTCTGAGCCTGAAATTGGTCACAATTTCAGCTTCTAAGTAAGCAAAACTCTGTAAAAATGGCAATTTTGGTCACTGTGAGGGATTAAAAAGTGGTTATTCAACATGAGGCCCGATCCAAATGACATTTTAAATCATTTTTGGTGGAGCCCCAAAAATCTATTTTATGATGAAAAACGATGACCCCGGACCTGTCGAACGTTAAAAAAATGGTCAATATTGATGACATTTTAAAATTTAATCTTTTGACTTTAAATGACGGTTGGATGTGAATTATTACTTTTTCAACTAATATAAGTGTGTTTAAAGTCATTTCTGTGCCTGAAATTGGTCAAAATTGAAGCGTTTGAGTTACAGAAAACTCTGTAAAAATGGCAATTTTGGTCACTGTGAGGGTTTAAAAAGTGGTTATTAAACATGAGGCGCAATCCCAATGACATTTTGAATCATTTTTGGTAGAGTCCAAAAAAAACAATTTTATGATGAAAAACGATGACCCCGGACCTGTCGAACGTTCAAAAAAGTGGTCAATATTGATAAAATTTTACCATTTAATCTTTTGACTTTAAATGACGGTTGGATGTGAATTATTACTTTTTCAACTAAAATAAGTGTGTTTAAAGTCATTTCTGTGCCTGAAATTGGTCAAAATTGAAGCGTTTGAGTTACAGAAAACTCAGTAAAAATGTTAATTTTGGTCACTGTGAAGGTTTAAAAAGTGGTTATTAAACATGAGGCGCGATCCCAATGACATTTTGAATCATTTTTGGTAAAGTCCAAAAAATCAATGTTATGGTGAAAAACGATGACCCCGGACCTGTCGAACGTTCAAAAAAGTGGTCAATATTGATGAAATGTTACCATTTAATCTTTTGACTTTAAATGACTGGTGGATGTGAATTATTACTTTTTCAACTAAAATAAGTGTGTTTAAAGTAATTTCTGTGCCTGAAATTGGTCAAAATTGAAGCTTTTGAGTAAGCGAAACCTCTGTAAAATTGTCAATTTAGGTCACTGTGAGGGTTTAAAAAGTGGTTATTTAACATGAGGCCCGATCCAAATGACATTTTGAATAATTTTTGGTGGAGTCCAAAAAATCAATTTTATGATGAAAAACGATGACCCCCGGACCTGTCGAACGTTCAAAAAATGGTCAATATTGATGACATTTTAACATTTAATCTTTTGACTTTAAATGACGGTTGGATGTGAATTATTACTTTTTCAACTAATATAAGTGTGTTTAAAGTCATTTCTGTGCCTGAAATTTGTCAAAATTGAAGCTTTTGAGTAAGCGAAAACTCTGTAAAAATAGCAATTTTAGTCACTGTGAGGGTTTAAAAAGTGGTTATTAAACATGAGGCTCAATCCCAATGACATTTTGAATCATTTTTGGTAGAGTCCAAAAAATCAATGTTATGGTGAAAAACGATGACCCCGGACCTGTCGAACGTTCAAAAAATGGTCAATATTGATGACATTTTAACATTTAATCTTTTGACTTTAAATGACTGGCGGATGTGAATTATTACTTTTTCAACTAAAATAAGTGTGTTTAAAGTCATTTCTGTGCCTGAAATTGGTCAAAATGGAAGCTTTTGAGTAAGCGAAAACTCTGTAAAAATGGCAATTTTGGTCACTGTGAGGGTTTAAAAAGTGGTTATTAAACATGAGGCGCGATCCCAATGACATTTTGAATCATTTTTGGTAGAGTCCAAAAATTCTATTTTATGGTGAAAAACGATGACCCCGGACCTGTGGAACGCTCAAAAAATGGTCAATATTGATGACATTTTAACATTTAATCTTTTGACTTTAAATGACGGTTGGATGTGAATTATTACTTTTTCAACTAATATAAGTGTGTTTAAAGTCATTTCTGTGCCTGAAATTGGTCAAAACTGAAGCTTTTGAGTAAGCGAAACCTTTGTAAAATTGTCAATTTAGGTCACTGTGAGGGTTTAAAAAGTGGTTATTTAACATGAGGCCCGATCCAAATGACATTTTGAATCATTTTTGGTGGAGTCCAAAAAATCAATTTTATGATGAAAAACGATGACCCCCGGACCTGTTGAAAGTTCAAAAAATGGTCAATATTGATGACATTTTAGCATTTAATCTTTTGACTTTAAATGACTGGCGGATGTGAATTATTACTTTTTCAACTAAATAAGTGTGTTTAAAGTCATTTCTGTGCCTGAAATTGGTCACAATTTCAGCTTCTAAGTAAGCAAAACTCTGTAAAAATGGCAATTTTGGTCACTGTGAGGGATTAAAAAGTGGTTATTCAACATGAGGCCCGATCCAAATGACATTTTAAATCATTTTTGGTGGAGCCCCAAAAATCTATTTTATGATGAAAAACGATGACCCCGGACCTGTCGAACGTTAAAAAAATTGTCAATATTGATGACATTTTAAAATTTAATCTTTTGACTTTAAATGACGGTTGGATGTGAATTATTACTTTTTCAACTAATATAAGTGTGTTTAAAGTCATTTCTGTGCCTGAAATTGGTCAAAATTGAAGCGTTTGAGTTACAGAAAACTCTGTAAAAATGGCAATTTTGGTCACTGTGAGGGTTTAAAAAGTGGTTATTAAACATGAGGCGCAATCCCAATGACATTTTGAATCATTTTTGGTAGAGTCCAAAAATAACAATTTTATGATGAAAAACGATGACCCCGGACCTGTCGAACGTTCAAAAAAGTGGTCAATATTGATAAAATTTTACCATTTAATCTTTTGACTTTAAATGACTGGTGGAGGTGAATTATTACTTTTTCAACTAAAATAAGTGTGTTTAAAGTCATTTCTGTGCCTGAAATTGGTCAAAATTGAAGCGTTTGAGTTACAGAAAACTCAGTAAAAATGTCAATTTTGGTCACTGTGAAGGTTTAAAAAGTGGTTATTAAACATGAGGCGCGATCCCAATGACATTTTGAATCATTTTTGGTAGAGTCCAAAAAATCAATGTTATGGTGAAAAACGATGACCCCGGACCTGTCGAACGTTCAAAAAAGTGGTCAATATTGATGAAATGTTACCATTTAATCTTTTGACTTTAAATGACTGGTGGATGTGAATTATTACTTTTTCAACTAAAATAAGTGTGTTTAAAGTAATTTCTGTGCCTGAAATTGGTCAAAATTGAAGCTTTTGAGTAAGCGAAACCTCTGTAAAATTGTCAATTTAGGTCACTGTGAGGGTTTAAAAAGTGGTTATTTAACATGAGGCCCGATCCAAATGACATTTTGAATAATTTTTGGTGGAGTCCAAAAAATCAATTTTATGATGAAAAACGATGACCCCCGGACCTGTCGAACGTTCAAAAAATGGTCAATATTGATGACATTTTAACATTTAATCTTTTGACTTTAAATGACGGTTGGATGTGAATTATTACTTTTTCAACTAATATAAGTGTGTTTAAAGTCATTTCTGTGCCTGAAATTTGTCAAAATTGAAGCTTTTGAGTAAGCGAAAACTCTGTAAAAATAGCAATTGTAGTCACTGTGAGGGTTTAAAAAGTGGTTATTAAACATGAGGCGCAATCCCAATGACATTTTGAATCATTTTTGGTAGAGTCCAAAAAATCAATGTTATGGTGAAAAACGATGACCCCGGACCTGTCGAACGTTCAAAAAATGGTCAATATTGATGACATTTTAACATTTAATCTTTTGACTTTAAATGACTGGCGGATGTGAATTATTACTTTTTCAACTAAAATAAGTGTGTTTAAAGTCATTTCTGTGCCTGAAATTGGTCAAAATGGAAGCTTTTGAGTAAGCGAAAACTCTGTAAAAATGGCAATTTTGGTCACTGTGAGGGTTTAAAAAGTGGTTATTAAACATGAGGCGCGATCCCAATGACATTTTGAATCATTTTTGGTAGAGTCCAAAAATTCTATTTTATGGTGAAAAACGATGACCCCGGACCTGTGGAACGCTCAAAAAATGGTCAATATTGATGACATTTTAACATTTAATCTTTTGACTTTAAATGACGGTTGGATGTGAATTATTACTTTTTCAACTAATATAAGTGTGTTTAAAGTCATTTCTGTGCCTGAAATTGGTCAAAACTGAAGCTTTTGAGTAAGCGAAAACTCTGTAAAAATAGCAATTTTGGTCACTGTGAGGGTTTAAAAAGTGGTTATTCAACATGAGGCGCGATCCCAATGACATTTTGAATAATTTTTGGTAGAGTCCAAAAAATCAATGTTATGGTGAAAATCGATGACCCCGGACCTGTCGAACGTTCAAAAAAGTGGTCAATATTGATGAAATTTTACCATTTAATCTTTTGACTTTAAATGACTGGTGGATGTGAATTATTACTTTTTCAACTAAAATAAGTGTGTTTAAAGTAATTTCTGTGCCTGAAATTGGTCAAAATTGAAGCTTTTGAGTAAGCGAAACCTTTGTAAAATTGTCAATTTAGGTCACTGTGAGGGTTTAAAAAGTGGTTATTTAACATGAGGCCCGATCCAAATGACATTTTGAATCATTTTTGGTGGAGTCCAAAAAATCAATTTTATGATGAAAAACGATGACCCCCGGACCTGTCGAACGTTCAAAAAAGTGGTCAATATTGATAAAATTTTACCATTTAATCTTTTGACTTTAAATGACTGGTGGATGTGAATTATTACTTTTTCAACTAAAATAAGTGTGTTTAAAGTCATTTCTGTGCCTGAAATTGGTCAAAATTGAAGCGTTTGAGTTACAGAAAACTCAGTAAAAATGTCAATTTTGGTCACTGTGAAGGTTTAAAAAGTGGTTATTCAACATGAGGCGCGATCCCAATGACATTTTGAATCATTTTGGGTAGAGTCCAAAAAATCAATTTTATGGTGAAAAACGATAACCCCGGACCTGTCGAACGTTAAAAAAAGTGGTCAATATTGATGAAATTTTACCATTTAATCTTTTGACTTTAAATGAATGGTGGATGTGAATTATTACTTTTTCAACTAAAATAAGTGTGTTTAAAGTCATTTCTGTGCCTGAAATTGGTCAAAATTGAAGCTTTTGAGTAAGCGAAAACTCTGTAAAAATGGCAATTTTGGTCACTGTGAGGGATTAAAAAGTGGTTATACAACATGAGGCCCGATCCAAATGACATTTTGAATCATTTTTGGTGGAGTCCAAAAAATCCATTTTATGATGAAAAACGATGACCCCGGACCTGTCGAACGTTCAAAAAATGGTCAATATTGATGACATTTTAACATTTAATCTTTTGACTTTAAATGACGGTTGGATGTGAATTATTACTTTTTCAACTAATATAAGTGTGTTTAAAGTCATTTCTGTGCCTGAAATTGGTCAAAATTGAAGCTTTTGAGTAAGCGAAAACTCTGTAAAAATAGCAATTTTGGTCACTGTGAGGGTTTAAAAAGTGGTTATTAAACATGAGGCGCGATCCCAATGACATTTTGAATCATTTTTGGTAGAGTCCAAAAAATCAATGTTATGGTGAAAAACGATGACCCCGGACCTGTCGAACGTTCAAAAAAGTGGTCAATATTGATGAAATTTTACCATTTAATCTTTTGACTTTAAATGACTGGTGGATGTGAATTATTACTTTTTCAACTAAAATAAGTGTGTTTAAAGTAATTTCTGTGCCTGAAATTGGTCAAAATTGAAGCTTTTGAGTGAGCGAAACTCTGTAAAATTGTCAATTTAGGTCACTGTGAGGGTTTAAAAAGTGGTTATTTAACATGGGGCCCGATCCAAATGACATTTTGAATAATTTTTGGTGGAGTCACAAAAATAAATTTTATGATGAAAAACGATGACCCCCGGACCTGTCGAACGTTCAAAAAATGGTCAATATTGATGACATTTTAACATTTAATCTTTTGACTTTAAATGACTGGCGGATGTGAATTATTACTTTTTCAACTAAAATAAGTGTGTTTAAAGTCATTTCTGTGCCTGAAATTGGTCAAAATGGAAGCTTTTGAGTAAGCAAAAACTCTGTAAAAATGGCAATTTTGGTCACTGTGAGGGTTTAAAAAGTGGTTATTAAACATGAGGCGCGATCCCAATGACATTTTGAATCATTTTTGGTAGAGTCCAAAAATTCTATTTTATGGTGAAAAACGATGACCCCGGACCTGTCGAACGTTCAAAAAATGGTCAATATTGATGAAAATGTAACATTTAATCTTTTGACTTTAAATGACGGTTGGATGTGAATTATTACTTTTTCAACTAAAATAAGTGTGTTTAAAGTAATTTCTGTGCCTGAAATTGGTCAAAATTGAAGCTTTTGAGTAAGCGAAACCTCTGTAAAATTGTCAATTTAGGTCACTGTGAGGGTTTAAAAAGTGGTTATTTAACATGAGGCCCGATCCAAATGACATTTTGAATAATTTTTGGTGGAGTCCAAAAAATAAATTTTATGATGAAAAACGATGACCCCCGGACCTGTCGAACGTTCAAAAAATGGTCAATATTGATGACATTTTAACATTTAATCTTTTGACTTTAAATGACTGGCGGATGTGAATTATTACTTTTTCAACTAAAATAAGTGTGTTTAAAGTCATTTCTGTGCCTGAAATTGGTCAAAATTGAAGCTTTTGAGTAAGCGAAAACTCTGTAAAAATAGCAATTTTAGTCACTGTGAGGGTTTAAAAAGTGGTTATTAAACATGAGGCGCAATCCCAATGACATTTTGAATCATTTTTGGTAGAGTCCAAAAAATCAATGTTATGGTGAAAAACGATGACCCCGGACCTGTCGAACGTTCAAAAAATGGTCAATATTGATGACATTTTAACATTTAATCTTTTGACTTTAAATGACTGGCGGATGTGAATTATTACTTTTTCAACTAAAATAAGTGTGTTTAAAGTCATTTCTGTGCCTGAAATTGGTCAAAATGGAAGCTTTTGAGTAAGCGAAAACTCTGTAAAAATGGCAATTTTGGTCACTGTGAGGGTTTAAAAAGTGGTTATTAAACATGAGGCGCGATCCCAATGACATTTTGAATCATTTTTGGTAGAGTCCAAAAATTCTATTTTATGGTGAAAAACGATGACCCCGGACCTGTGGAACGCTCAAAAAATGGTCAATATTGATGACATTTTAACATTTAATCTTTTGACTTTAAATGACGGTTGGATGTGAATTATTACTTTTTCAACTAATATAAGTGTGTTTAAAGTCATTTCTGTGCCTGAAATTGGTCAAAATTGAAGCGTTTGAGTTACAGAAAACTCTGTAAAAATGGCAATTTTGGTCACTGTGAGGGTTTAAAAAGTGGTTATTAAACATAAGGCGCAATCCCAATGACATTTTGAATCATTTTTGGTAGAGTCCAAAAAAAACAATTTTATGATGAAAAACGATGACCCCGGACCTGTCGAACGTTCAAAAAAGTGGTCAATATTGATAAAATTTTACCATTTAATCTTTTGACTTTAAATGACTGGTGGATGTGAATTATTACTTTTTCAACTAAAATAAGTGTGTTGAAAGTCATTTCTGTGCCTGAAATTGGTCAAAATTGAAGCGTTTGAGTTACAGAAAACTCAGTAAAAATGTCAATTTTGGTCACTGTGAAGGTTTAAAAAGTGGTTATTCAACATGAGGCGCGATCCCAATGACATTTTGAATCATTTTGGGTAGAGTCCAAAAAATCAATTTTATGGTGAAAAACGATAACCCCGGACCTGTCGAACGTTAAAAAAAGTGGTCAATATTGATGAAATTTTAACATTTAATCTTTTGAATTTAAATGAATGGTGGATGTGAATTATTACTTTTTCAACTAAAATAAGTGTGTTTAAAGTCATTTCTGTGCCTGAAATTGGTCAAAATTGAAGCTTTTGAGTAAGCGAAAACTCTGTAAAAATGGCAATTTTGGTCACTGTGAGGGATTAAAAAGTGGTTATACAACATGAGGCCCGATCCAAATGACATTTTGAATCATTTTTGGTGGAGTCCAAAAAATCCATTTTATGATGAAAAACGATGACCCCGGACCTGTCGAACGTTCAAAAAATGGTCAATATTGATGACATTTTAACATTTAATCTTTTGACTTTAAATGACGGTTGGATGTGAATTATTACTTTTTCAACTAAAATAAGTGTGTTTAAAGTCATTTCTGTGCCTGAAATTGGTCAAAATGGAAGCTTTTGAGTAAGCAAAAACTCTGTAAAAATGGCAATTTTGGTCACTGTGAGGGTTTAAAAAGTGGTTATTAAACATGAGGCGCGATCCCAATGACATTTTGAATCATTTTTGGTAGAGTCCAAAAATTCTATTTTATGGTGAAAAACGATGACCCCGGACCTGTCGAACGTTCAAAAAATTGTCAATATTGATGAAATTTTACCATTTAATCTTTTGACTTTAAATGACTGGTGGATGTGAATTATTACTTTTTCAACTAAAATAAGTGTGTTTAAAGTAATTTCTGTGCCTGAAATTGGTCAAAATTGAAGCTTTTGAGTGAGCGAAACCTCTGTAAAATTGTCAATTTAGGTCACTGTGAGGGTTTAAAAAGTGGTTATTTAACATGGGGCCCGATCCAAATGACATATAGAATAATTTTTGGTGGAGTCACAAAAATAAATTTTATGATGAAAAACGATGACCCCCGGACCTGTCGAACGTTCAAAAAATGGTCAATATTGATGACATTTTAACATTTAATCTTTTGACTTTAAATGACTGGCGGATGTGAATTATTACTTTTTCAACTAAAATAAGTGTGTTTAAAGTCATTTCTGTGCCTGAAATTGGTCAAAATGGAAGCTTTTGAGTAAGCAAAAACTCTGTAAAAATGGCAATTTTGGTCACTGTGAGGGTTTAAAAAGTGGTTATTAAACATGAGGCGCGATCCCAATGACATTTTGAATCATTTTTGGTAGAGTCCAAAAATTCTATTTTATGGTGAAAAACGATGACCCCGGACTGTCGAACGTTCAAAAAATGGTCAATATTGATGAAAATGTAACATTTAATCTTTTGACTTTAAATGACGGTTGGATGTGAATTATTACTTTTTCAACTAAAATAAGTGTGTTTAAAGTAATTTCTGTGCCTGAAATTGGTCAAAATTGAAGCTTTTGAGTAAGCGAAACCTCTGTAAAATTGTCAATTTAGGTCACTGTGAGGGTTTAAAAAGTGGTTATTTAACATGAGGCCCGATCCAAATGACATTTTGAATAATTTTTGGTGGAGTCCAAAAAATAAATTTTATGATGAAAAACGATGACCCCCGGACCTGTCGAACGTTCAAAAAATGGTCAATATTGATGACATTTTAACATTTAATCTTTTGACTTTAAATGACTGGCGGATGTGAATTATTACTTTTTCAACTAAAATAAGTGTGTTTAAAGTCATTTCTGTGCCTGAAATTGGTCAAAATTGAAGCTTTTGAGTAAGCGAAAACTCTGTAAAAATAGCAATTTTAGTCACTGTGAGGGTTTAAAAAGTGGTTATTAAACATGAGGCGCAATCCCAATGACATTTTGAATCATTTTTGGTAGAGTCCAAAAAATCAATGTTATGGTGAAAAACGATGACCCCGGACCTGTCGAACGTTCAAAAAATGGTCAATATTGATGACATTTTAACATTTAATCTTTTGACTTTAAATGACTGGCGGATGTGAATTATTACTTTTTCAACTAAAATAAGTGTGTTTAAAGTCATTTCTGTGCCTGAAATTGGTCAAAATGGAAGCTTTTGAGTAAGCGAAAACTCTGTAAAAATGGCAATTTTGGTCACTGTGAGGGTTTAAAAAGTGGTTATTAAACATGAGGCGCGATCCCAATGACATTTTGAATCATTTTTGGTAGAGTCCAAAAATTCTATTTTATGGTGAAAAACGATGACCCCGGACCTGTGGAACGCTCAAAAAATGGTCAATATTGATGACATTTTAACATTTAATCTTTTGACTTTAAATGACGGTTGGATGTGAATTATTACTTTTTCAACTAATATAAGTGTGTTTAAAGTCATTTCTGTGCCTGAAATTGGTCAAAACTGAAGCTTTTGAGTAAGCGAAAACTCTGTAAAAATAGCAATTTTGGTCACTGTGAGGGTTTAAAAAGTGGTTATTCAACATGAGGCCCGATCCAAATGACATTTTGAATCATTTTTGGTGGAGTCCAAAAAATCAATTTTATGATGAAAAACGATGACCCCCGGACCTGTTGAAAGTTCAAAAAATGGTCAATATTGATGACATTTTAACATTTAATCTTTTGACTTTAAATGACTGGCGGATGTGAATTATTACTTTTTCAACTAAATAAGTGTGTTTAAAGTCATTTCTGTGCCTGAAATTGGTCACAATTTCAGCTTCTAAGTAAGCAAAACTCTGTAAAAATGGCAATTTTGGTCACTGTGAGGGATTAAAAAGTGGTTATTCAACATGAGGCCCGATCCAAATGACATTTTAAATCATTTTTGGTGGAGCCCCAAAAATCTATTTTATGATGAAAAACGATGACCCCGGACCTGTCGAACGTTAAAAAAATGGTCAATATTGATGACATTTTAAAATTTAATCTTTTGACTTTAAATGACGGTTGGATGTGAATTATTACTTTTTCAACTAATATAAGTGTGTTTAAAGTCATTTCTGTGCCTGAAATTGGTCAAAATTGAAGCGTTTGAGTTACAGAAAACTCTGTAAAAATGGCAATTTTGGTCACTGTGAGGGTTTAAAAAGTGGTTATTAAACATAAGGCGCAATCCCAATGACATTTTGAATCATTTTTGGTAGAGTCCAAAAAAAACAATTTTATGATGAAAAACGATGACCCCGGACCTGTTGAACGTTCAAAAAAGTGGTCAATATTGATAAAATTTTACCATTTAATCTTTTGACTTTAAATGACTGGTGGATGTGAATTATTACTTTTTCAACTAAAATAAGTGTGTTTAAAGTCATTTCTGTGCCTGAAATTGGTCAAAATTGAAGCGTTTGAGTTACAGAAAACTCAGTAAAAATGTCAATTTTGGTCACTGTGAAGGTTTAAAAAGTGGTTATTCAACATGAGGCGCGATCCCAATGACATTTTGAATCATTTTGGGTAGAGTCCAAAAAATCAATTTTATGGTGAAAAACGATAACCCCGGACCTGTCGAACGTTAAAAAAAGTGGTCAATATTGATGAAATTTTACCATTTAATCTTTTGACTTTAAATGAATGGTGGATGTGAATTATTACTTTTTCAACTAAAATAAGTGTGTTTAAAGTCATTTCTGTGCCTGAAATTGGTCAAAATTGAAGCTTTTGAGTAAGCGAAAACTCTGTAAAAATGGCAATTTTGGTCACTGTGAGGGATTAAAAAGTGGTTATACAACATGAGGCCCGATCCAAATGACATTTTGAATCATTTTTGGTGGAGTCCAAAAAATCCATTTTATGATGAAAAACGATGACCCCGGACCTGTCGAACGTTCAAAAAATGGTCAATATTGATGACATTTTAACATTTAATCTTTTGACTTTAAATGACGGTTGGATGTGAATTATTACTTTTTCAACTAAAATAAGTGTGTTTAAAGTCATTTCTGTGCCTGAAATTGGTCAAAATGGAAGCTTTTGAGTAAGCAAAAACTCTGTAAAAATGGCAATTTTGGTCACTGTGAGGGTTTAAAAAGTGGTTATTAAACATGAGGCGCGATCCCAATGACATTTTGAATCATTTTTGGTAGAGTCCAAAAATTCTATTTTATGGTGAAAAACGATGACCCCGGACCTGTCGAACGTTCAAAAAATGGTCAATATTGATGAAATTTTACCATTTAATCTTTTGACTTTAAATGACTGGTGGATGTGAATTATTACTTTTTCAACTAAAATAAGTGTGTTTAAAGTAATTTCTGTGCCTGAAATTGGGCAAAATTGAAGCTTTTGAGTGAGCGAAACCTCTGTAAAATTGTCAATTTAGGTCACTGTGAGGGTTTAAAAAGTGGTTATTTAACATGGGGCCCGATCCAAATGACATTTTGAATAATTTTTGGTGGAGTCACAAAAATAAATTTTATGATGAAAAACGATGACCCCCGGACCTGTCGAACGTTCAAAAAATGGTCAATATTGATGACATTTTAACATTTAATCTTTTGACTTTAAATGACTGGCGGATGTGAATTATTACTTTTTCAACTAAAATAAGTGTGTTTAAAGTCATTTCTGTGCCTGAAATTGGTCAAAATGGAAGCTTTTGAGTAAGCAAAAACTCTGTAAAAATGGCAATTTTGGTCACTGTGAGGGTTTAAAAAGTGGTTATTAAACATGAGGCGCGATCCCAATGACATTTTGAATCATTTTTGGTAGAGTCCAAAAATTCTATTTTATGGTGAAAAACGATGACCCCGGACTGTCGAACGTTCAAAAAATGGTCAATATTGATGAAAATGTAACATTTAATCTTTTGACTTTAAATGACGGTTGGATGTGAATTATTACTTTTTCAACTAAAATAAGTGTGTTTAAAGTAATTTCTGTGCCTGAAATTGGTCAAAATTGAAGCTTTTGAGTAAGCGAAACCTCTGTAAAATTGTCAATTTAGGTCACTGTGAGGGTTTAAAAAGTGGTTATTTAACATGAGGCCCGATCCAAATGACATTTTGAATAATTTTTGGTGGAGTCCAAAAAATAAATTTTATGATGAAAAACGATGACCCCCGGACCTGTCGAACGTTCAAAAAATGGTCAATATTGATGACATTTTAACATTTAATCTTTTGACTTTAAATGACTGGCGGATGTGAATTATTACTTTTTCAACTAATATAAGTGTGTTTAAAGTCATTTCTGTGCCTGAAATTGGTCAAAATTGAAGCTTTTGAGTAAGCGAAAACTCTGTAAAAATAGCAATTTTAGTCACTGTGAGGGTTTAAAAAGTGGTTATTAAACATGAGGCGCAATCCCAATGACATTTTGAATCATTTTTGGTAGAGTCCAAAAAATCAATGTTATGGTGAAAAACGATGACCCCGGACCTGTCGAACGTTCAAAAAATGGTCAATATTGATGACATTTTAACATTTAATCTTTTGACTTTAAATGACTGGCGGATGTGAATTATTACTTTTTCAACTAAAATAAGTGTGTTTAAAGTCATTTCTGTGCCTGAAATTGGTCAAAATGGAAGCTTTTGAGTAAGCGAAAACTCTGTAAAAATGGCAATTTTGGTCACTGTGAGGGTTTAAAAAGTGGTTATTAAACATGAGGCGCGATCCCAATGACATTTTGAATCATTTTTGGTAGAGTCCAAAAATTCTATTTTATGGTGAAAAACGATGACCCCGGACCTGTGGAACGCTCAAAAAATGGTCAATATTGATGACATTTTAACATTTAATCTTTTGACTTTAAATGACGGTTGGATGTGAATTATTACTTTTTCAACTAATATAAGTGTGTTTAAAGTCATTTCTGTGCCTGAAATTGGTCAAAACTGAAGCTTTTGAGTAAGCGAAAACTCTGTAAAAATAGCAATTTTGGTCACTGTGAGGGTTTAAAAAGTGGTTATTCAACATGAGGCCCGATCCAAATGACATTTTGAATCATTTTTGGTGGAGTCCAAAAAATCAATTTTATGATGAAAAACGATGACCCCCGGACCTGTTGAAAGTTCAAAAAATGGTCAATATTGATGACATTTTAACATTTAATCTTTTGACTTTAAATGACTGGCGGATGTGAATTATTACTTTTTCAACTAAATAAGTGTGTTTAAAGTCATTTCTGTGCCTGAAATTGGTCACAATTTCAGCTTCTAAGTAAGCAAAACTCTGTAAAAATGGCAATTTTGGTCACTGTGAGGGATTAAAAAGTGGTTATTCAACATGAGGCCCGATCCAAATGACATTTTAAATCATTTTTGGTGGAGCCCCAAAAATCTATTTTATGATGAAAAACGATGACCCCGGACCTGTCGAACGTTAAAAAAATGGTCAATATTGATGACATTTTAAAATTTAATCTTTTGACTTTAAATGACGGTTGGATGTGAATTATTACTTTTTCAACTAATATAAGTGTGTTTAAAGTCATTTCTGTGCCTGAAATTGGTCAAAATTGAAGCGTTTGAGTTACAGAAAACTCTGTAAAAATGGCAATTTTGGTCACTGTGAGGGTTTAAAAAGTGGTTATTAAACATAAGGCGCAATCCCAATGACATTTTGAATCATTTTTGGTAGAGTCCAAAAAAAACAATTTTATGATGAAAAACGATGACCCCGGACCTGTCGAACGTTCAAAAAAGTGGTCAATATTGATAAAATTTTACCATTTAATCTTTTGACTTTAAATGACTGGTGGATGTGAATTATTACTTTTTCAACTAAAATAAGTGTGTTTAAAGTCATTTCTGTGCCTGAAATTGGTCAAAATTGAAGCGTTTGAGTTACAGAAAACTCAGTAAAAATGTCAATTTTGGTCACTGTGAAGGTTTAAAAAGTGGTTATTCAACATGAGGCGCGATCCCAATGACATTTTGAATCATTTTGGGTAGAGTCCAAAAAATCAATTTTATGGTGAAAAACGATAACCCCGGACCTGTCGAACGTTAAAAAAAGTGGTCAATATTGATGAAATTTTACCATTTAATCTTTTGACTTTAAATGAATGGTGGATGTGAATTATTACTTTTTCAACTAAAATAAGTGTGTTTAAAGTCATTTCTGTGCCTGAAATTGGTCAAAATGGAAGCTTTTGAGTAAGCAAAAACTCTGTAAAAATGGCAATTTTGGTCACTGTGAGGGTTTAAAAAGTGGTTATTAAACATGAGGCGCGATCCCAATGACATTTTGAATCATTTTTGGTAGAGTCCAAAAATTCTATTTTATGGTGAAAAACGATGACCCCGGACCTGTCGAACGTTCAAAAAATGGTCAATATTGATGAAAATGTAACATTTAATCTTTTGACTTTAAATGACGGTTGGATGTGAATTATTACTTTTTCAACTAAAATAAGTGTGTTTAAAGTAATTTCTGTGCCTGAAATTGGTCAAAATTGAAGCTTTTGAGTAAGCGAAACCTCTGTAAAATTGTCAATTTAGGTCACTGTGAGGGTTTAAAAAGTGGTTATTTAACATGAGGCCCGATCCAAATGACATTTTGAATAATTTTTGGTGGAGTCCAAAAAATCAATGTTATGGTGAAAAACGATGACCCCGGACCTGTCGAACGTTCAAAAAAGTGGTCAATATTGATGAAATGTTACCATTTAATCTTTTGACTTTAAATGACTGGTAGATGTGAATTATTACTTTTTCAACTATAATAAGTGTGTTTAAAGTAATTTCTGTGCCTGAAATTGGTCAAAATTGAAGCTTTTGAGTAAGCGAAAAGTCTGTAAAAATAGCAATTTTGGTCACTGTGAGGGTTTAAAAAGTGGTTATTAAACATGAGGCGCGATCCCAATGACATTTTGAATCATTTTTGGTAGAGTCCAAAAAATCAATGTTATGGTGAAAAACGATGACCCCGGACCTGTCGAACGTTCAAAAAAGTGGTCAATATTAATGAAATGTTACCATTTAATCTTTTGACTTTAAATGACTGGTGGATGTGAATTATTACTTTTTCAACTATAATAAGTGTGTTTAAAGTAATTTCTGTGCCTGAAATTGGTCAAAATTGAAGCTTTTGAGTAAGCGAAACCTCTGTAAAATTGTCAATTTAGGTCACTGTGAGGGTTTAAAAAGTGGTTATTTAACATGAGGCCCGATCCAAATGACATTTTGAATAATTTTGGTGGAGTCCAAAAAATCAATTTTATGATGAAAAACGATGACCCCGGACCTGTCGAACGTTCAAAAAATGGTCAATATTGATGACATTTTAACATTTAATCTTTTGACTTTAAATGACTGGCGGATGTGAATTATTACTTTTTCAACTAAAATAAGTGTGTTTAAAGTCATTTCTGTGCCTGAAATTGGTCAAAATGGAAGCTTTTGAGTAAGCGAAAACTCTGTAAAAATTGCAATTTTGGTCACTGTGAGGGTTTAAAAAGTGGTTATTAAACATGAGGCGCGATCCCAATGACATTTTGAATCATTTTTGGTAGAGTCCAAAAATTCTATTTTATGGTGAAAAACGATGACCCCGGACCTGTGGAACGCTCAAAAAATGGTCAATATTGATGACATTTTAACATTTAATCTTTTGACTTTAAATGACGGTTGGATGTGAATTATTACTTTTTCAACTAATATAAGTGTGTTTAAAGTCATTTCTGTGCCTGAAATTGGTCAAAACTGAAGCTTTTGAGTAAGCGAAAACTCTGTAAAAATAGCAATTTTGGTCACTGTGAGGGTTTAAAAAGTGGTTATTCAACATGAGGCGCGATCCCAATGACATTTTGAATAATTTTTGGTAGAGTCCAAAAAATCAATGTTATGGTGAAAATCGATGACCCCGGACCTGTTGAACGTTCAAAAAAGTGGTCAATATTGATGAAATGTTACCATTTAATCTTTTGACTTTAAATGACTGGTGGATGTGATTTATTACTTTTTCAACTAAAATAAGTGTGTTTAAAGTAATTTCTGTGCCTGAAATTGGTCAAAATTGAAGCTTTTGAGTAAGCGAAACCTTTGTAAAATTGTCAATTTAGGTCACTGTGAGGGTTTAAAAAGTGGTTATTTAACATGAGGCCCGATCCAAATGACATTTTGAATCATTTTTGGTGGAGTCCAAAAAATCAATTTTATGATGAAAAACGATGACCCCCGGACCTGTCGAAAGTTCAAAAAATGGTCAATATTGATGACATTTTAACATTTAATCTTTTGACTTTAAATGACTGGCGGATGTGAATTATTACTTTTTCAACTAAATAAGTGTGTTTAAAGTCATTTCTGTGCCTGAAATTGGTCACAATTTCAGCTTCTAAGTAAGCAAAACTCTGTAAAAATGGCAATTTTGGTCACTGTGAGGGATTAAAAAGTGGTTATTCAACATGAGGCCCGATCCAAATGACATTTTAAATCATTTTGGTGGAGCCCCAAAAATCTATTTTATGATGAAAAACGATGACCCCGGACCTGTCGAACGTTAAAAAAATGGTCAATATTGATGACATTTTAAAATTTAATCTTTTGACTTTAAATGACGGTTGGATGTGAATTATTACTTTTTCAACTAATATAAGTGTGTTTAAAGTCATTTCTGTGCCTGAAATTGGTCAAAATTGAAGCGTTTGAGTTACAGAAAACTCTGTAAAAATGGCAATTTTGGTCACTGTGAGGGTTTAAAAAGTGGTTATTAAACATGAGGCGCAATCCCAATGACATTTTGAATCATTTTTGGTAGAGTCCAAAAAAAACAATTTTATGATGAAAAACGATGACCCCGGACCTGTCGAACGTTCAAAAAAGTGGTCAATATTGATAAAATTTTACCATTTAATCTTTTGACTTTAAATGACTGGTGGATGTGAATTATTACTTTTTCAACTAAAATAAGTGTGTTTAAAGTCATTTCTGTGCCTGAAATTGGTCAAAATTGAAGCGTTTGAGTTACAGAAAACTCAGTAAAAATGTCAATTTTGGTCACTGTGAAGGTTTAAAAAGTGGTTATTAAACATGAGGCGCGATCCCAATGACATTTTGAATCATTTTTGGTAGAGTCCAAAAAATCAATGTTATGGTGAAAAACGATGACCCCGGACCTGTCGAACGTTCAAAAAAGTGGTCAATATTGATGAAATGTTACCATTTAATCTTTTGACTTTAAATGACTGGTGGATGTGAATTATTACTTTTTCAACTAAAATAAGTGTGTTTAAAGTAATTTCTGTGCCTGAAATTGGTCAAAATTGAAGCTTTTGAGTAAGCGAAACCTCTGTAAAATTGTCAATTTAGGTCACTGTGAGGGTTTAAAAGTGGTTATTTAACATGAGGCCCGATCCAAATGACATTTTGAATAATTTTTGGTGGAGTCCAAAAAATCAATTTTATGATGAAAAACGATGACCCCCGGACCTGTCGAACGTTCAAAAAACGGTCAATATTGATGACATTTTAACATTTAATCTTTTGACTTTAAATGACGGTTGGATGTGAATTATTACTTTTTCAACTAATATAAGTGTGTTTAAAGTCATTTCTGTGCCTGAAATTTGTCAAAATTGAAGCTTTTGAGTAAGCGAAAACTCTGTAAAAATGGCAATTTTGGTCACTGTGAGGGATTAAAAAGTGGTTATACAACATGAGGCCCGATCCAAATGACATTTTGAATCATTTTTGGTGGAGTCCAAAAAATCCATTTTATGATGAAAAACGATGACCCCGGACCTGTCGAACGTTCAAAAAATGGTCAATATTGATGACATTTTAACATTTAATCTTTTGACTTTAAATGACGGTTGGATGTGAATTATTACTTTTTCAACTAAAATAAGTGTGTTTAAAGTCATTTCTGTGCCTGAAATTGGTCAAAATGGAAGCTTTTGAGTAAGCAAAAACTCTGTAAAAATGGCAATTTTGGTCACTGTGAGGGTTTAAAAAGTGGTTATTAAACATGAGGCGCGATCCCAATGACATTTTGAATCATTTTTGGTAGAGTCCAAAAATTCTATTTTATGGTGAAAAACGATGACCCCGGACCTGTCGAACGTTCAAAAAATGGTCAATATTGATGAAAATGTAACATTTAATCTTTTGACTTTAAATGACGGTTGGATGTGAATTATTACTTTTTCAACTAAAATAAGTGTGTTTAAAGTAATTTCTGTGCCTGAAATTGGTCAAAATTGAAGCTTTTGAGTAAGCGAAACCTCTGTAAAATTGTCAATTTAGGTCACTGTGAGGGTTTAAAAAGTGGTTATTTAACATGAGGCCCGATCCAAATGACATTTTGAATAATTTTTGGTGGAGTCCAAAAAATCAATGTTATGGTGAAAAACGATGACCCCGGACCTGTCGAACGTTCAAAAAAGTGGTCAATATTGATGAAATGTTACCATTTAATCTTTTGACTTTAAATGACTGGTGGATGTGAATTATTACTTTTTCAACTATAATAAGTGTGTTTAAAGTAATTTCTGTGCCTGAAATTGGTCAAAATTGAAGCTTTTGAGTAAGCGAAAAGTCTGTAAAAATAGCAATTTTGGTCACTGTGAGGGTTTAAAAAGTGGTTATTAAACATGAGGCGCGATCCCAATGACATTTTGAATCATTTTTGGTAGAGTCCAAAAAATCAATGTTATGGTGAAAAACGATGACCCCGGACCTGTCGAACGTTCAAAAAAGTGGTCAATATTAATGAAATGTTACCATTTAATCTTTTGACTTTAAATGACTGGTGGATGTGAATTATTACTTTTTCAACTATAATAAGTGTGTTTAAAGTAATTTCTGTGCCTGAAATTGGTCAAAATTGAAGCTTTTGAGTAAGCGAAACCTCTGTAAAATTGTCAATTTAGGTCACTGTGAGGGTTTAAAAAGTGGTTATTTAACATGAGGCCCGATCCAAATGACATTTTGAATAATTTTTGGTGGAGTCCAAAAAATCAATTTTATGATGAAAAACGATGACCCCCGGACCTGTCGAACGTTCAAAAAATGGTCAATATTGATGACATTTTAACATTTAATCTTTTGACTTTAAATGACTGGCGGATGTGAATTATTACTTTTTCAACTAAAATAAGTGTGTTTAAAGTCATTTCTGTGCCTGAAATTGGTCAAAATGGAAGCTTTTGAGTAAGCGAAAACTCTGTAAAAATGGCAATTTTGGTCACTGTGAGGGTTTAAAAAGTGGTTATTAAACATGAGGCGCGATCCCAATGACATTTTGAATCATTTTTGGTAGAGTCCAAAAATTCTATTTTATGGTGAAAAACGATGACCCCGGACCTGTGGAACGCTCAAAAAATGGTCAATATTGATGACATTTTAACATTTAATCTTTTGACTTTAAATGACGGTTGGATGTGAATTATTACTTTTTCAACTAATATAAGTGTGTTTAAAGTCATTTCTGTGCCTGAAATTGGTCAAAACTGAAGCTTTTGAGTAAGCGAAAACTCTGTAAAAATAGCAATTTTGGTCACTGTGAGGGTTTAAAAAGTGGTTATTCAACATGAGGCGCGATCCCAATGACATTTTGAATAATTTTTGGTAGAGTCCAAAAAATCAATGTTATGGTGAAAATCGATGACCCCGGACCTGTCGAACGTTCAAAAAAGTGGTCAATATTGATGAAATGTTACCATTTAATCTTTTGACTTAAATGACTGGTGGATGTGATTTATTACTTTTTCAACTAAAATAAGTGTGTTTAAAGTAATTTCTGTGCCTGAAATTGGTCAAAATTGAAGCTTTTGAGTAAGCGAAACCTTTGTAAAATTGTCAATTTAGGTCACTGTGAGGGTTTAAAAAGTGGTTATTTAACATGAGGCCCGATCCAAATGACATTTTGAATCATTTTTGGTGGAGTCCAAAAAATCAATTTTATGATGAAAAACGATGACCCCCGGACCTGTCGAAAGTTCAAAAAATGGTCAATATTGATGACATTTTAACATTTAATCTTTTGACTTTAAATGACTGGCGGATGTGAATTATTACTTTTTCAACTAAATAAGTGTGTTTAAAGTCATTTCTGTGCCTGAAATTGGTCACAATTTCAGCTTCTAAGTAAGCAAAACTCTGTAAAAATGGCAATTTTGGTCACTGTGAGGGATTAAAAAGTGGTTATTCAACATGAGGCCCGATCCAAATGACATTTTAAATCATTTTTGGTGGAGCCCCAAAAATCTATTTTATGATGAAAAACGATGACCCCGGACCTGTCGAACGTTAAAAAAATGGTCAATATTGATGACATTTTAAAATTTAATCTTTTGACTTTAAATGACGGTTGGATGTGAATTATTACTTTTTCAACTAATATAAGTGTGTTTAAAGTCATTTCTGTGCCTGAAATTGGTCAAAATTGAAGCGTTTGAGTTACAGAAAACTCTGTAAAAATGGCAATTTTGGTCACTGTGAGGGTTTAAAAAGTGGTTATTAAACATGAGGCGCAATCCCAATGACATTTTGAATCATTTTTGGTAGAGTCCAAAAAAAACAATTTTATGATGAAAAACGATGACCCCGGACCTGTCGAACGTTCAAAAAAGTGGTCAATATTGATAAAATTTTACCATTTAATCTTTTGACTTTAAATGACTGGTGGATGTGAATTATTACTTTTTCAACTAAAATAAGTGTGTTTAAAGTCATTTCTGTGCCTGAAATTGGTCAAAATTGAAGCGTTTGAGTTACAGAAAACTCAGTAAAAATGTCAATTTTGGTCACTGTGAAGGTTTAAAAAGTGGTTATTAAACATGAGGCGCGATCCCAATGACATTTTGAATCATTTTTGGTAGAGTCCAAAAAATCAATGTTATGGTGAAAAACGATGACCCCGGACCTGTCGAACGTTCAAAAAAGTGGTCAATATTGATGAAATGTTACCATTTAATCTTTTGACTTTAAATGACTGGTGGATGTGAATTATTACTTTTTCAACTAAAATAAGTGTGTTTAAAGTAATTTCTGTGCCTGAAATTGGTCAAAATTGAAGCTTTTGAGTAAGCGAAACCTCTGTAAAATTGTCAATTTAGGTCACTGTGAGGGTTTAAAAAGTGGTTATTTAACATGAGGCCCGATCCAAATGACATTTTGAATAATTTTTGGTGGAGTCCAAAAAATCAATTTTATGATGAAAAACGATGACCCCCGGACCTGTCGAACGTTCAAAAAACGGTCAATATTGATGACATTTTAACATTTAATCTTTTGACTTTAAATGACGGTTGGATGTGAATTATTACTTTTTCAACTAATATAAGTGTGTTTAAAGTCATTTCTGTGCCTGAAATTTGTCAAAATTGAAGCTTTTGAGTAAGCGAAAACTCTGTAAAAATAGCAATTTTAGTCACTGTGAGGGTTTAAAAAGTGGTTATTAAACATGAGGCGCAATCCCAATGACATTTTGAATCATTTTTGGTAGAGTCCAAAAAATCAATGTTATGGTGAAAAACGATGACCCCGGACCTGTCGAACGTTCAAAAAATGGTCAATATTGATGACATTTTAACATTTAATCTTTTGACTTTAAATGACTGGCGGATGTGAATTATTACTTTTTCAACTAAAATAAGTGTGTTTAAAGTCATTTCTGTGCCTGAAATTGGTCAAAATGGAAGCTTTTGAGTAAGCGAAAACTCTGTAAAAATGGCAATTTTGGTCACTGTGAGGGTTTAAAAAGTGGTTATTAAACATGAGGTGCGATCCCAATGACATTTTGAATCATTTTTGGTAGAGTCCAAAAATTCTATTTTATGGTGAAAAACGATGACCCCGGACCTGTGGAACGCTCAAAAAATGGTCAATATTGATGACATTTTAACATTTAATCTTTTGACTTTAAATGACGGTTGGATGTGAATTATTACTTTTTCAACTAATATAAGTGTGTTTAAAGTCATTTCTGTGCCTGAAATTGGTCAAAACTGAAGCTTTTGAGTAAGCGAAAACTCTGTAAAAATAGCAATTTTGGTCACTGTGAGGGTTTAAAAAGTGGTTATTCAACATGAGGCGCGATCCCAATGACATTTTGAATAATTTTTGGTAGAGTCCAAAAAATCAATGTTATGGTGAAAATCGATGACCCCGGACCTGTCGAACGTTCAAAAAAGTGGTCAATATTGATGAAATTTTACCATTTAATCTTTTGACTTTAAATGACTGGTGGATGTGAATTATTACTTTTTCAACTAAAATAAGTGTGTTTAAAGTAATTTCTGTGCCTGAAATTGGTCAAAATTGAAGCTTTTGAGTAAGCGAAACCTTTGTAAAATTGTCAATTTAGGTCACTGTGAGGGTTTAAAAAGTGGTTATTTAACATGAGGCCCGATCCAAATTACATTTTGAATCATTTTTGGTGGAGTCCAAAAAATCAATTTTATGATGAAAAACGATGACCCCCGGACCTGTTGAAAGTTCAAAAAATGGTCAATATTGATGACATTTTAACATTTAATCTTTTGACTTTAAATGACTGGCGGATGTGAATTATTACTTTTTCAACTAAATAAGTGTGTTTAAAGTCATTTCTGTGCCTGAAATTGGTCACAATTTCAGCTTCTAAGTAAGCAAAACTCTGTAAAAATGGCAATTTTGGTCACTGTGAGGGATTAAAAAGTGGTTATTCAACATGAGGCCCGATCCAAATGACATTTTAAATCATTTTTGGTGGAGCCCCAAAATCTATTTTATGATGAAAAACGATGACCCCGGACCTGTCGAACGTTAAAAAAATGGTCAATATTGATGACATTTTAAAATTTAATCTTTTGACTTTAAATGACGGTTGGATGTGAATTATTACTTTTTCAACTAATATAAGTGTGTTTAAAGTCATTTCTGTGCCTGAATTGGTCAAAATTGAAGCGTTTGAGTTACAGAAAACTCTGTAAAAATGGCAATTTTGGTCACTGTGAGGGTTTAAAAAGTGGTTATTAAACATGAGGCGCAATCCCAATGACATTTTGAATCATTTTTGGTAGAGTCCAAAAAAAACAATTTTATGATGAAAAACGATGACCCCGGACCTGTCGAACGTTCAAAAAAGTGGTCAATATTGATAAAATTTTACCATTTAATCTTTTGACTTTAAATGACTGGTGGATGTGAATTATTACTTTTTCAACTAAAATAAGTGTGTTTAAAGTCATTTCTGTGCCTGAAATTGGTCAAAATTGAAGCGTTTGAGTTACAGAAAACTCAGTAAAAATGTCAATTTTTGGTCACTGTGAAGGTTTAAAAAGTGGTTATTCAACATGAGGCGCGATCCCAATGACATTTTGAATCATTTTGGGTAGAGTCCAAAAAATCAATTTTATGGTGAAAAACGATAACCCCGGACCTGTCGAACGTTAAAAAAGTGGTCAATATTGATGAAATTTTACCATTTAATCTTTTGACTTTAAATGAATGGTGGATGTGAATTATTACTTTTTCAACTAAATAAGTGTGTTTAAAGTCATTTCTGTGCCTGAAATTGGTCAAAATTGAAGCTTTTGAGTAAGCGAAAACTCTGTAAAAATGGCAATTTTGGTCACTGTGAAGGTTTAAAAAGTGGTTATTCAACATGAGGCGCGATCCCAATGACATTTTGAATCGTTTTTGGTAGAGTCCAAAAATCAATTTTATGATGAAAAATGATGACCCCGGACCTGTCAAACGTTCAAAAAATGGTCAATATTTATGAAAATGTAACATTTAATCTTTTGACTTTAAATGACGGTTGGATGTGAATTATTACTTTTTCAACTAAAATAAGTGTGTTTAAAGTCATTTCTGTGCCTGAAATTGGTCAAAATTTAAGCTTTTGAGTAAGCGAAAACTCTGTAAAAATAGCAATTTTGGTCACTGTGAGGGTTTAAAAAGTGGTTATTAAACATGAGGCGCGATCCCAATGACATTTTGAATAATTTTTGGTAGAGTCCAAAAAATCAATGTTATGGTGAAAAACGATGACCTGTCGAACGTTCAAAAAAGTGGTCAATATTGATGAAATTTTACCATTTAATCTTTTGACTTTAAATGACTGGTGGATGTGAATTATTACTTTTTCAACTAAAATAAGTGTGTTTAAAGTAATTTCTGTGCCTGAAATTGGTCAAAATTGAAGCTTTTGAGTAAGCGAAACCTCTGTAAAATTGTCAAATTTAGGTCACTGTGAGGGTTTAAAAAGTGGTTATTTAACATGAGGCCCGATCCAAATGACATTTTGAATCATTTTTGGTGGAGTCCAAAAAATCAATTTTATGATGAAAAACGATGACCCCGGACCTGTCGAACGTTCAAAAAAGTGGTCAATATTGATAAAATTTTACCATTTAATCTTTTGACTTTAAATGACTGGTGGATGTGAATTATTACTTTTTCAACTAAAATAAGTGTGTTTAAAGTCATTTCTGTGCCTGAAATTGGTCAAAATTGAAGCGTTTGAGTTACAGAAAACTCAGTAAAAATGTCAATTTTGGTCACTGTGAAGGTTTAAAAAGTGGTTATTCAACATGAGGCGCGATCCCAATGACATTTTGAATCATTTTGGGTAGAGTCCAAAAAATCAATTTTATGGTGAAAAACGATAACCCCGGACCTGTCGAACGTTAAAAAAAGTGGTCAATATTGATGAAATTTTACCATTTAATCTTTTGACTTTAAATGAATGGTGGATGTGAATTATTACTTTTTCAACTAATATAAGTGTGTTTAAAGTCATTTCTGTGCCTGAAATTGGTCAAAATTGAAGCGTTTGAGTTACAGAAAACTCTGTAAAAATGGCAATTTTGGTCACTGTGAGGGTTTAAAAAGTGGTTATTAAACATGAGGCGCAATCCCAATGACATTTTGAATCATTTTTGGTAGAGTCCAAAAAAAACAATTTTATGATGAAAAACGATGACCCCGGACCTGTCGAACGTTCAAAAAAGTGGTCAATATTGATAAAATTTTACCATTTAATCTTTTGACTTTAAATGACTGGTGGATGTGAATTATTACTTTTCAACTAAAATAAGTGTGTTTAAAGTCATTTCTGTGCCTGAAATTGGTCAAAATTGAAGCGTTTGAGTTACAGAAAACTCAGTAAAAATGTCAATTTTGGTCACTGTGAAGGTTTAAAAAGTGGTTATTCAACATGAGGCGCGATCCCAATGACATTTTGAATCATTTTGGGTAGAGTCCAAAAAATCAATTTTATGGTGAAAAACGATAACCCCGGACCTGTCGAACGTTAAAAAAAGTGGTCAATATTGATGAAATTTTACCATTTAATCTTTTGACTTTAAATGAATGGTGGATGTGAATTATTACTTTTTCAACTAAAATAAGTGTGTTTAAAGTCATTTCTGTGCCTGAAATTGGTCAAAATTGAAGCTTTTGAGTAAGCGAAAACTCTGTAAAAATGGCAATTTTGGTCACTGTGAAGGTTTAAAAAGTGGTTATTCAACATGAGGCGCGATCCCAATGACATTTGAATCGTTTTTGGTAGAGTCCAAAAAATCAATTTTATGATGAAAAATGATGACCCCGGACCTGTCAAACGTTCAAAAATTGTCAATATTTATGAAAATGTAACATTTAATCTTTTGACTTTAAATGACGGTTGGATGTGAATTATTACTTTTTCAACTAAAATAAGTGTGTTTAAAGTCATTTCTGTGCCTGAAATTGGTCAAAATTTAAGCTTTTGAGTAAGCGAAAACTCTGTAAAAATAGCAATTTTGGTCACTGTGAGGGTTTAAAAAGTGGTTATTAAACATGAGGCGCGATCCCAATGACATTTTGAATCATTTTTGGTAGAGTCCAAAAAATCAATGTTATGGTGAAAAACGATGACCTGTCGAACGTTCAAAAAAATGGTCAATATTGATGAAATTTTACCATTTAATCTTTTGACTTTAAATGACTGGTGGATGTGAATTATTACTTTTTCAACTAAAATAAGTGTGTTTAAAGTAATTTCTGTGCCTGAAATTGGTCAAAATTGAAGCTTTTGAGTAAGCGAAACCTCTGTAAAATTGTCAATTTAGGTCACTGTGAGGGTTTAAAAAGTGGTTATTTAACATGAGGCCCGATCCAAATGACATTTTGAATCATTTTTGGTGGAGTCCAAAAAATCAATTTTATGATGAAAAACGATGACCCCGGACCTGTCGAACGTTCAAAAAAGTGGTCAATATTGATAAAATTTTACCATTTAATCTTTTGACTTTAAATGACTGGTGGATGTGAATTATTACTTTTTCAACTAAAATAAGTGTGTTTAAAGTCATTTCTGTGCCTGAAATTGGTCAAAATTGAAGCGTTTGAGTTACAGAAAACTCAGTAAAAATGTCAATTTTGGTCACTGTGAAGGTTTAAAAAGTGGTTATTCAACATGAGGCGCGATCCCAATGACATTTTGAATCATTTTGGGTAGAGTCCAAAAAATCAATTTTATGGTGAAAAACGATAACCCCGGACCTGTCGAACGTTAAAAAAAGTGGTCAATATTGATGAAATTTTACCATTTAATCTTTTGACTTTAAATGAATGGTGGATGTGAATTATTACTTTTTCAACTAAAATAAGTGTGTTTAAAGTCATTTCTGTGCCTGAAATTGGTCAAAATTGAAGCTTTTGAGTAAGCGAAAACTCTGTAAAAATGGCAATTTTGGTCACTGTGAAGGTTTAAAAAGTGGTTATTCAACATGAGGCGCGATCCCAATGACATTTTGAATCGTTTTTGGTAGAGTCCAAAAAATCAATTTTATGATGAAAAATGATGACCCCGGACTTGTCAAACGTTCAAAAAATGGTCAATATTTATGAAAAATGTAACATTTAATCTTTTGACTTTAAATGACGGTTGGATGTGAATTATTACTTTTTCAACTAAAATAAGTGTGTTTAAAGTCATTTCTGTGCCTGAAATTGGTCAAAATTTAAGCTTTTGAGTAAGCGAAAACTCTGTAAAAATAGCAATTTTGGTCACTGTGAGGGTTTAAAAAGTGGTTATTAAACATGAGGCGCGATCCCAATGACATTTTGAATCATTTTTGGTAGAGTCCAAAAAATCAATGTTATGGTGAAAAACGATGACCCCAGACCTGTCGAACGTTCAAAAAAGTGGTCAATATTGATGAAATTTTACCATTTAATCTTTTGACTTTAAATGACTGGTGGATGTGAATTATTACTTTTTCAACTAAAATAAGTGTGTTTAAAGTAATTTCTGTGCCTGAAATTGGTCAAAATTGAAGCTTTTGAGTAAGCGAAACCTCTGTAAAATTGTCAATTTAGGTCACTGTGAGGGTTTAAAAAGTGGTTATTTAACATGAGGCCCGATCCAAATGACATTTTGAATCATTTTTGGTGGAGTCCAAAAAATCAATTTTATGATGAAAAACGATGACCCCCGGACCTGTCGAACGTTCAAAAAATGGTCAATATTGATCACATTTTAACATTTGATCTTTTGACTTTAAATGACTGGCAGATGTGAATTATTACTTTTTCAACTAATATAAGTGTGTTTAAAGTCATTTCTGTGCCTGAAATTGGTCAAAATTGAAGCTTTTGAGTTAGAGAAAACTGTAAAAATGGCAAATTTGGTCACTGTGAGGGTTTAAAAAGTGGTTATTCAACATGAGGCGCGATCCCAATGACATTTTGAATCATTTTTGGTAGAGTCCAAAAAATCAATTTTATGGTGAAAAACGATGACCCCGGCCTGTCGAACGTTCAAAAAAGTGGTCAATATTGATGAAATTTTACCATTTAATCTTTTGACTTGAAATGACGGTTGGATGTGAATTATTACTTTTTCAACTAATATAAGTGTGTTTAAAGTCATTTCTGTGCCTGAAATTGGTCAAAATTGAAGCTTTTGAGTAAGCGAAAAGTCTGTAAAAATAGCAATTTTTGTCACTGTGAGGGTTTAAAAAGTGGTTATTAAACATGAGGCGCGATCCCAATGACATTTTGAATCATTTTTGGTAGAGTCCAAAAAATCAATGTTATGGTGAAAAACGATGACCCCGGACCTGTCGAACGTTCAAAAAAGTGGTCAATATTGATGAAATGTTACCATTTAATCTTTTGACTTTAAATGACTGGTGGATGTGAATTATTACTTTTTCAACTAAAATAAGTGTGTTTAAAGTAATTTCTGTGCCTGAAATTGGTCAAAATTGAAGCTTTTGAGTAAGCGAAACCTCTGTAAAATTGTCAATTTAGGTCACTGTGAGGGTTTAAAAAGTGGTTATTTAACATGAGGCCCGATCCAAATGACATTTTGAATAATTTTTGGTGGAGTCCAAAAAATCAATTTTATGATGAAAAACGATGACCCCCGGACCTGTCGAACGTTCAAAAAATGGTCAATATTGATGACATTTTAACATTTAATCTTTTGACTTTAAATGACTGGCGGATGTGAATTATTACTTTTTCAACTAAAATAAGTGTGTTTAAAGTCATTTCTGTGCCTGAAATTGGTCAAAATGGAAGCTTTTGAGTAAGCGAAAACTCTGTAAAAATGGCAATTTTGGTCACTGTGAGGGTTTAAAAAGTGGTTATTAAACATGAGGCGCGATCCCAATGACATTTTGAATCATTTTTGGTAGAGTCCAAAAATTCTATTTTATGGTGAAAAACGATGACCCCGGACCTGTGGAACGCTCAAAAAATGGTCAATATTGATGACATTTTAACATTTAATCTTTTGACTTTAAATGACGGTTGGATGTGAATTATTACTTTTTCAACTAATATAAGTGTGTTTAAAGTCATTTCTGTGCCTGAAATTGGTCAAAACTGAAGCTTTTGAGTAAGCGAAAACTCTGTAAAAATAGCAATTTTGGTCACTGTGAGGGTTTAAAAAGTGGTTATTCAACATGAGGCGCGATCCCAATGACATTTTGAATAATTTTTGGTAGAGTCCAAAAAATCAATGTTATGGTGAAAATCGATGACCCCGGACCTGTCGAACGTTCAAAAAAGTGGTCAATATTGATGAAATTTTACCATTTAATCTTTTGACTTTAAATGACTGGTGGATGTGAATTATTACTTTTTCAACTAAAATAAGTGTGTTTAAAGTAATTTCTGTGCCTGAAATTGGTCAAAATTGAAGCTTTTGAGTAAGCGAAACCTTTGTAAAATTGTCAATTTAGGTCACTGTGAGGTTTTAAAAAGTGGTTATTTAACATGAGGCCCGATCCAAATGACATTTTGAATCATTTTTGGTGGAGTCCAAAAAATCAATTTTATGATGAAAAACGATGACCCCCGGACCTGTCGAAAGTTCAAAAAATGGTCAATATTGATGACATTTTAACATTTAATCTTTTGACTTTAAATCACTGGCGGATGTGAATTATTACTTTTTCAACTAAATAAGTGTGTTTAAAGTCATTTCTGTGCCTGAAATTGGTCACAATTTCAGCTTCTAAGTAAGCAAAACTCTGTAAAAATGGCAATTTTGGTCACTGTGAGGGATTAAAAAGTGGTTATTCAACATGAGGCCCGATCCAAATGACATTTTAAATCATTTTTGGTGGAGCCCCAAAAATCTATTTTATGATGAAAAACGATGACCCCGGACCTGTCGAACGTTAAAAAAATGGTCAATATTGATGACATTTTAAAATTTAATCTTTTGACTTTAAATGACGGTTGGATGTGAATTATTACTTTTTCAACTAATATAAGTGTGTTTAAAGTCATTTCTGTGCCTGAAATTGGTCAAAATTGAAGCGTTTGAGTTACAGAAAACTCTGTAAAAATGGCAATTTTGGTCACTGTGAGGGTTTAAAAAGTGGTTATTAAACATGAGGCGCAATCCCAATGACATTTTGAATCATTTTTGGTAGAGTCCAAAAAAAACAATTTTATGATGAAAAACGATGACCCCGGACCTGTCGAACGTTCAAAAAAGTGGTCAATATTGATAAAATGTTACCATTTAATCTTTTGACTTTAAATGACTGGTGGATGTGAATTATTACTTTTTCAACTAAAATAAGTGTGTTTAAAGTCATTTCTGTGCCTGAAATTGGTCAAAATTGAAGCGTTTGAGTTACAGAAAACTCAGTAAAAATGTCAATTTTGGTCACTGTGAAGGTTTAAAAAGTGGTTATTAAACATGAGGCGCGATCCCAATGACATTTTGAATCATTTTTGGTAGAGTCCAAAAAATCAATGTTATGGTGAAAAACGATGACCCCGGACCTGTCGAACGTTCAAAAAAGTGGTCAATATTGATGAAATGTTACCATTTAATCTTTTGACTTTAAATGACTGGTGGATGTGAATTATTACTTTTTCAACTAAAATAAGTGTGTTTAAAGTAATTTCTGTGCCTGAAATTGGTCAAAATTGAAGCTTTTGAGTAAGCGAAACCTCTGTAAAATTGTCAATTTAGGTCACTGTGAGGGTTTAAAAAGTGGTTATTTAACATGAGGCCCGATCCAAATGACATTTTGAATAATTTTTGGTGGAGTCCAAAAAATCAATTTTATGATGAAAAACGATGACCCCCGGACCTGTCGAACGTTCAAAAAATGGTCAATATTGATGACATTTTAACATTTAATCTTTTGACTTTAAATGACGGTTGGATGTGAATTATTACTTTTTCAACTAATATAAGTGTTTAAAGTCATTTCTGTGCCTGAAATTTGTCAAAATTGAAGCTTTTGAGTAAGCGAAAACTCTGTAAAAATAGCAATTTTAGTCACTGTGAGGGTTTAAAAAGTGGTTATTAAACATGAGGCGCAATCCCAATGACATTTTGAATCATTTTTGGTAGAGTCCAAAAAATCAATGTTATGGTGAAAAACGATGACCCCGGACCTGTCGAACGTTCAAAAAATGGTCAATATTGATGACATTTTAACATTTAATCTTTTGACTTTAAATGACTGGCGGATGTGAATTATTACTTTTTCAACTAAAATAAGTGTGTTTAAAGTCATTTCTGTGCCTGAAATTGGTCAAAATGGAAGCTTTTGAGTAAGCGAAAACTCTGTAAAAATGGCAATTTTGGTCACTGTGAGGGTTTAAAAAGTGGTTATTAAACATGAGGCGCGATCCCAATGACATTTTGAATCATTTTTGGTAGAGTCCAAAAATTCTATTTTATGGTGAAAAACGATGACCTCGGACCTGTGGAACGCTCAAAAAATGGTCAATATTGATGACATTTTAACATTTAATCTTTTGACTTTAAATGACGGTTGGATGTGAATTATTACTTTTTCAACTAATATAAGTGTGTTTAAAGTCATTTCTGTGCCTGAAATTGGTTAAAACTGAAGCTTTTGAGTAAGCGAAAACTCTGTAAAAATAGCAATTTTGGTCACTGTGAGGGTTTAAAAAGTGGTTATTCAACATGAGGCGCGATCCCAATGACATTTTGAATAATTTTTGGTAGAGTCCAAAAAATCAATGTTATGGTGAAAATCGATGACCCCGGACCTGTCGAACGTTCAAAAAAGTGGTCAATATTGATGAAATTTTACCATTTAATCTTTTGACTTTAAATGACTGGTGGATGTGAATTATTACTTTTTCAACTAAAATAAGTGTGTTTAAAGTAATTTCTGTGCCTGAAATTGGTCAAAATTGAAGCTTTTGAGTAAGCGAAACCTTTGTAAAATTGTCAATTTAGGTCACTGTGAGGGTTTAAAAAGTGGTTATTTAACATGAGGCCCGATCCAAATGACATTTTGAATCATTTTTGGTGGAGTCCAAAAAATCAATTTTATGATGAAAAACGATGACCCCCGGACCTGTTGAAAGTTCAAAAAATGGTCAATATTGATGACATTTTAACATTTAATCTTTTGACTTTAAATGACTGGCGGATGTGAATTATTACTTTTTCAACTAAATAAGTGTGTTTAAAGTCATTTCTGTGCCTGAAATTGGTCACAATTTCAGCTTCTAAGTAAGCAAAACTCTGTAAAAATGGCAATTTTGGTCACTGTGAGGGATTAAAAAGTGGTTATTCAACATGAGGCCCGATCCAAATGACATTTTAAATCATTTTTGGTGGAGCCCCAAAAATCTATTTTATGATGAAAAACGATGACCCCGGACCTGTCGAACGTTAAAAAAATGGTCATATTGATGACATTTTAAAATTTAATCTTTTGACTTTAAATGCCGGTTGGATGTGAATTATTACTTTTTCAACTAATATAAGTGTGTTTAAAGTCATTTCTGTGCCTGAAATTGGTCAAAACTTGAAGCGTTTGAGTTACAGAAAACTCTGTAAAAATGGCAATTTTGGTCACTGTGAGGGTTTAAAAAGTGGTTATTAAACATGAGGCGCAATCCCAATGACATTTTGAATCATTTTGGTAGAGTCCAAAAAAAACAATTTTATGATGAAAAACGATGACCCCGGACCTGTCGAACGTTCAAAAAAGTGGTCAATATTGATAAAATTTTACCATTTAATCTTTTGACTTTAAATGACTGGTGAATGTGAATTATTACTTTTTCAACTAAAATAAGTGTGTTTAAAGTCATTTCTGTGCCTGAAATTGGTCAAAATTGAAGCGTTTGAGTTACAGAAAACTCAGTAAAAATGTCAATTTGGTCACTGTGAAGGTTTAAAAAGTGGTTATTCAACATGAGGCGCGATCCCAATGACATTTTTGAATCATTTTGGGTAGAGTCCAAAAATCAATTTTATGGTGAAAAAACGATAACCCCGGACCTGTCGAACGTTAAAAAAAGTGGTCAATATTGATGAAATTTTACCATTTAATCTTTTGACTTTAAATGAATGGTGGATGTGAATTATTACTTTTTCAACTAAAATAAGTGTGTTTAAAGTCATTTCTGTGCCTGAAATTGGTCAAAATTGAAGCTTTTGAGTAAGCGAAAACTCTGTAAAAATGGCAATTTTGGTCACTGTGAGGGATTAAAAAGTGGTTATACAACATGAGGCCCGATCCAAATGACATTTTGAATCATTTTGGTGGAGTCCAAAAATCCATTTTATGATGAAAAACGATGACCCCGGACCTGTCGAACGTTCAAAAAATGGTCAATATTGATGACATTTTAACATTTAATCTTTTGACTTTAAATGACGGTTGGATGTGAATTATTACTTTTTCAACTAATATAAGTGTGTTTAAAGTCATTTCTGTGCCTGAAATTGGTCAAAATTGAAGCTTTTGAGTAAGCGAAAAGTCTGTAAAAATAGCAATTTTGGTCACTGTGAGGGTTTAAAAAGTGGTTATTAAACATGAGGCGCGATCCCAATGACATTTTGAATCATTTTGGTAGAGTCCAAAAAATCAATGTTATGGTGAAAAACGATGACCCCGGACCTGTCGAACGTTCAAAAAAGTGGTCAATATTGATGAAATGTTACCATTTAATCTTTTGACTTTAAATGACTGGTGGATGTGAAATATTACTTTTTCAACTATAATAAGTGTGTTTAAAGTAATTTCTGTGCCTGAAATTGGTCAAAATTGAAGCTTTTGAGTAAGCAAAACCTCTGTAAAATTGTCAATTTAGGTCACTGTGAGGGTTTAAAAAGTGGTTATTTAACATGAGGCCCGATCCAAATGACATTTTGAATAATTTTTGGTGGAGTCCAAAAAATCAATTTTATGATGAAAAACGATGACCCCCGGACCTGTCGAACGTTCAAAAAATGGTCAATATTGATGACATTTTAACATTTAATCTTTTGACTTTAAATGACTGGCGGATGTGAATTATTACTTTTTCAACTAAAATAAGTGTGTTTAAAGTCATTTCTGTGCCTGAAATTGGTCAAAATGGAAGCTTTTGAGTAAGCGAAAACTCTGTAAAAATGGCAATTTTGGTCACTGTGAGGGTTTAAAAAGTGGTTATTAAACATGAGGCGCGATCCCAATGACATTTTGAATCATTTTTGGTAGAGTCCAAAAATTCTATTTTATGGTGAAAACGATGACCCCGGACCTGTGGAACGCTCAAAAAATGGTCAATATTGATGACATTTTAACATTTAAACTTTTGACTTTAAATGACGGTTGGATGTGAATTATTACTTTTTCAACTAATATAAGTGTGTTTAAAGTAATTTCTGTGCCTGAAATTGGTCAAAACTGAAGCTTTTGAGTAAGCGAAAACTCTGTAAAAATAGCAATTTTGGTCACTGTGAGGGTTTAAAAAGTGGTTATTCAACATGAGGCGCGATCCCAATGACATTTTGAATAATTTTTGGTAGAGTCCAAAAAATCAATGTTATGGTGAAAATCGATGACCCCGTACCTGTCGAACGTTCAAAAAAGTGGTCAATATTGATGAAATTTTACCATTTAATCTTTTGACTTTAAATGACTGGTGGATGTGAATTATTACTTTTTCAACTAAAATAAGTGTGTTTAAAGTAATTTCTGTGCCTGAAATTGGTCAAAATTGAAGCTTTTGAGTAAGCGAAACCTTTGTAAAATTGTCAATTTAGGTCACTGTGAGGGTTTAAAAAGTGGTTATTTAACATGAGGCCCGATCCAAATGACATTTTGAATCATTTTTGGTGGAGTCCAAAAAATCAATTTTATGATGAAAAACGATGACCCCCGGACCTGTCGAAAGTTAAAAAAATGGTCAATATTGATGACATTTTAACATTTATCTTTTGACTTTAAATGACTGGCGGATGTGAATTATTACTTTTTCAATTAAATAAGTGTGTTTAAAGTCATTTCTGTGCCTGAAATTGGTCACAATTTCAGCTTCTAAGTAAGCAAAACTCTGTAAAAATGGCAATTTTGGTCACTGTGAGGGATTAAAAATTGGTTATTCAACATGAGGCCCGATCCAAATGACATTTTAAATCATTTTTGGTGGAGCCCCAAAAAATCTATTTTATGATGAAAAACGATGACCCCGGACCTGTCGAACGTTAAAAAAATGGTCAATATTGATGACATTTTAAAATTTAATCTTTTGACTTTAAATGACGGTTGGATGTGAATTATTACTTTTTCAACTAATATAAGTGTGTTTAAAGTCATTTCTGTGCCTGAAATTGGTCAAAATTGAAGCTTTTGAGTAAGCGAAAACTCTGTAAAAATAGCGATTTTGGTCACTGTGAGGGTTTAAAAAGTGGTTATTAAACATGAGGCGCGATCCCAATGACATTTTGAATCATTTTTGGTAGAGTCCAAAAAATCAATGTTATGGTGAAAAACGATGACCCCGGACCTGTCGAACGTTCAAAAAAGTGGTCAATATTGATGAAATTTTACCATTTAATCTTTTGACTTTAAATGACTGGTGGATGTGAATTATTACTTTTTCAACTAAAATAAGTGTGTTTAAAGTAATTTCTGTGCCTGAAATTGGTCAAAATTAAAGCTTTTGAGTGAGCGAAACCTCTGTAAAATTGTCAATTTAGGTCACTGTGAGGGTTTAAAAAGTGGTTATTAAACATGAGGCGCGATCCCAATGACATTTTGAATCATTTTTGGTAGAGTCCAAAAATTCTATTTTATGGTGAAAAACGATGACCCCGGACCTGTCGAACGTTCAAAAAATGGTCAATATTGATGAAAATTTAACATTTAATCTTTTGACTTTAAATGACGGTTGGATGTGAATTATTACTTTTTCAACTAAAATAAGTGTGTTTAAAGTAATTTCTGTGCCTGAAATTGGTCAAAATTGAAGCTTTTGAGTAAGCGAAACCTCTGTAAAATTGTCAATTTAGGTCACTGTGAGGGTTTAAAAAGTGGTTATTTAACATGAGGCCCGATCCAAATGACATTTTGAATAATTTTTGGTGGAGTCCAAAAAATAAATTTTATGATGAAAAACGATGACCCCCGGACCTGTCGAACGTTCAAAAAATGGTCAATATTGATGACATTTTAACATTTAATCTTTTGACTTTAAATGACTGGCGGATGTGAATTATTACTTTTTCAACTAAAATAAGTGTGTTTAAAGTCATTTCTGTGCCTGAAATTGGTCAAAATTGAAGCTTTTGAGTAAGCGAAAAGTCTGTAAAAATAGCAATTTTGGTCACTGTGAGGGTTTAAAAAGTGGTAATTAAACATGAGGCGCAATCCCAATGACATTTTGAATCATTTTTGGTAGAGTCCAAAAAAAACAATTTTATGATGAAAAACGATGACCCCGGACCTGTCGAACGTTCAAAAAAGTGGTCAATATTGATAAAATGTTACCATTTAATCTTTTGACTTTAAATGACTGGTGGATGTGAATTATTACTTTTTCAACTAAAATAAGTGTGTTTAAAGTCATTTCTGTGCCTGAAATTGGTCAAAATTGAAGCGTTTGAGTTACAGAAAACTCAGTAAAAATGTCAATTTTGGTCACTGTGAAGGTTTAAAAAGTGGTTATTAAACATGAGGCGCGATCCCAATGACATTTTGAATCATTTTTGGTAGAGTCCAAAAAATCAATGTTATGGTGAAAAACGATGACCCCGGACCTGTCGAACGTTCAAAAAAGTGGTCAATATTGATGAAATGTTACCATTTAATCTTTTGACTTTAAATGACTGGTGGATGTGAATTATTACTTTTTCAACTAAAATAAGTGTGTTTAAAGTAATTTCTGTGCCTGAAATTGGTCAAAATTGAAGCTTTTGAGTAAGCGAAACCTCTGTAAAATTGTCAATTTAGGTCACTGTGAGGGTTTAAAAAGTGGTTATTTAACATGAGGCCCGATCCAAATGACATTTTGAATAATTTTTGGTGGAGTCCAAAAAATCAATTTTATGATGAAAAACGATGACCCCCGGACCTGTCGAACGTTCAAAAAATGGTCAATATTGATGACATTTTAACATTTAATCTTTTGACTTTAAATGACGGTTGGATGTGAATTATTACTTTTTCAACTAATATAAGTGTGTTTAAAGTCATTTCTGTGCCTGAAATTGGTCAAAATTGAAGCTTTTGAGTAAGCGAAAACTCTGTAAAAATAGCAATTTTAGTCACTGTGAGGGTTTAAAAAGTGGTTATTAAACATGAGGCGCAATCCCAATGACATTTTGAATCATTTTTGGTAGAGTCCAAAAAATCAATGTTATGGTGAAAAACGATGACCCCGGACCTGTCGAACGTTCAAAAAATGGTCAATATTGATGACATTTTAACATTTAATCTTTTGACTTTAAATGACTGGCGGATGTGAATTATTACTTTTTTTCAACTAAAATAAGTGTGTTTAAAGTCATTTCTGTGCCTGAAATTGGTCAAAATGGAAGCTTTTGAGTACGCGAAAACTCTGTAAAAATGGCAATTTTGGTCACTGTGAGGTTTAAAAAGTGGTTATTAAACATGAGGCGCGATCCCAATGACATTTTGAATCATTTTTGGTAGAGTCCAAAAATTCTATTTTATGGTGAAAAACGATGACCTCGGACCTGTGGAACGCTCAAAAAATGGTCAATATTGATGACATTTTAACATTTAATCTTTTGACTTTAAATGACGGTTGGATGTGAATTATTACTTTTTCAACTAATATAAGTGTGTTTAAAGTCATTTCTGTGCCTGAAATTGGTTAAAACTGAAGCTTTTGAGTAAGCGAAAACTCTGTAAAAATAGCAATTTTGGTCACTGTGAGGGTTTAAAAAGTGGTTATTCAACATGAGGCGCGATCCCAATGACATTTTGAATAATTTTTGGTAGAGTCCAAAAAATCAATGTTATGGTGAAAATCGATGACCCCGGACCTGTCGAACGTTCAAAAAAGTGGTCAATATTGATGAAATTTTACCATTTAATCTTTTGACTTTAAATGACTGGTGGATGTGAATTATTACTTTTTCAACTAAAATAAGTGTGTTTAAAGTAATTTCTGTGCCTGAAATTGGTCAAAATTGAAGCTTTTGAGTAAGCGAAACCTTTGTAAAATTGTCAATTTAGGTCACTGTGAGGGTTTAAAAAGTGGTTATTTAACATGAGGCCCGATCCAAATGACATTCTGAATCATTTTTGGTGGAGTCCAAAAAATCAATTTTATGATGAAAAACGATGACCCCCGGACCTGTTGAAAGTTCAAAAAATGGTCAATATTGATGACATTTTAACATTTAATCTTTTGACTTTAAATGACTGGCGGATGTGAATTATTACTTTTTCAACTAAATAAGTGTGTTTAAAGTCATTTCTGTGCCTGAAATTGGTCACAATTTCAGCTTCTAAGTAAGCAAAACTCTGTAAAAATGGCAATTTTGGTCACTGTGAGGGATTAAAAAGTGGTTATTCAACATGAGGCCCGATCCAAATGACATTTTAAATCATTTTTGGTGGAGCCCCAAAAATCTATTTTATGATGAAAAACGATGACCCCGGACCTGTCGAACGTTAAAAAAATGGTCAATATTGATGACATTTTAAAATTTAATCTTTTGACTTTAAATGCCGGTTGGATGTGAATTATTACTTTTTCAACTAATATAAGTGTGTTTAAAGTCATTTCTGTGCCTGAAATTGGTCAAAACTTGAAGCGTTTGAGTTACAGAAAACTCTGTAAAAATGGCAATTTTGGTCACTGTGAGGGTTTAAAAAGTGGTTATTAAACATGAGGCGCAATCCCAATGACATTTTGAATCATTTTTGGTAGAGTCCAAAAAAAACAATTTTATGATGAAAAACGATGACCCCGGACCTGTCGAACGTTCAAAAAAGTGGTCAATATTGATAAAATTTTACCATTTAATCTTTTGACTTTAAATGACTGGTGAATGTGAATTATTACTTTTTCAACTAAAATAAGTGTGTTTAAAGTCATTTCTGTGCCTGAAATTGGTCAAAATTGAAGCTTTTGAGTAAGCGAAAACTCTGTAAAAATAGCAATTTTGGTCACTGTGAGGGTTTAAAAAGTGGTTATTAAACATGAGGCGCGATCCCAATGACATTTTGAATCATTTTTGGTAGAGTCCAAAAAATCAATGTTATGGTGAAAAACGATGACCCCGGACCTGTCGAACGTTCAAAAAAGTGGTCAATATTGATGAAATTTTACCATTTAATCTTTTGACTTTAAATGACTGGTGGATGTGAATTATTACTTTTTCAACTAAAATAAGTGTGTTTAAAGTAATTTCTGTGCCTGAAATTGGTCAAAATTAAAGCTTTTGAGTGAGCGAAACCTCTGTAAAATTGTCAATTTAGGTCACTGTGAGGGTTTAAAAAGTGGTTATTAAACATGAGGCGCGATCCCAATGACATTTTGAATCATTTTTGGTAGAGTCCAAAAATTCTATTTTATGGTGAAAAACGATGACCCCGGACCTGTCGAACGTTCAAAAAATGGTCAATATTGATGAAAATTTAACATTTAATCTTTTGACTTTAAATGACGGTTGGATGTGAATTATTACTTTTTCAACTAAAATAAGTGTGTTTAAAGTAATTTCTGTGCCTGAAATTGGTCAAAATTGAAGCTTTTGAGTAAGCGAAACCTCTGTAAAATTGTCAATTTAGGTCACTGTGAGGGTTTAAAAAGTGGTTATTTAACATGAGGCCCGATCCAAATGACATTTTGAATAATTTTTGGTGGAGTCCAAAAAATAAATTTTATGATGAAAAACGATGACCCCCGGACCTGTCGAACGTTCAAAAAATGGTCAATATTGATGACATTTTAACATTTAATCTTTTGACTTTAAATGACTGGCGGATGTGAATTATTACTTTTTCAACTAAAATAAGTGTGTTTAAAGTCATTTCTGTGCCTGAAATTGGTCAAAATTGAAGCTTTTGAGTAAGCGAAAAGTCTGTAAAAATAGCAATTTTGGTCACTGTGAGGGTTTAAAAAGTGGTTATTAAACATGAGGCGCGATCCCAATGACATTTTGAATCATTTTTGGTAGAGTCCAAAAAATCAATGTTATGGTGAAAAACGATGACCCCGGACCTGTCGAACGTTCAAAAAAGTGGTCAATATTGATGAAATGTTACCATTTAATCTTTTGACTTTAAATGACTGGTGGATGTGAAATATTACTTTTTCAACTATAATAAGTGTGTTTAAAGTAATTTCTGTGCCTGAAATTGGTCAAAATTGAAGCTTTTGAGTAAGCGAAACCTCTGTAAAATTGTCAATTTAGGTCACTGTGAGGGTTTAAAAAGTGGTTATTTAACATGAGGCCCGATCCAAATGACATTTTGAATAATTTTTGGTGGAGTCCAAAAAATCAATTTTATGATGAAAAACGATGACCCCCGGACCTGTCGAACGTTCAAAAAATGGTCAATATTGATGACATTTTAACATTTAATCTTTTGACTTTAAATGACTGGCGGATGTGAATTATTACTTTTTCAACTAAAATAAGTGTGTTTAAAGTCATTTCTGTGCCTGAAATTGGTCAAAATGGAAGCTTTTGAGTAAGCGAAAACTCTGTAAAAATGGCAATTTTGGTCACTGTGAGGGTTTAAAAAGTGGTTATTAAACATGAGGCGCGATCCCAATGACATTTTGAATCATTTTTGGTAGAGTCCAAAAATTCTATTTTATGGTGAAAAACGATGACCCCGGACCTGTGGAACGCTCAAAAAATGGTCAATATTGATGACATTTTAACATTTAATCTTTTGACTTTAAATGACGGTTGGATGTGAATTATTACTTTTTCAACTAATATAAGTGTGTTTAAAGTCATTTCTGTGCCTGAAATTGGTCAAAACTGAAGCTTTTGAGTAAGCGAAAACTCTGTAAAAATAGCAATTTTGGTCACTGTGAGGGTTTAAAAAGTGGTTATTCAACATGAGGCGCGATCCCAATGACATTTTGAATAATTTTTGGTAGAGTCCAAAAAATCAATGTTATGGTGAAAATCGATGACCCCGTACCTGTCGAACGTTCAAAAAAGTGGTCAATATTGATGAAATTTTACCATTTAATCTTTTGACTTTAAATGACTGGTGGATGTGAATTATTACTTTTTCAACTAAAATAAGTGTGTTTAAAGTAATTTCTGTGCCTGAAATTGGTCAAAATTGAAGCTTTTGAGTAAGCGAAACCTTTGTAAAATTGTCAATTTAGGTCACTGTGAGGGTTTAAAAAGTGGTTATTTAACATGAGGCCCGATCCAAATGACATTCTGAATCATTTTTGGTGGAGTCCAAAAAATCAATTTTATGATGAAAAACGATGACCCCCGGACCTGTTGAAAGTTCAAAAAATGGTCAATATTGATGACATTTTAACATTTAATCTTTTGACTTTAAATGACTGGCGGATGTGAATTATTACTTTTTCAACTAAATAAGTGTGTTTAAAGTCATTTCTGTGCCTGAAATTGGTCACAATTTCAGCTTCTAAGTAAGCAAAACTCTGTAAAAATGGCAATTTTGGTCACTGTGAGGGATTAAAAAGTGGTTATTCAACATGAGGCCCGATCCAAATGACATTTTAAATCATTTTTGGTGGAGCCCCAAAAATCTATTTTATGATGAAAAACGATGACCCCGGACCTGTCGAACGTTAAAAAAATGGTCAATATTGATGACATTTTAAAATTTAATCTTTTGACTTTAAATGCCGGTTGGATGTGAATTATTACTTTTTCAACTAATATAAGTGTGTTTAAAGTCATTTCTGTGCCTGAAATTGGTCAAAACTTGAAGCGTTTGAGTTACAGAAAACTCTGTAAAAATGGCAATTTTGGTCACTGTGAGGGTTTAAAAAGTGGTTATTAAACATGAGGCGCAATCCCAATGACATTTTGAATCATTTTTGGTAGAGTCCAAAAAAAACAATTTTATGATGAAAAACGATGACCCCGGACCTGTCGAACGTTCAAAAAAGTGGTCAATATTGATAAAATTTTACCATTTAATCTTTTGACTTTAAATGACTGGTGAATGTGAATTATTACTTTTTCAACTAAAATAAGTGTGTTTAAAGTCATTTCTGTGCCTGAAATTGGTCAAAATTGAAGCTTTTGAGTAAGCGAAAACTCTGTAAAAATAGCAATTTTGGTCACTGTGAGGGTTTAAAAAGTGGTTATTAAACATGAGGCGCGATCCCAATGACATTTTGAATCATTTTTGGTAGAGTCCAAAAAATCAATGTTATGGTGAAAAACGATGACCCCGGACCTGTCGAACGTTCAAAAAATGGTCAATATTGATGAAAATTTAACATTTAATCTTTTGACTTTAAATGACGGTTGGATGTGAATTATTACTTTTTCAACTAAAATAAGTGTGTTTAAAGTAATTTCTGTGCCTGAAATTGGTCAAAATTGAAGCTTTTGAGTAAGCGAAACCTCTGTAAAATTGTCAATTTAGGTCACTGTGAGGGTTTAAAAAGTGGTTATTTAACATGAGGCCCGATCCAAATGACATTTTGAATAATTTTTGGTGGAGTCCAAAAAATAAATTTTATGATGAAAAACGATGACCCCCGGACCTGTCGAACGTTCAAAAAATGGTCAATATTGATGACATTTTAACATTTAATCTTTTGACTTTAAATGACTGGCGGATGTGAATTATTACTTTTTCAACTAAAATAAGTGTGTTTAAAGTCATTTCTGTGCCTGAAATTGGTCAAAATTGAAGCTTTTGAGTAAGCGAAAAGTCTGTAAAAATAGCAATTTTGGTCACTGTGAGGGTTTAAAAAGTGGTTATTAAACATGAGGCGCGATCCCAATGACATTTTGAATCATTTTTGGTAGAGTCCAAAAAATCAATGTTATGGTGAAA